>NC_092341.1:35087500-35733333 GCF_046630445.1 Rutidosis leptorrhynchoides | reverse complement strand
GGAATTTATGAAGAACACTTAGAACTTGAAGATAGAACTTGAGAGAGATCAATTAGATGAAGAAAATTGAAGAATGAAAGTGTTTGTAGGTGTTTTTGGTCGTTGGTGTATGGATTAGATATAAAGGATATGTAATTTTGTTTTCATGTAAATAAGTCATGAATGATTACTCATATTTTTGTAATTTTATGAGATATTTCATGCTAGTTTTGCAAATGATGGTTCCCACATGTGTTAGGTGACTCACATGGGCTGCTAAGAGCTGATCATTGGAGTGTATATACCAATAGTACATACATCTAAAAGCCGTGTATTGTACGAGTACGAATACGGGTGCATACGAGTAGAATTGTTGATGAAACTGAACGAGGATGTAATTGTAAGCATTTTTGTTAAGTAGAAGTATTTTGATAAGTATATTGAAGTCTTTGAAAAGTGTATAAATACATATTAAAACACTACATGTATATACATTTTAACTGAGTCGTTAAGTCATCGTTAGTCGTTACATGTAAGTGTTGTTTTGAAACCTTTAGGTTAACGATCTTGTTAAATGTTGTTAACCCAACGTTTATAATATCAAATGAGATTTTAAATTATTATATTATCATGATATTATCATGTATGAATATCTCTTAATATGATATATATACATTAAATGTCTTTACAACGATAATCGTTACATATATGTCTCGTTAAAAAATCATTAAGTTAGTAATCTTGTTATTACATATGTAGTTCATTGTTAATATACTTAATGATATGTTTACTTATCATAGTATCATGTTAACTATATATATATATCCATATATATGTCATCATATAGTTTTTACAAGTTTTAACGTTCGTGAATCACCGGTCAACTTGGGTGGTCAATTGTCTATATGAAACATATTTCAATTAATCAAGTCTTAACAAGTTTGATTGCTTAACATGTTGGAAAAATTTAATCATGTAAATATCAATCTCAATTAATATATATAAACATGGAAAAGTTCGGGTCACTACAGTACCTACCCGTTAAATAAATTTCGTCCCGAAATTTTAAGCTGTTGAAGGTGTTGACGAATCTTCTGGAAATAGATGCGGGTATTTCTTCTTCATCTGATCTTCACTCTCCCAGGTGAACTCGGGTCCTCTACGAGCATTCCATCGAACCTTAACAATTGGTATCTTGTTTTGCTTAAGTCTTTTAACCTCACGATCCATTATTTCGACGGGTTCTTCGATGAATTGAAGTTTTTCGTGGATTTGGATTTCATCTAACGGAATAGTGAGATCTTCTTTAGCAAAACATTTCTTCAAATTCAAGACGTGGAAAGTGTTATGTACAGCCGCGAGTTGTTGAGGTAACTCTAGTCGGTAAGCTACTGGTCCGACACGATCAATAATCTTGAATGGTCCAATACACCTTGGATTTAATTTCCCTCGTTTACCAAATCGAACAACGCCTTTCCAAGGTGCAACTTTAAGCATGACCATATCTCCAATTTCAAATTCTATATCTTTTCTTTTAATGTCAGCGTAGCTCTTTTGTCGACTTTGGGCGATTTTCAACCGTTGTTGAATTTGGATGATCTTCTCGGTAGTTTCTTGTATAATCTCCGGACCCGTAATCTGTCTATCCCCCACTTCACTCCAAAAAATCGGAGACCTGCACTTTCTACCATAAAGTGCTTCAAACGGCGCCATCTCAATGCTTGAATGGTAGCTGTTGTTGTAGGAAAATTCTGCTAACGGTAGATGTCGATCCCAACTGTTTCCGAAATCAATAACACATGCTCGTAGCATGTCTTCAAGCGTTTGTATCGTCCTTTCACTCTGCCCATCAGTTTGTGGATGATAGGCAGTACTCATGTCTAGACGAGTTCCTAATGCTTGCTGTAATGTCTGCCAGAATCTTGAAATAAATCTGCCATCCCTATCAGAGATAATAGAGATTGGTATTCCATGTCTGGAGACGACTTCCTTCAAATACAGTCGTGCTAACTTCTCCATCTTGTCATCTTCTCTTATTGGCAGGAAGTGTGCTGATTTGGTGAGACGATCAACTATTACCCAAATAGTATCAAAACCACTTGCAGTCCTTGGCAATTTAGTGATGAAATCCATGGTAATGTTTTCCCATTTCCATTTCGGGATTTCGGGTTGTTGAAGTAGACCTGATGGTTTCTGATGCTCAGCTTTGACCTTAGAACACGTCAAACATTCTCCTACGTATTTAGCAACATCGGCTTTCATACCCGGCCATCAAAAATGTTTCTTGAGATCCTTGTACATCTTCCCCGTTCCAGGATGTATTGAGTATCTGGTTTTATGAGCTTCTCTAAGTACCATTTCTCTCATATCTCCAAATTTTGGTACCCAAATCCTTTCAGCCCTATACCGGGTTCCGTCTTCCCGAATATTAAGATGCTTCTCCGATCCTTTGGGTATTTCATCCTTTAAATTTCCCTCTTTTAAAACTCCTTGTTGCGCCTCCTTTATTTGAGTAGTAAGGTTATTATGAATCATTATATTCATAGATTTTACTCGAATGGGTTCTCTGTCCTTCCTGCTCAAGGCATCGGCTACCACATTTGCCTTCCCCGGGTGGTAACGAATCTCAAAGTCGTAATCATTCAATAATTCAATCCACCTACGCTGCCTCATATTCAGTTGTTTCTGATTAAATATGTGTTGAAGAGTTTTGTGGTCGGTATATATAATACTTTTGACCCCATATAAGTAGTGCCTCCAAGTCTTTAATGCAAAAACAACCGCGCCTAATTCCAAATCATGCGTCGTATAATTTTGCTCGTGAATCTTCAATTGTCTAGACGCATAAGCAATCACCTTCGTTCGTTGCATTAATACACAACCGAGACCTTGCTTTGATGCATCACAATAAATCACAAAATCATCATTCCCTTCAGGCAATGACAATATAGGTGCCGTAGTTAGCTTTTTCTTCAATAACTGAAACGCTTTCTCTTGTTCATCCTTCCATTCAAATTTCTTCCCTTTATGCGTTAATGCAGTCAAGGGTTTTGCTATTCTGGAAAAGTCTTGGATGAACCTTCTGTAGTAACCAGCTAGTCCTAAAAACTGGCGTATGTGTTTCGGAGTTTTCGGGGTTTCCCACTTTTCAACAGTTTCTATCTTTGCCGGATCCACCTTAATACCTTCTTTGTTCACTATGTGACCGAGGAATTGAACTTCTTCCAACCAAAATGCACACTTTGAAAACTTAGCGTACAATTCTTCCTTCCTCAATACTTCTAACACCTTTCTTAAATGTTCACCGTGTTCTTGGTCATTCTTTGAGTAAATAAGTATGTCATCAATGAAAAACAATGACAAACTTGTCAAGGTATGGTCCACACACTCGGTTCATAAGGTCCATGAACACAGCTGGTGCATTAGTTAAACAAAACGGCATGACCATAAACTCGTAATGACCGTAACGTGTTCTGAAAGCAGTCTTTGGAATATCATCTTCTTTCACCCGCATTTGATGATACCCGGAACGTAAGTCAATCTTTGAATAAACAGACGAGCCTTGTAGTTGATCAAATAAGTCGTCGATTCTCGGTAGTGGGTAGCGGTTCTTGATGGTAAGTTTGTTCAACTCTCGGTAGTCGATACACAACCTGAATGTACCATCTTTCTTCTTGACAAACAAAACAGGAGCTCCCCACGGTGATGTGCTTGGTCGAATGAAACCACGCTCTAAAAGTTCTTGTAATTGGCTTTGCAGTTCTTTCATCTCGCTGGGTGCGAGTCTGTAAGGAGCACGAGCTATTGGTGCAGCTCCTGGTACAAGATCTATTTGAAATTCAACGGATCGATGTGGGGGTAATCCCGGTAATTCTTTCGGAAATACATCGGGAAATTCTTTTGCGACGGGAACATCATTGATGCTCTTTTCTTCAGTTTGTACTTTCTCGACGTGTGCTAGAACAGCATAGCAACCTTTTCTTATTAGTTTTTGTGCCTTCAAATTACTAATAAGATGTAGCTTCGTGTTGCCCTTTTCTCCGCACACCATTAAGGGTTTTCCTTTTTCTCGTATAATGCGAATTGCATTTTTGTAACAAACGATCTCTGCTTTCACTTCTTTCAACCAGTCCATACCGATTATCACATCAAAACTCCCTAACTCTACTGGTATCAAATCAATCTTAAATGTTTCGTTAACCAGTTTAATTTCTCGATTCCGACATATATTATCTGCTGAAATTAATTTACCATTTGCTAATTCGAGTAAAAATTTACTATCCAAAGGCGTCAATGGACAACTTAATTTAGCACAAAAATCTCTACTCATATAGCTTCTATCTGCACCCGAATCAAATAAAACATAAGCAGATTTATTGTCAATAAGAAACGTACCCGTAACAAGCTCCGGGTCTTCCTGTGCCTCTGCCGCATTAATATTGAAAACTCTTCCGCGGCCTTGTCCATTCGTGTTCTCCTGGTTCGGGCAATTTCTAATAATGTGGCCCGGTTTTCCACATTTATAACAAACTACATTGGCATAACTTGCTCCGACACTACTTGCTCTGCCATTACTCGTTCCGACACCATTTGTTCCTTTCGTTCTATTAACCCCTGGTCCGTAGACCTCACACTTCGCCGTGCTATGACCATTTCTTTTACACTTGTTGCAAAATTTGGTGCAGAACCCCGAGTGATACTTTTCACACCTTTGGCATAGCTACTTCTGATTGTTGTTGTTGTTGTTGCGGTTATTATTGTTGTTGGGATGATTGTTGTAGTTTCTGTTGTTGTTGTTGTTGTTGTTGTTGTTGGGCCATTTGTTGTAGTTGCGATTGATGTTGCGATTGTTAGGATAGTTGTTGCGATTATTGTTACAATTGCTGTTGTTGTTGTATTGGTTATTCTTATCACCGTTTTCCTCCCACTTTCTTTTGACTTGCTTCACATTGGCCTCTTCAGCAGTCTGTTCTTTAATTCTTTCTTCAATCTGGTTCACTAGTTTGTGAGCCATTCTACATGCCTGTTGTATGGAGGCGGGCTCGTGTGAACTTATATCTTCTTGGATTCTTTTCGGTAATCCTTTCACAAACGCGTCGATCTTCTCTTCTTCATCTTCGAATGCTCCCGGACACAATAGGCACAATTCTGTGAATCGTCTTTCGTACGTGGTAATATCAAATCCTTGGATTCGTAACCCTCTAAGTTCTGTCTTGAGCTTATTGACCTCGGTTCTGGGACGGTACTTCTCGTTCATCAAGTGCTTGAATGCTGACCACGGTAGTGCGTACGCATCGTCTTGTCCCACTTGCTCTAGATAGGTATTCCACCATGTTAATGCAGAACCTGTGAAGGTATGCGTAGCGTACTTCACTTTGTCCTCTTCAGTACACTTACTTATGGCAAACACCGATTCGACCTTCTCGGTTCACCGTTTCAATCCGATCGGTCCTTCGGTTCCATCAAATTCCAAAGGTTTGCATGGAGTGAATTCTTTGTAGGTGCATCCTACACGATTTCCTGTACTGCTAGATCCAAGGTTATTGTTGGTATGTAGCGCAGCCTGTACTGCGGCTATGTTTGAAGCTAGAAAAGTACGAAATTCCTCTTCATTCATATTCACGGTGTGTCGAGTAGTCGGTGCCATTTCCTTCAAAATAGTCAAATGGAACAAGTTAATCATACAGAATATTAAGAGTAGTTAATAGTATTTCGTAGCATAATATGAACTCATTTATAAAAGCTTTTTCTTCATATTAGCGTTTTATAAGTTTAAATTCGGGTAGTACCTACCCGTTAAGTTCATACTTAGTAGCTAATATACAATTCAACTACTACAATTCTATATGAAAAACTGATTATAATAATATTTCGCGTTCAAACTTTTACACAATATTTTACAAACTTACAATACCGCTTATTTTACATATAGCATGAAATATAGCACACAATAAATTTGATACAAGATGGTTATGAAGATAATTCTAGCTAGTACACAAGTCGTTCAGCAAAGGCAATAAAGACACGTAATTCATACGTCCAGAAACAAGTCATGCATTCTGGTTTTACTAGGATTACTTCCCATCCTTGGTCTTGTGGAACATAACCGTTATGGCCGTTGATAAGACAGCGTGTTGTAACGTCGTTAAAGGGACGAGGGTTACGTAATGTCCAACAGTCCCGTAACAATCTAAAAACCTCATTTTTTACCCCAATTACCGACTCCGTCACTTGTGGGAACGTTTTGTTTAATAGTTGTAGCCCGATGTTCTTGTTCTCACTTTGGTGAGAAGCGAACATTACTAATCCGTAAGCATAACATGCTTCTTTATGTTGCATGTTAGCCGCTTTTTCTAAATCACGAAGTCCAATATTCGGATATATTGAGTCAAAATAATTTCTTAACCCATTGCGTAAAATAGCATTTGGGTTCCCCGCAATATATGCGTCAAAGTAAACACATCGTAACTTATGGATTTCCCAATGTGATATCCCCCATCTTTCGAACGAAAGCCTTTTATAAACCAAGGCATTCTTGGAACGTTCTTCGAATGTCTTACAAACTGATCTCGCCTTAAATAGTTGTGCCGAAGAATTCTGACCGACTCTAGACAAGATTTCATCAATCATGTCTCCGGGTAGGCCTCTTAAAATATTGGGTTGTCTATCCATTTTGTGTTTTTATACTGTAAAATAGACAAGAGTTAGATTCATAAAAAAAAATACTTATTAATACAAGCAATTTTTACATATATCATAAATCATAAGCACACTATATTACATGTATTACACTACACGAATACAACTATCTTATTCCGACTCGCTTGTTTCTTCTTCTTCGGTTTTGGTTCGTTTTGCCAAGTTTCTAGGGATATATGATGTTCCCCTAATACGAGCCATTATTTTCCACATTGGTTTAGAAAAACCTGGTGGTTTAGAGGTTCCCGGGTCATTGTTACAAGTTAAGGACTTCGGGGGTTGACGATACATATAAAGTTCATCGGGGTTGGAATTGGATTTCTCTATTTTTATGCCCTTTCCCTTATTATTTTCTTTTGCCTTTTTAAATTCAGTTGGGGTAATTTCTATAACATCATCGGAATTCTCGTCGGAATCCGATTCATCGGAGACTTGGTAATCCTCCCAATATTTTGCTTCCTTGGCGGAAACACCATTGACCATAATTAACCTTGGTCGGTTGGTTGAGGATTTTCTTTTACTTAACCGTTTTATTATTTCCCCCACCAGTTCTATTTCTTCATCCGGTTCCGATTCTTCTTCCGGTTCCGATTCTTCTTCCGGTTCCGACTCTTCTTCCGGTTCCTCTTCGGGAACTTGTGAATCAGTCCACGAATCATTCCAATTTACATTTGACTCTTCATTATTATTAGGTGAGTCAATGGGACTTGTTCTAGAGGTAGACATCTATCACATAATATCAAACGCGTTAAGAGATTAATATATAGTTTCCAACAAAATTTGTTAAGCAATCATTTTTCAAGTAAACACGGTCGAAGTCCAGACTCACTAATGCATCCTAACAAACTCGATAAGACACACTAATACAAAATTCTGGTTCTCTAAGACCAACGCTCGGATACCAACTGAAATGTCCCGTTCTTATTGATTAAAAACGTTCCATATTAATTGATTTCGTTGCGAGGTTTTGACCTCTATATGAGACATTTTTCAAAGACTGCATTCATTTTTAAAACAAACCATAACCTTTATTTCATAGATAAAGGTTTTAAAAAAAAGCTTTACGTAGATTATCAAATAATGATAATCTAAAATATCCTGTTTACACACGACCATTACATAATGGTTTACAATACAAATATGTTACAACAAAATAAGTTTCTTGAATGCAGTTTTTACACAATATCATACAAGCATGGACTCCAAATCTCGTCCTTATGTAAGTATGCGACAGCGGAAGCTCTTAATAATCACCTGAGAATAAACATGCTTAAAACGTCAACAAAAATGTTGGTGAGTTATAGGTTTAACCTATATATATCAAATCATAATAATAGACCACAAGATTTCATATTTCAATACACATCCCATACATAGAGATAAAAATCATTCATATGGTGAACACCTGGTAACCGACATTAATAAGATGCATATATAAGTATATCCCCATCATTCCGGGACACCCTTCGGATATGATATAAATTTCGAAGTACTAAAGCATCCGGTACTTTGGATGGGGTTTGTTAGGCCCAATAGATCTATCTTTAGGATTCGCGTCAATTAGGGTGTCTGTTCCCTAATTCTTAGATTACCAGACTTAATAAAAAGGGGCATATTCGATTTCGATAATTCAACCATAGAATGTAGTTTCACGTACTTGTGTCTATTTTGTAAATCATTTATAAAACCTGCATGTATTCTCATCCCAAAAATATTAGATTTTAAAAGTGGGACTATAACTCACTTTCACAGATTTTTACTTCGTCGGGAAGTAAGACTTGGCCACTGGTTGATTCACGAACCTATAACAATATATACATATATATCAAAGTATGTTCAAAATATATTTACAACACTTTTAATATATTTTGATGTTTTAAGTTTATTAAGTCAGCTGTCCTCGTTAGTAACCTACAACTAGTTGTCCACAGTTAGATGTACAGAAATAAATCGATAAATATTATCTTGAATCAATCCACGACCCAGTGTATACGTATCTCAGTATTGATCACAACTCAAACTATATATATTTTGGAATCAACCTCAACCCTGTATAGCTAACTCCAACATTCACATATAGAGTGTCTATGGTTGTTCCGAAATATATATAGATGTGTCGACATGATAGGTCGAAACATTGTATACGTGTCTATGGTATCTCAAGATTACATAATATACAATACAAGTTGATTAAGTTATAGTTGGAATAGATTTGTTACCAATTTTCACGTAGCTAAAATGAGAAAAATTATCCAATCTTGTTTTACCCATAACTTCTTCATTTTAAATCCGTTTTGAGTGAATCAAATTGCTATGGTTTCATATTGAACTCTATTTTATGAATCTAAACAGAAAAAGTATAGGTTTATAGTCGGAAAAATAAGTTACAAGTCGTTTTTGTAAAGGTAGTCATTTCAGTCGAAAGAACGACGTCTAGATGACCATTTTAGAAAACATACTTCCACTTTGAGTTTAACCATAATTTTTGGATATAGTTTCATGTTCATAATAAAAATCATTTTCTCATAATAACAACTTTTAAATCAAAGTTTATCATAGTTTTTAATTAACTAACCCAAAACAGCCCGCGGTGTTACTACGACGGCGTAAATCCGGTTTTACGGTGTTTTTCGTGTTTCCAGGTTTTAAATCATTAAGTTAGCATATCATATAGATATAGAACATGTGTTTAGTTGATTTTAAAAGTCAAGTTAGAAGGATTAACTTTTGTTTGCGAACAAGTTTAGAATTAACTAAACTATGTTCTAGTGATTACAAGTTTAAACCTTCGAATAAGATAGCTTTATATGTATGAATTGAATGATGTTATGAACATCATTACTACCTTAAGTTCCTTGGATAAACCTACTAGAAAAGAGAAAAATGGATCTAGCTTCAACGGATCCTTGGATGGCTCGAAGTTCTTGAAGCAGAATCATGACACGAAAACAAGTTCAAGTAAGATCATCACTTGAAATAAGATTGTTATAGTTATAGAAATTGAACCAAAGTTTGAATATGATTATTACCTTGTATTAGAATGATAACCTACTGTAAGAAACAAAGATTTCTTGAGGTTGGATGATCACCTTACAAGATTGGAAGTGAGCTAGCAAACTTGAAAGTATTCTTGATTTTATGAAACTAGAACTTTTGGAATTTATGAAGAACACTTAGAACTTGAAGATAGAACTTGAGAGAGATCAATTAGATGAAGAAAATTGAAGAATGAAAGTGTTTGTAGGTGTTTTTGGTCGTTGGTGTATGGATTAGATATAAAGGATATGTAATTTTGTTTTCATGTAAATAAGTCATGAATGATTACTCATATTTTTGTAATTTTATGAGATATTTCATGCTAGTTGCCAAATGATGGTTCCCACATGTGTTAGGTGACTCACATGGGCTGCTAAGAGCTGATCATTGGAGTGTATATACCAATAGTACATACATCTAAAAGCTGTGTATTGTACGAGTACGAATACGGGTGCATACGAGTAGAATTGTTGATGAAACTGAACGAGGATGTAATTATAAGCATTTTTGTTAAGTAGAAGTATTTTGATAAGTATATTGAAGTCTTTCAAAAGTGTATAAATACATATTAAAACACTACATGTATATACATTTTAACTGAGTCGTTAAGTCATCGTTAGTCGTTACATGTAAGTGTTGTTTTGAAACCTTTAGGTTAACGATCTTGTTAAATGTTGTTAACCCAATGTTTATAATATCAAATGAGATTTTAAATTATTATATTATCATGATATTATCATGTATGAATATCTCTTAATATGATATATATACATTAAATGTCTTTACAACAATAATCGTTACATATATGTCTCGTTTAAAAATCATTAAGTTAGTAGTCTTGTTTTTACATATGTAGTTCATTGTTAATATACTTAATGATATGTTTACTTATCATAGTATCATGTTAACTATATATATATCCATATATATGTCATCATATAGTTTTTACAAGTTTTAACGTTCGTGAATCACCGGTCAACTTGGGTGGTCAATTGTCTATATGAAACATATTTCAATTAATCAAGTCTTAACAAGTTTGATTGCTTAACATGTTGGAAACATTTAATCATGTAAATATCAATCTCAATTAATATATATAAACATGGAAAAGTTCGGGTCACTACAATATGTACCTAGTAAGACGTTGTTATAAAGATAATCGTTAGATATATCGTTTTCGAGTTTCCTAAATTAATAGTCTCATTTTTATGTATATAACTCATTGTTAAAATACCTAATGAGATACATACTTATAATAAAATCATTTTAACTATAAATATAACCATATATATGTCATCGTATAGTTTTTACAAGTTTTAACGTTCGTGAATCACCGGTCAACTTGGGTGGTCAATTGTCTATATGAAACCTATTTCAATTAATCAAGTCTTAACAAGTTTGATTGCTTAACATGTTGGAAACACTTAATCATGTAAATAACAATTTCATTTAATATATATATATAAACATGGAAAAGTTCGGGTCACTACACAAAGAACAATTAACCCATGGGAATAAACTAAAATCAACACGTCAAACATCATGATTACGGAAGTTTAAATAACCATAATTCTTTTGTTTCATATTTAATTTCCTTTATTTTATATTTAATTGCACTTCTAATTATCGCACTTTTATTTATTGTTATTGTATTTAATTGTACTTTTAATTATCGTACTTTTTAATTATCGCACTTTTATTTATCGCAATTTCATTATCGTTATTTACTTTACGCTTTAAATTAAGTCTTTTATTTATTTAATATTTTACATTAGGTTTTAACTGCGACTAAAGTTTTTAAAATCGATAAACCGGTCATTAAACGGTAAAAACCCCCCTTTAAAATAATAATATTACTTATATATATATTTGTATTTTTATATATTAAACTAATATAGCGTTAAGCTTTGTTTAAAGATTTTTCCCTGTGTAACGAACCGGACTTACTAAAAACTACACTACTGTACGATTAGGTACACTGCCTATAAGTGTTGTAGCAAGGTTTAGGTATATCCATTCTATAAATAAATAAATATCTTGTGTAAAATTGTATCGTATTTAATAGTTTTTCCTGCTAAAATATAATAGTATTTTATACCCCTTAGCTTTAAACATCAATTATTTTTGGCGCCGCTGCCGGGGATCGAAATCTAGCTTAAAAGCCGGAAGCGCAACGCTATATAAAAAAAAAGATTTTTATTTTTAGTTTATTTTTATAAAAAAAAAATATACGCTTTTGTAAAAATACGTTTTAAAAATTCAAAAATATAAAAAGAAAAACAAAAAATTTATATATTTTTAAGAGTTTGTTAAATATTTAAGTTTTATAAAGTTTCTTTATTTTTATTTTATAAAAATATAAGTTTTATTTAAATATTTTGTTTTTATTTAAAGCATAAAAAAAATTAAAAACCAAACGAAAAAAAATATATATATAAATCTATTTTTAAGATTTTTATAAAATTATAAAGTATCTTATTTTTTAAAAAAAATATAAGTTTTATTTAGTTTTTATAAATATTTTATATAAATATTAAAAACAGAAAAATAAAAAAATATAAATATTAAAAACCGAAACCTGTCAAACAAAATCACCTTATCTGAAATTTCAAATCCCGCGACTCGCGGAGTTTGTTGCTAGGTGGAACCGCAACTCACGGAGTTTACCCTGACGCGCCTGACAGAACCTTAATCAGCATTTAATACGGAGTTTATTATTATTATTATTATAAAAACCCTAATTAGGTTTTGTTAATTAATTAATTTAGTTTAGTTTTAATTATTTTGTATTATTTAGTTTAATTAGTTTAATTAAATTGTAAAATTAATAGTTTTAATAAATAAATAACATAAAAATAATATTTTTATAAAAATTGTACATTTTTATAACTTTTAGTGTATTTTTATATTTTGTCCCTTTTTATTTGTTTTAGCGTAATAATTTGTATTTTTCGCTCGTATTTACTTTTAAGATATAGTTTTTGCCATAGTTATTTTTACTTCTAGATTTTTAGGCTTTGCCGTAAAATCCTTTAATTGCTTTTTCTTTAGACTAAGATTTAGGTGCTTTAAAATTTTGCGACGCCTTTTTATATTTTAGTACCTTTTTAAGATATTGCCATTTGGGATATAGTATTTCTTTTAAGCTTTAATATTTTTTAGACGCAACTTTTAGTTTTTAGTTTTAGTTCCTTTTTAAGTTTCAACGCGCTACTTTCTTATTTTTATTTTTTTTCGACACCTTTTACCTATGTATCAATTATCACTCCAATTAGTAATCTCAATTTGCAATTTTAATTTTAAGTTAGTGATAGTAATAAGGTTGGGTTAGTCGAGTATTTTAAAGTTTCATAGTCACTCTTTTTCTTTCTTATTTTTCGACGCCTTTTATTTTTCAACCCTTTTCTTTTTCGACCTTTTTCAACGCGCTCTTTTTCTTTCTTATTTCTCGCCATTCTAGTTTTAGGACATAGTTTTTTATTCTACTTCTTCTCTATATTTCTTTAAATTACGAAAATTTATTTTAAGTGGTTAAATTGATAGACATCAAAATTTTCTGGTTCGTAGTAATAGTTGGATTTGTACGTGGACCGGGTTATTGGAGCCAAACAGTACTCAATTATATTGAGACCAAACGAATCCTGCCCCTCTGCTGCATCTTTTGGCTATTCGAAACGTGGGCAAAATTAGAAAAGTCTATTAATTGGATAACTTATATAATTTTTCTTTCCTTTTAAAAACTAATAGGATATTCAGTGAATGCACCGAGCAAGACGTTCACCACCTTTTGTACGTTCACCACCTGTAACCAGATCAAGACATCTAGCAAATATTGTCGCCGTTGATTTTTCTTTAGAATCGTCATCCAGTCGACCAAGAACTCCAATTCAAATTTCCGATAATCCATTTTTTGAACCCGACCTCACAATTGAGAATCCGCAGAATATTCAGGGACAATTCATAGATCCTGAACCATTAATTTTTCCTCCGGAACCACCAATCATTCAAACAGAGATTGTTGAGGAACGAACCATTAAATCAGAATCCTCTAGTGATTCCGATTCAACAAATTCAATTATGGAGAATCTGGAACCTCTAAGTATGGAAGACCGAATGCGAGCTAAACGCACTGGCCAAGGTCACGCAATTACTCATCCTGACATTAATGCGCCAGATTATGAAATCAAAGGACAAATTCTACATATGGTGACTAATCAATGCCAATTTAGTGGTGCGCCGAAGGAAGATCCAAATGAACATCTTCGTACCTTTAATAGGATCTGAACACTATTTAAAATCCGAGAAGTTGAAGATGAACAGATATATCTCATGTTATTTCCCTGGACTTTAAAGGGAGAAGCCAAAGATTGGTTGGAATCGTTACCTGAAGGGGCGATTGATACATGAGATGTTTTAGTTGAAAATTTTCTTAAACAATTCTTTCCGACATCTAAAGCCGTAAGACTTCAAGGAGAAATTGTTACGTTTACACAGAAGCCAAATGAAACTCTATATGAGGCTTGGACCAGATTTGGAAAGTTATTAAGAGGATGTTCGCAACATGGTTTAGACACTTGTCAAATAGTACAAATATTCTACCAAGGATGCGACATCACTACAAGAAAAGACATCGATATAGCAGCTGGTGGTTCTATTATGAAGAAAACCGAAACTGATGCTTACAAAATTATTGATAACACTGCTTCCCACTCACATGAGTGGCACCAAGAAAAAGATATCGTTAGATCATCCAAAGCAGCTAGAGCCGATTCTAGCCATGACTTAGATTCCATTTTAGCAAAGATAGATGCTGTCGAGAGACGAATGGAAAAGATGACTAAAGATATACACTCAATACGAATTAGTTGTGACTAGTGTGGAGGACCACATTTGACAAAATATTGTCTCAGTATTGAACTAACAATGGAACAAAGAGAGAATATTTCATATCTAAACCAAAGGCCTGGAAATAATTATCAGAATAATTATCAACCGCCAAGACCAATTTACAATCAAAACCAGAATTATAACCGAAATATTCCATACAACAACCAACAAGGTCCTAGCAATCAACAAGTATCCAATAATACTTACAATAAGCAAAGACCTAATTTTCAAAACAAACCACCACAAACAGATGATAAAAAGCCAAATTTAGAAGATATGATGACGAAGCTAGTTGAATCTCAAACGCAGTTTTTCACATCTCAAAAATAAACAAATGAACAAAATGCTCAAGCATTTAGAAATCAACAAGCTTCTATTCAAAATTTGGAACAAGAAGTAAGTAACCTAGCAAGGTTAATAGGTGAAAGAAAACCGGGAAGTTTACCTAGTGATACAAATACTAACCCACGGAATGAAACAGCTAAAGCCATTACCACAAGAAGTGGTACAACACTTAAACCACCTGAAATACCTGTAATTTCTGATGAAGCTATTCCTACTCCACAAGAACCACAACCTGAGCAAGATAAGGAAACAGAACCGGTAGTTGAAAAGGTTAATGAAGATAACACAGTTAAGGCTAAACCTTATGTTAAACCATACCAACCACCACTTCCTTACCCCGAGTAAAATGAAAAAAGAAAGACTTGAAGCCGAGCAATCTAAATTCTTGGATATGTTTAAACAGATAAATGTAAATCTTCCTTTCATTGATGTGATTTCAGGAATGCCTAGATATGCTAAATTTCTGAAAGATCTAATCTCAAATAGAAAGAAAATGGAAGAACTCTCGGCTGTTACTATGAATGCTAATTGTTCAGCAGTGCTGTTGAATAAGATACCAGAAAAATTATCAGATCCAGGAAGTTTCACAATTCCATGTTTTCTGGGTAGTCTTAGTTCAATAGAAGCATTGGCAGACTTAGGTGCTAGTATAAATTTAATGCCGTATTCACTATACACTAAACTAGACCTTGGAGAATTGAAACCAACAAGAATAAGTATACAACTAGCCGATTGATCAATAAAATATCCTAGAGGGATAATGGAGAACATGCTAGTTAAAGTTGGTATTTTAGTATTTCCAGTAGATTTTGTTGTTCTGGACATGGAAGAAGATTCTCAAGTTCCTCTCATATTAGGAAGATCATTCTTAAACACGGCTAAAGCAATGATAGACGTGTTTGGTAAGAAATTGACCCTAAGTATAGAGGACGAGAGTGTTACCTTTTCAGTTGATAGAGCAATGCAACAACCGCAATCTGCAGATGATACATGCTATTATATTCAAACTATAGATTCACATGCAGAATTGTTAGAAGAATTTCCAGAATTACAAGGAACAGGAGAATGTTCTTTAGGAGAAGGAACTGAACCAATTAATGAAGCTGAAATGTTAGATACACTAATAGCTAATGGATATGAATCAACAACAGAAGAAATTCAAATGCTAAAAGAAGAAGACAGATATCGATATAAATCATCGATAGAAGAACCACCAACATTAGAGTTAAAGCCACTTCCAAACCATTTGGAATACACTTATTTACATGGTGAATCTGAATTACCTGTAATAATATCATCTTCTCTTACTGAAAATGAGAAATCTCAACTCATTTCTGTGTTGAAAGCTCATAAACCAGCTATTGCATGGAAAATTCTTGATATTAAAGGAATAAGTCCTTCGTATTGCACACATAAAATCCTTATGGAAGAAGGTCATAAAACGTATGTGCAACGCCAATGAAGACTAAATCCTAATATGCAAGATGTAGTTAAGAAAGTAATTATTAAACTGCTTGATGCAGGTCTAATTTATCCAATCTCTGATAGTCCATGGGTAAGCCCAGTTCAATGCGTGCCTAAGAAGGGTGGCATGACTGTCATTACAAATGAGAAAAATGAGCTTATTCCGACTAGGACTGTAACAGGATGGCGTGTATGTATTGATTATAGAAAATTAAATGACGCCACCAGAAAAGATCACTTTCCCTTACCTTTCATTGATCAAATGTTGGAAAGATTAGCCGGAAATAGTTACTATTGTTTTCTTGATGGATTTTCCGGATATTTTCAAATTCCAATAGCACCCGAGGACCAAGAGAAAACCATGTTCACGTGCCCTTATGGTACTTTTTCTTACAAACGCATGCCATTTGGGCTTTGCAACACCCCTGCAACCTTTCAAAGGTGCATGATGGTGATTTTTCACGACATGATAGAAGAATGCATCGAAGTTTTCATGGATGACTTTTCAGTCTTCGGTGATACATTTGAATCATGTCTAGTGAATCTTGAACGAATGCTTATTAGATGCGAACAATCAAATCTGGTTCTTAATTGGGAGAAATGCCATTTCATGGTTAAAGAAGGCATCGTTCTTGGACATAAAATTTCAAAGGAAGGAATTGAAGTGGATAGAGTTAAAGTAGATGTAATTGCTAAACTTCCACATCCCACCAATGTTAAAGGAGTTAGGAGTTTTCTAGGGCATGCCGGTTTTTACTGACGTTTCATAAAAGATTTTTCTAAAATTGCCACTCCTATGAATAAACTCCTAGAAAAAGATGCTCCATTCATCTTTTCAGATGAATGTATCAAATCTTTTAATATTCTTAAAGAGAAACTAACTAATGCGCCAATCATGATAACACCAAATTGGAATCTACCGTTTGAACTAATGTGCGATGCAAGTGATTTTGCAATGGGAGCCGTTTTAGGACAAAGGATTGAAAAACGATTTCAACCTATATATTATGCTAGTAAGACGTTACAAGGAGTACAAACAAATTATACAACTACTGAAAAAGAACTCCTTGCTATTGTCTTTGCTTTTAACAAATTTCGTTCATATCTCGTTCTAGCAAAAACGGTGGTCTATACCGACCATTCTGCTCTTAGATACCTATTTTCGAAACAAGATGCTAAACCAAGATTAATCCATTGGATCTTACTCTTACAAGAGTTCGATATTGAAATCCGAGATAAAAGAGGAGCAGAAAATCTCGCCGCTGATCATCTTTCTCGTCTTGAAAATCCCGAATTAGAAGTTCTAAATGAATTGGCCATACAAGACAACTTTCCTGATGAATATCTATTGAAGATAGATTATAATGAAATTCCATGGTTTGCAGACTATGCAAACTACTTAGTATGTGGATTCCTTGAAAAAGGGTTGTCGTACCAAAAACGAAAGAAATTCTTTAGTGATATAAAACACTATTTCTGGGAAGATCCACATCTGTTTAAAAGTTATCCAGATGGAATAATACGCCGATGTGTATTCGGAGATGAAGCCAATCAAATCTTAAACCATTATCACACAGGACCAACAGGAGGGCATTATGGGCCTCAACTAACAGCAAGAAAAGTTTATGATACTGGATTCTATTGGCCTACAATTTACAAAGACGCACACCTTCTATGCAAATCCTGTGATGCTTGTCAAAGGGCCGGAAAAATAAGTCAACGTGATGAAATGCCACAAAATGTCATTCAAGTATGTGAAGTATTTGACATTTGGGGTATTGACTTTATGGATCCATTTCCAAAATCTCATAATAATCTCTATATTCTCGTAGCCATTGATTATGTATCTAAATGGGCGGAAGCACAAGCTCTCCCAACTAACGATGCGCGAGTTGTAGTCAATTTTTTAAAACGTCTTTTTGCAAGGTTTGGAACACCGAAAGCTTTAATAAGTGATCGGGGTACTAATTTCTGTAATAATCAACTTGAGAAAGTTCTCAAAAGATATGGAGTAACTCATAAAATCTCCACCGCATATCATCCACAAACAAGTGGACAAGTTGAAAATACCAACCGAGCTTTAAAACGTATTCTAGAGAAAACCGTAGGATCAAATCCGAAGGAATGGTCCATTAAGTTGGAGGATGCACTCTGGGCTTTTAGAACAGCTTACAAAACTCCAATTGGAACCACACCTTTTAAACTCGTTTACGAAAAAGCATGTCATCTTCCAGTAAAAATTGAACACAAAGCATTTTGGGCTTTGAAGACATGTAATCTTGATTTACATGAAGCCGGACGTCTACGGTTAAGTCAATTAAACGAATTAGAAGAATTAAGACATGAAGCATATGAAAATTCCTTAATCTATAAGGAAAGAACGAAGAAATGGCATGATAAAAGAATTAGAAGTTCAAAAGAATTCAAAGAAAGAGACAGAGTTCTTCTTTTCAATTCACGATTCAAGCTATTTCCTGGAAAATTGAAATCAAGATGGTCTGGACCTTTCATAGTCAAAAGAGTTTTCCCATACGGAACAGTAGAATTAATAAATTCAAATGGGATTGAATTTAAAGTTAATGGTCACAGAGTTAAACATTACATACATGGACCGATGGAAGTTGACAATGAAGTTAATCATAATTTCACCACCCAAGAAAACCTTCAAAATGAAAACATAAATATGTTATCAACAACATATGAAAAATCAAAATTGGAATATAGGGAGGAGTCAAATTTGAGTGATGAAGAAGAATTCTTATACAAACCTCCCATTCCAAGAAACGAAGAAAAATGTGAACAAGAAGTTCAAATAGAAGTGAAAGAACCAAGAAAAGAACACCCGAAAAAGGTTTACAAACCAACTCGACTTACTAAAGCAGGAGACCCGGGTGAATTTATCATTTCTTGCTTTCTTAATGATGGTGCTGTATATAATGGACTCGCAGATTTAGGAGCAAGTGCAAATATTATGCCTCTTTCCTTATACAAAAGATTAGGCATGGGTAAATTAAAACCAACCAAAATAGGTGTTCATTCATTTGACCAAACCATTAAACACCCGGTTGGAATAGCAAATAATTTACTTGTTAACGTGGGAAGTTTGACCTTTGTTGCAAACTTCATAGTGATTAATATGGAGGAAAACCTTGATATTCCTCTAATTCTAGGTCGCCCATTTTTAGCAACCACCGAGGCGTTCATTGATGTAAGAGAAGGTAGAATGACACTTTGGGATGGTGATACATCGATCACCTTTGTGAACCGAAAGTTTAGATCTCCACCAACCAAAACTGTTAGACCAATAAAAACGCATAAGTGTGGGGAAGATGAAGAAACACTTAATGATGATCCAATCATAAAGAATGCCGTTGATGATACAAAATTAGATGAACCCATTTTTAACAGTTCAACGAAGAAACTTTATAAACGGATTCACGATGCTAAGATTAAAGGAAACTTTAAGTTATGTAACCGATTAGTATCCAATTTATCGCCAAAAGAAAAGGCGATGTTAGTTGAATTTGTGAAAGTTACGGAGGAAATCAACAAATGGATTGAAGTAAAAGTCAAAGATATACAAGTTGTTGATGATTCAATTGAAAATAATGTTAATCGCAATTTCAACTAAGTGTAGGGAGGTTTATGTATTTCTGTTAGAGTTAGATTTTCTGTTTTCGTGTAGCTCTCGAAAATGGAACCCGAATGGTCTTTCCCTAGCAGACCCTAAAGAACTAGTCTTCTCCCCCCATTCTGAATTTTTATTTTTTTTAGGTTTTTACGAAATGAAGACTTCCTGTGAACTAAACCATGGTCTAATGCTACACGCTTTGATCACTAAAAGTAATAATGACACAATTCCGAGTGAAATAGTATCATTAATCAGAGGTAAATTGGATGGAGTAAGAAAAGAATCCAGATGCGAAGATAATAAGTTACAATTTGGTAAAGGAAAATCAAAATCCGCAGCGAAAAGAAGAGCACGACACCTTGAAAAATGTCACAAATGCGAAAAATGGTCACACGAAGGTAAATGTTCAAATAATAAAACCTATTCAAACACCGAATTTGTTACTTTATGCAGAGATGGACCGTTCATATGTTTAGAAGAAAAAACATTAAATGCTTGAGGTTACGCCTATATAGCCATGGAAAATCAATTAGACCGACTATCTTATTAATGGGCTAGAGCAGATCATTAAGAAATCTATTTCACAGGTAAATCTGTACAGTTTTTATTTTTATTTTTAACCTTTTGATAATAAACGCTAATTTGTTCGCTATAAAGTATTAAATTGGTATTCAATAAAATTAGGTCTTGCGACCGAAATTATTGATATCATACAAAAATTTATTACATCACTGCGAAATTTAACGTTTATTCTTAAGGTATAAATATCTTTAATCAATCAACACAAAATATTTCAAAAATTCGTCATGAGTTAAATTAGATCATGGAACCGAAATTAGTTTACCGAAAAGAGGGGCGTATATTTTTGATAATATTTGATTGATTAAAGTGGGATAAAAGCCAAAAAGATTTTTTATTTTTATTTTTACCATGTTTTAAAATTAATATATAAAAATTAAAATAATATTGTAAACTTTTTAAATTAATATATTTAAAATTGTAAATATTTGAAAAAATTGATATTTTTAATATAATTTGGTATGTATAAAAACAAAAATATAATATAAGTTTGGTGTGAATTTTCAATTTTTAAAATATGAATTTTTAATTTTATGCATTTTAAATTTAAGTTTGGTGTGAATTTAAAAACAAAAATTTACTTTATTTCGCTAAGTTAAAAATATGATTTTTAAAATTCGTCGTGAGTTGAAGACTAGGTCGTTGAACCGAAATTGCTTTACCCGAGGGAGGGACGAGAACTTTTATTATCATTATTTTTAATCTTATTGAATTAAAGTATGCCAAAAACATTAAAAAAACCCAAAAAATCTTTGCTTTTAAAACAATCGCTTGAAAAAGACAAATTTTAAAATTTTGTCGAGGGACGGACTAGGACAACGTTCCGAAACGACCTCGTCCTAAATAACAAGGGAAACAAATTTTTAAAATTAATTTATATTTGTTTTATAAGTTAAAGATTTAGAAAAAAAAATACAAACACCGCGACTCGCGGAGTTTGTAATGGGTAAACACCGCAAGTCGCGGAGAATCAAAATTCCAGAAAAAAAATAAAACGCAGATCAGACAGTCCCCAACACACAAACACCCACAAAACTGCGAAAAAAAAACCCGAAAAAACACAGACAAAATCGTATTTTTTCACCATTTTTCATCAAATCTTTCACAAAATCATGTTGAGAAGAATGCTATCAAGGAATTACTCAAGGAAAACGGTAAATTTCTACACTAAAACACCATTTAATCCGAAAATTAGTGTTCTTGAACAAATTTATACTCAATTCGATTTTAATGCTTTTTAGTGTAATTATGCTTAAATTGCTTATATATTATGCTTGTATAACCTAGATTGATGCTATTTAACATGATTAGAAGCCTTAAACTTCAAATTTTGAGTAATCTAGGGTTTGTGTTCTTGAGCAATTTGGGGCTTTTTGATATAAACAGGTTATGGCCGATTTTGTCATGAATTATTGCTAAATTAAGTAGTGTAACATGTTTAGATAGTTAAATGATCCAAACTTTGAGCCTAAACATGATTTTTGAGAATTAAAGTGGACTTTTTCAAGTCTAAAATTCATGAACTTGATTTTTGAGAGATAATGCCATTTGAAACTTGTTTAATTGCTAATAATGATTATTTTGACATGTTATTTGAGTTGAATGCTTATGAACTTGGCGAACATTTTCGTATATGCTTATTTGAAAAAGTGTAGATTTGATAAAAATATGAAAATAAGCATAAGTTTGATATAAATTGAACATGTCATTGTAATTATTTTGATTGATGATCTTGCTGACACTAATGCATATTTGGATGCACAAAAATTTTGTTTGATGTGTTTTGCAGACTGAAAGGGGTGAATCTTCATCCCAAGCTCGCATTGCTCCTCCTGAGAATGCGGAACAACAAGATGTTGATAACCATTACAAACAAGATATACCTCATCCAGTTATGACATTTTCAGATATGCACGTGGAAAATTTGCACCCGAACTTGAGATTAGACAGACGTTGGATAGATTATCCAAAATACCAAAGGGGCTTGCATACTCTTCATTCTAAAGCTGTTGAAGTACCTAGGGTAATAAAATGGGAACCGTTAGAAGCCGTAGAATTGGCCGAGCCAATTAGGGAATTACTTACTCAAAGGTATGGTAATTCTACTTTTAATGATTGGGTACATTTATTCAACATGCGTAGGCCTGTATATAAAGTATGGTGTGAAGAATTATTGTGTAGTATAGAAATAAATGATCGGGTAACTAGTTTAACCGATCAAACTTTTATAAGATTTTTGTTAGGAGGTTCGATGCGCCACATGTCTCTACTAGACATGGCTCAGGCCTTACGTATATATACGCCTGAGGAGCTAGCATCTGCCGATTGTCGAGGGTTGATATTAAATGGTAGGAAGATTGATGAAAATTTTGATACGCATGGTGTATGGAGTCAAATGACTAGCCATCACCGATTTAAAAGGGGAAATTACTCTTATTTGGATATAGATAGAGCTGAGTTAAGAGTAATTCACAGGTTTCTAGCGAACTCGATTACACAGCGAGGTAAAAATAAGGAAAAGGTAAATGAGCAAGATTTATTTTACCACATGTGTATTCGAGACCCACAAAGCGCTGTAAGTATACCTTATTGTGTGGGTTATTATTTATCAGCTATGGTTAGGGGGATGAGACCGCACAGTATAATAGGAGGTGGTATATTTATTACATTAATTGCTGAGTATCTCGATGTGGATATAAGTCGGGGGGATTATTAATCGAAGAACCAGAACCCCAAGATACAATTGGTTTAAATGTATATCATGGTGCTAAGGTTTTAAAAAGGCAAAATAACGCCGCAGTAAGATATAATGGAAGACATCCACAGGTTGAGAGAAATCAACAGCCAGGTAATGTGGGAGGGGGAAATGAAATGACAGAAATGCAAAGGTTTATAGCTTCACAAGAGTATCAAAAATGCTAAACATCGAGCATTTGAAGATTGGCAAGTTCATCAAAACCAAATCATAGCTCATTGCCAACATGTAGGTAGAAACTATATTCCTACTCCAACGCCCATATTTCCTCCCTGGTCTATAGAGATTCAACCACCGTATCCTACTTATAACCCAGCTGAAGCATTCTATAACACATACGGTTATGCATGGAACCCCTACTGGTATCAGTAACAACCCTAGTTTATTTTAGTTTTATTTATTTTATTTTTGTAATGTTACTACATTTAGCACTTATGTTGATATTGTAATAGTTTTTATAATTTTCTAACTTTTATTATTAGATTTTAATAATTTTTGAATGTGGGGTAATATACCAAACTTCAAAAATATGTATATATGTTTGCAGTTTATCTTATGCACACAACAGGGTAAAACAACGCATTTTCAAAGACTGACATTAAGTTCAGCAAAAGCAACTAATTTTGACGATAAGATGCAAAATATATGTGAAACAACGACAAGACGGAATGAACAAATGATGTGCACCATTTATCATTCAACACAAACAACAATATGTTTGGAAACTTTGGTAAAATTTAATCATTTTTCTACGCTAATCACCCTCAATAATTTAAATTGTTACTGATTTCTTGCAAATGAGGGCATTGCAATATCTTAAGTGTGGGAAGGGGTTAAATTCTTTCAGATTTTAAAATTTTTACTTTATACACTTGGTTACCATTAAAAACACTAGTAACGCAGTAGTTGTATTAGAATCTAGTGCTCTCTGATAATAAAGAACAGTCGTAGTCTTATATACTGACTACCCAATTCTAGTAAAAATTTTCAAAATTTTCAATTAAATGAATTCAAAATTATGTTTATACATATTTATGAACGATAAAACTAGGTGTTAACACCGAAATTATTGTTACCTCGGAAAGGACATAAATTAAGAAACAAACCAAAGTGTTAAAATTCATTTAAAATGGAATAGAGGATAATAAAAAGGAAAATAAAAGCCAAGTGTGGAAAAATTTACCAAGTTATTTTAAACATATGTCACATATTTCTGTAACAAATAACTGAAAATACTTTTGCTTTGGACTAAACTAAAAAGTTTTACCCGATTTACTGTAAGAAAGATGGATCTACACGATGAATCAATTCCATCATTAAAAGGAAGTAAAGTCTTCCGAAAAAGAAATGCGCTTCTTGATTTAGGTCAGGAAGTTGTCGTCCAGACCAGCTGTAGGTTGACGAAAAATCTAGAAAAGTCACCACTAAAATCAGCAGGAAATCCACGGACCTCAGCATCAAACAGGGTCGCCAAGTGGTCAGATTTATCCTAACCATGAGAAGGATTTATCTCGTACAATGGGGGGGGGGGGGCACCGTGCAAATTAGCTTGATAAGACTAATGAATCAGATCCCCAGAAAGGATAATCTCCTTAAAGATTAAAAATCAGCTTTTAAGACTGATATTACTCAATCCTTGAGATTGACCTTAAAGATTGAGAATTACAAACTCATGGAATTCAATGATATCTAAACTCGAGCTTGAACGAGAAAATATTTTGATCAAATTACAAACCGATTTGTTTTCTGAAAAACTTTTTAAATGCGTTCATTACCTTTGAACGTAAAATCCTAGGAATTCACCTGGAATTCATTAGGTCACCTGAACCAAATCGGGTGTCAACCGTAAGAACGGTGGTTGCATAGCATGGTCAAAGACAGGACCTTGTGCTAGACCGAAAAATTATAAGGGTGAGCTTTACTATTGCTCCTACAAAGGATAGTAATTGCGTCCGACACGTTATAGACCATAATTAAAAGCATGTCAGGGGACATTGCCTTAACAGTTGCTTGTTAAATGCTTTCCTTTACAACCGGACGGTAGTTTACCGAAAGGTAATATACAGAACAAGTATACTGGACGTGTTGCTTTCCTAATACAAGGTTAGCAAGTGGGTGACACAAAACCATAAGTTTTGAGCTAAAATTTTCAAATCTGAAACCCACCAAACCCACAAAAATATTTTGCAAACACCAGTGAAGGGTTATTCTGGAAAACTTATCTAGGGTAAAAACTAGATTTAATTTTCAAAAGATCAAATGTTTTCATAAAGATCCAATTTCCTTAATGGATCTAAATTTTTATAGTCATGTGGGACTGTAAACCACATCGTTACTACCATTGTTTATACCACCGTATAGAAATCACTGATGTACAAAGTGTGAAGAATAAAGAAGTGATTCTAGTATTTCAAGACTATATTGCTTGAGGACAAGCAACGCTCAAGTGTGGGAATATTTGATAATGCTAAAAATGAACATATATTTCATAGCATTATTCCTCAAGAAAGACAAGCTTTTAGTTGCAATTGTTCTATTTACAAGTGATATTCGTTTAAATAATAAAAGGTGAAGACAAAAGACAGATTCGACGAATTGAAGACGCGAACGACCAAAAAGCTAAAAAGTATAAAGTACAATCAAAGAGGTTTCAATTATTGATAAGAAACGTCTCAAAATTACAAGAGTACAAGATTCGAAACGCAAAGTACAAGATATTAAATTGTACGCAAGGACGTTCGAAATTCCGGAACCGGGACCAGAGTCAACTCTCAACGCTCGACGCAACGGACTAAAAATTACAAGTTAACTATGTATATAAATATAATATAATATATAATTAATTATATAAATTATATTTATATTATATTTATATATTAAAACCGTCGGCAAAGAAGATCCAAACTTGTGTGAGCTGTAAAAACAAACTCCGCGACTTGCGGAGTTTGAAGGGTTAGAATTCCGCGAGTCGCGGAGCCTCCCTGAACAAAAATGCCTATAAAAGCCAGCGCAATTCGACGTTTTATATATCCAAAATATCAATCTCTCTATCTGTATTATACGATATATATATATAATTTATATTTTAATTTTAATTTTAATTTTTAATTCTAATAATAAGGGTATGTTATCGAATATTGTAAGGGTGTAAGTCGAAATTCTGTCCGTGTAACGCTACGCTATTTTTAATCATTGTAAGTTATGTTCAACCTTTTTACATTAATGTCTCGTAGCTAAATTATTATTATGCTTATTTAAATCGAAGTAATCATGATGTTGGGCTAAAAATATTAAAATTGGATAATTGGGCTTTGTACCATAATTGGGGTTTGGATAAAAGAACGACACTTGTGAAAATTAGACTATGGGCTATTAATGGGTTTTATATTAACTAAACAATACCTTGTTAATTTAATATACAAACTTATAATTTGACGTATTTATATATAACCACATACGCTTGACTTGGTACGGTGGGCGGGATATCTATAAATACCAATAATTATTCATTTTACTGGACACAGAACTGGATTAATAGTTAATAGACTTGTTGAAACAGGGGTGAATTACATTCAAGGGTAATTGGTGTAATTGTTAACAAAGTAGTAAAACCTTGGTTTACACGCAGTCGATAACCTAGTGTATTCATTAAACAAAGTATTAAAACTTTGTTACAATTCGAATCCCCAATTAGTTGGAATATTTGACTTCGGGAATAAGAATAATTTGACGAAGGCTTTCGCTCTTTATATTTATGACTGATGGACTATTATGGACAAATCCGTATGGACATATTAAATAATCCAAGACAAAGAACAATTAACCCATGGGAATAAACTAAAATCAACACGTCAAACATCATGATTACGGAAGTTTAAATAAGCATAATTCTTTTGTTTCATATTTAATTTCCTTTATTTTATATTTAATTGCACTTCTAATTATCGCACTTTTATTTATTGTTATTGTATTTAATTGCACTTTTAATTATCGTACTTTTTAATTATCGCACTTTTATTTTATCGCACTTTTATTTATCGCAATTTCATTATCGTTATTGTAACGACCCGACCAAAACCGTTATTGACGGCGCCGTTAACTTAGGTCCCGTTGCGTGGTCGTAGTCCCTATATGAGACTCGTTTGACCAAAATTATGTCGCATTCATTTGAAAGGTACAAGACTTGCAAGTTTAGTTTACAAAACCGTTCGACAACAAGTCTAAGTTTACAAAGGTCATAAAGTATAAATGAAATAACTTGCGACATAATTAGTTTAAAAATACAGTTGCTATAAATAGCGTAAGTATGTAAACAAAAGTTTGAATCCAAAAGTGCTATCCCTAGCGTATGCATGCATGGTTGACTCCAATCAAGTAATCAAAGAGTGCGGAAGCATGTATCAAGTAGCCGAGTATGAACCTGAGAAACATATAGAAAACTGTCAACGAAAAACGTTGGTGAAATCATAGGTATATTTGTAAACGTTGTTTTTGAACCACAAGATTTAGTATTCCCATAGTTGATTATCAAAATCGTTTGCATTCCAAAAGTATTGTTCGCGAGCACCCAATTATCAAGACTTAACGTTTCCTTCCATAGAACCCCATCACAATAGTGTTAGAACATACACTGTTTCTCGAAAATATATTTCATCCGTAGACGGTAGCGAACCGTCCGTAATGAGGGTTTGTCAAACCCGTATGGCCACACAATATAAGTTCTCGCTTACACCCTGCAAGTGTAACTAATGATAATCGAATTGAGGATTTTTGTTCTAACTCGCTGTGGAATGTTTGTTTCATCGTACTTGTGTTCAAAGTATAAAAGTAAGTAGTACAAAATGCGACAAAGTATATGTTTCTCAGCCCACAATTTAAAGTATAAAAAGTTGTTGAAAAGGTGGGACTATGATCTCACCTCGAGTGCACGAGTATAAAAGTACTTCACAAAGTAACGTATGCATGAAAGTTGCTTAGCCTTGACCTAAACAAGTAAGTTGTGTCAATTAACCAGTTATGACACAAGGTCGGGTGAAATGTGTTCAATTAGTCCTATGGCTCGTTATGACTCGAATAGTATAGCATGTGAATCACGTTGTCAAGTTTCATGCAAGAATCAAGTATAAAATAAGATTAGAACGATTGTATAAGTGTTTTGTTAAGTTTGACTAAAAGTCAAACTTGGTCAAAGTCAACGAAAAAGTCAACACGTTCGGGTTGGGTCCCAAACTATTTTTTTAAGCTTAGAAGTCATATATGAGCATGTTGGCCAAGTTACATGTTAATCGGAGGTGCGTAGCATAGCAAACATTTTTCGAAATTTGACAAAGTAGGTCAGAACCCAAACACGGCTATTGCCGCGCCGCGGCCAGAGGTGTCGCGCCGCGACAAATAACGTGGTCTGGTGCCTGGTCAGTTTCAAAAGTTCAAGTCTTGATCCAAAATTCAATTTAGCACAAAACGCAAACCGTAAACACTTAGAATACGCATCTTATATCATTGGAAAGCTCTTTTGACAACGAATACAATTAACTACCTTTCACAAGCAAAAACATCAATTACAATAACCGAAAACTCGTCAATTGATCAAGAAGGGTTTATTTTCAAAGTTTCAAGTTCGTAAAACGTATTTTATGATTCGGGAATCTAATTTACACATACGATATGCCGTTCCGAAGGTAATTAAGCATACAATGCATCTAAACACTTACTAACAACATTAACAAGCATTCAACGCATCAAAAGTTCATTTCAAAGTCTATCAAACCCTAACCAAAATTCACAAAAATCAATAATCATGTGTTTGAAGTTTTCTTAATCAACCTACGCATCAAAACGAAGCTAGTGATACTAGTAACACAATTAAAACATGAACTTTAACAATCAAACAACATTTAATCTTCCAAAATGCAAGATTAAGCAAACCCATTTCAAATGTTCAAACTAGTTACTCAAAACAACAAATCGAGCAAGTAAATCATATATTCATGCTAGACACGAGCCATAGACACTAACTAACACCATTTCAAATCAAAAACACGAATTTAGAGAAATCTAGAGTTTTAGAAATGTTACCCAAACGAGATGAAGTTGGTATCAAATTGTAGAGGATGAAGAGAGGATTCCAAATATGTAATCGGATTTGTTGTGAGCTTCCAAGATTGAATTTAGATGATGAATGAATGGAATGGGTTTGTGTGTGTGTTCTTGAGATGGAGAGAAAAGAGATGAGGGAGATGATGGAATGAATGAATGGTGGAAAAATGGGTTGACTAGTTGACCTAGTCAACTAGTTTGCCCATTTGGCAACTCCGGTCCCTCGAGTTTCAAAGCGGGTGCGGGATTTAACCGATCTAATATTTTTAAAACGCAAGTTAACGAGAGATGTTGTAATTAAATGACGGAATTATTATGAACGTTAGTCAACGGAAACTACGAATTTAAATAACGAAAGGTATTATTTAAAAAAAGACGGTGTTAAAAATAAATTTAACGGAAAAAGGCGGGATGTTACAGTTATTTACTTTACGCTTTAAATTAAGTCTTTTATTTATTTAATATTTTACATTAGGTTTTAACTGCGACTAAAGTTTTTAAAATCGACAAACCGGTCATTAAACGGTAAAAACCCCCCTTTAAAATAATAATATTACTTATATATATATATATATATATATATATATATATATATATATATATATATATATATATATATATATATATATATATATATATATATATATTTGTATTTTTATAAATTAAACTAATATAGCGTTAAGCTTTGTTTAAAGATTTTTCCCTGTGGAACGAACCGGACTTACTAAAAACTACACTACTGTACGATTAGGTACACTGCCTATAAGTGTTGTAGCAAGGTTTAGGTATATCCATTCTATAAATAAATAAATATCTTGTGTAAAATTGTATCGTATTTAATAGTTTTTCCTGCTAAAATATAATAGTATTTTATACCCCTTAGCTTTAAACATCGACACTACATGTATATACATTTTAACTGAGTCGTTAAGTCATCGTTAGTCGTTACATGTAAGTATTGTTTTGAAACCTTTAAGTTAACGATCTCAATTTATGTTGTTAATCCATTGTTTATTATATTTAATGAGATGTTAAATTATTATATTATCATGATATTATGATATATTAATATATCTTAATATGATATATATATATATATATATATATATATATATATATATATATATATATATATATATATATATATTAAATGTCGTTACAACGATAATCGTTACATATATGTCTCGTTTCGAAATCCTTAAGTTAGTAGTCTTGTTTTTATGTATATAACTCATTGTTAATATACTTAATGATATGCTTAATTATCATAATACCATGTTAACTATATATATATATATATATATATATATATATATATATATATATATATATATATATATATATATATATATATATATATATATATCCATATATATGACATCATATAGTTTTTTATAAGTTTTAATGTTCGTGAATCACCGGTCAACTTGGGTGGTCAATTGTCTATATGAAACCTATTTCAATTAATCAAGTGTTAACAAGTTTGATTACTTAACATGTTGAAAACACTTAATCAAGTAAATAACAATTTCATTTAATATAAATAAACAAGAAAAAGTTTGGGTCACTACAAACGGCAGGTGAAGGGAATTGGTTTTCCCCTAACCAAGCGCCACACAGACTAGATGGCTGCCAAGTCGACTTAAAAATACAAGCATTGGTTTGCTTGTGCGTGTTTACTCTCGCATTGGTTTGTTTGAGGAACTCTTAAGCGTAAAAGCATTGGTTTGTTTTTAGTTGCGTTGCTTACCATACAGCTACAGTGCACCTCTAGCACATGACAAAGCAGGAACGCAGTAGCTTTTGAGTCTAAACTACTAAGGGTGTAATTGCTGAAGTATTGGTTTATTTTACACAGCACCCGCGTATGCGCGTGAGTTTTGGTTAACTCACGCGCATAGGCATGCGGTATAAATTTTGCTTTGATTTGCGATATATAAACAATGCTACAAAGACGCATGCAAAAGATACAAATATAATATAAACGTTTAAATATACCATTACAACCAAACGCCTGCCCAACATGGGACTTACGGCTCAAAAACAATAATTACAAATGCGTGCCTAAGCATAGGACTTATGGCGCAAATAGTTAAGGGTTCGAATTAAAATTCTTCCTTGAGGAGGCCATCAAGCGGCATGTTTGGATCCGCAGCAAAATCGTTTATTAAGGGGATAGGGATGGACTGGATGGCCTGCTCAGCTTCAAGGAGCACCTTACTGTACCTTCCTTCAAGTATTTCTGTACAATCTGGGGGTATGGTAGCGTAAGGTTGCATCCTTTAATCACCTCGAGCATCACCTTATTACGGTCATGCTCTTTCACTGCATCGACATAGGAATTGAACTTTACAGACACGGGTCCGAGTCCATTACCTTTTGCGTAATGGTGGGGAGGGAGGTGCGAAGCTTCAACAAGTCCGCCTCGTCCAGCTCGCGGCCAGTTACCGCGTCATCCTTCTCTCGGCTGACCCTGTCTAGGTCAGCCCGCAAACGTTCCGCTTCACCCTTGGCCTGATCAACGGCCCCCATCAGCTCTTGATTTTTCTTCCTTTCCGCAATCAAGGAAGTTTTCATTTCATCCGCAGATGCCTCAGCAGCCTTGCGTGCCTCCTCTGCGTCTTTCCTATCGTTCCTTAACTGATCAACACCCGCTTGTAGCAAGCCTAGCTCGGTCTCTTTCCGCACAGCTAATTGGTACAAATTCGTAGCACGATGTACCCCATCCACGAACATGCCAAAAAACACAAAGACGTTTTGGTAAAGGCGTTGTGCTCTTGATGGAAGGGCAGTGCGGCTAGTTGCTGGCGAAATTTGGCCGGGAAAATTTGTTGCAGGAAAGCAGACTGTTCAGCGGCATTCTCTGCTGAGGATTGGGTAAGCTGGGCCAGGTTAGCAAGGCGGAAGCTACTGCGTGGTGGAGTTAGTGTAGAATCAGAATCAAGGTGTATAGCTTTGTCTCTTGATGTGGCGATGGCTTCAAGGTCAGGATTGGTCTGTGGTGGCGTGTGGTGCGTGTCGTCCAGATGCTCTGCGCAGATGCATTGCTTAGTTAATATCGTCATAATTTAACAGAAGTAGTGGTAATGTAATGCTCACCCGTGGTTGAAGGTGGAAGATTTATGGATGGCTGCTCTACGGGAATGAAGTTTTCATTCCGCATATCCTCCCTTTGTTTCAGAGTCAGTTTCTTCTTCTTGGATGCGGTAGCTGATGGGTCTGCGGTCGTTTTGCGTTTGTTTCCCGATGTTTGTGGGGCAAGTACCTCATTCTCGCCTGATTTTTCCTGCTCAAGGGGCTCATTTATTTTCTGTTTGCGAAAGGAGATCGTCGCAATCTCCTCTGCGGTTAACACCATCTTCATCTTCATCTCTGCATATATAAATGAGGGTTAATCACAGACATATGTGGCTGTGTAAAATAGATATACACGTTACTATTCCTACCCTTGCCATTTGGTGCGACTATGGCTGGTCGCAGATCCTCCCATGGCCAATGGGCGGAAATCTTCCCCAGCCGCAGCATCACGTTTCCATAGGTGCGGTGGACAAGTTGTGCGTTTGCGCACTCCGCGAGTAGCTTGGTTTCTTCATCGTCCAGTTTTGGGGTTTTGTTTACATCTTTTGCTACCCCTTCGCACCAAACTAAGGTTTGCGGAAAACTCGTGCCCACGACGGTTTGGTCAATACAGAAGAAGGTTTCTTTCCATTGGTCGGCATTTGATTTGGGTGTTTTTGTGAAGTTTTAGCTTGCGAAAAACGTAAACCAGTACTTATGATGCGTGGCGAGACGGTATAAATGGCAAAACACGTTGACCATGGGTACCTTGTTTAGAGCAGTACACCACATTTCGAACAGGACTATTTTTCCAATTGCATATGGATGTAACTGCCCTAACCCTACGTGGTAATGGTCTAACACACCTAGGAAAAAGTCTGATGGTGGTACCCAAAAGTTTCCGTGCTTAAACTCGTGTTCGTAAATGGCCACCTTTTTCTCCGGTGGCTCATGGGCGCGTTGGTGGGTTAGGGGTGGCACCGGATTGTACTGTGCTAATGGCGGGTATTGCTTAATTAAAGAATCTATATGTTTCTGCTCAATGACAGATTCTACACTATCTACAAGGGTTTCGTTAGCTTTCGTCATTTAATAAAGGGTGATCGGAGATTTACTGACCTTCTATGAACGGCCGGAAATAAATGACTTCTAATCGGAATTGATTTGAGCAGCGTGTTGGAGACGATTTGACAGAAAAGGTAGAAATGAGGATTTTTTGCGTGTATTTATAGGCAAATGTGGGGTGGTAAAAATAATTAGGAGCGTACACGTGTTACATAACCGACGGTCGATGTTTGTTGTATGCGTGTGGGTTTCTGTTTGTGGTACCCAATGTTGGGCGCGTAGCTCACACGCGCCTGCCCACTGTCACTTTATGTCTTGTCAGCCGAATGGGCTTCTACGACAGTGACAGGCATTTAATGACCTCGAAACGCACGCGAAGAATTTAATGCTGGCCGTTTTCTTGTTTTTCTTTTTCGCTTAATAGTTTAATATCATATGTCTTGCGTCATATAACATCAAACTGGGGGGATATAATGATACCGCAACCCGCATGCTATACGTGTGCGGGCAAACGCCGGCATGCGTATGCGCATACTTTATATGCGATATGCGACATGCGGTGGTGTATCGAATACCTTCGTTCCCGGTGCGGCGGTTACTTGGTCATCAAGTTGATATCTTTTTCATAATTACATCCGAGATTCGGGGGAGTTTGTTATGGAAGAGATTACCATTATCCTGGATGGTTCTCGAATTAGGGTTGGCCTATATATACTAACCCTAATTATCATTCCAAGGATCATCACACTTTACGTAGGCTTACAATACGTAATCATTATCATCGTTCATAAAAGGTTAACAGGTTAGTCACTCTCGACGGTTTCCTACAGCCTTATTTGGGCCTTCGATCGACGACCGTCATCGAAGGTGGACTTAATCACCTAGCCAACCCGCCGACATCATCATGTCGGCCAGGGTTATTCACGGTAGCCGGACCGGAGAGCTAAGTTCTAAGATCCTTAAACCCCTTTAAAACATATCGAATATGCATATTAACAATTATATATGATTCTATGGTAACTTTTCTTATTAAGTAACAGAAAATTTGATGCTTTGAATTAGCTACTGATAATCTGCTATTTTTCTTCACGAGATGGGGGAAGTGGAGAGAATCCACCGACCATAGTTAAAAGATGTTCCGGCGGAGTTGATCCACCGTATTCAAACGTTGTTGCCTGTAAAAGAAGCGGGTCGTACGTGTGTATTGTCAAAGTCATGGCTACACGCTTGGTCTACCATCCCTACCCTCAGATTTCATCCACCAAGAAGGATTTAAGCAAACGACAACTAATTAGGTACACCGATTTGATCAACCGCACTCTACAAAGGTATCGTATGGACAATATACCAATCACAAGTTTTGATCTTCACTTCAGAATTATAAACCAGAAATCGATTTCTTTTGCTAACACATGGATCCAGACAGTAGCTTCTAGAAGTTGTTTAAAAGAGCTTTACCTCACAATATCTGTTCTCGAACTTATTACGTTGCCAGATGAGCTATTCTTGGGTGAAAATTTGGAAACAGTTAGTGTAAAAGGTGACCCCCATTCCATACTATGGCATTCTCTTTTAATCAGCGACAATCTTGTTATAAAATGTGTCAACTTACGAGTATTAGAGTTGATCGATGTGACGTTAAGTGACGAGACACTTGTTAACTTATTGTCTACCTGTATTTCACTTGAGAAGATTAACCTTTTAAATTGTAAAGGGTTAACCAGAATCAAGGTGAAAAACCTCCATCATCTTCGTGAACTGGAAATAACTCAGAAGAGAATATCTTACTTCAGAAATATATGATGTCCCAAGTCTTCATATAATTAAGCAAAACTCTTTATGGAATAGTAATAACCTTCTTTCGGATTCGTTAGGAAGTGTGAGAGAATTAGTCTTAAATGGTGTGATCGTGGATGATGTTTTTTCCTACATTATATCAAAGTTCCCTTTTCTTGAAAGTTTGAGCCTTAACATTCGCTCTAGCAAGCTGAATATGTTGGATATTGCATCCGTTTCTTTGAAGAGAGACTGGAAGTATATCTGTCTCATGACATCCAAATCAAAATCCATATAAAAGTTTATGCTCCAAAATTAGATAATTTCCATTACACAGGCCAATCAGTTCCTGGTCTCTTGTTTCCATCCATTGCTCCCGGCCAAGTTGAGCTAACATTGGAGCTATTCAATCACATTGATCAATCATTCGTTCTTAAAACAAGGGAAGTACTCAAATTATCAAAAAGTTTAAAATTAGAATAATTGTTGATAATTCTTCTTATACAGTGTCATTCAACAATGACATAGAGGATATGAGTAGAAGGATTCCAATTCCTGATATGAACGTTAAACGACTAACGTTTGAATCTAATTCAGATATAAAGGCTTGTGGGAGCACTGGCGACTACTTCTTGAGGCATTTATTTCTATTTTGCGCCCCAATTACGTAACAATGGAGCATTTTGGAATCAGGGGACCCCTTAAGCTAATTGCAAGGGAGATGATGCGACTGAAAACTGGAAAGGAGCACTGGCCAGACCTAAAAAATGTTGAAATACAAAATCGTGTTGATGAAAAATGGATAACCCTCACAAGTTCGTGGATAAGTTCACCTAACGGATTAGCTTGTCTCAACTACTATTGCGGTAACTTCAAACTAACTTGGTGTTCTCTATAGAAGCTACCTGCCATCTCCAATTCTTTTTTATGTTTATAACCTTTACTTATTAATTAGATTGTTTTAACTGAAGTTTTTTAGTTGTGATGTGGATACATCAATTAATATGAGTCGATCTATATTTTGTGTCATGTTATTTAATGAAGAGTTGTATCATCATGATTGACTCACGTAACGTTGTGTGGCCAATCAATTAATATGATACAATTCCAATGTTAAGGGGTAATGGGGCATGAATGAATATGTAGCAGCTGTTTTTAATATGTAGCAACTTTACATTCAGTTTGTATATTTGTATATGAGAGGTACGAACGAATATGCTGTTTAGTTTGTATATGCAGCAGCACGAAAGTTGATATGCAGAAACTTAAGAAGATTCGTATTTGCAGCTGTTTGCAATTTGTAATAGACAAAATTGAGCCGTTAAAGTTTGTATCAAACAACATAGGTGACAGTATCACGGATCACAAGATCATATTTGCGCCCCTCATAAGTTAATCGGATATCTGCAGGTTAACATGGTCCAGCGGTTGGTGGCATGCCTCCTTTAGGGGAGGTCAGGAGTTCGACCCCGTTGGCTACATATTAAAAACACAATTTTATCCCTGTCATGTAGTATCCACCCATGACACATTTCCTATATTGTTTGTGGGGGTAAAGGGGAGGGGGTGTTACTTGGCCGTGCGCTTGGATCGGTTTCAAGGTTTCCTCCCGGCAGCGATGGGGTCGGCGTTATTATCGCTTAATCGGCATAGTCGAAATGGGAGATGATCGCAACGGGTGGTTTAGTCCCCCTCGGGTGATCCCAATCGCTGTTAAAAAAAAAAAAAACAAACAAATTAAATATTTGGACCACAAGGTTTCACAATTTAAATCAGTTAAATAGCTTGACAGTATCACGGATCACAAGATCTCAAGTTTATAGATAGTTTCATGGTTCACAAGATTTCAAGTTTAAAAATAGTTTGTCAGTAACGCGGATCGCAAGTTTTCAAGTTCCTAAATAACTTGACCGTAACATGGATCACAAGATCTCAAGTTTATAAACATTCACGGTTCACAAGATTTGAAGTTTATAAATAGCTTGTGATGAACTTGATGTGGATAAAATGATGATGATGATGATGAATATTATTATGCAAATGGAATGTAATCAGTAAACAAATATCATTTAATCAATCAGATTACATTCCACCTATTTCCTTAACCTATGTTTGTTTTACCCTCATGTGCAACGCATGTTACTCAACGAAATTTCTTGACCCTCGTTAGTGTCAAGGATTGTACGCGCAAGAACGACAAACCACGAGGACTATCCATGCAATAAAATTAGGCACTAAGCGCGTAATCTGCATAAATTATACGGACTGTCCGCGTAATTATGGCTAGAAACTATAAACATGTATCATAAGCTCGTAATCTTGTACAGTACAAATTTTAATAATCCAAGTGGAAAGCCCAACTATTGGAGAGTATGTTTTTGGCCCATTTAGAATATATCGATAATCCAAGTCCATATATATAGAGCCTGTTCAGCAGGTGGAAAGCCCAACTATTGGAGAATATGTTTGTGGCCCAATCAAGAAATATATCGATAAAAGCCTTTATTTGGTTAGCCCTTCTTTTTTACTGCATGAGGCAACTATATTTATATTTATACAACTCCTAATGACGCAGCTCAAATTTTGTATCGAAGAACACGAATAAATCGTCCAAGCCACCCTAGCGAAACAGGTAAAGTTCCCGGAAATTTCAACATAAGTTTAAAGTTAGGCAGTCAATATGAGCTAATTATTTGATTTTTTGTCGATAAAGAAAGTTTTAATTTTTTTAATGGCAAATATATGAGGGTTTTATTTGTTAAGACTACTACTGATAAAACGTGAAATCAAAGTTACTGTACTTGTATAAGACTAGAGGTATTGTATTTAGCTTATATGTTAATTATTATATGAATGAATTTGTACTTAAATGTGTAAACGAACAACATTTTCATTGATCTTGAGTATCCTTACATCGATGTACGTGACCTGGTGACCGTTTTATCCTGTGATCGTTTTGATCCGATCCTGGATCCCGAACAATAGTATGACTAACCACGTTGCAGAATTTCAATTTGGTGTATTGATTTTTGGTAAAACGTCTAAAAGTGTGAGGCAATGTGTTTAGTTAAACAATGAACCTAAATTAACATGTTAGTTTGGCTGCGGTAACAACTAATTTTTATAACATCACTTTGTATTGTATTACTGTAAAAACCATATATGATTCTAGGGTAACTATTCTTATTAAGTAACAAGAAATTTGATGCCTTGAATTAGCGACTAAATTTGCTATTTTTCTTCCAGAGATGGAGGAAGTGGAGAGAATCCACCGAACACAGATAGAAGATGTTCAGGTGGAGTTGATCTGTTGGAGTCTGGAGACGTTTAAACAACAAGAAAACTGAAAAAGGGAAGTGATGCGGCGCATCATAGGCAGATGCGGGGCATTCATTGAGCAAAATAGTTTGAAGGTTTTGGATGCGGAGCATTGGGCTGATATGGCGCATCAAAGGGCAGAGATGCGGCGCATCTCCTTCAGATGCGGCGCATCTGCTGCTGGTTCTTAATTTCTGTCGTAGAAATTGAAGGGATGCGGCGCATCACCTTCAGATGCGGCGCATCCCTTGCTGCCGGCCACTTGCTCAAGTTGCAACCAAAAGATCCGTTCTTGATTGAGTCCACTTGCACTTTAGATGCATGCTTGGCTGCTTTTGTCCACCATTTATGGCTGTGATCATGCCATAGCATGGGTGTAAAGCCTTACAACTTGTCCATGATGATTCCATGAAGATGATCAAGTTGATACACTTGTGTTTGTTACTTCTCCTATAAATTGAACTCATTGTATGCAATTGTAACACACCACTCTTAAATATTCAGTTAATAAACGATCTCTAGTTGGTCCGTGGACTAAAGCAATCACAACGATTGCATATAACCACGTTATATCTTGTGTCGATTTATTTTTCGCATTTATTATCTTTCGTTCATTAAGTGGGTTTGAGTGATCTTGATAGAATCACTACTCGGCTAGTAATCTTGTAGAATTACTAGCGTTGTTTGGGTCCTAATATCCTTACAACTGGTATCTAGAGCACAAGGTTTTGTTAAGGGAACGATGACGGAAGATGGGAAGTTTAGAATCGACCGATTCGATGGGAGAGACTTTGGCTTTTGGAAGATGCAAATTGAAGGTTACTTGTATCAAAAGAAGCTACACCAACCCTTGTTAGAGACCAAGCCCGAAAGCATGGACGATGCCGATTGGACGCTTTTGGATCGTCAAGCTTTGGGTGCTATTCGTCTTTCACTTGCTAAGAACGTTGCATACAACGTTGTGAATGAGAAGACGACGTTTGCTTGCTTGAAAGCACTCTCTAACATGTATGAGAAACCTACCGCTGCAAATAAGGTATTTCTCATGCGTCAATTGTTTAATACTAAGATGAAGGAAGGTACGAGTGCAACGGATCATATCAATGAATTTAATAATATCGTTTCAAGGCTTGAATTGGTAGAGATTAAGTTTGATGATGAATTAAAAGCACTTATCTTGCTTTCATCATTACCGGAAAGTTGGTCGGGTACGGTTACCGCGGTTAGTAGCTCTACGGGAACTACTAAGCTAGCGTTTGAAGTTATAAGGGATTTGATTCTTGGTGAATATACTCGTAGGAGAAACTCGGGAGAATCAATGTCCGGTTCTTTGTTAAGTACCGACAACCGGGGTAGGAAATTTGAACGCGGTGAGAAGAAGGGTAGGAAGAAGTCTAAGAAGAGGAATTCATCGAAAGATAGAAGTGAAGTTACTTGTTGGGGTTACAATCAAAAAGTGCACTTTCAAAGGAATTGCAAAAATGGTTCCGCGAAAGGTGTAAACTTGGCCGAAGGGGAAAGTGATGATGCACTTTTGTGTAGTGTTGAAAATTCTATGGAGTCTTGGATTTTGGATTCGGGAGCTTCGTTTCATGCTACTCATGTCAAAAGCATGATGAAGAATTTTCGTTCATATCAAGGCAAGGTGAGATTGGCGGACAACAAGCAACTCAACATAGAGGGCATTGGAGATGTTGTTTTGAAGACTACTCTTGGTTCTAATTGGACTTTGAAGAACGTAAGGCACATTCCTAAATTGAAAAGGAAACTTATTTCGGTTGGTCAATTAGATGATGAAGGTAACGCGTTTACTTTTGAAAACCGCCAATGGAAGGTGGTTAAGGGTAGTTGTGTAGTGGCTCGTGGACATAAAAGGGGAACTATTTATATGGTTGAAGTGTTAGATGAAGATACGGTGGTTGCTACGGTTAATGTTGAGTCCGAATCAACTCTATGGCACCGAAGACTCGGGCATATGAGTGAGAAGGGTATGAAGATGCTTGTTTCGAGTGGGAGAATTCCGGATTTGAAGAAGGTAGAACTTGGGTTTTGCGAACCATGTGTTTATGGGAAGCAAAAGAAGGTGACTTTTGGGAAATCAGGGAATACACCTAAGTTAGAGAAATTGGAGCTCGTTCATACGGATGTGTTTGGTCCAACCAATGTAGAATCACATGGAGGTTCTCGCTATTATGTCACCTTCATTGACGACTCCACTCGAAAGGTATGGGTTTATTTTCTTAAAGCTAAATCCGATGTGTTTAATACTTTTGTGAAGTGGAAAGCTATGGTAGAAAATGAGACTAACTTGAAGGTTAAGTGCTTGAAGTCGGATAATGGAGGAGAATATGGTAGTCTTGAGTTTAAAGACCATTGTGCAAAGCTCGGTATTAGAATGTTGAAAACTGTACCGGAGACACCGCAACACAATGGGGTCGCCTAACGTATGAATCGTACGTTAAATGAAAGGGCTAAGAGTATGAGACTACATGCCGGTTTGCCTAAGATGTTTTGGGCGGATGCGGTTAACACGGCGGCTTATTTGATAAATAGGGGACCCTCAACACCGTTGGGTTTTCGAATTCCCGAGGAAGAATGGCAAGACAAGAAGGTGAGTTATGGTCAGCTTAGGATCTTTGGGTGTAATGCATATGTGAAGACCAAAGATGCGGATAAAGACAAGCTTGAAGCTAAGTCAAAGAAGTGTATTTTCATACGCTATGGGTCGGATGAAATGGGTTATCGTTGTTGGGACAACGAAGCTAGAAAAGTAATTCGTTCGCGAGATGTTACTTTTGATGAAGATTTATCTATGGAAAACTGAAAACGGGGAGTCCTAAACCGAGTCAAGTTACTTTTGACGATGTTTCTATTGATGATCTTGCAGGTTCTAGTGGGAGTTTGGGAAACAATGAATTGCCGAATGACGGTGAGGCGTCGGAAAATGCTAATGATGGGGATGATTCGGAAAGCGGTGATGATTCCGAACATAGTGCGAGTTCTAGTGATGAGGAGGACACAAATGAAACCGGTCCAACCATTCCGGTTACTCCTATACCAAGACGCTCGACTAGAGTGCCCAAACCTAATCCTAGGTATTCTCCATCAGCAAACTACTTGCTATATTCCGAGAATGGTGAACCCGAAAGTTACTTTGAGGCAAGGAAGACAAAAGAATCCATACAATGGAAGCTTGCCATGAAAGAAGAGATGGGATCACTTGAGAAGAACAAGACTTGGTCACTAGTGAAGTTACCTTATGATAAAAGGGCATTGCAAAGCAAATGGGTGTATAGAATCAAGAATGAGTTGGATGGCAAGAGAAGGTACAAGGCTCGTTTGGTAGTCAAAGGCCTTCAACAAAAGGAAGGGGTTGACTACAAAGAGATATTTTCACCGGTAGTTTAAATGACTACTATCCGTTTGTTACTTTCTATTGTTGCATCCGAAGACTTACATCTTGAGCAACTAGATGTAAAAACTGCATTCTTACATGGTGATCTTGTTGAAGAGATCTACATGAGGCAACCCGAGGGCTTTGAGGTAAAGGGTAAAGAGAAGTGGGTTTGTAAGCTAAAGAAAAGTTTGTATGGATTGAAGCAAGCACCTCGGCAATGGTACTTGAAGTTTGACGAGTTTATGAAGAAGATTGGTTTCTTAAGATGTGAAGCGGATCACTGTTGCTACTTGAAGAAATTCAAGTCTTCTTACATAATCTTATTGTTGTATGTTGATGACATGTTGCTTGCAGGTTCTAACATGTCTGAAATTAACAAGTTGAAGGGATCACTTTCCCGAGAATTCGAGATGAAAGATCTTGGTGGTGCTAAGCAAATACTTGGCATGAGTATTGTGCGTGATCGTGTGAAGGGTACTCTATACTTGTCTCAATCTAAATATATTGAGAAAGTAGTAGAGAGGTTCAACATGAAAGATTCAAAGGCTCGTTCTATGCCTTTGGGAAGCACCTTAAAACTATCGAAAAGTCAATCACCAAAAATGAAAAGAGACAAGAAGGATATGGAAAAGGTTCCATATGCATCGGCCGTGGGTAGTATTATGTATGCCATGGTTTGTACAAGACCCGATATTGCTCAAGCAGTGGGAGTTGTAAGTCGTTATATGTCTAATCCGGGGAAAGAGCATTGGGAAGTGTTCAAATGGTTGCTTCGTTATTTGAAAGGTACTTCTAATATGGGATTGTGTTTCTCCAAAAACAATCTCATACTTAGAGGTTATGCGGATGCTAATTTGGGTGGATGTGATGATTCGGGGAAAAGCACTACGGGTTATGTTTTCACAATGGGGAAGACGGCGATTAGTTGGTTATCTCGATTGCAAAAGAGTGTTGCTTTGTCAACCACTGAAGCCGAATACATGGCTATTGCGGAAGCTTCTAAAGAGCTAGTGTGGTTGAAGAACTTCTTAGGCGAGTTGGGTAAAAGACAAGACTATTGCGTCTTGTATTGTGATAATCAAAGTGCGGTTCATCTTGGGAAGAATCCGGTGTTTCATAGTCGAACGAAACACATCAAGATAAGATATCATTTTATTCGACAACATATAAATGATGGCACTTTATTCTTGGAGAAAATCCTTGGTACGAAGAATCCTGCCGATATGTTTACTAAGGTGGTTACAACGGAGAAATTGAGGTTTTGCATTACCTCAATTGGTCTTCTCATGAATTGATGAGAGAAGACCCCAACTAGAGATGTGAATGGTGTTACAAGTTTAACAAGTAGTATTGAAGGCCTTTTATCGAAAGTCTACTCATCCGAAGTATGTGTTGAGCGTGCGTGTCCCAAATGGTATTTGGCGGTAATAGAAGGTGGTTTAATGTTCTTGGTTAATTCATTGATATGATTGGAGTTTTGTTCAAAGTCTCCAAGTGGGAGATTTGTTAGAGTATGGAGACGTTTAAACAACAAGAAAACTGAAAAAGGGAAGTGATGCGGCGCATCAAAGGCAGATGCGACACATTCATTGAGCAAAATAGTTCGAAGGTTTTGGATGCGGAGCATTGGGCTGATATGGCGCATCAAAGGGCAGAGATGCGGCGCATCTCCTTCAGATGCGGCGCATGTTCTTAATTTCTGTCGTAGAAATTAAAGGGATGCGGCGCATCACCTTCAGATGCGGCGCATCCCTTGCTGCCTGCCACTTGCTCAAGTTGCAACCAAAAGATCCGTTCTTGATTGAGTCCACTTGCACTTTAGGTGCATGCTTGGCTGCTTTTGTCCACCATTTATGGCTGTGATCATGCCATAGCATGGGTGTAAAGTCTTACAACTTGTCCATGATGATTCCATGAAGATGATCAAGTTGATACACTTGTGTTTGTTACTTCTCCTATAAATTGAACTCATTGTATGCAATTGTAACACACCACTCTCAAATATTCAGTAAATAAACGATCTCTAGTTGGTCCGTGGACTAAAGCAATCACAACGATTGCATATAACCACGTTATATCTTGTGTCGATTTATTTTTCGCATTTATTATCTTTCGTTCATTAAGTGGGTTTGAGTGATTTTGATATAATCACTACTCGGCTATTAATCTTGTAGAATTACTAGCGTTGTTTGGATCCTAATATTCTAACATGATCAACCGTATCCAGTCATTTTTGCCCGCAAAAGAAGCGGGTCGTACGTGCGTGTTGTCAAAGTCATGGCTACACGATTGGTCTACCATCCCTAAGAACCACTTGAGGTTTCGCCCACCCTTAAAGCTTTTAAGCACACAACAACTAAAAACGTATTCTGAATCGATCAACTGCACTCTACAAAGGTATAGCCTGCACAACGTACCAATCACAAGTTTTGATCTTCACTTCAGAATTATAAACCAGGAATTGCTTTCTTTTGTTAATAAACTAGGTTTTGAGCCCGTGCGTGCCACGACTACTCAAAATTCGTTTTAAATAAGTCACTTATTTTAATTTTATGACGTTTGATCTACATTTTCAAGCAATATTTGTGGTTGCGTTTAAGGGGGACATGTCGACCCAATAGCTTAAATGTGGTTAATTTGAGCCCGTACTCTATTTTCAATACGTCATAGTTGTTAAAAAAATGACGTATTTCTAGTATGTTAGTATGATTCGTTGGTAAAACGGGACTATAAAATACATATATGTTTCATATTGCGTGTAGTTGCAACAACAAAAAATTGTTCGAGTTCTATCATATTTAAGAAATCGGTTGAATCTAATCATGTAATGACATAATTTTACTAATAAGAGTAATACGTTACCATTCCCTCAAAATTAGTATTAAAAATTGTTTGGTAGTTTTTCTTATGATTTTATATAAACAAATGTGTGTATGAATATACTATAATAATAGGACATGTGTGTATGAACAAATATCTGTAGTTTTTCTGATGATCGTAGTAGAATATAGGAGTAGAAATGAAATATGAATTAAATTGTGTAAAATTGGCTTTAGTGAATTTTTTAAATTAAATGAATACATATGTTAGTTTTAGTATTTAAATTGGGTATATATGAGTATTATGTTATTTACTTGGGTAAATATGTGATTTTAAAGGTTGATAAAGGGGTATATGAATAATTGTGACATGTGGAAATTACACTTGGCTTAATATGCAATATTTAAGGAGCTAATGACATGTAAGCTAATTAAATCTCTCTTTTATATAGTATATATAGATATAGATATATAGATGGATCCATACAGTAGCTTCTGGAAGTAGTCTAAAAGAGCTTTACCTCACAATATCTGTTCTCGAATCTATTGCGTTGCCAGATGAGATATTCTTGGGTGAAAACCTAGAAACAATTAGTGTAAAAGCTGACCCCTATTTCTTTCTCTATCATTCTCTTTTGATGAGCAACAATCTGGTTATAAAGTGTGTCAACTTACGAGTATTAGAGTTGATCAAGGTGACGTTAAGTGATGAGACACTTGTTAACTTATTGTCTACTTGTATCTTACTTGAGAAGATTAACCTTTCAAATTGTAAAGGGTTGAGCAGAATCAAGGTGAAAAACCTATGTTATCTTCCTGAGCTAGAAATAACTCCAGGAACAGGAGATCTCACTTCAGAAATTTATTATGTCCCAAGTCTTCACATATTTAAGCACACGTTATTGTGCGATAGGAATAACTTTCTATCAGTTAGAAAGTGTGAGAGAATTAGTCTTAACGGGTGAAATCATGGATGATGCATATTCCTACATTATATCAAAGTTCCCGTTTCTTGACAGTTTGAGCCTTCACATTTACTCTTGCAAGCTAAATACAGTAGATATAACATCCGTTTCTTTGAAGACTGTATATCTGTGTTGTGACAAGCAAATCGATATAAAAGTTTATGCTCCAAAATTAGATAATTTCCATTACAAAGGTAAATCTGTACCTGGCCTCTTGTTTTCATCCATCTCTCCCAGCCAAATTGAGCTAACATTGGAGTTAAACAAACCAATTGATCGGTCATTCCTTTTTAAGACAAGGGAAGTACTCAATCTACCAACCAAATTTAAAATCAACATATCTGCTTCTACTTCTGGTTTTATAGTGCCAATCAACAATGACATGGATGATGTGAGAAGAAGCTTCCAAACTCCGGCTATGAATGTTGAACGACTATTGTTTGAAAGTTATCTGGATAAGGGGTTGTGGGAGAGTCCACGAATACTTCTCGAGGCACTTTTTTCTGTTATGCGCCCCAATTACTTAATGGTGAGTCATCTGGGAATCAGGGAACCCTTTAAGCTAATTGCAAGGGGGTTGATGGAGCTGAAAACCAGAAAGAAATACCGGCGCAACCTTAAAAAAGTTGAAATACAAAATCGTGTTGATGGAAAATGGATAACCCTCTTAAGTTCATCGATAAGTTCACGTGATGGATTAGCTTGTCTTGACTCCTATAGTGGTGAATTCAAACTAACTTGGTCTTCTCTATAGAAGCTAGCTACCATCTACAATTCTTTTTCATTTTTTCATAATTTTAGCATTATTATTACTGTTTCAGCATCCAACATTCTATACAAGTTGATATGGTTTTTTTGCACTTTCTACTTATTAATCACACTGTTTCAACCGAAGCTTAACAGATCTAACTATGAAAAATATGTTTATCTGATGTGGATATCAATTAATATGATCACTTTGATCTATATTTTGTATCATGTTAACTAGTGAAGAGTTGTATTATGAATGATTGGTGTAGAGTAGATCGAGTTTTATAGAATACAATTCCCACTATTACGGTGTATTGGTTCATGATTGAATGATGTTGGGTCAGGTCTTGTTGGGTCGAGACACAGGTTTTTCAATCAACAAAATAATCTATCTTTTTACAATCACCCTAGCAAAGAATATATTTTCCAGTTTTCAAAGTGAAATTTTGTTGAACCTAAGAGAATTATCTACTTGATAATTTACTTTTTGTCCAAACATTGTATCAAGTTCTACTGTATGATGTATGAGTACATCAGATTTGCATTAGGATTGATTTTTATATAAGCAATGAGTAACAATCGGCCTTTTCTCCAAATATTGTTGCTCAATCTTTACTGTATAACACAAATATAGATGAACATAGGCATGAGTTTTGAATTTTTAGTTTTGCCTACTGTACCAACTCGACCCACTCAATGGACTCATTGGACCGCCTTTGTAAAAGTTTTACTGAGACCCATTTTTTTCTACTGACCCAATAGGTTAAACAATGGATCCAATGGATTCCTTTTAAAACTTTGGGTCTCATTTGCCACGTATAGTGTTAATAAACTCAAACCAAAAACAAAAAATGCAATGCTCGGTTCTACATAAGTTTTGTTGGAAATAGGAGGTTATGTATATTATTTGTGGAAAAGAGGATTGATGATTTAGATGTTTGATTGATATTGAAAGCTTTGTTTATTACTTAGTTTGCTTTATTACAAATGAGGGGTGAAGCCCTCTATTTATACTACTCAATGGAGTAGTCTAGAACTCTTCATCAACTAATATCTAGATATTTCCTAAGTATTTTCTAGACTTAGATATTTTTACATGATTATTTTACACATATTGACTACTACACATTACATGAAGTTTCTAGATATTGGACTACAATCTTGATCTATATACTTGTATACTTGCAAGCCCATATCCAAAACAAATAGCCCAAATCAAGTTTAGTTTCCAACAGCCCCCCTTAAACTTGATTTCTTCACTCCGAGCATATTCCGTAATCTCTTAAAAGTCTCGTGTTTTAGAGGCTTTGTGAAAATATCAGCAACTTGGTCAAATGACTTCGTGTACTTTATCTGCACCTCTTTATTTGTAACACACTCCCTGATGAAATGGTATTTCGTATCGATGTGCTTGCTTCTATCATGGAAGACTGGATTCTTTGCTAGAGCAATCGCAGACTTGTTATCCACATATATCTCCGTAGCTTTCTTTTGGAAAAACTTAAGCTCATTTAGTAACTTCCTGAGCCATATTGCATGACAGGTGCACGATGTTGCTGCTACAAAATCGGCTTCACACGTTGACAGAGTCACAATGGGTTGCTTCTTCGAGCTCCATGTGAACGCCGTATCTCCCATATAGAACACGAAACCACTCGTACTCTTACGATCATCTATATCTCTAGCTCAATCACTATCACTGTATCCAACTAGCTTGAAGTGATCAGAAGGTGAATAAAACAGGCCATAGTCAATCGTACTTTTGATGTAGCGAAGTATCCTCTTGGCCGCCTTCAAGTGATTTATTGTAGGTGCTTCCAAGTATCGACTTACTAGTCCAACTCCGTAGAGAATATCTGGCCTCGTGCAGGTTAGGTACCTCAGACTTCCAACCAAACTCTTGTATTGTGTTGGGTCCACCAAGTATCCTTCATCATCTTTTGACAATTTGAGATTGCAATCCACCGGTGTGTTCATTGACTTGCAGTCATTCATCTTAAACTTCTTGAGCACCTCATTTGCATAACCTTCTTGGGATATGAATATTCCTTCTTTCTTTTGTTTTACCTCGATCCCAAGATAGTAAGCCATAAGTCCAATGTCGGTCATCTCGAACTCCCGAACCATTGCTTTCTTGAACTCCTCGAACATTTTGGGATTACTACCGGTGAATATCAAGTCATCCACGTATAGGCACACAATCATAACATCTCCATCATTGCTAACTTTGGTGTAGAGAGCATGCTCATGTGGGCATTTTGTAAAGCCATTCTCTTGGAAATACTTGTCTATCCTGCTATTCCATGCTCGAGGTGCTTGCTTCAACCCATATAAGGCCCTTTTCAATTTCAGCACCTTATTCTCTTGGCCTTTCACGATGTATCCCAAAGGTTGTTCTATATAGACTTCTTCTTCTAAGTGGCCATTAAGGAATGCGGATTTGACATCCATTTGATAAATCTTCCATTTATGCTGAGTCGCAAGTGAGATTATTAATCTTATAGTTTCTAGACGAGCGACGGGAGCAAATACCTCGTCATAGTCTATGCCGGCTCGTTGACTATATCCCTTCGCCACCAACCTTGCCTTATATCTTTCAACTTCACCTTTGGAATTCTTCTTGGCCTTGTACACCCATTTTACACCAATAGCCTTATGTCTCGTTGGTAGTGTGGCAAGATCCTACGTATTATTCTTCTCGATTGCTTGAATCTCTTCGTCCATAGCACGTTTCCACTTTTGGCTTTTTGCTGCGTCTTCATAACTTATTGGCTCACAATCTGCAAGAAGGCAGAACAATGATAGATCCTCCATAGGCTGGGTTACCTCGTACAACTCCCTAATGCTCCTTGTGTGATGTTTGCCTACTTGATTCTCCTCCTGATGTTGGTGTCACTTCATTAGGTGTAGTGGTTGGAGTATGTGGAGAGTGCGGAGATGGTGTACTAGAAGGTTCTTGAACTTCTAGATATTCTTCGTTCCTTTCAGTACTTTCGAATGGATAAGGGAGAAAGTCGTAGTTCTCCTCTTCGGGAACATTCCAATCCCATGTTGCTTCTTCGCCGAACACCACATCTCGACTTAAGATTACTTTACCGGTCTTGGGATTGTATAACTTGTAACCCTTAGAACTTGAGTCATAGCCCACGAATATGAGTTTCTCGCTTTTATCATCGAGCTTCGTCCTCTTCTGATCTGGCACATGAGCATATGCCACACTTCCGAACACTCGAAGGTGTGCGATGTCGGGCTTCCTTCCACTCCAAGCTTCAATGGGCATTTTGTTCTTGACGCTTCTAGTGGGCGAGTGATTTGTAAGATAGATCACACAGTCTACTGCCTCAGCTCAAAATTCCTTAGGCATCCTTTTGCTCTTTAACATACTCCGGGCCATATCGAGAATGGTCCTATTTTTTCTTTCCACAACACCATTTTATTGAGGTGAATACGGAAGAGTTAGAGGACGTCGTAACCCATTATTGTCGCAAAATTCCTTATATTCCTTGGATGTGAACTCTCCTCCACGATCGGATCTCATCGCCTTTATGGTGAGACCATTTTGATTCTCCACAAATGTTTTAAACTTCTTGAACATTCCAAAAGCTTCCGACTTCTCTTTTAGAAAATAGACCCATGTCTTTCGACTAAAATCATCAATGAATAGAAGAAAATATCTATTTTTACCAAAAGACGGTGGGCTTATGGGTCCACACACATCCGTTTGAATAAGTTCTAGAGGTTTCTTCGCTCTACTAGAAGCTTCTGTTGGAAAACTGTTTCGGAAGTGCTTTCCTAGAAGGCATCCCTCAGATATTTGATCTGGATGATTAATTGGAGGCAAACCCTTCACCATTCCTTTACTTGATAATAATTTTAAGCCTCCAAAATTTAAATGCCCGTATCTCTTGTGCCAAAGCCAAGAATTATCTTTGAAACATGCTTTTAAACATCTTGGAATGTCATGTTGAATATTTAGCATGAACATCCTATTCGTTGACATTAGCACCTTAGCAATCAAACCTCTTTTTTTGTCTCTTAAAGAAAGGGTACGATTTATCATGTGAATATCATAGCCTTTCTCTAAGAGTTATCCAATACTCAGTATATTCGTCTTCATATTGGGCATATAATACACGTTAGAGATAAATTGATGCCTTCCATTTTTCAAGCGGATGAGAATCTTACCTTTGCCTTTAACCGGAACTTTAGAGGAATCTCCGAAGGCGATATTTCCACTAATTACCTTGTCTAACTCCACAAACATGTTTTTGTCACCGCACATATGGTTGCTTGCACCCGTGTCGAGATACCACAAATTTGATTCTCCATTATCTTCACCTTTGCATGCTAGTAACAAAGTGTTTTCCACAGCTTCAGTATCTTCTTGTGCAAAATTTGCTCTTTCTTGCACGTAATTGTTTGACTTCTCGCATTCCGAAGCATAGTGGCCAAATTTATGACAATTATAGCATTTGGTTTGAGAATTGTCATACCTTGGCCTACTACTTCTGTAGCCTCTCCCGTGACCTCTTGTCGGGTGAAAATCTTGACTTCTTTCTTCATTTTTGTAAGAACTATAACCTCCACGTTTGATATATCCTTGCCCTCGTCCTCTGCCACGTACTTGACCACGACCTCGTTGACTCGTTTGATGAGTCTTTTCACTGTTCTCTTCCTTGAAAGAGAGTTTTGCTTGTAAAGCTTTCTCCAAAGGCTCTTTACTTTTCTTATTAAACCTCTCTTCATGGGCTTGTAGTGAACCCATGAGTTCATCGATAGTCATTGATTCTAGATCTTTAGATTCTTCAATGGCTACGACTATATAGTTAAATTTTGAATCTAATGATCTAAGAATCTTCTCAATGACTCTTACATCACTTAGAGTTTCACCATTCCTTTTTAATTGATTGACAACCGCCAAGACTCTTGTAAAATAATCAGAAATTGATTCTGAGTCTTTCTTATTTAAGGATTCGAACTCACCTCGTAGTGTTTGTAGTCGAACCTTTTTCACCTTATCAACTCCCTTGTGAGAATTCTCCAAGATCTCCCATGGTTTCTTGGCGGTGGTTGCACTTGCAATTTTCTCAAAAGCTCCATCATCTACACTTTGTTGGATGATGGAAAGAGCCTTTTGATCATTGGTCTTCAATAACTTTTTCTCCTTGCTGAGAGAACTTTTTTCTGTAGGTTCCTCATAGCCTTCCTCCACAATCTCCCATAGGTCTTGTCCACCTAGGAACGTCTTCATTTGGATGCTCCATCGATCATAATTATCCTTTGTGAGGCGAGGAAACGTGATGACATTGTTGGCCATCATCTTGTCGAACCAAGCTCTTGATACCAATTTGTTGGAAATAGGAGGTTATGTATATTATTTGTGGAAGAGAGGATTGATGATTTAGATGTTTGATGGATATTGAAAGCTTTGTTTATTACTTGATTTGCTTTATTACAAATGATGGGTGAAGCACTCTATTTATACTACTCAATGGAGTAGTCTAGAACTCTTCATCAACTAATATCTAGATATTTTCTAAGTATTTTCTAGACTTAGATATTTTTACATGATTATTCTACACACATTGACTACTACACATTATATGAAGTTTCTAGATATTGGACTACAATCTTGATCCATATACTTGTATACTTGCAAGCCCATATCCAAAACAAATAGCCCAAATCAAGTTTAGTTTCCAACAAGTTTCTTATGTGATCAATTTGTGGACGAATAATTTCGAGTCAATACCTGTGCATTTTATGCAAAAAAAAAAATTTGGCTCGAAAAGCGAGTCGGAAAATCCAGATATACCATTTTTTTTTATAACAAAAATAGGAGGTTATTTGTTTCATGTCGATCTTTAATACATGGTAGATGTATATATTTGCTAAAGTTGTATGTTCGCTATATATTTTCTAAAGTTGATTGTTTGCCTTATATGTACTAATGACTTTGTTTGAACTGATCAACATGGTAGTTACAGAGAGGGAAAAAAACACAAGATGAATATTCCAAACTGGTAGGTAAGAATTATAAGAAACTACATCTTAATTGTACGCAATACCATGAAATTCCTTGTAATTTTTATGTAATAGTCTTGCCAATATTGCATAGATCTAGAGCCAGATAACTTCCTTGCATATATCTACACGATGACGAAGAAGATTGCAAAATATTTCAGATTATAACTCATTTCATTTATACCCACACTATACTGTGAGTTAGGGGGTTGTCGATGATGTTGACGGGTTTTAAAAATAACCTAACTCATACTTAATTGGTTAGACCCTTTCAACGAATTTGAGTTTTTCTTTGCTACCTTTGAATCTTAGAGAGTGGCTTCATCATAGGCAATAGTAATGGCTGCTGCCTCTGCAGTCTCAAACGTATTTCGGCAGCCTTTCCCCATGGTCATTGCATTACTCCTATGTAGTGTCTCTTCGTCTTTTGCCTTGTGTTCGTCATACAATCATTATTGGGGTTTGTTATCATACAATACGAAACTACCATCTTAACTTGTAATATACAGCAAGGTTGCAAAATTCGCTATTCGGGAATTAATGTCGGAACTTTGGAAGGAGTAATCGGCAATTCGGGGATTAATCGTGAAATATTCGGATTGTACTTTATACAGTTAAATATTAAAATTTCAAAAATTATATGTGTAAATATAGAAGAAAACCGTAAAGATAAACATAAACTTTAACATAATTGCCTACGATTGTTCATTTTGTTCAAATACTCTAAATTCTAGTTTAAATTAATGTTAAAATGTTGACCAATTTTGACTTCAACCGACTTTGATTACCAAATTCAATTTTGATCCATCAATCGACGTTGACCGATTAATTAAACGGATTTTGGAAAACCAGGACAGATTGCCCTTAAAAATAAAAATGAGTAATCGGGGAGTAATTGGGTTTTTTACAACACTGATATACATTACTTGAGATGTGTCAAAATACCCGCAGTTTTAGAAAAATTTTAGAAAAGTTATTGTTATAAGTTTGCTTTTTGTTTATTTTACAGTTTTATCCTTATTTTTTACAAACATGTTTGTTTTATATGCATAAGTAAGACGATAAAAGAACTTACCTTATAACTCTTATCTATATATAAAAGTGAACAATTAATTTGAAGTTGCGATAGCCCGAAAGAAATAAATGACAATAGAATTGAAATGAACGAAGTAGTTTAGTTGGATACTTGGATTTCAAGACTTTGAATTTTGACATTTGTGTCCATTTCCATAACTTTTTTTTATAATTTTTCTTAAATTTAACACAGAGAAATTTTATATCATTTTATATGGCAATTATAAATTATCCTTGACTAAGGAGAGAGAATGAGAGACAGAGAGAGGAGTTAGAAAACATCAAGAGAGAATGAGAGAGTCGGGCAATGGGCAGGCATGAGTGGACCACAATTATGGTGTTTAGGGTTCTGAACTGTAATGATACCGCAACCCGCAGGCGCACCACATATGTATGCGGGCAATCATTATTGTGCGTATGCGTGTTCTTGTGTGCGGTATGCGGCGTGCGATTGCCTTTGTTTCCGGTACGGCGGTTGCTTAGCTGTCAAGTAAATATCTTTTCCATAATTATATTCGTGATTCGGGGGAGTCAGTTATGGATGAGATTATCATGATCTGGGATGGTTCTAGAATTAGGGTTTGCCTATAAATACAAACCCTAATCATCATTCACCGGACACGGCACATTACGTAACCATCACATACGATACACGTTACGTAAAACAGCATCATTCAGCATCTTTTCAAGGTTAACATGTTAGTCTTTTGTAAGCTAGTACCTACTACCTTATTTGGGGCCTCTTGATCGACGACCGTTATCGGAGGTGGACATAATCACTTGGCCACCCCGCCGACATCATCATGTCGGCCAGGGTTATTCACGGTAGCCGGACCGGAAAGCCACGTTCTAAGATCCTTAAACCCCTCTTTATGTATTGAGCAGGCATATTAAATCCCACGGTTAAAATATGCATGATCAAGTGGTGCTTTCATCGAGAGTCGAATTAATTCAAGACTGTTTAATTGCTTTTTCTTTTAAGGTTTTGAATTGTATGACTCGTTATTTACAAAATTTTTGAATTTTTTCTTTAACAGTATCATGACTTCCGAGGAATCATCGGAACATACCCAAACAGATGTTCAGAACGCACCGTCTGGTAGTCAACAGACACCGGTTATGACTACGGGGGCGGCTATTCAGGCGGGGTACACGATGTACCCTCCACCTATATCCGGCGAACCCTTTCAGAGGTACAAGCCGATATATTCAGACGGGGTTACACCGCCAAGAGCAAACTCACCAGTCACAACCACGCGGCTGGACTTTTCGTCAGTGGATCCAAGGGTCATCTTTGCAGGCACTAGCGGTGGCACAACGGGGCCGCATGTGGTTTTCTGCGGCCAGGTACCTATTTACAGTACCACTGTTTCAATACCTCTGCATACGCAGAGCATTCAGCAGAATTCGTCATTTACACCGTTGCAACCTTGGCAACCACCGCGCCCAGTTTCACAATTTTTAACTCCTGCGGATGCGCAGGCGTTACTTAATAGTTGGGGGTTTGGTGTCATCCCAGATGAAAACTCTCATTGGGCGCTGATAACAGCGCAGCAGCAAAGCACAGCGCATACAGTTGGGCTTTTAAGTGTGTATCCTCAAGTTTCGCAGATATCTGCGCCACATGTTTCGCTTCCTTTACAGCCACCTGTGTACTCTGCGTCTTCAAGTTATCCCTCTTTTCCAATGCAGCAGCCTTGGTTATATCCGCAGACGCAGGGTCAACCTTGGCAAAATGTTCAAGGGCAGGCAAATCTTGCAAGTCAATTCATGCAGGCCGCACCTCCTGATATGGTTCACTTATTTTCACAACCTGATTTTGTTCAGGACATGATGAAGCATTTCTTTGCGAACTTGAAAGGGGATCCTGTTAAACCACCCTTCGAGCTACCGACTACCTTTGACAAGTTTCCTCCGCATATAACCGCATACCCGTTTCCATCAGCACCAAAGATACCTAGCACGTTGGGTACTTACAATGGCCTGACCGATCCAGATGATTTTTTTACAGCGTTTCGAAGGCGCAATGCGCACTCAAGGCTGGGTGGATCCGGTTGCGTGTCAGATATTTCCTATGACACTACAGGGTATTGCTCGTGAGTGGTTTAATAAGTTGCCGGCGGGTAGTATTGCCGGGTTTATGGATCTACGGACAAAGTTTTTACTGCAATATCAGAATCAGAGACCACGCAAGCGCACTCACATTGAATGCCATGACATCGTGTAGAAGCCCAAGGAATCTTTGGGCGAATTTCTCACAAGGTATACTAATGAGTGCCTACGCATACCAGATCTTAAGCCAGAGCAGCAGATTTCAGGGCTCATACATGGTATAAATTCAGAGCGTCGCCCGACGCTGGTTAAGCGTTTATGCCATACGGTGCCAGCAACTTATACTGAAGCACTTAAAGAATGCCATGATTATATGCGGAGTGGCGAAGATAACGATATTCCTACCGCTAGCTCGCGAAACGAAAAAAAGATGATGATGTTCGATCGCGTGATCAAAGTCGCGGAAGTAACTCTCGCGGACGATATCACAGCGGCGGTCCTATCAGGAGTGACAAGGGGAAGTCCAGTGGCAATTATCGAAACAATAATCAGCGCGGTATCAATAATGAGAACTATGCGCTGCTCAAAAGTTTGTCCAAAACGCCCAAGGAAATTTTGGCAACGGAGCCAATATGCGCGACCTTCGCGGTTCCAACTCCACTTACAGAATTTGGCAAGCGGGACAAAATAAAGTATTGTGAATTTCATGATGACTATGGTCACGATACCAATCGGTGTAAAAACTTGATGGAACGGGTTCTGGAAGCGCTTCGCGCGGGCAAATTGGATCATTTAAAACCACCTAAAAAGGATAAGGGAAAGGCCGCAGAAGAGGCTTCGAAGTCTAAGACTTTCAGGTGGCAGAAAGTTGACAAAGCGAAAAATGCCGACTTAACCATTAACATGGTTGACGCAAAGAAAATCAGCCAGCAGAGAAAGTACAATGATCACCAGGATTGGGAGCTTCTCCCAATCACTTTCCCTCCTGTAATGTCAATTGATTCTATTAATGAGCCCATTATCATCAAATGTCGCATCCCTGATTGCGGAATCCAGATTAAGCGCATGCATGTTGACACTGGCAGTGGTGTCGATATTATGTATGAGCATTGTTATCGTTTCCTTCTGGCAGAAGTCAAAGCGCAGTTACGCCAGCCTGATATTACGCTATCAGGGTTTTCCGTAGAAAACTCGTGGCCGCTAGGCCGGATAGAATTAATGATAGAGCTTGCGGATGACAGGAACCCGCAGATGATCAGGCATGAATTGGTCGATTTTTATGTGGTTCGTTCAACTTCACGATATAACGCACTGCTAGGGAGAAACTTCATACGGCGTTTCAACATCATACCATCGGTAGTGCATGGTTTGATTAAGTTTCCCACAGTATGAGGCATCGCCATAGTTGCGTCACATCAAGCAACCGAGTTGTGTGACTCGGTCGCGTCTGTAAGCGCTCCGAGCGTAGAAGAGCAACTTGCAAGCTGTGTAGTAATAGCTAATCGCTTGCATCCAGATAAGTGAATTAAAATCGGCGCAGGCTTGTCAGCCGAAACGAATGGCAAGTTGCATGGAATATTGTCAGCTAACGCAGATATTTTCGCATGGCGCGAGTCAGACATGACCGGGGTTCCGCGGGATATTGCGGAACATAAGTTAAACGTTAATCCATCATTGACACCCGTTAGGTAAAAGAAGCGGCATATGGCTCTAGACCGCAGTGATTGGTTGTGCGCAGAGGTGGACAACCTTGTCAAAGCAAACATTCTGCGGGAAGTGCGTTATCAGACATGGGTTGCAAATCCTGTGTTGGTAAAAAAGGCTGACGGTAACTGGCGAATGTGCGTTGATTTCAAAGACATTAATAAGGCATGTCCTAAGGACAACTATCCTCTCCCGGAGATAGACTGGAAGGTAGAATCACTGTCGAGATTTAGGTACAAGTGTTTTTTGGACGCATACAAGGGTTATCACCAAATCTTAATGGCTGCGGAAGATGAGGACAAGACTACTTTTCATACGCCACAGGGTATTTATTGTTACACGAAGATGCCTTTCGGTTTAAAGAATGCGGGCGCAACCTATCAGCGTGTAATTGACGCAGCATTCAAGCACCAAATCGGTAGAAATCTTGAAGCATACATCGACGACTTGGTAATTAAAAGTAACACCGAAGAAGACATGCTCGCGGACATCCTGGAAACGTTTGCATCTCTGCGCAGGATCAACATGAAGCTTAACCCGCTTAAATGTAGTTTTGGGGAAGAGGAAGGCAAGTTTTTAGGTCATGTGGTGATAGCGCGGGGTATCAAGGCCAATCCCAAAAAGATTGAAGCCATTGATAATTTGCCATCTCCGAAGACAAAGAAAGATGTGCAGAGTCTAACAGGGAAGCTTGCGGCTATCACACGGTTTCTGTCAAAAGCCGCAGAACGACAGTTACCATTCTTCAATACTTTGAAAAATTGTTTGAAGAAGAAAGACTTCGTATGGACTCAGGAAGCAGAATCAGCCTTTCAGGAGATGAAAAAGGTGCTTGCAGAATTACCAACACTTACTGCGCTAGTATCAGGAGAAACGCTAACGCTGTACCTCGCGGCATCGAAGGAAGCTGTCAGCTCAGTCCTCATCGCGGATCGCGGAAAGGTAATCCATTAATTTACATGCTTTATTTATATCGCAGAAATTTAACGATTGAGGTTTTTCTCAGACGCAAATGCCGGTCTACTTCGTAAGCAAGACACTGACATCAAGCGAAGTAAACTACTCACCAATCGAAAAGCTTGTATATGCGCTGGTCCATACGGCGCGGCGTTTGCGCTGATATTTTCAAGCACATCCAATCGTGGTTCTAACTGATCAACCAATCAAACAGGTTGGTAAACACCTACTTTGCGGCAATGACCGGGGTTACCGCATTGACTAACGCAATCATTTTTCTTTCAGGTGTTATACAAGCCTGAGATTTCTGGCCGAATGGCTAAGTGGGCAGTTGAATTAGGTGAACATGAGATAAATTTTTCTTCGCGCAGTGCGGTTAAGGGTCAAATACTTGCTGATTACCTAGCAGAATTACCTGCGGATGTCGAGGCGTCAGCAGAACATCAGGATCCACCTGCACCAACTTTGTCACCATGGGAATTGTACACCGATGGTGCGTGCAGCGCATCTGGTGCAGGTGCGGGTATAATTTTAACAGGCCCAGATGGCGAAGAGCATACATACGCACTGCGGTTTAATTTTGCTGTTACAAACAACGAAGCAGAGTATGAGGCTCTGTTAGCAGGTATGCGCATTGTGCATAAGTTAAATGTTAAAATTTTGCACGCTTATGTGGATTCAAAGCTAGTATGCAGTCAAGTCAGGGGAGATTTCGAAGCACATGACATAGCCATGCAGCAATATCTATCACTTGTTCACAACCTCGCTGACCAGTTTGAAGCTTTTCAAATCTCCCACGTAATGCGGGGGCAAAATAAGAAAGCGGATGCGCTAAGCAAACTGGCTGCCTTGGCTTTTGATCATATGGGGAAGAAAGTTCTAATAGAAGAACTCAGTGCGAAATCCATTGTTATGATGCCTTTAGTGGCACCAGTTGAGGAATCAAGGTCAACATGGATGACGCCCATCGTGGCTTTTCTGCGGGATGGCACATCTCCTGCGGATTCTGCTGATGCAAAGAAAGTCCGCGTTAAGGCACCGCTGTATGCCCTTGAGGGTGACGTCCTATATCGAAAGAATTATTTGGGACCGCACTTAAGGTGCATTGGCTCGAAAGAGGCAGAGGAAGTTGTACGCGAGGTGCATGAAGGTGCATGCGCACTCCATTCGGGGCACATGTCCATTGTGTCAAAAATAATGCGGCTAGGATATTATTGGCCCACCATGTACGCGGATACTGCGCGCATTGTTAAGCAATGTGAATCATGCCAAATACATGCACCTATTAGCAGAGCACCTGCGCATCCAATGATACCAGTCTCCTCACCGTGGCCATTCTGCAAATGGGCAATCGACATAGTCGGACCATTTCCAAAAGGCCGAGGTAATTTTATCATTTATTTTCTAAACATGTTACTCACATCAGTACCTTACGCACATTCTGCACACGCAGGAAACATCAAATTCTTGATTGTTGCAATCGACTATTTCACAAAGTGGGTCGAAGCGAGACCGCTGGCAGCAATCTCAGAAAAAGGGTGCGAAATTTTGTATGGGAAGACATCGTCTGTCGATTTGGTATACCAAACGAAATTGTCAGTGATAACGGTACGCAGTTCGCGGGTGACCCTTTTCGCAGCTGGTGCGCGGAGCTTAATATTAAGCAAACTTTTACATCTGTTGCGCATCCGCAGGCGAATGGCCAGTGCGAAGTCACCAACCGGGATATAGTAGCTGGAATCAAATCTAGGTTGGGTCATGGTCGCGTTGGTTGGGTGGATGAACTACCGAAGGTTTTATGGGCGCATTGAACAACACCCAAAGCAAGCACTGGTAAGACCCCGTTCAGTTTGGTCTATGGATCGGAAGCTGTTGTACCCGCAGAAATCGGGGTACCAATGTTCCGCATACAAAATTTTGATGAGCAAAATAACTCTGAAGCTTTGCGGGAAAATCTTAATTTGCTGGAAGAGCGCAGACTCTCTGCGGCTGTCAACGAAGCAAATAACAAGCAAAAAATTGCAAAGTACTATAATCAGCGTGTGCGTTCGCGCTCTTACAAGTGCGGTGACTTGGTTTGGCGTCAGAACGACGCAAGTCATGCGAAGATACTGGGAAACTGGGCCCCCGTTGGGAAGGTCCATACAGGGTAGCGAAGGCAAACAATACCGGGGCGTACCATCTCGAGACATTAGATGGAAAACCTGTGAAACGTACTTGGAATGCGACGTTATTGAAAAAAATGTTATATGTAGCTAGGTGGACCTGATCACTCCAGTTTATTGTAGCACATTATTTTTTCTATGTAATTTCCGTCCGTTTGGATGTGTCGCGGTTGTAATTGTGATTAATGCCAATTAAATATTTACTCGCGCATACTTTTGTTGTTTAAATCTTTTTTGTATGCGGTTCCTGCCTACTTAAGGGGTGTCCTCTAGCCCCCGTGCGGCAGAAGCCTGTTTGGTTACAAGGCTAGACGCTAACGGCAGGCAAAGGGAATTGGTTTTCCCCTAGCCAAGTGCCACGCAGACTAGATGGCTGCAAAGTCGACTTAAAAAATTACAAGCATTGGTTTGCTTGTGCGTAATTACTCTCGTATTGGTTTGCTTGAGGAACTCTTAAGCATAAAGACATTGGCTTGTTTTTAGTTGCGTTGCTTACCATACAGCTACCGTGCACCTCTAGTACATGACAAAGCAAGAACGCAGTGGCTTCTGAGTCTAAATTGTTAAGGATAAATTGTTAAAGTATTGGTTTATTTTACGCAGTACCATCCGCATACGCATGAGTTTTGGTTAACTATGCGCATGGGCATGCGGTTCACATTTTGTTTTGATTCGCGATATATAAACAAATAAACACACTACGCATGCATATAAGAAATATATATACATCAAATTAAGTTGTTACATCAAAGGTAATTGTTTGTAACGCCTGCCCAACACGGGACTTAGGGATGCAAAAATACAAGTACCTGCCTAAGCATAGGACTTACGGCGCAATCCAACACAAACTAATAATCCTCCTTTAAAAACCCATCGATCGACATGTTCGGGTCTGCAGCAAATGCGTTGATTAGGGGGATAGGGATGGACTTGATGGCTTCTTCCGCTTCCATTAACGCTACAGCCGTTCCCTCTTTTAGCTTCTTTTGAACGATGTCGGGGAACGGCGGTGTTAGACAACAAGCTTGGATTACCTCCTACACAGCCTTGTTGATTTCATGGTCCCTGACCGCATCAACGTAGGAATTGAACTTGTCGGACACAGGCTCTGAGTCCATCACCTTTTGCGCAATGGTAGGGAGTGCAGTGCGCAGCTTCGCTAGATCCGCCTCTGCCAGCTCGCAGTTGGTTACCGCGTCATCCCTTTCCCTCGTCACTTTTTCAAGCTCCGACCGCAAACGTTCTGCATCCCCCTTCGCCTGCTCAACCGCACCAACCAGCTCACGGCTCTTTTTTCTTTCCTCAATCAGCGCAGTTTTGGTTACATTCGCGGTCGACTCAACCGCCTTGCGCACCTCCTCAGCAGCATCCCTATCCTTCTTGACCTGATATACACCCGCCTGCAATAGCCCCAGCTCTACCTCTTTGCACAAAGCTAGCTGGTATATGCTGGAAGAGCGGCGGGCCTGATCCGCAAACATACCGAAAAATACCAGGCCGTTTTGAATGAAGGCATTGTGCGCCTGGTTAAACGGTAGAGCGGGCAGTTGCTCGCGGAATTTGGCCGGAAAGATTTGCTACAGGAACGCAGACTGCTCTGCGGCATTTTCCGCAGAAGACTGCGTGAGTTGGCTAAGGTTGGCAAGGCGGAAGCTACCTTGCGGAGGAGTTGGTGTGGAATCGGAATCCACGTGTATTGTCTTATCCTTTGATGTGGCGGTAGCTTGGAGATCTGGGTTGACCCGCGGGGTGGACGGCTGCGTCTCCTCCACATGCTCCGCATATCAGGAAATAGTTATAATGTGAACTTTAGTATGTGGTAAACGCGCAAGGAATGGACGCTTACCAGTAATGGGGGGAAGTAGTTCTGCGGAGCGTGGCTCGATTGGAACAAAGTTATCGTTCCGCATGTCCTCCCTTTGTTTGGGAGTCATCTTCTTCTTCTTCTGCTGAGCCGCAGAGGTCTCAGGTGCTTTGCGTTTGTTGCCAGATGCCGCAGGCGATTGCTCCGCGTTTTCGCTAGCTTTCTCCTGCTCTAGCTGTACGTTCACGTCTTGCTTGAGGAAGGAGATTCCCGCAATCTCTTCCGCAGTCAGCACCTTCTTCATCCTCATTTATGCAAAGATACGCGCATGCGTTAGATAATATACATACAAAAACAGTATTAGTACGTGATTATACTATCCCTACCCTTTCCATCCGGTCCGACTATGGCTGGGCGCACATCCTCCCATGGCCAATGTGCGGATATCTTCCCTAGCCGCAGCATCACGTTCCCATATGATCGATGCACTAGCTGTGCGTTTGCACACTCCGCTAATAGTTTCCTTTCATCGTCATTCAGGGTGGGGGTCTTGTTTACATCCTTCTCCACTTTCTCGAACCATATCAGCGTTTGCGGGAAGTTTGCACTCACCACAGTTTGGTCGATGAAAAAGAATGTCTCTTTCCAATTTCCCTCATTCGATTTTGGGGTCTTGGTGAAGTTTTGACGAGCGAAGAAGGTGAACCACGATTTGTGGTGGTTGGCTAGTCGGTATAAATGGCAAAACACCTTCACCAGGGGCACTTTGTTGAGTGCAACGCACCACATCTCGAACAAGACTATTTTTCCTATATCGTAAGGATGTAACTGACCTAATCCGACCTTAAAGTGATCTAGCACGCCCAGAAAGAAATCGGTGGGAGGAACCCTAAAGTTGCCATGCTTAAAAGCATGTTCGTAAATAGCCACCTTTTTCTCCGGTGGCTCGTGGGTTCGCTGATTGGACAAAGGGGGCACCGGATTGTACTTGGCTAAGGGGGGGGGGGGGTACTGTTTCACTAAGTAATCTATGTGCTTCTGCTCTATAACAGACTCTACGCTATCTACATACGTCTCGTTAGCTTTAGTCATTTTCTAGGAGTAATCGGATGAATACTAACCTTTAAATGGTGGCCGGAATGTTTGATTTTTGATCGGAATTCAAATTGGCAGCGTAACGAGGAAGCTTGATGCAAGAAAGTGGAAGTGAGCTGCAAAATGGGCTATTTATAGGGAAGATTGAGGGTCATGGGATGGAGTGGTGTGATCATGGCTGTACACGTGTAACGCAATCGACGGGTAGCATTTTATTTACGTGCGTGGATGCCAGTTGGGTATGATTACATATATGCGCGTGGTTGGCACGCGCCTGCCACACTGCCACTTTATGTCATGTCAGCTGAATGGGCTTCTGCGATTGTGACAGGCATTTATGGCATCGAGACGCACGTAGAATATTAAAGGCTAGCCGTTTTCTTGTTTTTTCTTTTTCGCTTAATAGTTTGATATCATACGCCTCGCGCCATATAACATCAAACTGGGGGGACATAATGATACCTCAACCCGCAGGCGCACCACATATGTATGCGGGCAATCATTATTGTGCGTATGCGTGTTCTTGTGTGCGGTATGCGGCGTGCGATTGCCTTTGTTTCCGGTACGGCGGTTGCTTAGCTGTCAAGTAAATATCTTTTCCATAATTATATCCGTGATTCGGGGGAGTCAGTTATGGATGAGATTATCATGATCTGGGACGGTTCTAGAATTAGGGTTTGCCTATAAATACAAACCCTAATCATCATTCACCGGACACGGCACATTACGTAACCATCACATACGATACATGTTACGTAAAACAGCATCATTCAGCATCTTTTCAAGGTTAACAGGTTAGTCTTTTGTAAGCTAGTACCTACGAGCTTATTTGGGGCCTCTTGATCGACGACCGTTATCGGAGGTGGACTTAATCACTTGGCCACCCCGCCGACATCATCATGTCGGCCAGGGTTATTCACGGTAGCCGGACCGGAAAGCCACGTTCTAAGATCCTTAAACCCCTCTTTATGTATTGAGCAGGCATATTAAACCCCACGGTTAAAATATGCATGATCAGGTTGACAAAAGGAATCGTCCATTGCTTTTTAGGAAGACCAAGTACAGATAATAAAGGGTTATAAGCACTTACTATTCACGTGAGTGCAACTTGACGAACAGCTAACATTCGTTCGGGTTAAGGATGTAGTTGGGACTAAATAATGACATTAAGTACTAATTGTTCAGTTACTTATAAAATGGAAGGGACGAAATGAACAAAAAAGTGATAACAAGGGAACTATTTATATACTATGTTTTCTCTCGAAAAAAAAAAACTGATCTGATCTCTAATAAATTTGACAGAACTAGGGTTTTAACATCAGTAACCGACGTTGCAGACTCTATAATTGGTGTACTGATTTTAAGGTGAATCCTTTAAAACTGTGAGGTAAGGTGTTTAAATAATGAACCCAAAATTTAACATGTTAGTTTCGCTGCTGAAACAACTAATTTTTTAACATCAATTTGTATTTGATTCTAGGGTGACTATTTTTATTAGGAATAAGTCTTAGATATCGCTTTTATTTATGTTTTTGCTTAACAAGAAATCTGCTGCTTTGAATTAGCTACTGAATTTTTTTATTTTTCTTCAGCAGATGAAGGAAGTGGAGAGAATCCACGGACCACAGTTAGAAGATATTCCGGTGGATTTGATCCACCGTATTCAGACGTTGTTGCCCGTTAAAGAAGCTGCTCGTATGTGTGTGATGTTAAAGTCATGGCTACACGCTTGGTCTACCACTACTACCCTTAGGTTTCATCCACCAAAAAAGCTTTTAAGCAAACAACAACTAAAAACGTACATCGATTTGATCAACCACACTTTACAAAGGTATCGCGTGAACAACATACCAATCACGAGTTTTGATCTTCACTTCCGAATCATAAACCAGGAATCACTTCCTTTTGTTAATAAATGGATTCATGCAGTAGCTTCTAGAAGCAGTCTAAAAGAGCTTTACCTCACAATATCTGTTCTCGAATCTATTACCTTGCCAGATGAGCTATTCTTGGGTGAAAACTTAGATACTGTTAGTGTAAAAGCTGACCCCCATTTCTTATTTTGGCATTCCCTTTTTATGAGAAACAATCTGGTTATAAAGTGTGTCAACTTACGAGTATTAGAGTTGATCGATGTGACGTTAAGTGATGAGACACTTGTTGAATTATTGTCTACTTGTATCTTACTTGAAAAGATTAACCTTTCAAAATGTCAAGGGTTGAGCAGAATCAAGGTAAAAAACCTCCATTATCTTCGTGAACTAGAAATTACCCGAGGAAAACGAGATTCTACTCCAGAAATTTATGATGTCCCATGTCTTCACATATTTAAGCTCACGTTATTGCCCAATAGGAATAACCTTCTATCGGATTCGTTAGAAAGTGTGAGAGAATTAGTCTTAAATGTTGAAATCATGGATGATGTATATTCCAACATTATATCAAAGTTCCCTTTTCTTGACAGTTTGAGCCTTAACATTAGCTCTTGCAATCCGAATGTGTTGGATATTACATCCATTTCTTTGAAGAGACTGAACATATATCCGTTGCATTATGCCATGAAAATCGACATAAAAGCTTATGCCCCAAAATTAGATACGATCCATTACAAAGGCAATTCAATGCCTGGTCTCTTGTTTCCATCTACCGCTTCCGGCCAAATTGAGCTAACATTGGAGTTATTCAATCGAATAGATCAATCGTTCTTTCTTAAGACAAGGGAATTCCTCAAATTATCAAACAAGTTTAAAATTAAAATAATTGCTTGTAATTCTGTTTTTATAGTGCCGTTCAACTATGAAATAGAGGATATGATAAGACAGATCCAAATTCCGGCTATGAATGTTGAACGACTAACGTTTGAAACTGATTCACATAAAGGCTTATGGGAGAGCCCACGACTATTTCTCGAGGAACTTTTTTGTATTATGCGTCCCAATTACTTAACGATGACTCATCCAGGAATCAGGGGACCTTTGAAGCTAATTGCAAGGGAGATGATGGGACTCAGATTCAGAAAGGGGTACGGGCTAGGCCTAAAAAATGTGGAAATACAAAATCGTGTTGATGGAAAATGGATAACACTAACAAGTATATGGATAAGTTCACCTTACGGAATAGCTTCTCTCGACTACTATTGTGGTAACTTCAAACTAACTTGGTGTTCCCTATAGAAGCTACCATCTCCATTTATTATTTATTTTTAATAATTTTAGTATAATTCTAGTTTTATAGTTGCTGTTGCAGTATCCAGCATTCTATACTAGTTAATATGGTTTTGGTTTTGGTTTTTTTTTTTTTTTTTTTTTTTTTTTTTTTTTTTTTTTTTTTTGTGCTTTCTACTTATTGATTAGACTGTTTTCACCGAAGCTTAACAGCCCTTACTGAAACATATTTTTATGTGATGTGGATATCAATCAATATGATCGATTTGATCTATATTTTGTATCATGTTAATTAGTGAAGAGTTGCATAATGAATGACTGATGTAGATTAGAGTTTTATAGAATACAATTTAACTATTAAGGTGTATTGGGTCATGAGTGAATGATGTTGGGTCAGGTCTTGTTGGGTCGAGACACAGTTTTTCCAATCAACAAAATAATATATCTTTTTACAATCACCCCAGCAAAGAATATACTTTCCAGTCCTCAAAGTGAAATTTTGTTGAACCAAAGAGAATTATTTACATGATAATTTACTTTTTGTCCAAACATTGTATCAAGTTCTACTGTATGAGTACATTAAATTTACACTAGGATTGATTTTCATATAAGCAATGAGTAACATTCGGCCTTTTGTCCAAAAATTGTTGCTCAATCTTTACTGTATGACAAAATACTGCTAAGCATAGGCTTGAGTTTTAAATTTTTGGTTTTTCCTACTGTACCCACTCGACCCACTCAACGGACCTGTTGGACCAGCTTTGTAAAGGTTTTAATGGGACCTTTTTTTTCTACTGATTCAATAGGTAAACAATGGATCCAATGGATTCCTTTTAAGACTTAGGGTCTCATTTGCCATGTATAATGTTAATAGACTCAAACCAAAAACAAAATAAAATGCAATGCTTTAACTTCTACTTAGTTTTTTATATGATCAATTCATGCAAGAAATATTTAGAGTCAATACCTGTGCATTTTATGCAAAAAAGGGTTGTTACTAACCATGGGATGGTGAGGTCAGGTGTTCAAATCCATGTACGAAGCTAAAAAAATTTAATCCCCTTCGTAGCCACGCAAGTTCACCCGCGATGACTCAGGGGCCCCTGCAAAGTGGGTAGTCGCCCTGAGATTAATCGGCTCAAAAAGCGAGTCGGAAACCCAGATATACCAATTTTTTTTTTTTAACAAAAATAGGATGTTATTTGTTTCATGTCGATCTTTAATACAAGGTAGACTGATGTATATATTTGCTAAAGTTGATTGTTCGCTATATGTTTGCTAAAGTTAATTGTTTGCTTTATATTTACTAATGACTTTGTTTGAAGTGATCAACATGGTAGTTGTAGAGAGAAAAAAAAAACACAAGATGAATATTTGGAAGTGGTAGGTAAGATTATAAGAAAACTACATCTTAATTGTACGCAATACCATGAAATTCCTTAATTTTTGTGTAATAGTCTTGCCAATATTGCATAGATCTAGAGCCATATAACTTCCTTGCATATATCTATCTACACGATGACGAAGAAGATTGCAAAATATTTCAGATTATAACTAATTTCATTTGCACCCACAATATATTGTGAGTTAGGGGGTTGTTGATGATGTTGACGGGTTTTAAAAATAACCTAACTCATACTTAACTGGTTAGACCCTTTCAAGGAATTTGAGTTTTGCTTTACTACCTTTGAATCTTAGAGAGCAGCTTCATCATATATAGGCAATATATGGCTGCTGCCTGTGCAGTCTCAAACGTATTTCAGCAGCCTTTCCCCATGGTCATTGCATTACTCCTATGTAGTGTCTCTTCGTCTTTTGCCTTGTGTTCATCATACAATCATCATGGGGTTTGTTATCATAAAATAGGAAACTACCATCTTAACTTGTACTCCAGACAACAAGGTTGCAAAATTCGCTATTCGGGAATTAATCTGCTGGAACTTCGGAAGGAGTAATCGGAAATTCGAGTTTAATCGTGAATTAATCGGATTGTACTTTATACATTTAAATATTAAATTTCAAAAATTATATGTGTAAATATAGAAGAAAATTGTAAAGATAAACATAGACTTTAACAAATTGTCTAAAAATTTTCATTTTGGTCAAATACTCTAAAATTCTAGATTAAATTCATGTAAAATTGTTGACCAATTTTGACTTCGACCGACTTTGATTACCAAATTGAGTTTTGATCCATAAATCAACGTTGACCGATAAAATAAACGGATTTTGAAAAATCGGAACAAATTGCCCTTAAAAATGAGTAACCGGGGAGTAATCGGGTTTTTTACAACACTGATATATATTACTTGAGATGTGTCAAAATACACATAGTTTTTGAAAAGTTACTGTTATAAAGTGTACTTTTTGTTTACTTACGGTTTTATCCCTTTTTTTTTTTTTTTACGAACATGTTTTTGTTTTATATGCATAAGTAAGACCATAAAAGAACTTACCTTATAACTCTCAATAAGAGTATTGATGATATTAGTTGAGTATATATGTTATTTTGTAGGTTAACAAGGGTATATACAATATTCTCCCAAATTTTATGTAGTCACCGAGTTTATCTTGGTAGTCGTGCAATTACCCAAAAAGCTTTCCGTCAAACAATTACCTGAAAATATACCTGTCAAATTTGGATAACTAATGTGTACCAGGATACATTCTACAATATTCAGTTTAAAAGTCCATCACAAGTGCAGTTAATCACAATTGGTGGACAAAAACATTGTAGCATACTTGTATCTATATATCTATTTTAATTTAAATCATTAAGCTATTGTCACCGGAAGCATTTTTTATTAACAAGCATAAACCGCCTAAACCAGCTATTATAAAACTGAGCTAATTTAAATCGATTGGTAGCAGAAATATCGATCTCGTTAATGATCTTCGTAGTAGTTTGAATGATTTCCTCCTTACGGACCGCGATGATCGTTAGTTGTGTACTTTGAGTAATGATGATTTTTACACGGTTAAAGTGGCGAGAGATTTTATAGATAGATGCAAGCTCTCAGATTCTGGCGTTTCTACTTCATGGTTCAAGTTCTTGCCTAGGAAAGTTAACGTTTTTTTGTGGCGTTTTAGACTTGATGCTCTTGCCGTTCGTTGGAACCTATCCGCGAAAGGTATAGACATTAATTCTATTGTATGTCCTTTATGTTCTAATGGGGTCGAAACCCGGGATCATTTATTTTTTGATTGTTCGGTGGCGAGAAATCTTTGGCACAAAATCAGGGTTTGGTTAGATTGTAACATGCCTTGTTTTACTTCATGGGATTCTTTTATAGTTTGGATACAGGGGGTTCGGTTATCTACTTCATGTCAAAGTCGGATCGTGGCTATCATGTGTTCTTCGTTATGGGCTTTATGGCGATTTCGTAACGGTGTTGTTTTTAACGAGTCATTTTGTAATCTTAGTAGTTTGTTTGATGTTATTAGATTACTTACTTTTCGTTGGATTAAACATAGGAGTCATTTAGTTTCATATTGGAACTTATGGCTCTCTATGCCGTTGTAATCTTCCCTTAGCGTCTTGCTAGGGATCGTTTGTTTGGTTTTTTATATTATTCTTGGCCGTTAAAAAAAAAATAAAACTGAGCTAACTCATGGCTGGTCCATTTGGTAACAGACATGGGGCTTGAGCATGTTGTATTCCTTCAAATCAGTTCGTATTTATCTTCTTGGCTTATGGTACTTAGGATGATAAGGAGCAGCCTTCCCATTAATAAATGGTTCCCCTGCCACATGAAACACAAAAAAAAAAGTCTTTTTAGTTAATTATGATACCACTAAGATAAGAAGCAACATACAATCACTAGTATATATTCACTTAAAAAAAAGAATTTAATTAATACTCTGTAGCTTCTAACTAGGGTATAAATGAGCCAAACTACTCGCGAGCTACCCGAACTCGACTAGTTTAAAACTCGATTCGAGCTGAGCCTAAACGAGCTCGAGCTCGAGCCCGAGCTTGAACATATTTTGAAGCTCGATTAGTAAACTAGTGCGAGCTCGAGTTTCATATCTCGAGCTGGCTCGCGAGCCTAAACGAGTTTTTTATATATACACACAAAATTAGTATTTTTATAGTAATAATATATAGTATATAATGTATAAGATAAATTCATAATAATTGTTATAATTTTTATATAGTTAAAATACTAATATTAAATCTTATAAAAAATATACAAAAACATATATGTAATATAATTAAATAAAAAAACGATCAATAAAAAACATTACGTAATAAACTAGTTGAATTCGAGCCGAGCTCGAGCTTCTATAATATCAAACGATCAAACGAGACGAGCTCCAACTTAAGATATTAGGGTCGAACCGAGCCGAGCTTGAGCTCTGTGAATTCCAAACGAGCCGAGCTCGAGCTCAGCTCGACTCGTTTACAACCCTACTTGTAACTGTACACTTCACACAAAACATCACAAAAAGAGCTAATAAAAAAAAATAAACAGCAAGTGGTACCTCCATAGTCTTTGTTCTCTACGTCCATATATGAATCAGGTAGCACCCGAAGAACACCAGGTATCCCTAACAAAAAGCAATAGAGAAAAACAAGATATGATTATCTAAATTTCAAACAACCAAATTCGAAAGAAAAAAATCTGTAGCTAATTACCTCGTAGCTTGAGAGAGTCATCTGAAGACACACTTGCTCCAAAACCATAATAACGACCTCTAGTCAAAACTGAATAGATTTTCATCGTTGCTTCATCATAACTAATTAATAAAATCACAAAACTTAGTCTTTTGGAAGCTTAAAAATAAGCTGACCTTTAATATACTGCATAAAATCATCTTCAGACCGAAGAAAGTATTATTCAACAATAATCACATTCCAAAATTTCAGCTTTACACTAATTAACAGATTTCTTACTCACATAAAATTAAATGAAACGTACAATACATAATAAAAAAAAAAAAAAAAAAAAAAAAAAAATTAATGTCATAATTACTGAACCAAATATAATTAAACCCGGAAATAATACTACCTTCCAACAACTTTTGCTAAAGTATTGATAAACGAATCAATAATTTCATCTCGAGTAGGTGAACCTTCAGGTTTTTTAACGACAACAAGCCAATGTTCAAAATCACAGCCATCAAGCCAAATCTTTTTCTTTGGTGAAGGTTTCGACCGGATAGAGTGCGAGGACATTACCAAAGATCTGTTCCTATTCATCGTCTTGGCTCGAGCGATAGCATTATTTCTATCAAACTCCTCATGGTACTTATCATCATAAGGAACAGCCTTCCCATCAATAAATGGTTCCCCTGCCCCATACAACACACAAACAATGAGTCTTCTTAATTAATCATTATACCCACAATATAGAAAGCAACATGCAATCACTTTTGTTTTTAAAACGAGATTGGAGTCACTGATTGGGAGGAGTTCCCACCACCCGATCATATCCGTTCCACGTGTTAAGGATGTTCCAGCGAAAAACTACCATAGAACAGGCTATGAGTGTAGACCCTCCGGAAGCTCCCGATGAACTCTGCCATAGGCCATGCTTACCTCCGGAGGACTCCATAACCAACTACAAAGCAAGTTGCATTATGAAATTTCTAAATGAGACTCGAACTCGAGAGCTCACGGACACCCAGAAAAACGGTAACCACTCAGCTAAATGGAGATGGTTAGCAACATACAATCACTAGTATATATATATTGCATATAAATACATTTAACCGTTTGTAAGTGTACGCTTCAGACAAAACCTCACAAAAAGGGCTAATAAAATAAAAAACGGTGAGTGGTACCTCCATAGTCTTTGTTCTCTACGTCCACATATGAATCCGGTAGCACCCGGCGAACACTAGGTATTGCTAACAAAAAACAATAGAGAAAAAAAAAATATGATTATCTAAAATTTCAAACAACCAAATTCGAAAGAAAAACATTTAGCTAATTACCTTGTAGCTTGAGAGAGTCATCTGAAGACATGCGTGCTCCAAAAGCATAATAACCTCTAGTCGAGACTGAATAGATTTTCATTCTTGCTTCATCATAACTAATAACCGAAACAAAAATCAATCACATAGTAACATCTCACTAAAATTTACAAGAAACTTGAAAAACAGCCCAATATGCACATAAACATACACACCAAAAAAGACACGCACATACACACACAATACTCTTGTACAAAAAATAACCATTTCGAAATTTAAAAATAAGCTGTCCTTGTAGATTCCGCGGACATTACCAAAGATCCGTTCTGGTACTGTAAAACACGAATGTTGTTGACAACAGGTGCTGCCTGATGTAGACTGGCGGCGACAGGGATGAGTGGGAGGATGGAGGAAGGTGTGATGGTGGTTGAGATACGGGAAATTAGACTTCGGTTTGCAGTGAAGAGAAGACGAGCTGCCATTTCAAGTTTGTTTGGATCTAAAATAAAACCCTAAGAGACAAACGCACATTAGTTTAATTTTATAGGGTGATCATCACACACAATTTAAGTACATATTATACCTTAAATTATACTTATAATAATAATAATATAAATTTAACTTGCTATATTAATCTAAGGGTATAATTGTAAGTTTATGAGTAAAATATATACATAGATGAAAAAATGGTGTGTGAGAATCACCTCCCATTTTATATCCCACATCTCAATTTAATTTTAATATTATAATTCTAATATTCTCCGTAGACGTGTTCATAAAATCGTCAAACCGTAAAAACTGGCCGAATCGTATTGATTTTATTAGTTCGGTCCAATTTTGAATATTGACGGTCCAGTCGCCAATTTGGAAATCACCAAACCGTGAAACCCAGTTTGGTTTACGGTTTTATTAGATCACCGACCGGTTAAACCAGTCTACTCAACCAAATTCGGTTTCAATTTATAACATTAAGTAGTTGGATTTGATATATATATATATATATATATATATATATATATATATATATATATATATATATATATATATATATATATATATATATATATATATATATATATATATATATATATATATATATATGGTCATAATCAAGATGAGAGCACTTTTTTTAGGGGGAAGTGGGGGGAAGTAAATTTTTTTTTTTTTAATTTTGGTTTTTTTTCGAATTTTTTTTTCAGACATCAAAATTAAGTAAAAATATGAACATTTTAAAAAGACACTTTATGACGAATATTATTATTTTGGCGGTAAAACGCTCGAAGAAAAAAATAAAAACATTCAATATATTGAATGCTTTGATTCTGGGTTTATTTGCATCGTTTTGTTTTCATTTTATGTGAAGTGTTTTTTTTCGAAATTTAGCAAGATTTAGAGTTTAGGGTTTAGAGTTTAGTGTTTTGGGTTTAGTCCCTAAACCCAAAACCTTAAACCCTAAACCATAAACTCTAAACCGTTCGTGTTAAAATATTCAATCTAAACCCTAAACCCTAATTTATAAACCCAAAACCCTAATTTCTAAACCATAATAGCTAAACCCTAATTTTTAACCCCTTTATTTCTAAACCCTAATTTATAACCCCTTAAAAATATTTAGAATCAAAACATTCAATGCATTGAATGTTTTCATTTTTTTCTTCGAGCGTTGTACCGCCAAAATAATAACATTCATCACAAAGTGTCTTTTTTAAATGTTCATATTTTCATGTGATCTTGATGCCTGAAATTTTTTTTTTTTAAAACGAAAAAAAAAATTATTTCCCCCCACTTCCCCCAAAAAAGTGTTTCCCTCTTGATTATATATATATATATATATATATATATATATATATATATATATATATATATATATATATATATATATATATACTAGTAAAAGGACCAGTGGAATCACGGATTTGTTTAAACTAAACAGTTTAATGGTATATTTTAGGTATTAAGTGAATTTAAATGCTAAAGTCATTTAGTTTAATGACCCGACGGATTCCGACTAAGAAACCTCTCGTTGTTTTTTTCAAACACATTGAAGTACTTAACTTTATCGGAATAAATGAAGTACATTTATTCTCTCACCATCAACTTCCAATTTTTATCACAATTACTATTTTTCTTGTCATAAAAGCTTAAATTAGAACCTTTTATTGAGACGTGTATTTCGTATACATATATAACGTGATTAATCTCATAAAGAGAACCCAAATTTGAATTTGAATAATATTATAATAATAATAATAATTAATAACTAATGAGAGTGAATTTTTTTCCCTAAAAACATGAAATAAATAAATAAGTAGATTTAATTTAATTAGTCATTATTAGATTAATGACATTACCTTAAGGTCTTAAATTTTTTTCTTTTTCTTTTAATTTTTTCATAACAAATGAGTTAGCCTAATAATGCCATCATCATTTTTAGAATTTTAATAGAAACTATATATATATATATATATATATATATATATATATATATATATATATATATATATATATATATATATATATATATATATATATATATATATATATATATATATATATGTATGTATGTATGTATATATGTATATATATATATAAGGGAATCACTTTTTTTGGGGGGAAATGGGGGGAGATAAATTTTATTTTTTTTATAAAGATTTTCAAACATTAAGATTACATGAAAATATAAACATTTAAAAAAGATATTTTGTAATGAATATTACGGTCGAAGAAATAAATGATAACAATTAATGTTTTAATTAGAATTTTTTCTCATCGTTTTTTTTTCATCTTATGTGAAGTGTTTTTTTTTTCAAAATTTAGCTCGAATTATAGTTTAGGACTTATAGTTTAGGGCTTATAGTTTATAGTTTAGAGTTTAGTGTTTTAGGTTTAGTCCATAAACCCAAAACCCTAAATAATATTATTCATCTTTAAAATCCAATCCTCCATTCATTATTCATTATTCATTATTCATTATTCATTGTTATTGTCATCAATTTTTTTAGTAAGATAATACTTATATATCAGCCTAAATATGAACATGAATTCATATTTAAATCTCTAGATCGAAGAATATATATACGAACTACGAAATTGCCAATTAATTGTCTCAACTACTATTGCGGTAACTTCAAACTAACTTGGTGTTCTCTATAGAAGCTACCTGCCATCTCCAATTCTTTTTTATGTTTATAACCTTTACTTATTAATTAGATTGTTTTAACTGAAGTTTTTTAGTTGTGATGTGGATACATCAATTAATATGAGTCGATCTATATTTTGTGTCATGTTATTTAATGAAGAGTTGTATCATCATGATTGACTCACGTAACGTTGTGTGGCCAATCAATTAATATGATACAATTCCAATGTTAAGGGGTAATGGGGCATGAATGAATATGTAGCAGCTGTTTTTAATATGTAGCAACTTTACATTCAGTTTGTATATTTGTATATGAGAGGTACGAACGAATATGCTGTTTAGTTTGTATATGCAGCAGCACGAAAGTTGATATGCAGAAACTTAAGAAGATTCGTATTTGCAGCTGTTTGCAATTTGTAATAGACAAAATTGAGCCGTTAAAGTTTGTATCAAACAACATAGGTGACAGTATCACGGATCACAAGATCATATTTGCGCCCCTCATAAGTTAATCGGATATCTGCAGGTTAACATGGTCCAGCGGTTGGTGGCATGCCTCCTTTAGGGGAGGTCAGGAGTTCGACCCCGTTGGCTACATATTAAAAACACAATTTTATCCCTGTCATGTAGTATCCACCCATGACACATTTCCTATATTGTTTGTGGGGGTAAAGGGGAGGGGGTGTTACTTGGCCGTGCGCATGGATCGGTTTCAAGGTTTCCTCCCGGCAGCGATGGGGTCGGCGTTATTATCGCTTAATCGGCATAGTCGAAATGGGAGATGATCGCAACGGGTGGTTTAGTCCCCCTCGGGTGATCCCAATCGCTGTTCAAAAAAAAAAAAAAAAAAAAAAACAAACAAATTAAATATTTGGACCACAAGGTTTCACAATTTAAATCAGTTAAATAGCTTGACAGTATCACGGATCACAAGATCTCAAGTTTATAGATAGTTTCATGGTTCACAAGATTTCAAGTTTAAAAAAAGTTTGTCAGTAACGCGGATCGCAAGTTTTCAAGTTCCTAAATAACTTGACCGTAACACGGATCACAAGATCTCAAGTTTATAAACATTCACGGTTCACAAGATTTGAAGTTTATAAATAGCTTGTGATGAACTTGATATGGATAAAATGATGATGATGATGATGAATATTATTATGCAAATGGAATGTAATCAGTAAACAAATATCATTTAATCAATCAGATTACATTCCACCTATTTCCTTAACCTATGTTTGTTTTACCCTCATGTGCAACGCATGTTACTCAACGAAATTTCTTGACCCTCGTTAGTGTCAAGGATTGTACGCGCAAGAACGACAAACCACGAGGACTATCCATGCAATAAAATTAGGCACTGAGCGCGTAATCTGCATAAATTATACGGACTGTCCGCTTAATTATGGCTAGAAACTATAAACATGTATCATAAGCTCGTAATCTTGTACAGTACAAATTTTAATAATCCAAGTGGAAAGCCCAACTATTGGAGAGTATGTTTTTGGCCCATTTAGAATATATCGATAATCCAAATCCATATATATAGAGCCTGTTCAGCAGGTGGAAAGCCCAACTATTGGAGAATATGTTTGTGGCCCAATCAAGAAATATATCGATAAAAGCCTTTATTTGGTTAGCCCTTCTTTTTTACTGCATGAGGCAACTATATTTATATTTATACAACTCCTAATGACGCAGCTCAAATTTTGTATCGAAGAACACGAATAAATCGTCCAAGCCACCCTAGCGAAACAGGCAAAGTTCCCGGAAATTTCAACATAAGTTTAAAGTTAGGCAGTCAATATGAGCTAATTATTTGATTTTTTGTCGATAAAGAAAGTTTTAATTTTTTTAATGGCAAATATATGAGGGTTTTATTTGTTAAGACTACTACTGATAAAACGTGAAATCAAAGTTACTGTACTTGTATAAGACTAGAGGTATTGTATTTAGCTTATATGTTAATTATTATATGAATGAATTTGTACTTAAATGTGTAAACGAACAACATTTTCATTGATCTTGAGTATCCTTACATCGATGTACGTGACCTGGTGACCGTTTTATCCTGTGATCGTTTTGATCCGATCCTGGATCCCGAACAATAGTATGACTAACCACGTTGTAGAATTTCAATTTGGTGTATTGATTTTTGGTAAAACGTCTAAAAGTGTGAGGCAATGTGTTTAGTTAAACAATGAACCTAAATTAACATGTTAGTTTGGCTGCGGTAACAACTAATTTTTATAACATCACTTTGTATTGTATTACTGTAAAAACCATATATGATTCTAGGTTAACTATTCTTATTAAGTAACAAGAAATTTGATGCCTTGAATTAGCGACTGAATTTGCTATTTTTCTTCCAGAGATGGAGGAAGTGGAGAGAATCCACCGAACACAGATAGAAGATGTTCCGGTGGAGTTGATCTGTTGGAGTCTGGAGACGTTTAAACAACAAGAAAACTGAAAAAGGGAAGTGATGCGGCGCATCATAGGCAGATGCGGGGCATTCATTGAGCAAAATAGTTTGAAGGTTTTGGATGCGGAGCATTGGGCTGATATGGCGCATCAAAGGGCAGAGATGCGGCGCATCTCCTTCAGATGCGCACTGCTGCTGGTTCTTAATTTCTGTCGTAGAAATTAAAGGGATGCGGCGCATCACCTTCAGATGCGGCGCATCCCTTGCTGCCTGCCACTTGCTCAAGTTGCAACCAAAAGATCCGTTCTTGATTGAGTCCACTTGCACTTTAGATGCATGCTTGGCTGCTTTTGTCCACCATTTATGGCTGTGATCATGCCATAGCATGGGTGTAAAGCCTTACAACTTGTCCATGATGATTCCATGAAGATGATCAAGTTGATACACTTGTGTTTGTTACTTCTCCTATAAATTGAACTCATTGTATGCAATTGTAACACACCACTCTTAAATATTCAGTTAATAAACGATCTCTAGTTGGTCCGTGGACTAAAGCAATCACAACGATTGCATATAACCACGTTATATCTTGTGTCGATTTATTTTTCGCATTTATTATCTTTCGTTCATTAAGTGGGTTTGAGTGATCTTGATAGAATCACTACTCGGCTAGTAATCTTGTAGAATTACTAGCGTTGTTTGGGTCCTAATATCCTTACAACTGGTATCTAGAGCACAAGGTTTTGTTAAGGGAACGATGACGGAAGATGGGAAGTTTAGAATCGACCGATTCGATGGGAGAGACTTTGGCTTTTGGAAGATGCAAATTGAAGGTTACTTGAATCAAAAGAAGCTACACCAACCCTTGTTAGAGACCAAGCCCGAAAGCATGGACGATGCCGATTGGACGCTTTTGGATCGTCAAGCTTTGGGTGCTATTCGTCTTTCACTTACTAAGAACGTTGCATACAACGTTGTGAATGAGAAGACGACGTTTGCTTGCTTGAAAGCACTCTCTAACATGTATGAGAAACCTACCGCTGCAAATAAGGTATTTCTCATGCGTCAATTGTTTAATACTAAGATGAAGGAAGGTACGAGTGTAACGGATCATATCAATGAATTTAATAATATCGTTTCAAGGCTTGAATCGGTAGAGATTAAGTTTGATGATGAACTAAAAGCACTTATCTTGCTTTCATCATTACCAGAAAGTTGGTCGGGTACGGTTACCGCGGTTAGTAGCTCTACGGGAACTACTAAGCTAGCGTTTGAAGTTATAAGGGATTTGATTCTTGGTGAAGATACTCGTAGGAGAAACTCGGGAGAATCAATGTCCGGTTCTTTGTTAAGTACCGACAACCGGGGTAGGAAATTTGAACGCGGTGAGAAGAAGGGTAGGAAGAAGTCTAAGAAGAGGAATTCATCGAAAGATAGAAGTGAAGTTACTTGTTGGGGTTGCAATCAAAAAGGGCACTTTCAAAGGAATTGCAAAAATGGTTCCGCGAAAGGTGTAAACTTGGCCAAAGGGGAAAGTGATGATGCACTTTTGTGTAGTGTTGAAAATTCTATGGAGTCTTGGATTTTGGATTCGGGAGCTTCGTTTCATGCTACTCATGTCAAAAGCATGATGAAGAATTTTCGTTCATATCAAGGCAAGGTGAGATTAGCGGACAACAAGCAACTCAACATAGAGGGCATTGGAGATGTTGTTTTGAAGACTACTCTTGGTTCTAATTGGACTTTGAAGAACGTAAGGCACATTCCTAAATTGAAAAGGAAACTTATTTCGGTTGGTCAATTAGATGATGAAGGTAACGCGTTTACTTTTGAAAACCGCCAATGGAAGGTGGTTAAGGGTAGTTGTGTAGTGGCGCGTGGACATAAAAGGGGAACTATTTATATGGTTGAAGTGTTAGATGAAGATACGGTGGTTGCTACGGTTAATGTTGAGTCCGAATCAACTCTATGGCACCGAAGACTCGGGCATATGAGTGAGAAGGGTATGAAGATGCTTGTTTCGAGTGGGAGAATTCCGGATTTGAAGAAGGTAGAACTTGGGTTTTGCGAACCATGTGTTTATGGGAAGCAAAAGAAGGTGACTTTTGGGAAATCAGGGAATACACCTAAGTTAGAGAAATTGGAGCTCGTTCATACGGATGTGTTTGGTCCAACCAATGTAGAATCACATGGAGGTTCTCGCTATTATGTCACCTTCATTGACGACTCCACTCGAAAGGTATGGGTTTATTTTCTTAAAGCTAAATCCGATGTGTTTAATACTTTTGTGAAGTGGAAAGCTATGGTAGAAAATGAGACTAACTTGAAGGTTAAGTGCTTGAAGTCGGATAATGGAGGAGAATATGGTAGTCTTGAGTTTAAAGACCATTGTGCAAAGCTCGGTATTAGAATGTTGAAAACTGTACCGGAGACACCGCAACACAATGGGGTCGCCTAACGTATGAATCGTACGTTAAATGAAAGGGCTAAGAGTATGAGACTACATGCCGGTTTGCCTAAGATGTTTTGGGCGGATGCGGTTAACACGGCGGCTTATTTGATAAATAGGGGACCCTCAACACCGTTGGGTTTTCGAATTCCCGAGGAAGAATGGCAAGACAAGAAGGTGAGTTATGGTCAGCTTAGGATCTTTGGGTGTAATGCATATGTGAAGACCAAAGATGCGGATAAAGACAAGCTTGAAGCTAAGTCAAAGAAGTGTATTTTCATACGCTACGGGTCGGATGAAATGGGTTATCGTTGTTGGGACAACGAAGCTAGAAAAGTAATTCGTTCGCGAGATGTTACTTTTGATGAAGATTTATCTATGGAAAACCGAAAACGGGGAGTCCTAAACCGAGTCAAGTTACTTTGATGATCTTGCAGGTTCTAGTGGGAGTTTGGGAAACAATGAATTTCCGAATGACGGTGAGGCGTCGGAAAATGCTAATGATGGGGATGATTCGGAAAGCGATGATGATTCCGAACATAGTGCGAGTTCTAGTGATGAGGAGGACACAAATGAAACCGGTCCAACCATTCCGGTTACTCCTATACCAAGACGCTCGACTAGAGTGCCCAAACCTAATCCTAGGTATTCTCCATCAGCAAACTACTTGCTATATTCCGAGAATGGTGAACCCGAAAGTTACTTTGAGGCAAGGAAGACAAAAGAATCCATACAATGGGAGCTTGCCATGAAAGAAGAGATGGGATCACTTGAGAAGAACAAGACTTGGTCACTAGTGAAGTTACCTCATGATAAAAGGGCATTGCAAAGCAAATGGGTGTATAGAATCAAGAATGAGTTGGATGGCAAGAGAAGGTACAAGGCTCGTTTGGTAGTCAAAGGCCTTCAACAAAAGGAAGGGGTTGACTACAAAGAGATATTTTCACCGGTAGTTTAAATGACTACTATCCGTTTGTTACTTTCTATTGTTGCATCCAAAGACTTACATCTTGAGCAACTAGATGTAAAAACTGCATTCTTGCATGGTGATCTTGTTGAAGAGATCTACATGAGGCAACCCGAGGGCTTTGAGGTAAAGGGTAAAGAGAAGTGGGTTTGTAAGCTAAAGAAAAGTTTGTATGGATTGAAGCAAGCACCTCGGCAATGGTACTTGAAGTTTGACGAGTTTATGAAGAAGATTGGTTTCTTAAGATGTGAAGCGGATCACTGTTGCTACTTGAAGAAATTCAAGTCTTCTTACATAATCTTATTGTTGTATGTTGATGACATGTTGCTTGCAGGTTCTTACATGTCTGAAATTAACAAGTTGAAGGGATCACTTTCCCGAGAATTCGAGATGAAAGATCTTGGTGGTGCTAAGCAAATACTTGGCATGAGTATTGTGCGTGATCGTGTGAAGGGTACTCTATACTTGTCTCAATCTAAATATATTGAGAAAGCAGTAGAGAGGTTCAACATGAAAGATTCAAAGGCTCGTTCTATGCCTTTGGGAAGCACCTTAAAACTATCGAAAAGTCAATCACCAAAAATGAAAAGAGACAAGAAGGATATGGGAAAGGTTCCATATGCATCGGCCGTGGGTAGTATTATGTATGCCATGGTTTGTACAAGACCCGATATTGCTCAAGCAGTGGGAGTTGTAAGTCGTTATATGTCTAATCCGGGGAAAGAGCATTGGGAAGCGGTCAAATGGTTGCTTCGTTATTTGAAAGGTACTTCTAATATGGGATTGTGTTTCTCCAAAAACAATCTCATACTTAGAGGTTATGCGGATGCTAATTTGGGTGGATGTGATGATTCGGGGAAAAGCACTACGGGTTATGTTTTCACAATGGGGAAGACGGCGATTAGTTGGTTATCTCGATTGAAAAAGAGTGTTGCTTTGTCAACCACCGAAGCCGAATACATGGCTATTGCGGAAGCTTCTAAAGAGCTAGTGTGGTTGAAGAACTTCTTAGGCGAGTTGGGTAAAAGACAAGACTATTGCGTCTTGTATTGTGATAATCAAAGTGCGGTTCATCTTGGAAAGAATCCGGTGTTTCATAGTCGAACGAAACACATCAAGATAAGATATCATTTTATTCGACAACATATAAATGATGGCACTTTATTCTTGGAGAAAATCCTTGGTACGAAGAATCCTGCCGATATGTTTACTAAGGTGGTTACAACGGAGAAATTGAGGTTTTGCATTACCTCAATTGGTCTTCTCATGAATTGATGAGAGAAGACCCCAACTAGAGATGCGAATGGTGTTACAAGTTTAACAAGTAGTATTGAAGGCCTTTTATCGAAAGTCTACTCATCCGAAGTATGTGTTGAGCGTGCGTGTCCCAAATGGTATTTGGCGGTAATCGAAGGTGGTTTAATGTTCTTGGTTAATTCATTGATATGATTGGAGTTTTGTTCAAAGTCTCCAAGTGGGAGATTTGTTAGAGTATGGAGACGTTTAAACAACAAGAAAACTGAAAAAGGGAAGTGATGCGGCGCATCAAAGGCAGATGCGACACATTCATTGAGCAAAATAGTTCGAAGGTTTTGGATGCGGAGCATTGGGCTGATATGGCGCATCAAAGGGCAGAGATGCGGCGCATCTCCTTCAGATGCGGCGCATGTTCTTAATTTCTGTCGTAGAAATTAAAGGGATGCGGCGCATCACCTTCAGATGCGGCGCATCCCTTGCTGCCTGCCACTTGCTCAAGTTGCAACCAAAAGATCCGTTCTTGATTGAGTCCACTTGCACTTTAGGTGCATGCTTGGCTGCTTTTGTCCACCATTTATGGCTGTGATCATGCCATAGCATGGGTGTAAAGCCTTACAACTTGTCCATGATGATTCCATGAAGATGATCAAGTTGATACACTTGTGTTTGTTAATTCTATAAATTGAACTCATTGTATGCAATTGTAACACACCACTCTCAAATATTCAGTAAATAAATGATCTCTAGTTGATCCGTGGACTAAAGCAATCACAACGATTGCATATAACCACGTTATATCTTGTGTCGATTTATTTTTCGCATTTATTATCTTTCGTTCATTAAGTGGGTTTGAGTGATTTTGATATAATCACTACTCGGCTATTAATCTTGTAGAATTACTAGCGTTGTTTGGATCCTAATATTCTAACATGATCAACCGTATCCAGTCATTTTTGCCCGCAAAAGAAGCGGGTCGTACGTGCGTGTTGTCAAAGTCATGGCTACACGATTGGTCTACCATCCCTAAGAACCACTTGAGGTTTCGCCCACCCTTAAAGCTTTTAAGCACACAACAACTAAAAACGTATTCTGAATCGATCAACTGCACTCTACAAAGGTATAGCCTGCACAACGTACCAATCACAAGTTTTGATCTTCACTTCAGAATTATAAACCAGGAATTGCTTTCTTTTGTTAATAAACTAGGTTTTGAGCCCGTGCGTGCCACGACTACTCAAAATTCGTTTTAAATAAGTCACTTATTTTAATTTTATGACGTTTTATCTACATTTTCAAGCAATATTTGTGGTTGCGTTTAAGGGGGACATGTCGACCCAATAGCTTAAATGTGGTTAATTTGAGCCCGTACTCTATTTTCAATACGTCATAGTTGTTAAAAAAATGACGTATTTCTAGTATGTTAGTATGTTTCGTTGGTAAAATGGGACTATAAAATACATATATGTTTCATATTGCGTGTAGTTGCAACAACAAAAAATTGTTCGAGTTCTATCATATTTAAGAAATCGGTTGAATCTAATCATGTAATGACATAATTTTACTAATAAGAGTAATACGTTACCATTCCCTCAAAATTAGTATTAAAAATTGTTTGGTAGTTTTTCTTATGATTTTATATGAACAAATGTGTGTATGAATATACTATAATAATAGGACATGTGTGTATGAACAAATATCTGTAGTTTTTCTGATGATCGTAGTAGAATATAGGAGTAGAAATGAAATATGAATTAAATTGTGTAAAATTGGCTTTAGTGAATTTTTTAAATTAAATGAATACATATGTTAGTTTTAGTATTTAAATTGGGTATATATGAGTATTATGTTATTTACTTGGGTAAATATGTGATTTTAAAGGTTGATAAAGGGGTATATGAATAATTGTGACATGTGGAAATTACACTTGGCTTAATATGCAATATTTAAGGAGCTAATGACATGTAAGCTAATTAAATCTCTCTTTTATATAGTATATATAGATATAGATATATAGATGGATCCATACAGTAGCTTCTGGAAGTAGTCTAAAAGAGCTTTACCTCACAATATCTGTTCTCGAATCTATTGCGTTGCCATATGAGATATTCTTGGGTGAAAACCTAGAAACAATTAGTGTAAAAGCTGACCCCTATTTCTTTCTCTATCATTCTCTTTTGATGAGCAACAATCTGGTTATAAAGTGTGTCAACTTACGAGTATTAGAGTTGATCAAGGTGACGTTAAGTGATGAGACACTTGTTAACTTATTGTCTACTTGTATCTTACTTGAGAAGATTAACCTTTCAAATTGTAAAGGGTTGAGCAGAATCAAGGTGAAAAACCTATGTTATCTTCCTGAGCTAGAAATAACTCCAGGAACAGGAGATCTCACTTCAGAAATTTATGATGTCCCAAGTCTTCACATATTTAAGCACACGTTATTGTGCGATAGGAATAACTTTATATCAGTTAGAAAGTGTGAGAGAATTAGTCTTAACGGGTGAAATCATGGATGATGCATATTCCTACATTATATCAAAGTTCCCGTTTCTTGACAGTTTGAGCCTTCACATTTACTCTTGCAAGCTGAATACAGTAGATATAACATCCGTTTCTTTGAAGACTGTATATCTGTGTTGTGACAAGCAAATCGATATAAAAGTTTATGCTCCAAAATTAGATAATTTCCATTACAAAGGTAAATCTGTGCCTGGCCTCTTGTTTTCATCCATCTCTCCCAGCCAAATTGAGCTAACATTGGAGTTAAACAAACCAATTGATCGGTCATTCCTTTTTAAGACAAGGGAAGTACTCAATCTACCAACCAAATTTAAAATCAACATATCTGCTTCTACTTCTGTTTTTATAGTGCCAATCAACAATGACATGGATGATGTGAGAAGAAGCTTCCAAACTCCGGCTATGAATGTTGAACGACTATTGTTTGAAAGTTATCTGGATAAGGGGTTGTGGGAGAGTCCACGAATACTTCTCGAGGCACTTTTTTCTGTTATGCGCCCCAATTACTTAATGGTGAGTCATCTGGGAATCAGGGAACCCTTTAAGCTAATTGCAAGGGGGTTGATGGAGCTGAAAACCAGAAAGAAATACCGGCGCAACCTTAAAAAAGTTGAAATACAAAATCGTGTTGATGGAAAATGGATAACCCTCTTAAGTTCATCGATAAGTTCACGTGATGGATTAGCTTGTCTTGACTCCTATAGTGGTGAATTCAAACTAACTTGGTCTTCTCTATAGAAGCTAGCTACCATCTACAATTCTTTTTCATTTTTCATAATTTTAGCATTATTATTACTGTTTCAGCATCCAACATTCTATACAAGTTGATATGGTTTTTTTGCACTTTCTACTTATTAATCACACTGTTTCAACAGAAGCTTAACAGATCTAACTATGAAAAATATGTTTATCTGATGTGGATATCAATTAATATGATCACTTTGATCTATATTTTGTATCATGTTAACTAGTGAAGAGTTGTATTATGAATGATTGGTGTAGAGTAGATCGAGTTTTATAGAATACAATTCCCACTATTACGGTGTATTGGTTCATGATTGAATGATGTTGGGTCAGGTCTTGTTGGGTCGAGACACAGTTTTTTCAATCAACAAAATAATCTATCTTTTTACAATCACCCTAGCAAAGAATATATTTTCCAGTTTTCAAAGTGAAATTTTGTTGAACCTAAGAGAATTATCTACTTGATAATTTACTTTTTGTCCAAACATTGTATCAAGTTCTACTGTATGATGTATGAGTACATCAGATTTGCATTAGGATTGATTTTTATATAAGCAATGAGTAATAATCGGCCTTTTCTCCAAATATTGTTGCTCAATCTTTACTGTATAACACAAATATAGATGAACATAGGCATGAGTTTTGAATTTTTAGTTTTGCCTACTGTACCAACTCGACCCACTCAATGGACTCATTGGACCGCCTTTGTAAAAGTTTTACTGAGACCCATTTTTTTCTACTGACCCAATAGGTTAAACAATGGATCCAATGGATTCCTTTTAAAACTTTGGGTCTCATTTGCCACGTATAGTGTTAATAAACTCAAACCAAAAACAAAAAATGCAATGCTCGGTTCTACATAAGTTTTGTTGGAAATAGGAGGTTATGTATATTATTTGTGGAAAAGAGGATTGATGATTTAGATGTTTGATTGATATTGAAAGCTTTGTTTATTACTTAGTTTGCTTTATTACAAATGAGGGGTGAAGCCCTCTATTTATACTACTCAATGGAGTAGTCTAGAACTCTTCATCAACTAATATCTAGATATTTCCTAAGTATTTTCTAGACTTAGATATTTTTACATGATTATTCTACACACATTGACTACTACACATTACATGAAGTTTCTAGATATTGGACTACAATCTTGATCTATATACTTGTATACTTGCAAGCCCATATCCAAAACAAATAGCCCAAATCAAGTTTAGTTTCCAACAGCCCCCCTTAAACTTGATTTCTTCACTCCGAGCATATTCCGTAATCTCTTAAAAGTCTCGCGTTTTAGAGGCTTTGTGAAAATATCAGCAACTTGGTCAAATGACTTCGTGTACTTTATCTGCACCTCTTTATTTGTAACACACTCCCTGATGAAATGGTATTTCGTATCGATGTGCTTGCTTCGATCATGGAAGACTGGATTCTTTGCTAGAGCAATCGCAGACTTGTTATCCACATATATCTCCGTAGCTTTCTTTTGGAAAAACTTAAGCTCATTTAGTAACTTCCTGAGCCATATTGCATGACAGGTGCACGATGTTGCTGCTACAAAATCGGCTTCACACGTTGACAGAGTCACAATGGGTTGCTTCTTCGAGCTCCATGTGAACGCCGTATCTCCCATATAGAACACGAAACCACTCGTACTCTTACGATCATCTATGTCTCTAGCTCAATCACTATCACTGTATCCAACTAGCTTGAAGTGATCAGAAGGTGAATAAAACAGGCCATAGTCAATCGTACTTTTGATGTAGCGAAGTATCCTCTTGGCCGCCTTCAAGTGATTTATTGTAGGTGCTTCCAAGTATCGACTTACTAGTCCAACTCCGTAGAGAATATCTGGCCTCGTGCAGGTTAGGTACCTCAGACTTCCAACCAAACTCTTGTATTGTGTTGGGTCCACCAAGTATCCTTCATCATCTTTTGACAATTTGAGATTGCAATCCACCGGTGTGTTCATTGACTTGCATTCATTCATCTTAAACTTCTTGAGCACCTCATTTGCATAACCTTCTTGGGATATGAATATTCCTTCTTTCTTTTGTTTTACCTCGATCCCAAGATAGTAAGCCATAAGTCCAATGTCGATCATCTCGAACTCCCGAACCATTGCTTTCTTGAACTCCTCGAACATTTTGGGATTACTACCGGTGAATACAAGTCATCCACGTATAGGCACACAATCATAACATCTCCATCATTGCTAACTTTGGTGTAGAGAGCATGCTCATGTGGGCATTTTGTAAAGCCATTCTCTTGGAAATACTTGTCTATCCTGCTATTCCATGCTCGAGGTGCTTGCTTCAACCCATATAAGGCCCTTTTCAATTTCAGCACCTTATTCTCTTGGCCTTTCACGATGTATCCCAAAGGTTGTTCTATATAGACTTCTTCTTCTAAGTGGCCATTAAGGAATGCGGATTTGACATCCATTTGATAAATCTTCCATTTATGCTGAGCCGCAAGTGAGATTATTAATCTTATAGTTTCTAGACGAGCGACGGGAGAAAATACCTCGTCATAGTCTATGCCGGCTCGTTGACTATATCCCTTCGCCACCAACCTTGCCTTATATCTTTCAACTTCACCTTTGGAATTCTTCTTGGCCTTGTACACCCATTTTACACCAATAGCCTTATGTCTCGTTGGTAGTGTGGCAAGATCCCACGTATTATTCTTCTCGATTGCTTGAATCTCTTCGTCCATAGCACGTTTCCACTTTTGGCTTTTTGCTGCGTCTTCATAACTTATTGGCTCACAATCTGCAAGAAGGCAGAACAATGATAGATCCTCCATAGGCTGGGTTACCTCGTACAACTCCCTAATGCTCCTTGTGTGAAGTTTGCCTACTTGATTCTCCTCCTGATGTTGGTGTCACTTCATTAGGTGTAGTGGTTGGAGTATGTGGAGAGTGCGGAGATGGTGTACTAGAAGGTTCTTGAACTTCTAGATATTCTTCGTTCCTTTCAGTACTTTCGAATGGATAAGGGAGAAAGTCGTAGTTCTCCTCTTCGGGAACATTCCAATCCCATGTTGCTTCTTCGTCGAACACCACATCTCGACTTGAGATTACTTTACCGGTCTTGGGATTGTATAACTTGTAACCCTTAGAACTTGAGTCATAGCCCACGAATATGAGTTTCTCACTTTTATCATCGAGCTTCGTCCTCTTCTGATCTGGCACATGAGCATATGCCACACTTCCGAACACTCGAAGGTGTGCGATGTCGGGCTTCCTTCCACTCCAAGCTTCAATGGGCATTTTGTTCTTGACGCTTCTAGTGGGCGAGTGATTTGTAAGATAGATCACACAGTCTACTGCCTCAGCTCAAAATTCCTTAGGCATCCTTTTGCTCTTTAACATACTCCGTCCATATCAAGAATGGTCCTATTTTTTCTTTACACAACACCATTTTATTGAGGTGAATACGGAAGAGTTAGAGGACGTCGTAACCCATTATTGTCGCAAAATTCCTTAAATTCCTTGGATGTGAACTCTCCTCCACGATCGGATCTCATCGCCTTTATGGTGAGACCATTTTGATTCTCCACAAATGTTTTAAACTTCTTGAACATTCCAAAAGCTTCTGACTTCTCTTTTAGAAAATAGACCCATGTCTTTTGACTAAAATCATCAATGAATAGAAGAAAATATCTATTTTTACCAAAAGACGGTGGGCTTATGGGTCCACACACATCCGTTTGAATAAGTTCTAGAGGTTTCTTCGCTCTACTAGAAGCTTCTGTTGGAAAACTGTTTTGGAAGTGCTTTCCTAGAAGGCATCCCTCACATATTTGATCTGGATGATTAATTGGAGGCAAACCCTTCACCATTCCTTTACTTGATAATAATTTTAAGCCTCCAAAATTTAAATGCCCGTATCTCTTGTGCCAAAGCCAAGAATTATCTTTGAAACATGCTTTTAAACATCTTGGAATGTCATGTTGAATATTTAGCATGAACATCCTATTCGTTGACATTAGCACCTTAGCAATCAAACCTCTTTTTTTGTCTCTTAAAGAAAGGGTACGATTTATCATGTGAATATCATAGCCTTTCTCTAAGAGTTATCCAATACTCAGTATATTCGTCTTCATATTGGGCATATAATACACGTTAGAGATAAATTGATGCCTTCCATTTTTCAAGCGGATGAGAATCTTACCTTTGCCTTTAACCGGAACTTTAGAGGAATCTCCGAAGGCGATATTTCCACTAATTACCTCGTCTAACTCCACAAACATGTTTTTGTCACCGCACATATGGTTGCTTGCACCCGTGTCGAGATACCACAAATTTGATTCTCCATTATCTTCACCTTTGCATGCTAGTAACAAAGTGTTTTCCACAGCTTCAGTATCTTCTTGTGCAAAATTTGCTCTTTCTTGCACGTAATTGTTTGACTTCTCGCATTCCGAAGCATAGTGGCCAAATTTATGACAATTATAGCATTTGGTTTGAGAATTGTCATACCTTGGCCTACTACTTCTGTAGCCTCTCCCGTGACCTCTTGTCGAGTGAAAATCTTGACTTCTTTCTTCATTTTTGTAAGAACTATAACCTCCACGTTTGATATATCCTTGCCCTCGTCCTCTGCCACGTACTTGACCACGACCTCGTTGACTCGTTTGATGAGTCTTTTCACTGTTCTCTTCCTTGAAAGAGAGTTTTGCTTGTAAAGCTTTCTCCAAAGGCTCTTTACTTTTCTTATTAAACCTCTCTTCATGGGCTTGTAGTGAACCCATGAGTTCATCGATAATCATTGATTCTAGATCTTTAGATTCTTCAATGGCTACGACTATATAGTCAAATTTTGAATCTAATGATCTAAGAATCTTCTCAATGACTCTTACATCACTTAGAGTTTCACCATTCCTTTTTAATTGATTGACAACCGCCAAGACTCTTGTAAAATAATCAGAAATTGATTCTGAGTCTTTCTTATTTAAGGATTCGAACTCACCTCGTAGTGTTTGTAGTCGAACCTTTTTCACCTTATCAACTCCCTTGTGAGAATTCTCCAAGATCTCCCATGGTTTCTTGGCGGTGGTTGCACTTGCAATTTTCTCAAAAGCTCCATCATCTACACTTTGTTGGATGATGGAAAGAGCCTTTTGATCATTGGTCTTCAATAACTTTTTCTCCTTGCTGAGAGAACTTTTTTCTGTAGGTTCCTCATAGCCTTCCTCCACAATCTCCCATAGGTCTTGTCCACCTAGGAACGTCTTCATTTGGATGCTCCATCGATCATAATTATCCTTTGTGAGGCGAGGAAACGTGATGACATTGTTGGCCATCATCTTGTCGAACCAAGCTCTTGATACCAATTTGTTGGAAATAGGAGGTTATGTATATTATTTGTGGAAGAGAGGATTGATGATTTAGATGTTTGATGGATATTGAAAGCTTTGTTTATTACTTGATTTGCTTTATTACAAATGATGGGTGAAGCACTCTATTTATACTACTCAATGGAGTAGTCTAGAACTCTTCATCAACTAATATCTAGATATTTTCTAAGTATTTTCTAGACTTAGATATTTTTACATGATTATTCTACACACATTGACTACTACACATTATATGAAGTTTCTAGATATTGGACTACAATCTTGATCCATATACTTGTATACTTGCAAGCCCATATCCAAAACAAATAGCCCAAATCAAGTTTAGTTTCCAACAAGTTTCTTATGTGATCAATTTGTGGACGAATAATTTCGAGTCAATACCTGTGCATTTTATGCAAAAAAAAATTTGGCTGGAAAAGCGAGTCGGAAAATCCAGATATACCATTTTTTTTTATAACAAAAATAGGAGGTTATTTGTTTCATGTCGATCTTTAATACATGGTAGATGTATATATTTGCTAAAGTTGTATGTTCGCTATATATTTTCTAAAGTTGATTGTTTGCCTTATATGTACTAATGACTTTGTTTGAACTGATCAACATGGTAGTTACAGAGAGGGAAAAAAACACAAGATGAATATTCCAAACTGGTAGGTAAGAATTATAAGAAACTACATCTTAATTGTACGCAATACCATGAAATTCCTTGTAATTTTTATGTAATAGTCTTGCCAATATTGCATAGATCTAGAGCCAGATAACTTCCTTGCATATATCTACACGATGACGAAGAAGATTGCAAAATATTTCAGATTATAACTCATTTCATTTATACCCACACTATACTGTGAGTTAGGGGGTTGTCGATGATGTTGACGGGTTTTAAAAATAACCTAACTCATACTTAATTGGTTAGACCCTTTCAACGAATTTGAGTTTTTCTTTGCTACCTTTGAATCTTAGAGAGTGGCTTCATCATAGGCAATAGTAATGGCTGCTGCCTCTGCAGTCTCAAACGTATTTCGGCAGCCTTTCCCCATGGTCATTGCATTACTCCTATGTAGTGTCTCTTCGTCTTTTGCCTTGTGTTCGTCATACAATCATTATTGGGGTTTGTTATCATACAATACGAAACTACCATCTTAACTTGTAATATACAGCAAGGTTGCAAAATTCGCTATTCGGGAATTAATGTCGGAACTTTGGAAGGAGTAATCGGCAATTCGGGGATTAATCGTGAAATATTCGGATTGTACTTTATACAGTTAAATATTAAAATTTCAAAAATTATATGTGTAAATATAGAAGAAAACCGTAAAGATAAACATAAACTTTAACATAATTGCCTACGATTGTTCATTTTGTTCAAATACTCTAAATTCTAGTTTAAATTAATGTTAAAATGTTGACCAATTTTGACTTTAACCGACTTTGATTACCAAATTCAATTTTGATCCATCAATCGACGTTGACCGATTAATTAAACGGATTTTGGAAAACCAGGACAGATTGCCCTTAAAAATAAAAATGAGTAATCGGGGAGTAATTGGGTTTTTTACAACACTGATATACATTACTTGAGATGTGTCAAAATACCCGCAGTTTTAGAAAAATTTTAGAAAAGTTATTGTTATAAGTTTGCTTTTTGTTTATTTTACGGTTTTATCCTTATTTTTTACAAACATGTTTGTTTTATATGCATAAGTAAGACGATAAAAGAACTTACCTTATAACTCTTATCTATATATAAAAGTGAACAATTAATTTGAAGTTGCGATAGCCCGAAAGAAATAAATGACAATAGAATTGAAATGAACGAAGTAGTTTAGTTGGATACTTGGATTTCAAGACTTTGAATTTTGACATTTGTGTCCATTTCCATAACTTTTTTTTATAATTTTTCTTAAATTTAACACAGAGAAATTTTATATCATTTTATATGGCAATTATAAATTATCCTTGACTAAGGAGAGAGAATGAGAGACAGAGAGAGGAGTTAGAAAACATCAAGAGAGAATGAGAGAGTCGGGCAATGGGCAGGCATGAGTGGACCACAATTATGGTGTTTAGGGTTCTGAACTGTAATGATACCGCAACCCGCAGGCGCACCACATATGTATGCGGGCAATCATTATTGTGCGTATGCGTGTTCTTGTGTGCGGTATGCGGCGTGCGATTGCCTTTGTTTCCGGTACGGCGGTTGCTTAGCTGTCAAGTAAATATCTTTTCCATAATTATATCCGTGATTCGGGGGAGTCAGTTATGGATGAGATTATCATGATCTGGGACGGTTCTAGAATTAGGGTTTGCCTATAAATACAAACCCTAATCATCATTCACCGGACACGGCACATTACGTAACCATCACATACGATACACGTTACGTAAAACAGCATCATTCAGCATCTTTTCAAGGTTAACAGGTTAGTCTTTTGTAAGCTAGTACCTACGAGCTTATTTGGGGCCTCTTGATCGACGACCGTTATCGGAGGTGGACTTAATCACTTGGCCACCCCGCCGACATCATCATGTCGGCCAGGGTTATTCACGGTAGCCGGACCGGAAAGCCACGTTCTAAGATCCTTAAACCCCTCTTTATGTATTGAGCAGACATATTAAACCCCACGGTTAAAATATGCATGATCAGGTTGACAAAAGGAATCGTCCATTGCTTTTTAGGAAGATCAAGTACAGATAATAAAGGGTTATAAGCACTTACTATTCACGTGAGTGCAACTTGACGAACAGCTAACATTCGTTCGGGTTAAGGATGTAGTTGGGACTAAATAATGACATTAAGTACTAATTGTTCAGTTACTTATAAAATGGAAGGGACGAAATGAACAAAAAAGTGATAACAAGGGAACTATTTATATACTATGTTTTCTCTCGAAAAAAAAAAACTGATCTGATCTCTAATAAATTTGACAGAACTAGGGTTTTAACATCAGTAACCGACGTTGCAGACTCTATAATTGGTGTACTGATTTTAAGGTAAATCCTTTAAAACTGTGAGGTAAGGTGTTTAAATAATGAACCCAAAATTTAACATGTTAGTTTCGCTGCTGAAACAACTAATTTTTTAACATCAATTTGTATTTGATTCTAGGGTGACTATTTTTATTAGGAATAAGTCTTAGATATCGCTTTTATTTATGTTTTTGCTTAACAAGAAATCTGCTGCTTTGAATTAGCTACTGAATTTTTTTATTTTTCTTCAGCAGATGAAGGAAGTGGAGAGAATCCACGGACCACAGTTAGAAGATATTCCGGTGGATTTGATCCACCGTATTCAGACGTTGTTGCCCGTTAAAGAAGCTGCTCGTATGTGTGTGATGTTAAAGTCATGGCTACACGCTTGGTCTACCACTACTACCCTTAGGTTTCATCCACCAAAAAAGCTTTTAAGCAAACAACAACTAAAAACGTACATCGATTTGATCAACCACACTTTACAAAGGTATCGCGTGAACAACATACCAATCACGAGTTTTGATCTTCACTTCCGAATCATAAACCAGGAATCACTTCCTTTTGTTAATAAATGGATTCATGCAGTAGCTTCTAGAAGCAGTCTAAAAGAGCTTTACCTCACAATATCTGTTCTCGAATCTATTACCTTGCCAGATGAGCTATTCTTGGGTGAAAACTTAGATACTGTTAGTGTAAAAGCTGACCCCCATTTCTTATTTTGGCATTCCCTTTTTATGAGAAACAATCTGGTTATAAAGTGTGTCAACTTACGAGTATTAGAGTTGATCGATGTGACGTTAAGTGATGAGACAGTTGTTGAATTATTGTCTACTTGTATCTTACTTGAAAAGATTAACCTTTCAAAATGTCAAGGGTTGAGCAGAATCAAGGTAAAAAACCTCCATTATCTTCGTGAACTAGAAATTACCCGAGGAAAACGAGATTCTACTCCAGAAATTTATGATGTCCCATGTCTTCACATATTTAAGCTCACGTTATTGCCCAATAGGAATAACCTTCTATCGGATTCGTTAGAAAGTGTGAGAGAATTAGTCTTAAATGTTGAAATCATGGATGATGTATATTCCAACATTATATCAAAGTTCCCTTTTCTTGACAGTTTGAGCCTTAACATTAGCTCTTGCAATCCGAATGTGTTGGATATTACATCCATTTCTTTGAAGAGACTGAACATATATCCGTTGCATTATGCCATGAAAATCGACATAAAAGCTTATGCCCCAAAATTAGATACGATCCATTACAAAGGCAATTCAATGCCTGGTCTCTTGTTTCCATCTACCGCTTCCGGCCAAATTGAGCTAACATTGGAGTTATTCAATCGAATAGATCAATCGTTCTTTCTTAAGACAAGGGAATTCCTCAAATTATCAAACAAGTTTAAAATTAAAATAATTGCTTGTAATTCTGTTTTTATAGTGCCGTTCAACTATGAAATAGAGGATATGATAAGACAGATCCAAATTCCGGCTATGAATGTTGAACGACTAACGTTTGAAACTGATTCACATAAAGGCTTATGGGAGAGCCCACGACTATTTCTCGAGGAACTTTTTTGTATTATGCGTCCCAATTACTTAACGATGACTCATCCAGGAATCAGGGGACCTTTGAAGCTAATTGCAAGGGAGATGATGGGACTCAGATTCAGAAAGGGGTACGGGCTAGGCCTAAAAAATGTGGAAATACAAAATCGTGTTGATGGAAAATGGATAACACTAACAAGTATATGGATAAGTTCACCTTACGGAATAGCTTCTCTCGACTACTATTGTGGTAACTTCAAACTAACTTGGTGTTCCCTATAGAAGCTACCATCTCCATTTATTATTTATTTTTAATAATTTTAGTATAATTCTAGTTTTATAGTTGCTGTTGCAGTATCCAGCATTCTATACTAGTTAATATGGTTTTGGTTTTGGTTTTTTTTTTTTTTTTTTTTTTTTTTTTTTTTTTTTTTTTGTGCTTTCTACTTATTGATTAGACTGTTTTCACCGAAGCTTAACAGCCCTTACTGAAACATATTTTTATGTGATGTGGATATCAATCAATATGATCGATTTGATCTATATTTTGTATCATGTTAATTAGTGAAGAGTTGCATAATGAATGACTGATGTAGATTAGAGTTTTATAGAATACAATTTAACTATTAAGGTGTATTGGGTCATGAGTGAATGATGTTGGGTCAGGTCTTGTTGGGTCGAGACACAGTTTTTCCAATCAACAAAATAATATATCTTTTTACAATCACCCCAGCAAAGAATATACTTTCCAGTCCTCAAAGTGAAATTTTGTTGAACCAAAGAGAATTATTTACATGATAATTTACTTTTTTCTGGCTTGAGTTTTAAATTTTTGGTTTTACCTACTGTACCCACTCGACCCACTCAACGGACCTATTGGACCAGCTTTGTAAAGGTTTTAATGGGACCTTTTTTTTCTACTGATTCAATAGGTAAACAATGGATCCAATGGATTCCTTTTAAGACTTAGGGTCTCATTTGCCATGTATAATGTTAATAGACTCAAACCAAAAACAAAATAAAATGCAATGCTTTAACTTCTACTTAGTTTTTTATATGATCAATTCATGCAAGAAATATTTAGAGTCAATACCTGTGCATTTTATGCAAAAAAGGGTTGTTACTAACCATGGGATGGTGAGGTCAGGTGTTCAAATCCATGTACGAAGCTAAAAAAATTTAATCCCCTTCGTAGCCACGCAAGTTCACCCGCGATGACTCAGGGGCCCCTGCAAAGTGGGTAGTCGCCCTGAGATTAATCGGCTCAAAAAGCGAGTCGGAAACCCAGATATACCAATTTTTTTTTTAACAAAAATAGGATGTTATTTGTTTCATGTCGATCTTTAATACAAGGTAGACTGATGTATATATTTGCTAAAGTTGATTGTTCGCTATATGTTTGCTAAAGTTAATTGTTTGCTTTATATTTACTAATGACTTTGTTTGAAGTGATCAACATGGTAGTTGTAGAGAGAAAAAAAAAACACAAGATGAATATTTGGAAGTGGTAGGTAAGATTATAAGAAAACTACATCTTAATTGTACGCAATACCATGAAATTCCTTAATTTTTGTGTAATAGTCTTGCCAATATTGCATAGATCTAGAGCCAGATAACTTCCTTGCATATATCTATCTACACGATGACGAAGAAGATTGCAAAATATTTCAGATTATAACTAATTTCATTTGCACCCACAATATATTGTGAGTTAGGGGGTTGTTGATGATGTTGACGGGTTTTAAAAATAACCTAACTCATACTTAACTGGTTAGACCCTTTCAAGGAATTTGAGTTTTGCTTTACTACCTTTGAATCTTAGAGAGCAGCTTCATCATATATAGGCAATATATGGCTGCTGCCTCTGCAGTCTCAAACGTATTTCGGCAGCCTTTCCCCATGGTCATTGCATTACTCCTATGTAGTGTCTCTTCGTCTTTTGCCTTGTGTTCATCATACAATCATCATGGGGTTTGTTATCATAAAATAGGAAACTACCATCTTAACTTGTACTCCAGACAACAAGGTTGCAAAATTCGCTATTCGGGAATTAATCTGCTGGAACTTCGGAAGGAGTAATCGGCAATTCGAGTTTAATCGTGAATTAATCGGATTGTACTTTATACATTTAAATATTAAATTTCAAAAATTATATGTGTAAATATAGAAGAAAATTGTAAAGATAAACATAGACTTTAACAAATTGTCTAAAAATTTTCATTTTGGTCAAATACTCTAAAATTCTAGATCAAATTCATGTAAAATTGTTGACCAATGTTGACTTCGACCGACTTTGATTACCAAATTGAGTTTTGATCCATAAATCGACGTTGACCGATAAAATAAACGGATTTTGAAAAATCGGAACAAATTGCCCTTAAAAATGAGTAACCGGGGAGTAATCGGGTTTTTTACAACACTGATATATATATTAATTGAGATGTGTCAAAATACACATAGTTTTTGAAAAGTTACTGTTATAAAGTGTACTTTTTGTTTACTTACGGTTTTATCCCTATTTTTTTTACCAACATGTTTGTTTTATATGCATATAAGTAAGACCATAAAAGAACTTACCTTATAACTCTCAATAAGAGTATTGATGATATTAGTTGAGTATGTATGTTATTTTGTAGGTTAACAAGGGTATATACAATATTCTCCCAAATTTTATGTAGCCACCGAGTTTATCTTGGTAGTCGTGCAATTACCCAAAAAGCTTTCCGTCAAACAATTACCTGAAAATATACCTGTCAAATTTGGATAACTAATGTGTACCAGGATACATTCTACAATATTCAGTTTAAAAGTCCATCACAAGTGCAGTTAATCACAATTGGTGGACAAAAACATTGTAGCATACTTGTATCTATATATCTATTTTAATTTAAATCATTAAGCTATTGTCACCGGAAGCATTTTTTATTAACAAGCATAAACCGCCTAAACCAGCTATTATAAAACTGAGCTAACTCATGGCTGGTCCATTTGGTAACAGACATGGGGCTTGAGCAGTTGTATTCCTTCAAATCAGTTCGTATTTATCTTCTTGGCTTATGGTACTTAGGATGATAAGGAGCAGCCTTCCCATTAATAAATGGTTCCCCTGCCACATGAAACACAAAAAAAAAAGTCTTTTTATTTAATTATGATACCACTAAGATAAGAAGCAACATACAATCACTAGTATATATTCACTTAAAAAAAAGGAATTTAATTAATACTCTGTAGCTTCTAACTAGCGGTATAAATGAGCCAAACTACTCTCGAGCTACCCGAACTCGACTAGTTAAAAACTCGATTCGAGCTGAGCCTAAACGAGCTCGAGCTCGAGCCCGAGCTTGAACATATTTTGAAGCTCGATCAGTAAACTAGTGCGAGCTCGAGTTTCATATCTCGAGCTGGCTCGCGAGCCTAAACGAGTTTTTTATATATACACACAAAATTACTATTTTTATAGTAATAAAATATAGTATATAATGTATAAGATAAATTCATAATAATTGTTATAATTTTTATATAGTTAAAATACTAATATTAAATCTTATAAAAAATATACAAAAACATATATGTAATATAATTAAATAAAAAAACTATTAATAAAAAACATTACGTAATAAACTAGTTGAATTCGAGCCGAGCTCGAGCTTCTATAATATCAAACGATCAAACGAGACGAGCTCCAACTTAAGATATTAGGCTCGAACCGAGCCGAGCTTGAGCTCTGTGAATTCCAAACGAGCCGAGCTCGAGCTCGGCTCGGCTCGGCTCGTTTGCAACCCTACTTGTAACTGTACACTTCACACAAAACATCACAAAAAGAGCTAATAAAAAAAAATAAACAGCAAGTGGTACCTCCATAGTCTTTGTTCTCTACGTCCATATATGAATCAGGTAGCACCCGAAGAACACCAGGTATCCCTAACAAAAAGCAATAGAGAAAAACAAGATATGATTATCTAAATTTCAAACAACCAAATTCGAAAGAAAAATATCTGTAGCTAATTACCTCGTAGCTTGAGAGAGTCATCTGAAGACACACTTGCTCCAAAACCATAATAACGACCTCTAGTCAAAACTGAATAGATTTTCATCGTTGCTTCATCATAACTAATTAATAAAATCACAAAACTTAGTCTTTTGGAAGCTTAAAAATAAGCTGACCTTTAATATACTGCATAAAATCATCTTCAGACCGAAGAAAGTATTATTCAACAATAATCACATTCCAAAATTTCAGCTTTACACTAATTAACAGATTTCTTACTCACATAAAATTAAATGAAACGTACAATACATAAAAAAAAAAAAAAAAAAAAAAAAAAAAAAAAAAAAAAAAATTAATGTCATAATTACTGAACCAAATATAATTAAACCCGAAAATAATACTACCTTCCAACAACTTTTGCTAAAGTATTGATAAACGAATCAATAATTTCATCTCGAGTAGGTGAACCTTCAGGTTTTTTAACGACAACAAGCCAATGTTCAAAATCACAGCCATCAAGCCAAATCTTTTTCTTTGGTGAAGGTTTCGACCGGATAGAGTGCGAGGACATTACCAAAGATCTGTTCCTATTCATCGTCTTGGCTCGAGCGATAGCATTATTTCTATCAAACTCCTCATGGTACTTAGCATCATAAGGAACAGCCTTCCCATCAATAAATGGTTCCCCTGCCCCATACAACACACAAACAATGAGTCTTCTTAATTAATCATTATACCCACAATATAGAAAGCAACATGCAATCACTTTTGTTTTTAAAACGAGATTGGAGTCACTGATTGGGAGGAGTTCCCACCACCCGATCATATCCGTTCCACGTGTTAAGGATGTTCCAGCGAAAAACTACCATAGAACAGGCTATGAGTGTAGACCCTCCGGAAGCTCCCGATGAACTCTGCCATAGGCCATGCTTACCTCCGGAGGACTCCATAACCAACTACAAAGCAAGTTGCATTATGAAATTTCTAAATGAGACTCGAACTCGAGAGCTCACGGACACCCAGAAAAACGGTAACCACTCAGCTAAATGGAGATGGTTAGGAACATACAATCACTAGTATATATCTATTGCATATAAATACATTTAACCGTTTGTAAGTGTACGCTTCAGACAAAACCTCACAAAAAGGGCTAATAAAATAAAAAACGGTAAGTGGTACCTCCATAGTCTTTGTTCTCTACGTCCACATATGAATCCGGTAGCACCCGGCGAACACTAGGTATTGCTAACAAAAAACAATAGAGAAAAACAAAATATGATTATCTAAAATTTCAAACAACCAAATTCGAAAGAAAAACATTTAGCTAATTACCTTGTAGCTTGAGAGAGTCATCTGAAGACATGCGTGCTCCAAAAGCATAATAACCTCTAGTCGAGACTGAATAGATTTTCATTCTTGCTTCATCATAACTAATAACCGAAACAAAAATCAATCACATAGTAACATCTCACTAAAATTTACAAGAAACTTGAAAAACAGCCCAATATGCACATAAACATACACACCAAAAAAGACACGCACATACACACACAATACTCTTGTACAAAAAATAACCATTTCGAAATTTAAAAATAAGCTGTCCTTGTAGAGTCCGCGGACATTACCAAAGATCCGTTCTGGTACTGTAAAACACGAATGTTGTTGACAACAGGTGCTGCCTGATGTAAACTGGCGGCGACAGGGATGAGTGGGAGGATGGAGGAAGGTGTGATGGTGGTTGAGATACGGGAAATTAGACTTCGGTTTGCAGTGAAGAGAACACGAGCTGCCATTTCAAGTTTGTTTGGATCTAAAATAAAACCCTAAGAGACAAACGCACATTAGTTTAATTTTATAGGGTGATCATCACACACAATTTAAGTACATATTATACCTTAAATTATACTTATAATAATAATAATATAAATTTAACTTCCTATATTAATCTAAGGGTATAATTGTAAGTTTATGAGTAAAATATATACATAGATGAAAAAATGGTGTGTGAGAATCACCTCCCATTTTATATCCCACATCTCAATTTAATTTTAATATTATAATTCTAATATTCTCCGTAGACGTGTTCATAAAATCGTCAAACCGTAAAAACTGGCCGAATCGTATTGATTTTATTAGTTCGGTCCAATTTTGAATATTGACGGTCCAGTCGCCAATTTCGAAATCACCAAACCGTGAAACCCAGTTTGGTTTACGGTTTTATTAGATCACCGACCGGTTAAACCAGTCTACTCAACCAAATTCGGTTTCAATTTATAACATTAAGTAGTTGGATTTGTAATATATATATATATATATATATATATATATATATATATATATATATATATATATATATATATATATATATATATATATATATGGTCATAATCAAGATGAGAGCACTTTTTTTAGGGGGAAGTGGGGGGAAGTAATTTTTTTTTTTTAAATTTTGGTTTTTTTCGAATTTTTTTTTTCAGACATCAAAATTAAGTAAAAATATGAACATTTTAAAAAGACACTTTGTGACGAATATTATTATTTTGGCGGTAAAACGCTCGAAGAAAAAAATAAAAACATTCAATACATTGAATGTTTTGATTCTGGGTTTATTTGCATCGTTTTGTTTTCATTTTATGTGAAGTGTTTTTTTCGAAATTTAGCAAGATTTAGAGTTTAGGGTTTAGAGTTTAGTGTTTTGGGTTTAGTCCCTAAACCCAAAACCTTAAACCCTAAACCATAAACCCTAAACCGTTCGTGTTAAAATATATTCAATCTAAACCCTAAATCCTAATTTATAAACCCAAAACCCTAATTTCTAAACCATAATAGCTAAACCCTAATTTTTAACCCCTTAATTTCTAAACCCTAATTTATAACCCCTTAAAAATACTTAGAATCAAAACATTCAATGCATTGAATGTTTTCATTTTTTTTCTTCGAGCGTTGTACCGCCAAAATAATAACATTCATCACAAAGTGTCTTTTTTAAATGTTCATATTTTCATGTGATCTTGATGCCTGAATTTTTTTTTTTTAAAACGAAAAAAAAAATTATTTCCCCCCACTTCCCCCAAAAAAGTGTTTCCCTCTTGATTATATATATATATATATATATATATATATATATATATATATATATATATATATATATATATATATATATATACACTAGTAAAAGGACCAGTGGAATCACGGATTTGTTTAAACTAAACAGTTTAATGGTATATTTTAGGTATTAAGTGAATTTAAATGCTAAAGTCATTTAGTTTAATGACCCGACGGATTCCGACTAAGAAACCTCTCGTTGTTTTTTTCAAACACATTGAAGTACTTAACTTTATCGGAATAAATGAAGTACATTTATTCTCTCACCATCAACTTCCAATTTTTATCACAATTACTATTTTTCTTGTCATAAAAGCTTAAATTAGAACCTTTTATTGAGACGTGTATTTCGTATACATATATAACGTGATTAATCTCATAAAGAGAACCCAAATTTGAATTTGAATAATATTATAATAATAATAATAATTAATAACTAATGAGAGTGAATTTTTTTCCCTAAAAACATGAAATAAATAAATAAGTAGATTTAATTTAATTAGTCATTATTAGATTAATGACATTACCTTAAGGTCTTAAATTTTTTTCTTTTTCTTTTAATTTTTTCATAACAAATGAGTTAGCCTAATAATGCCATCATCATTTTTAGAATGTTAATAGAAACTATATATATATATATATATATATATATATATATATATATATATATATATATATATATATATATATATATATATATATATATATATATATATATAAGGGAATCACTTTTTTTGGGGGGAAATGGGGGGAGATAAATTTTATTTTTTTTATAAAGATTTTAGCTCGAAGAAATAAATGATAACAATTAATGTTTTAATTAGAATTTTTTCTCATCGTTTTTTTTTTCATCTTATGTGAAGTGTTTTTTTTTTTCAAAATTTAGCTCGAATTATAGTTTAGGACTTATAGTTTAGGGCTTATAGTTTATAGTTTAGAGTTTAGTGTTTTAGGTTTAGTCCATAAACCCAAAACCCTAAATAATACTATTCATCTTTAAAATCCAATCCTCCATTCATTATTCATTATTCATTATTCATTATTCATTGTTATTGTCATCAATTTTTTTAGTAAGATAATACTTATATATCAGCCTAAATATGAACATGAATTCATATTTAAATCTCTAGATCGAAGAATATATATACGAACTACGAAATTGCCAATTAATTGAAAACAAAATCTGCAACTACTCTCAAAGAGAATGTAGAGATGTTAAACAGCAAAAAGATCTAATGGTGAAAGCAAGCTTTCTACATACTCAACTGAGCGTAATCTCATGAATTCTATAATCACGACCAATCTTATCGAATCGTTATGATTTGTGAGAGTATTTGATACTCTTTCAAATGAATCATTTGACTTATCAAAGATAACTGGTTTGAGCCATCAGTCAAAAGAATTTTTCCATTAGCCAAAATACACATAGGGTGGAAATTGTCGAAATAGTAGTTATATTCCAAACCGAATGTAAAGGTATGTGCTTTCGACCATGGATTATTAATCTTGACTCCTTGTTCTTCTTTCATCATCCACAACTCGAATCCAATATCCGTCTTCTTGTCTATCATGCAAAGGCATCCATTTAGTGAACCCAAAATTACGCCAACATACTGATCATCATCATCTGCACATGAATAGTACAACTTAGTAGCATCTTTCCCACTAGGTAAATTTATATTCGAAAACACCATCTCCTTAATATCGAGAGCTAAGATCCCAAAATCGATAACAGAAATAAACCAATATAAACAGTCATTTAGAAATATACCCTCACCCCATAAGTGAGTATTTCTCTTGAGCCGGTACTTTGGTGAAGTGCCCCGCCACGAACTACTTTTAATATCAAAGACATCACAAGTAATCCACGAGGGATCGTCAAGATCTCCAAATCTAAAAATCTTCAAGTCGTTTGTCGTTGCACCATATCCAAATCCAAAAGTATAGAAAGGTCTAAATTTTGAAGAGGGTGGATCCATAACATCTAGTAACTTGGATGCACGGGTTAACGGATTGTATAAATACATATGACAATGGAAGCACAAATCAGTAACAACTAAAATGACTATGCCTTTGAGCGTTCCAACAATAGAGACTCTTGTATACTCACTAATAATTTCTTCAAAAGGAGAAGGAATTTTCTTTAGGGAAGGAGCTTCCTTTTCGTCTATAACGACAAAAGGCGTTGGGTGTTTGAGAAGAATCATTCGACGTGATCTCGATTCCATAAAAGAAGGATCTGAAATTAAACGATTCCAATGTTGTGATACGCATCTAAACCGAAGTAAAGACTTACCGGGAAGTCGAGCAAGAATATTATTAAGAATGTCATCGTGCATTTTGTTAGTTTGTATCCAGCTAGCTAGCTAGCTATATATGAAACACGGAAGGATATATATATATATATATATATATATATATATATATATATATATATATATATATATATATATATATATATATATATATATAATTAATTAACGAATATATAAACGTACACATGAGAAACTGAAACCTTCTACTCAAATTTCGGATCTGAATTTATAGGAAGTAGCACATATAATAGGATCTGAGAATGAATAGGTATTTCTTCACGATCACTCAATAATAAATATAAATATAAATATGAATATGAATATTAATAAGTAGAAAGTACAAAAAGAAAAAGAAAAAAAAAAATTTAACTTCTATAGAATGCTGGATACTATGCAACAGTAACAACAATGCTAAAAATTATAAAAATTAAAAAAGAACTGGAGATGCATGGTAGCTTCTATAGAGAAGACCAAGTTAGTTTGAATTCACCACAATAGTAGTCGAGACAAGCTAATCCGTTATGTGACGGTTATCCATTTTCCATCAATGCGATTTTGTATTTCAACATTTTTGAGGTCCGGCCCGTACCACTTTCTGAATTTCAGTCCCATAATCTCCCTTGCAATTAGCTTAAGGGGTCCCCTGATTCCCGGATGACTCACTGTTAAGTAATTGGGATGCATAATACAAAAAAATGCCTCAAGAAGTAGTCGCGGGCTCTTCCACAAGCCTTTATCGGAATAACTTATAAACATTAGTCGTTCAACATTCATAGCCGGAACTTGGATCCTTCTTCTCATATCCTCTATTTCATAGTCGAATGGAACTATAAAAACAGAATTATCATCAATTATTTTAACCTTAAACGTTTTTGACAAATTGAGTACTTCCCTTATCTTAAGAAAGAATGATTGACCAATGTGATTGAATAACTCCAATGTTAGTTCAATTTGGCTGGGAGCGATTGATGGAAACAATAGAGCAGGGACTAAATTGCCTTTGTAATGGATGTTGTCTAATTTTGGAGCATATACTTTTATGTTGATTTGGACGCCAAAAGCCAAATATACAATCAGTCAATTCAAAGAAACGGATGCAATATCTAATTTTTGAGTTTGTCTTCGTTGGTTGTATGGTGTGTTTTTTTTGTTGTTGGAAGTGTCGTTTTGTTTCGTGGCCCTTGTTTAGTGTTATGGGTTGATGTTAGTCGTGTCGATTGTTTATCGTTGTATTTGCTAGCTTCTGGCTAGTTTTTTTTATTATTTAATCATTTTCTTGCTTTTCGAAAAAAAAAAAACCATTTTGTTTCATTAGTTGAAGTGCATGACCCACCCATATTACTTTCTTGACTTCTTCACGTATAGTAGTCTAGTAGATTCAATATGCAAAACTTTCATGCAAGTGTAAATGAAGGACCATGTCAGATGTGTCTATAGTATCATTTCATTAAGCCCTATCAATAATGAAATCATTGGGACTTCATTATTTTAGAAACATAATTTTTATGTTTTTGAGGCAAAAAAAAAAAAAAAACCAAATTTAGAAACTTCTTGAAAACAATCAGAGGAAGATTGAGACACAGAGTAATTTCCAAAGAAATTTTATGGTTGCACATTTACTGGAGAACTAACATCATATACAAGTTACTATTACCAAACATTTAACCTCATCCATCATGACCAAACAAAAGCAACCTGATGAAAGATTAAAGTTGGAAAAAAAATACCTTCTCTACGAACATCATATCTGGAAAATACTAAAGCATAATCCCTCAAATCAATCACCTATATTTTTTAATCAACCTGCAAATTAAGCACTTTTACTAGTTAATTAAACTGAAAAAATGAATTAATATAATCCAATATATATTGGGGAAGCACACAATAAAGCATGATGTAGTAAAGATCTTGACTTGAAGTCGACAACAGACTTAAGTAATGAGGAGTTTCAATCCTATAAAAACCACATTTCAAAATTCTAGAACTGTAGACCATGAAATCAGTAGCTAATAATCAGTCACATGACTAACTCAACAACTCAATGACTCGTTCAATTCAATGTGAAAGGGAGGACATTACTCAAATACTATTGATGTCAATGGGCTATTCATACCCATTTCTCAAAAGTAATCATCAAATAACTTTTATTTTCCGATTATAAAATTAGGAAACTTGTGGAATTTTTTGTATGTAGAAAACAGAGAAGAAGCACATATGGATTTTTAATGGTCGTTATCTTCCAATTATCATACAAATTGATGATTTGACGCTTGTATGACTAAGAAGATAGCAAATCATCTGATAACAATAATCACAACGATGACTCCAACGTATAATTACATAACAATAATCATCAGATAGCATATAATACATACGGATACAAATTGATGATCGGCAAGAATTAACCACATGAAGGAAAACTCTAAATAACAATAATCACGTAAATGTATAATTATATAACTATTTATATACCTTCTTGTATAGTGTACAATGTCCAATGTTGTAAAAATCAAGGATTGCAAAATCGATCTTCAGATAGCGTATTCCATCAAACCTTAGAGTGACTCCAATTGATTCGTAATTGAAATATCGATTTTGGTTTCTTCGCCTCTGAGATTACTGAATATTGATTTTGTTGGCGTACTGATAAACCCTAAAGCAAATGTTTAATTCATCCGTAAGTTACTAATCTCTCAGATTACTAAAATCAATCGAAACGTAGAGTGGCAATACCATATGACGATCTGTTAGGATATTATGTTAGGATATTAGGACCCAAACAACGCAAGTGATTCTTCAAGATCACTCACCCACTTAATGAACGAAAGAATATAAATACGAAAAAGTAAATCGACACAAGATATAACGTGGTTATATGCAATCGTTGTGATTGCTTTAGTCCACGGACCAACTAGAGATCGTTTATTTACTGAATATTTGAGAGTGGTGTGTTACAATGACTATGAATGAGCTCTATATATAGAGCAAACAAGAAACCAACCAAACTACAACTTGATCTTCAAGTGTGCTAGTAATCATGAAAGATAAACCAACTAGCCATGCTTTACACCCACTAATGACATGATCACAGCCACAATTAGTGGTGCAAAGCAACCCACTAAGCACCTAAAGTGAAAGGAGAATCAATCAAGATCGGATCCCATGTGTGCAAGTTGCCCACTTGCTGCCAGACATCGTGCGCGCCGTGCACACTCCCACGTGCTCGCCGTGCACACTCCCAAACTTCGAGCAAGCCTTCTGATCAAAACTTCTCTAGTGCGCGCAGGGAGCGCGCCGCGCACCATCACCGCGCACAATCAACTTGCTCTGTTTTTGATCTGTTTTTCTCTGTTTCACGCGCACCGAAATCTGCAAAATCCGTGCAAGTATTGAAACATTTTTTTTTTTCTCGTTTTGTATAAATGTCTCCATACTCTAACAAATCTCCCACTTGGAGACTTTGAACAAAACTCCAATCATATCAATGAATTAACCAAGAACATTAAACCACCTTCGATTACCGCCAAATACCATTTGGGACACGCACGCTCAACACATACTTCTGATGAGTAGACTTTCGATAAAAGGTCTTCAATACTACTTGTTAAACTTGTAACACCATTCACATCTCTAGTTGGGGTCTTCTCTCATCAATTCATGAGAAGACCAATTGAGGTAATGCAAAACCTCAATTTCTCCGTTGTAACCACCTTAGTAAACATATCGGCAGGATTCTTCGTACCAAGGATTTTCTCCAAGAATAAAGTACCATCATTTATATGTTGTCGAATAAAATGATACCTTATCTTGATGTGTTTCGTTCGACTATGAAACACCGGATTCTTCCCAAGATGAACCGCACTTTGATTATCACAATACAAGACGCAATAGTTTTGTCTTTCTCGTTTTGTATAAATGTCTCCATACTCTAACACGATCTACTTTCTGAATAATAGAACAACGATTATTTAGTCTTAACCTAGTGTACATTATAAGATTTTAGAAGCTGTAAAAAAACAGTATTGATAATTTAACTAATAGTATTATTTATCTCATTAAATTAAATTATCCTCTGTTAAAAATTTTAGAAGCTGTATACATACATATTGACAACAAGATTTAGGGTCTGTTTACTTTTATTTTCATTAAGTCCTGTATGGATATGTACGGCAGAATGGATAACAATTAGTCATATGGAGTAAGTAGAGAAATTATATAGCTGTTTACTTTTTATGCTGAATCAATAGTCTGAATGACAAAATGACAATTTTAACCTTACAATGAATATAAATAAATAAATTACTCCGTATATGTTACTCCTGATACATACATGGACCAAATAAATAGTGAATGGTTAACTAATTATCACTTTTTGTTCTTCATAAACATGAAAACATATCTAACTTGAATAAAATAAAAAACACAATTACAAACGCAATATATTAATTATTCGATGTGTACATGTTCTCAGGTATTCATATACAATCCATTTTCTACATATAAACACAAATATAGATACAAATATCTTCACTTTTAATCTCGTATATATCGATTTGTACATACGCTTATCTACTCGTATGCATCAATTTCCTATTTTTCTTATCTTTAGCTTTTGTAATATCCTTCTTATCTTCATATCTTATCATGCTAGGGACTAGAGATTCACCTTCGATTTGAAAACCCCAAATATAAAACCTAGAAAATCTCATTACACCCACATCAAATGCTCTAACAAAAAAAACCCCAAATCAAAAATTTTTCGAAAAAAGAACCTGACCTTTGAGTGGAGATGTGAGATTGGTGTTTGATGGAGAATTAGTGGAAAAATTACAGTTAGGAGCTTCGATTGCAATAGGGTTTTTAGTAGATCTTTTGTGCATAGAAAAATTAGCAGAGAGAAAGAAGGATAGATGTGGAAATGAAGTAGCTACATGGGGACAACACCCCTTTTCTACATTATTCAGACAGCTGTGGGGTAAGATAAGTTAAAAAATTAAGTCAAAAGTAAACAAGGTCATGTGCTTACCGAATAATATTCTCAAACCATTAATCCTCAAAAAGTCAAAAGTAAACAAGCCCTATGTATTACTCTAACGCTCCATGAATATATCATATATCATATCATATCTCAATATTAGAAAACACCAAATGAGTAAACTAATTAAATATCATATCTCAATATTAGAAAACACCAAATGAGTAAACTAATTAAATAGCTTGTATAATCTTTTAACAATACCCAGCTAAATATAAAATATTAAAACTATTTAGATAAGTAGTGAAGCCCCAGTTTTTGATAAATAGGAAACCCTAAGTCTGCAAATCGCCACATAAAAAATATTGAGTATTCCAATAGTATGACATTACATGATATCTTCATTGTAAGATAAGGATTTAAAACAGATTTAATTGGAACGATGACGGATTCGTTTTGACTGATTCAAAATGTTTGATATGAGGGATACTTTAGAGCGGCGTTTCTACATACGATTCCATGTTAGCCTTTTTGACCGACTCATTGAGTGTTTTTGTGGGCAAGTGTGTGATGGTGTTATGGCGTAGTGAAGTTTGTAAGGGAGCTCCCAACCGTTACTGCTTGACTCCCGTATTCGTACTCGTACAATACACAGCTTTTAGATGTATGTACTATTGGTATATACACTCCAATGATCAGCTCTTAGCAGCCCATGTGAGTTACCTAACACATGTGGGAACCATCATTTGGCAACTAGCATGAAATATCTCATAAAATTACAAAAATATGAGTAATCATTCATGACTTATTTACATGAAAACAAAATTACATATCCTTTATATCTAATCCATACACCAACGACCAAAAACACCTACAAACACTTTCATTCTTCAATTTTCTTCATCTAATTATCTCTCTCAAGTTCTATCTTCAAGTTCTAAGTGTTCTTCATAAATTCTACAAGTTCTAGTTACATAAAATCAAGAATACTTTCAAGTTTGCTAGCTCACTTCCAATCTTGTAAGGTGATCATCCAACCTCAAAAAATCTTTGTTTCTTACAGTAGGTTATCATTCTAATACAAGGTAATAATCATATTCAAACTTTGGTTCAATTTCTATAACTATAACAATCTTATTTCAAGTGATGATCTTACTTGAACTTGTTTTCGTGTCATGATTCTGCTTCAAGAACTTCGAGCCATCCAAGGATCCGTTGAAGCTAGATCCATTTTTCTCTTTTCCAGTAGGTTTATCCAAGGAACTTAAGATAATAATGATGTTCATAACATCATTCGATTCATACATATAAAGCTATCTTATTCGAAGGTTTAAACTTGTAATCACTAGAACATAGTTTAGTTAATTCTAAACTTGTTCGCAAACAAAAGTTAATCCTTCTAACTTGACTTTTAAAATCAACTAAACACATGTTCTATATCTATATGATATGCTAACTTAATGATTTAAAACCTGAAAACACGAAAAACACCGTAAAACCGGATTTACGCCGTCGTAGTAACACCGCGGGCTATTTTGGGTTAGTTAATTAAAAACTATGATAAACTTTGATTTAAAAGTTGTTATTCTGGGAAAATGATTTTTATTATGAACATGAAACTATATCCAAAAATTATGGTTAAACTCAAAGTGGAAGTATGTTTTCTAAAATGGTCATCTAGACGTCGTTCTTTCGACTGAAATGACTACTTTTACGAAAACGACTTGTAACTTATTTTTCCGACTATAAACCTATACTTTTTCTGTTTAGATTCATAAAATAGAGTTCAATATGAAACTATAGCAATTTGATTCACTCAAAACGGATTTAAAATGAAAAAGTTATGGGTAAAACAAGATTGGATAATTTTTCTCATTTTAGCTACGTGAAAATTGGTAACAAATCTATTCCAACCATAACTTAATCAACTTGTATTGTATATTATTTAATCTTGAGATACCATAGACATGTATACAATGTTTCGACCTATCATGTCAACACATCTATATATATTTCGGAACAACCATAGACACTCTATATGTGAATATTGGAGTTAGCTATACAGGATTGAGGTTGATTCCAAAATATATATAGTTTGAGTTGTGATCAATACTGAGATACGTATACACTGGGTCGTGGATTGATTCAAGATAATATTTATCGATTTATTTCTGTACATCTAACTGTGGACAACTAGTTGTAGGTTACTAACGAGGACAGCTGACTTAATAAACTTAAAACATCAAAATATATTAAAAGTGTTGTAAATATATTTTGAACATACTTTGATATATATGTATATATTGTTATAGGTTCGTGAATCAACCAGTGGCCAAGTCTTACTTCCCGACGAAGTAAAAATATGTGAAAGTGAGTTATAGTCCCACTTTCAAAATCTAATATTTTTGGGATGAGAATACATGCAGGTTTTATAAATGATTTACAAAATAGACACAAGTACGTGAAACTACATTCTATGGTTGAATTATCGAAATCGAATATGCCCCTTTTTATTATGTCTGGTAATCTAAGAATTAGGGAACAGACACCCTAATTGACGCGAACCCTAAAGATAGATCTATTGGGCCTAACAAACCCCTTCCAAAGTACTGGATGCTTTAGTACTTCGAAATTTATATCATATCCGAAGGGTGTCCCGGAATGATGGGGATATTCTTATATATGCATCTTGTTAATGTCGGTTACCAGGTGTTCACCATATGAATGATTTTTATCTCTATGTATGGGATGTGTATTGAAATATGAAATCTTGTGGTCTATTATTATGATTTGATATATATAGGTTAAACCTATAACTCACCAACATTTTTGTTGACGTTTTAAGCATGTTTATTCTCAGGTGATTATTAAGAGCTTCCGCTGTCGCATACTTAAATAAGGACAAGATTTGGAGTCCATGCTTGTATGATATTGTGTAAAAACTGCATTCAAGAAACTTATTTTGTTGTAACATATTTGTATTGTAAACCATTATGTAATGGTCGTGTGTAAACAGGATATTTTAGATTATCATTATTTGATAATCTACGTAAAGCTTTTTAAAACCTTTATCTATGAAATAAAGGTTATGGTTTGTTTTAAAAATGAATGCAGTCTTTGAAAAACGTATCATATAGAGGTCAAAACCTCGCAACGAAATCAATTAATATGGAACGTTTTTAATCAATAAGAACGGGACATTTCACATTGTGCCTCAGACCCATGCGATCACATGGGAAGTCTAGACAGGCCACATCTATTTAAACTCGGTCTGTTTTCTGATTTCTGATTCATTTGTTTCTTATCTATCTATCTATAGATATTACTCCGTATTATTTATTTTATTTATTTTATTTATTTACTAATATTATTAAATTAAAGATTATTATTAATCTTACTAATATTAGTATTAGTATTATTATTATTATTCGTAGTATTATACATAAAATACTACGACGAGGTCATGAGCGTGTCACTTTCAAAATGGTTTTTTGAGCGGGATAGAGCTAAGAAAATTATGGGTTATAGCTATGGAGGTTATGGGTATGATTTTTGGATTATGCTTGTAAAGTCAAACCTAGTGTTTATCATCTCCGTTACGTTTACGTACTTTCCTACAATATTGAATCTCAATATTGATACGTAAGCACTCATATTTTATCTTTTATATATTAATTGTGTATCCATGTCCAGTGCTCGAGTATATATATTTATACATGCTTGTATGCTAAATTTCGTCGTTAAACAGTTATAATGAATCACGAATTAAATACATATATTACTGGTAAAAGGTATATGATATACATGTTTTTGAAAAGCTGGCGAAAAATCAATAACTTTTCATTTAGATATCGAATAGTTTCGATGAACGGATTAAGAGATATGATCAACTGAATTATGATTGACGTTAATTGAAATTGCTTTTGAATCTGCAATTAAGATTTAAACAACTTGTTTACGAGATTGATAAAATGGATTTTTAAATATTACCAGCCGAGTAACTGAAATCTTATATAAGGCACGTCTCGTTTTGTTGAACAATTGTCAAAACTGATTGTTTTATCATATTTTAAAGCCTTATAAAAACTATAGTTTAATTTTACAAGAATTGAAAAACTATGTGAAATATTAAAATGATTCGATTGCCATGATCATTCAACTATTGTATGGAGTCAGATTGACTTTTTGAAATAACTTTTGATAACTATTGTATGTCGATCTCGAGAATTAGGATTGTGATACACTATGACCTGACCTAGCTTGATAAACAATTATTGACCAACATATGTTCTCTAGGTTGAGATCTATGATTATTTGGTAATTCGAGTTTCGATCACATTTTGGTGAACGACTTTATATGTGGCTAAGGTGAGTTTCATTTGCTCCCTTTTTAATTGGTTTTGCAATCTATATTTTTGGACTGAGAATACATGCACTTTATTTTAAACGCAATGGATACAAGTACATACTAAATTCTACACTGAGTTTGAACCGAAAATCCCTTAGCTTTGGTAACTAGTAACTGCCAGTTATAAGAACTGGTGGGCGCGAGTAGTAGTATATGGATCCATAGGGCTTGATATCCCCGTCCGAGCTAGAGCGCTAGCCTTTTAACGGACGTATGCTATTTGAGAAGCGTACACGTTGGTTTGCGTGTATTATTAAGATGATTATACAAAGGGTACAAATTATATATACGTTAAGTTTAGTTACCAGGGTGCTCAATCTTGTAGAATATTTTGATAAACGTTTTTGGATGAAACAACTGAAATCTTGTGATCCACCTTTATATACAGATTATGCGAAACACTAAAACTATGAACTCACCAACCTTTGTGTTGACACTTGTTAGCATGTTTATTCTCAGGTTCCTAGAAGTCTTTCGCTGTTTGCTTATATGTTAGACAAGCTATGTACATGGAGTCTTACATGGCATATTTATTAAGGAAATGTTGCATTCACCAAATCATCACCATGTATCTTATTTTGACTGCATTGTCAATGGAAGTACTATTGTAAACTATTATTTACGGTGATTGTCTATATGTAGAAATCATCAGATGTCGAAAACCTTTGATTTAAATATTCATTTATGGTGTGCCTTTTAAAAAGAATGCAATGTTTACAAAACGTATCATATAGAGGTCAAATACCTCGCAATGAAATCGATGAATGACGTGTTCGTCCATATGGATTTGGAGCGATCGTCACAACAACCGTTAGAAATTCTGAAATGGAAATGGAAGCACATTACCATGGATTTCATCACAAAGTTACCAAAGACGGCGAGAACCCAATTTGACTCGATTTGGGTAGTAGTTGATCGATTGACGAAAAGTGCTTTGTTTCTTCCCATTTGGGAAGCAATATCGTCGGAGACCTTGGCTAAGTTGTTTATCAAGGAGGTGATATTGAGACACGGGGTTCCTATATCTATTATTTCGGATCGGGATACTCGTTTCACATCTCGGTTTTGGGAAAAGTTTCATGAAGATATGGGTACACAATTGAAATTGAGCACGGCGTATCATCCTCAAACGGACGGTCAAACCGAACGTACGAATCAAACTTTGGAGGATATGTTGCGGGCGTGTATTATTGATTTCGGTGTAGCTGGGATGAGCACTTACCGTTGGTGGAATTCTCGTACAATAATAGTTATCATACTAGTATCGGGATGCCACCTTACGAGATGCTTTACGGGCATAGATGTCGAACCCCGATTTGTTGGGGTGAAGTGGGACAAAGAGAAATCGGGAGTACCGATTTGGTTTTAGAGACGAATAGAAAGATTGATACGATTCGAGCACATTTGAAAAAGGCTCAAGATAGGCAAAAGGCGTATGCCGACAAACGAAGGTGACCGATTGAGTTTCAAGAAGGTGACATGGTGATGCTTAAAGTTTTGCCATGGAAAGGTGTCATTCGATTTCGAAAATGGGGAAAGTTAGCTCCTCCGTTTATTGGGCCATTTAAAATTTTAGCTCGAGTTGGTGAAGTTGCGTATCGTTTGGAGTTACCCGAAGAGCTTGCGGGGATCCATAATACATTTCATGTTTCTCATCTCCGCAAGTGTCTTGCGGATGACACGGCGTGGGTACCGTTGGACGAGATTTCCTTAAACAACAAATTAGAGTATGTTGAGGAGCCAATGGCAATTCTTGAGGAAAAAGTTAAAATGTTGCGTAACAAAAAGTGAGGACTTTTAAAGTCCAATGGCGTCGTAGTAAGGGTTCCGAGTTTACTTGGGAGCCCGAAGAGTTTGTTTTGGTGTATCTTCCTGCTTGTCATGCGGCTTGGATTGCGAGGTCGCAATCCGGTTCAAGTAGGGGAGAGTTGTAAGACCATGTTCTCCCATAAGGTTGGGACGCCATCCAAAAGTGTGGGACGCCGTCCTGTTGTGAAGGGCTGGACGTCGTCCAGTAATCTGGACGCCGTCCAGATTAACTGGCGGGCCAGCTGTATTGTTTTTAGATATTTGAAATGGGTATTTTGGTAATTTCACATGAGGGACGAATTAAAGGTCCCAAGATCAGTTTGGTGGGTGCCATTACACCATTTTCACCCACCTTATTATCTTCCACTTTAAGTTAGAGAGAGAGAGAGAGAGAGAGAGAGAGAGAGAGATTCTTGTGAGAGAAAGCTCAATCCAAGGAGGAAGAAGCTCGTTTCAAGTTTAAGCTTGAGTTTTAAAGTTGTTCATCTAGTCACTAGCTACGTAGTGATTGTTGTGGTAAGTCCTAAACCTAATTTCTTTACTTGTCTAGTGATAAGGGTTAGGGTTTGGGTTGTTGATGAACATAAAACCCGATTGTCTGTGTTTTGGGGGTTTTCGGGTAAGATTGAGTTATGAGGACCTAAGGATGACTAACCTAGGGTTTTGAAATGATAAATGGACTTAGGAGTCATAATTGGTTAGTTAATTAGTAGCACACCTAGTTATTAAGTAAATGGGTGTTATATGGGTTTGTGGATGACCCGAAATGGGTGTGTTGACCTTAAAATGGTCAAATGGGTAATAATTGACCTAGTTGGGAAAGATGGGTGTGAAATAACCTAATTGTGTAATAGTTAGGGTTGTTGAACCTTAATCACTAGCTTTTAGTGGTTCGTGATGGTCTTGACCTTAAATGGATGGTTTTGGAGTAAATGGGTGGTTTAATGCATTAAGTCATTAAATGCACATGTGTGGGTTGTTGGTATTAAGTCCAACTAGCTTGTGTGTTAATTGAGTACTTATTATATTAGGTACCTTGCTTTGAAGCTTGTGGACGTATAAAATCGTCACCAAACCGATAAGGTGAGTGGAGTAATTATACATGTATGTATATGGTGTATTTATTTGTATGCTATGGTATGACCCACAGAGCTGGGAGTGCCATAGTGTGTGCGAGTGTACTATGATGTGAACCACGGAGCCGGTAGCATCATGGTACATGTGTTGAGATGTGAACCACGGAGCCGGTAGCATCTAAGTGTGAACCACGGAGCCGGTAGCACTATAAAATGAGGTGTGAACCACGGAGCCGGTAACAACGAAGTGTGAACCACGGAGCCGGTAGCACTATAAAAGAGTATGACTCGAATGCGTAGTGACGTGAACCACGGAGCCGGTAGCGTCATAGCATTACGTATGGTGTGAACCACGGAGCCGGTAGCACCATGACGAGTGTATGGTTAACCATATAGTTTGTGTATGTGTCGTTGTATAGCATAATATATTATTTCGGTGAATATGCTATTGATTACGCTAGTTGCGGTATTTGGAGGTTACTAGCTTATACTCGGAGTTTGTATGCTAATTGTTATTGCTAGCGATTATACGGTGTATGTAAGTGTATGCAAGTAGGTATATTATATATGTATATGTATAATTATTGCATTCACTAAGCTTTAGCTTACCCTCTCGTTGTTTACTCTTTTTAGGTTCCGGCGTGGACAAGGGTAAGGGTGTTCGGTTGGATTAGTGGCCTCCCGCTTTGTTTTGATAGGGGCGCATTTGTGATGATTAGCTTTTGAAGTTTGGCCAAGATGTGGGTAGTTTAACCCCAAACACCATGCTCTAGTGTAGTTTGGAAATTAAACTCGCACGGTCGAAACTTGTATTTTGAACGAAACTCGTAAAACGGCCGATGTGGGCCCGAAGTTGTAAAACTCAATTTTATTGTGGAAATCTCTTAGTTTAATCTATATTGACATGCTGTAAAAAGGGTTACGTTTAAAAGTGTCGGGAAGCGGAATTTTTGCTTGTGTAAATTGGAACCCGGGATCAGAACCTGGCAGTTCATTGGGACGCCGTCCCAAAGGGCTGGACGCCGTCCAGATGTATTGAACAAAAAAAAATTTTTGGGTCGTATTTCGGTATAACGAAGTCGGGTCGTTACAAACCAACAGTGAGTTGGCGTTTAAGTCCTTCATCTTCACAGAATTTATTAAACTGTGTAGAGGTATATTCTTTTCCTCTATCACTCCTTAGTGTTTTTATATAATGGTCACTACTCTTTTCGACGAAGTTCTTAAACTTCTTGAATATCGTAAATACTTCAGATTTTTCACGCATGAAATACACCCACGTCATTCTAGAATAATCATCGATGAAGAGGATGAAGTACCTGTTTTGGTTAAAAGACGGGGTCCTCATTGGTCGACATACGTCAGTGTGCACCAGCTCTAGTATACCTTTCGCTCTCCAAGCTTTGTCCCGAGGGAAAGGTTTTCGATGTTGCTTGCCCATCATACAGCTTTCACACGTGTTAGTGATCTCTTCTATGTTCGGCAAGTCTCTCATCATATTCTTTTGTTGAAGGATTTTTAGTGCGTGAAAGTTAAAGTGGCCAAATCTTCGATGCCATAGCCATGATTCTTCGACTTGGACTTTCATGGCTGTGTCTCTGATATACTACCAACGAAGCGAAAATTTATGATTCTCCATTGGAACCTCGGCTATTAATTTGTAGTTATTTTTCTTGTCACGGATAACGCATGAATTATCTCCGAACAGTAAAGAGTAACCATGCTCCATCATTTGGCCAACACTTAGCAAGTTACTTGCTAGGCTTGGTACTAGAAGAATGTCATTAGTAGATCGAGTGACGTTATTAGTTTGAACAGTAATAGTACCTTTGCCTTTGGTATCAACAAGTTCTCCATTCCCTAGTTTGACGCGGGATTTTACTGACGTGTTGATACTATGAAATAGCTTCTCATCTCCTGTCATGTGGTTGCTGCACCCACTGTCGATCAACCAAGTATCATCCCTCTGTTTATTTGCGACATGGCAAGCATAGAATAGCTGATTTTTGTTCTCCGGTATCTCCGCACTTTCTTCTGTGAAGTTGGCTCGATGGTTTTGTTTTAAACGGCAATCTTTTTCTAGATGCCCAAATCTTTTGCAGTTATTGCATTTACAGTTATTGCATTGTGGCTTTCCTTTGTGAATTCATTCTTTCTCCAAGTGGTTTGTCTTTTTGCAGATACCACATGGAGGGTAGCTTTTTCTTCTCTGATCGAACCCGGTTCTGGGTTTATCTCCTCTTCTAGAATTTTCTTCAAGATTTCTTTTCCCCCCATTATTAGATTTTTGAGACCTTATTTTGAGTTTAGACTGAAACGCACTTTCAAGTGAGTTTTCACTGCGTCGACTCAGTCTAGCCTCGTATGCTTCTAAAGAGCCAACTAATTCCGTTACTGACAGAGTCTCGATGTCTTTTGACTCTTCAATAGCGGTAATGACATGATCGAATTTTTCTGTCATGCTGATGAGTATTTTTTCTACGATCCTTTTATCAGTTATATTATCTCCATAGGCTCTCATTTGATTTACTATTTCTTTAATTCTAGAATAGTAGTCTTTAACGGTCTCAGTTTCCTTCATATTTAAATTTTTAAAATCCCTTCTCAGAGTTAGTAGTTTGACAGCTCTTACCTTGACATTTCCTTGAAATTCTTCTTGAAGGATTTTCCATGCCTCTTTGGCTGTTGTAGCTCCCATGATTCGTGGAAAGATAGACGGTGTCAAGGCTTGTTGAATATAGCCTAGAGCGGCAACATTTCTTACAACATTTTTGTTGTATTTTTCTTGTTCTTCCGCGGACAGAGTTTTGACGTCTTTTGGAGTTGTAAACCCGACTTCAAACATATCCCACAAGCTTTGTGCTTGGAAATATGTCTTCATTCGGATACTCCAAAAGTCATAGTTGTCGCCATCAAAGACGGGGATAGGAATATTATATGCACCAACGGTAGTCATGGTGTACTCGAACAAACGCCCAATACGGCTCTTGATACCACTTGTTAGAATTGTAGTGTATTTAGATTAAGTTATTAGTTTTAATTTAGATATTTATAGTGATGGATGTTTATGTTATGAGGGGATTTTTATAAATGTTGAAGACTTGTTGTTTAGAAAGAAGTGATTCTTTATTGCTATTGAATTGTGTTGTTTTTTTTTTTTTTGTACATCTCATTTCACAACATCACAAGCCTATTTATAGGCATCATATATGTTGGCTAGAACTATCTAGCAATTTCTAATTTTTTACTAACTAACCTTCTAACTAGTTCTTAGATAATATCTTCTTCAAATATCCACTATATGTATCTTCTACCAACTTCTAGTTAATACATTTCTGAATATCTATTACTAGTAAATATCTAATACTAGTAAATATTAGTAAATTCTAGATTAATCTAGAAAAACATTAATATTTCAACACTTTGCTACCTTTGAATCTTAGAGAGTGGCGTCATCATAGGCAATATTAATGGCTGCTGCCTCTACAGTCTCAAACGTATTTCGGTAGCCTTTCCCTGCAGTTTTAGAAAAGTTTTAGAAAAGTTATTGTTATAAATTTGCTTTTTGTTTACTTCACGGTTTTATCCTTATTTTTTACAAACATGTTTGTTTTATATGCATAAGTAAGACGATAAAAGAACTTACCTTATAACTCTTATCTATTTATAAAAGTGAACAATTAATTTGAAGTTGCGATAGCCCGAAAGAAATAATGGACAATATAATTGAAATGAAGGAAGTAGTTTAGTTGGATACTTGGATTTCAAGACTTTGAATTTTGACATTTGTGTCCATTTCCATCACTTTTTTTATAATTTTTCTTAAATTTAACACATAGAAATTTTTTATCATTTAAAATGGCAATTATAAATTATCACTGACTAAGGAGAGAGAATGAGAGACAGAGTGAGGAGTGAGAAAACATCAAGAGAGAATGAGAGAATGGTGTTTAGGGTTCTGAACTGTAATTCTAGGGTAAGGTTGACAAAAGGAATCGTCGATTGCAATTTAAAAAGGAAGATCAAGTACAGATATTAAAGGGTTATAAGCACTTGCTATTCACGTGAGTGCAACTTGATGAACAGCTAACATTCCTTCGGGTTAAGGATGTGGTTGGGACTAATTGTTCAGTTACTTATAAAATGGAAGGGACGAAATGAACAAATAAAGTGATAACAAGGGAACTATTTAAATAATATATTTTCTCGAGAAAAAAACCACGATCTAATCTCTATAACAAATTCGACAGAACTAGGGTTTAACAGGAGTAACGACTAACGACGTTGCAGACTCTATAATTGGTGTATTGATTTTAAGGTAAATCCCTTAAAACTGTGAGGTAAGGTGTTTAAATTATAAACCCAAAATTTAACGTCCTAGTTTGGCTGCTGAAACAACTAATTTTTTAGCATCAATTTGTATTTGATTCTAGGGTTACTATTTTTATTAGGAATAAGTCTTAGATATCGCTTTTATTTATTTTTTGCTTAACAAGAAATCTGCTGCTTTGAATTAGCTACTGATTTTTTTTATTTTTCTTCAGCAGATGAAGGAAGTGGAGAGAATCCACGGACCACAGTTAGAAGATATTCCGGTGGATTTGATCCACCGTATTCAGACGTTGTTGCCCGTCAAAGAAGCTGCTCGTATGTGTGTGATGTCAAAGTCATGGCTACACGCTTGGTCTACCACCACTACCCTTAGGTTTCATCCACCAAAAAAGCTTTTAAGCAAACAACAACTAAAAACGTACATCGATTTGATCAACCACACTTTACAAAGGTATCGCATGCACAACATATCAATCACGAGTTTTGATCTTCACTTCCGAATCATAAACCAGGAATCACTTCCTTTTGTTAATAAATGGATTCATGCAGTAGCTTCTAGAAGCAGTCTAAAAGAGCTTTACCTTGCCAGATGAGCTATTCTTGGGTGAAAACTTAGATACTGTTAGTGTAAAAGCTGACCCCCATTTCTTATTTTGGCATTCCCTTTTTATGAGAAATAATGTGGTTATAAAGTGTGTCAACTTACGAGTATTAGAGTTGATCGATGTAACGTTAAGTGACGAGACACTTGCTAAGTTATTGTCTACTTGTATCTTACTTAAAAAGATTAACCTTTCAAAATGTGAAGGGTTGAGCAAAATCAAGGTAAAAAACCTCCATTATCTTCGTGAACTGGAAATTACCCGAGGAAAACGAGATTCTACTCCAGAAATTTATGATGTCCCATGTCTTCACATATTTAAGCTCACGTTATTGCCCGATAGGAATAACCTTCTATCGGATTCGTTAGAAAGTGTGAGAGAATTAGTCGTAAATGTTGAAATCATTGATGATGCATATTCCAACATTATATCAAAGTTCCCTTTTCTTGACAGTTTGAGCCTTATCATTAGCTCTTGCAAGCCGAATGTGTTGGATATTACATCCATTTCTTTGAAGAGACTGAACATATATCCGTTGCATTATGCCATGAAAATCGACATAAAAGTTTATGCCCCAAAATTAGATAAGATCCATTACAAAGGCAATTCAATGCCTGGTCTCTTGTTTCCATCTACCGCTTCCGGCCAAATTGAGCTAACATTGGAGTTATTCAATCAAATAGATCAATCGTTCTTTCTTAAGACAAGGGAATTACTCAAATTATCAAACAAGTTTAAAATTAAAATAAGTGCTTGTAATTCTGTTTCTATATTGCCGTTCAACTATGGAATAGAGGATATGAGGAGACAGATCCAAATTCCGGCTATGAATGTTGAACGAATAACGTTTGAAACTTATTCACATAAAGGCTTATGGGAAAGCCCACGACTATTTCTCGAGGCACTTTTTTGTATTATGCGTCCCAATTACTTAATGATGACTCATCCAGGAATCAGGGGACCTTTGAAGCTAATTGCAAGGGAGATGATGGGACTGAGATTCAGAAAGGGGTACGGGCTAGGCCTCAAAAATGTGGAAATACAAAATCGTGTTGATGGAAAATGGATAACACTAACAAGTATATGGATAAGTTCACCTGACGGAATAGCTTCTCTCGACTACTATTGTGGTAACTTCAAACTAACTTGGTGTTCCCTATAGAAGCTACCATCTCCATTTATTATTTATTTTTAATAATTTTAGTATAATTCTAGTTTTATTGTTGCTGTTGCAGTATCCAGCATTCTATGTTGGGAAATTACGGCCTCACTAATTCCCACCACCCAGCCCAACAATAATAGTAAAGAAATAAGAACAATACACAACACAAGATTTAACGTGAAAACTCCAAAACAGGAGAAAAACCACCGGCCCCCAAAGAGAGAAATACATTATATCACAAATTGTTACAATGATATAGACGACTCTCTTAAGCCAACTACACTCTCCAAAATATTTAACTAATACAACTCTCAAAAAGGGTAAGAAAGAAAGAAATAATCAAATACTTAAAGTGTATTGATTGGTGCAATTTGGAATGACGACTTAGCCCCTCTTATATAACCAAGTCACTCACCCCTCACATCTTCCTCCCACCAATGTGGGATAAACATATCTTCTACTAGCCAAAATAAACCAACAAATCTCCACCTTTTGGATAGAAGAAGATAACCATGCTTCCACATTGCAAGGATAACCGATGTAGACGCTTCCTCGACGACAACTTCAAGATCCTCATCTTCATGCCGTTGACATTATCTCCCAAGAGACAAAACTTGCATCTTCATCGAACATTGTCTAAACCGACAATCATTGTCATCACTGACAATCATAACTCTTAACAAGAATTATCATACTCCACCATTAAGAGTATAGCACTTAGAATATCACTTTCCAAGCATTTCACCTCGGCACATGTTGTTGAACAACCAGCTGAAACTTTATGGTGCAACTTCCCTGTTTGGCTTTCCCGAAAGTCCCATCAGCTACAACATCAGTTTCCACCACACAGCCTGCATCAACGCCAAACCAATGCCCATGTGTAATTGTGGAACCGCTAACGAACATCCCTTTCCACGGTGGCGCGGACACACCATGAGGATGACGTGACTTCAGAGGAATTCGTCACTCTCCGTAACAACGGAGACAATGTTAGCGTCTTTGGAGCCATTTGCCGGATTAGCTCCACCGGGACAATTAACCCTTACATGCCCAGTCTTCCCGCACTTCCAGCATGTCAGATTCTTTCTAGAGTTTCTCTTCTGCCTATCCGAACACAACACTATCGTATCTCCTGATGACGAGACCCCGTTACCTTCCAGTCTTTTCTCCTCGGATAGGAGCTTGCTAGTAACGTCTTCAAACTTCAGAGTTTTCTTCCCATACATCAAAATAGGTTTCATGTGTTCATAAGACGATGATAAAGATAATATCAACCTCAAAGCTTTATCTTCATCATCCGTTTTAACTCCAATAGCCTCCAGTTCTGAAACAATACCGTTAAGAATACTTAGATGATCTGAAATATTTGAACCCCCATCCATACGCAGAGTATGAAATTGTTCTTTAAGACACAACCGATTTGAGATGCCCTTGCCCTGGTACAACTGCTCTAGTTTAACCCAAAGCTCATTTGCCGTTGATAACCCGTGCACATTTGCAAGCACGTTCTTTGCAAGACACAAACGAATCGCACTTGCCGCCCTCAAATCCATATCATCCCATTCTTCTTCGTCGAACTTCTTGCTAGAATCACTGCCGGGAACAAGGGTGGGTTTACCCTTCAAAGCCTTGTGTAAACCAGACTGAATCAACACATCCTTGACTTGAACCCGCCATAAGCCAAAATTGATCCTCCCATCAAATTTCTCAACATCAAACCTCATTGGACTGAACTTCGACATCGTATCCGTATCCTATAAACAACACTTTCTCTGATTTTGCTCACGTTTCGAATAGCCAAAAGATGTAGCAGGTAGCCAGGACCCTTTAAATCGGAAATCCACAACTAGGCCACTAACAAATCCAACTATTACTACGAATCAGAAAAAATATTGTCTAACCAGATACCCTATACGATCAATAGAACTCGTTTCTGATGTGGACGATCCACTCACGTGGCAACCACAGAGCATACTCTTACTCCTATAACCGAGACCCCCGTCAAACCTGACGCTCTGATACCAGTTGTTGGGAAATTACGGCCTCACTAATTCCCACCACCCAGCCCAACAATAATAGTAAAGAAATAAGAACAATACACAACACAAGATTTAACGTGGAAACTCCAAAACAGGAGAAAAACCACCGGCCCCTAAAGAGAGAAATACACTATATCACAAATTGTTACAATGATATAGACGACTCTCTTAAGCCAACTACACTCTCCAAAATATTTAACTAATACAACTCTCAAACAAGGGTAAGAAAGAAAGAAATAATCAAATACTTAAAGTGTATTGATTGGTGCAATTTGAAATGAAGACTTAGCCCCTCTTATATAACCAAGTCACTCACCCCTCACATCTTCCTCCCACAATGTGGGATAAACATATCTTCTACTAGCCAAAATAAACCAACATTCTATACTAGTTAATATGTTTTTTTTTTTTTTTTTTTTTTTTGTGCTTTCTACTTATTGATTAGACTGTTTTCACCGAAGCTTAACAGCCCTTACTGAAACATATTTTTATGTGATGTGGATATCACAATATGATCGATTTGATCTATATTTTGTATCATGTTAATTAGTGAAGAGTTGTATAATGAATGACTGATGTAGATTAGAGTTTTATAGAATACAATTCCCACTATTAAGGTGTATTGGGTCATGAATGAATGATGTTGGGTCAGGTCTTGTGGGGTCGAGACACAGTTTTTCCAATCAACAAAATAATCTATCTTTTTACAATCACCCCAGCAAAGAATATACTTTCCAGTCCTCAAAGTGAAATTTTGTTGAACCAAAGAGAATTATTTACATGATAATTTACTTTTTGTCCAAACATTGTATCAAGTTCTACTGTATGAGAACATCAAATTTACACTAGGATTGATTTTCATATAAGCAATGAGTAACATTCGGCCTTTTGTCCAAAAATTGTTGCTCAATCTTTACTGTATGACAAAATAATGCTAAGCATAGGCTTGAGTTTTAAATTTTTGGTTTTACCTACTGTACCCACTCGACCCACTCAACGGACCTGTTGGACCAGCTTTGTAAAGGTTTTAATGGGACCTTTTTTTTTCTACTGATTCAATAGGTAAACAATGGATCCAATGGATTCCTTTTAAGACTTAGGGTCTCATTTGCCATGTATAATGTTACTAGACTCAAACCAAAAACAAAATAAAATGCAATGCTTTAACTTCTACTTAGTTTTTTATATGATCAATTCATGCAAGAAATATTTAGAGTCAATACCTGTGCATTTTATGCAAAAAAGGGTTGTTACTAACCATGGGATGGTGAGGTCAGGTGTTCAAATCCATGTACGAAGCTAAAAAATTTAATCCCCTTCGTAGCCACGCAAGTTCACCCGCGATGACTCAGGGGCCCCTGCAAAGTGGGTAGTCGCCCTGAGATTAATCGGCTCAAAAAGCGAGTCGGAAACCCAGATATACCAATTTTTCTTTTAACAAAAATAGGATGTTATTTGCTTCATGTCGATCTTTAATACAAGGTAGACTGATGTATATATTTGCTAAAGTTGATTGTTCGCTATATGTTTGCTAAAGTTAATTGTTTGCTTTATATTTACTAATGACTTTGTTTGAAGTGATCAACATGGTAGTTGTAGAGAGAAAAAAAAAACACAAGATGAATATTTGGAAGTGGTAGGTAAGATTATAAGAAAACTACATCTTAATTGTACGCAATACCATGAAATTCCTTAATTTTTATGTAATAGTCTTGCCAATATTGCATAGATCTAGAGCCAGATAACTTCCTTGCATATATCTATCTACACGATGACGAAGAAGATTGCAAAATATTTCAGATTATAACTAATTTCATTTGCACCCACAATATATTGTGAGTTAGGGGGTTGTTGATGATGTTGACGGATTTTAAAAATAACCTAACTCATACTTAACTGGTTAGACCCTTTCAAGGAATTTGAGTTTTGCTTTACTACCTTTGAATCTTAGAGAGCAGCTTCATCATATATAGGCAATATATGGCTGTTGCCTCTGCAGTCTCAAACGTATTTCGGCAGCCTTTCCCCATGGTCATTGCATTACTCCTATGTAGTGTCTCTTCGTCTTTTGCCTTGTGTTCATCATACAATCATCATGGGGTTTGTTATCATAAAATAGGAAACTACCATCTTAACTTGTACTCCAGACAACAAGGTTGCAAAATTCGCTATTCGGGAATTAATCTGCTGGAACTTCGGAAGGAGTAATCGGCAATTCGAGTTTAATCGTGAATTAATCGGATTGTACTTTATACATTTAAATATTAAATTTCAAAAATTATATGTGTAAATATAGAAGAAAATTGTAAAGATAAACATAGACTTTAACAAATTGTCTAAAAATTTTCATTTTGGTCAAATACTCTAAAATTCTAGATTAAATTCATGTAAAATTGTTGACCAATTTTGACTTCGACCGACTTTGATTACCAGATTGAGTTTTGATCCATAAATCGACGTTGACCGATAAAATAAACGGATTTTGAAAAATCGGAACAAATTGCCTTTAAAAATGAGTAACCGGGGAGTATTCGGGTTTTTTACAACACTGATATATATTACTTGAGATGTGTCAAAATACACATAGTTTTTGAAAAGTTACTGTTATAAAGTGTACTTGTTGTTTACTTACGGTTTTATCCCTTTTTTTTTTTACGAACATGTTTGTTTTATATGCATAAGTAAGACCATAAAAGAACTTACCTTATAACTCTCAATAAGAGTATTGATGATATTAGTTGAGTATATATGTTATTTTGTAGGTTAACAAGGGTATATACAATATTCTCCCAAATTTTATGTAGCCACCGAGTTTATCTTGGTAGTCGTGCAATTACCCAAAAAGCTTTCCGTCAAACAATTACCTGAAAATATACCTGTCAAATTTGGATAACTAATGTGTACCAGGATACATTCTACAATATTCAGTTTAAAAGTCCATCACAAGTGCAGTTAATCACAATTGGTGGACAAAAACATTGTAGCATACTTGTATCTATATATCTATTTTAATTTAAATCATTAAGCTATTGTCACCGGAAGCATTTTTTATTAACAAGCATAAACCGCCTAAACCAGCTATTATAAAACTGAGCTAACTCATGGCTGGTCCATTTGGTAACAGACATGGGGCTTGAGCAGTTGTATTCCTTCAAATCAGTTCGTATTTATCTTCTTGGCTTATGGTACTTAGGATGATAAGGAGCAGCCTTCCCATTAATAAATGGTTCCCCTGCCACATGAAACACAAAAAAAAAAGTCTTTTTATTTAATTATGATACCACTAAGATAAGAAGCAACATACAATCACTAGTATATATTCACTTAAAAAAAAGGAATTTAATTAATACTCTGTAGCTTCTAACTAGCGGTATAAATGAGCCAAACTACTCTCGAGCTACCCGAACTCGACTAGTTAAAAACTCGATTCGAGCTGAGCCTAAACGAGCTCGAGCTCGAGCTCGAGCTCGAGCCCGAGCTTGAACATATTTTGAAGCTCGATCAGTAAACTAGTGCGAGCTCGAGTTTCATATCTCGAGCTGGCTCGCGAGCCTAAACGAGTTTTTTATATATACACACAAAATTACTATTTTTATAGTAATAGCTCGAGCTTGAACATATTTTGAAGCTCGATCAGTAAACTAGTGCGAGCTCGAGTTTCATATCTCGAGCTGGCTCGCGAGCCTAAACGAGTTTTTTATATATACACACAAAATTACTATTTTTATAGTAATAAAATATAGTATATAATGTATAAGATAAATTCATAATAATTGTTATAATTTTTATATAGTTAAAATACTAATATTAAATCTTATAAAAAATATACAAAAACATATATGTAATATAATTAAATAAAAAAACTATTAATAAAAAATATTACGTAATAAACTAGTTGAATTCGAGCCGAGCTCGAGCTTCTATAATATCAAACGATCAAACGAGACGAGCTCCAACTTAAGATATTAGGCTCGAACCGAGCCGAGCTTGAGCTCTGTGAATTCCAAACGAGCCGAGCTCGAGCTCGAGCTCGGCTCGTTTACAACCCTACTTGTAACTGTACACTTCACACAAAACATCACAAAAAGAGCTAATAAAAAAAATAAACAGTAAGTGGTACCTCCATAGTCTTTGTTCTCTACGTCCATATATGAATCAGGTAGCACCCGAAGAACACCAGGTATCCCTAACAAAAAGCAATAGAGAAAAACAAGATATGATTATCTAAATTTCAAACAACCAAATTCGAAAGAAAAATATCTATAGCTAATTACCTCGTAGCTTGAGAGAGTCATCTGAAGACACATTTGCTCCAAAACCATAATAACGACCTCTAGTCAAAACTGAATAGATTTTCATCCTTGCTTCATCATAACTAATTAATAAAATCACAAAACTTAGTCTTTTGGAAGCTTAAAAATAAGCTGACCTTTAATATACTGCATAAAATCATCTTCAGACCGAAGAAAGTATTATTCAACAATAATCACATTCCAAAATTTCAGCTTTACACTAATTAACAGATTTCTTACTCACATAAAATTAAATGAAACGTACAATACATAAAAATAAAAAAAATAAAAATTAATGTCATAATTACTGAACCAAATATAATTAAACCCGAAAATAATTTCATCTCGAGTAGGTGAACCTTCAGGTTTTTTAACGACAACAAGCCAATGTTCAAAATCACAGCCATCAAGCCAAATCTTTTTCTTTGGTGAAGGTTTCGACCGGATAGAGTGCGAGGACATTACCAAAGATCTGTTCCTATTCATCGTCTTGGCTCGAGCGATTGCATTATTTCTATCAAACTCCTCATGGTACTTAGCATCATAAGGAACAGCCTTCCCATCAATAAATGGTTCCCCTGCCCATACAACACACAAACAATGAGTCTTCTTAATTAATCATTATACCCACAATATAGAAAGCAACATGCAATCACTTTTGTTTTTAAAACGCGATTGGAGTCACTGATAGGGAGGAGTTCCCACCACCCGATCATATCCGTTCCACGTGTTAAGGATGTTTCAGCGAAAAACTACCATAGAACAGGCTATGAGTGTAGACCCTCCGGAAGCTCCCGATGAACTCTGCCATAGGCCATGCTTACCTCCGGAGGACTCCATAACCAACTACAAAGCAAGTTGTATTATGAAATCTCTAAATGAGACTCGAACTCGAGAGCTCACAGACACCCAGGAAAACGGTAACCACTCGGCTAAATGGAGATGGTTAGGAACATACAATCACTAGTATATATCTATTGCATATAAATACATTTAACCGTTTGTAAGTGTAAGCTTCAGACAAAACCTCACAAAAAGGGCTAATAAAATAACAAACGGTAAGTGGTACCTCCATAGTCTTTGTTCTCTACGTCCACATATGAATCCGGTAGCACCCGGCGAACACCGGGTATTGCTAACAAAAAACAATAGAGAAAAACAAAATATGATTATCTAAAACTTCAAACAACCAAATTCGAAAGAAAAACATCTAGCTAATTACCTTGTAGCTTGAGAGAGTCATCTGACGACACGCGTGCTCCAAAAGCATAATAACCTCTAATCGAGACTGAATAGATTTTCATTCTTGCTTCATCATAACTAATAACCGAAACAAAAATCAATCACATAGTAACCTCTCACTAAAATTTACAAGAAACTTGAAAAACAGCCCAATATGCACATAAACATACACACCAACAAAGACATGAACATACACACACAATACTCTTGTACAAAAAATAACCATTTCGAAATTTAAAAATAAGCTGTCCTTGAAGATACTGCATAAAATTCATCTTTAGACTGAAGCACGTACTATTCAACAATAATCACATTCCAAAATTTCAAATTTACAATATTACAATTACAATATATATACAGTACATTTAAAATAAAAGATTAATGTCAAAATAACAAATAAATAGTATCTTCCAACAACTTTTGCTAAAATATTGATATACGAATAAATAAGTGCATCTCGAGTAGGTAAATCTTCAGGTGTATCAACGACAACAAGCCAAAGTTCAAAATCACAGCCATCAAGCCAAATCTTTTTCTTTGGTGGAGGTGTCGACCGGATAGAGTCCGCAGACATTACCAAAGATCCGTTCTGGTAAGTGTGTAAAACACGAATGTTGTTGACAACAGGTGCTGCCTGATGTAAACTGGCGGCGACAGGGATGAGTGGGAGGATGGAGGAAGGTGTGATGGTGGTTGAGATACGGGAAATTAGAGTTTGGTTTGCAGTGAAGAGAACACGAGCTGCCATTTCAAGTTTGTTTGGATCTAAAATAAAACCCTAAGATCATTTGTAGTGGTTGGGGGCGTGAGTTGGGGGCGTGAGTTGCTCTTTGTACCTTTTTGATGACTATGACGTGTTGGTTGTTTTTGTGGAGCAGTGGTGGTGTAAATTTTTGATGTGGGTTGAGAGTATTATGATGATGTGTTAAAATATAATTGGGTTAAGTATTAAAAAGGAATAAAAATACTCCATATTTTTGAAATAAAAAAATAAAAAAACAACACCACGCCTGTTGCTTCTTCCGTTGCATAACAACGCACATGGACCAAAATCTTCCATCCAATGCCCCGATACTTTCAGGTGTGGGTTGGCAATACACGTAGGATCCAACGCCCACAATTGGACCGATACAACCCGTCTAAGAGACAAACGCACATTAGTTTAATTTTATAAGGTGATCACCATTTAATTACCTAATATACCCTAAATTATACTTAGAATAATACTCCGTAATATAAGTTCAACTCCCTATATTAATCTAAGGGTATAACTGTAAGTTTATGACAAAAAATATACATGGATGAAAAAATGGTGTTTGAGAATCACCTCCCATTTTATATCCCACATCTCAATTTAATTTTAATATTATAATTCTCTTATTCTCCGTTGACGTGTTCATAAAATCGTCAAACCGTAAAAACTGGCCGAATCGTACTGATTTTATTAGTTCGGTCCAATTTGAATATTGACAATCCAGTCGCCAATTTGGAAATCACCAAACCGTGAAACCCGGTTCGGTTTACGGTTTTATTAGATCACCGACCGGTTAAACCGGTCCACTCAACCAAATTCGGTTTCAATTTATAACATTAAGTAGTTGGATATATATATATATATATATATATATATATATATATATATATATATATATATATATATATATATATATATATATATATATATATATATATATATATAGTGGTAGGATCAAGATGGAAGTAACTATTAGGGGGAATCGGGGGAAGCAAATTTTTTTTTTTCATTTTTTGAAAAAACGTTTTTCACGAAATTATAGATTGGATGAAAATATGAACATTTAATAAAGACACTTTGTGATAAATGTTTTTATTTTGGCGGAAAAATGCTCGAAGAAGTAATATATAACAATTATCGTGTTTTTCGAGCGTATGTTGAGGTTTTAGATATTAGGGTTTAGATTTTAGGGTTTAGATATTAGGGTTTATAGGGTTTAGATATTAGGGTTTAGAAATTTAGGGTTTAGATTTAGGATTTAGATTGAGTTTTTAACACGAACGGTTTAGACCCTAAACCCTAAACCCTAAACTCTAAATCGGGCTAAATTTTACTTCACTAAACATGAAAAAAAAAAACATTAACATTATTCACGAACAATATTATCTTGAATATTATTTTTGTAGATCGTTTTCCCGCCAAAATAATAACATTCATCACGAAGTGTCTCTTCTAAATGTTCATATTTTCATCCAATCTATAATGTTCGTGAACAAAGTTTTTTTAAAAAAACGAATTTTTTTTTACTTCCCCCCGTTTCCCCCCGATTGGTTACTTCCCCATTGATCCTGCCCCTATATATATATATATATATATATATATATATATATATATATATATATATATATATATATATATATATATATATATATATATATATATATATATATATATATATATATATATATATATATATATATATATATATATATATATAGTAGTAAAATGACCCGTGAAATCACGAGTTTATTTAAACGAAACAGTTTAATGGTATATTTTAGGTCTCAAGTGAATTTAAACGCTAAAGTCATTTAGTTTAATAACCCGACGGATTCCGACTAAGAAACTTCTTGTTATTTTTTTCAAACACATTAATATTTAACTTGATCGGAATAAATGAAGTACATTTATTCTCTCACCATCATTTTCCAATTTTCATCACAATTACTATTTTTCTTGTCATAAAAGCTTACATTAGAACCTTTTATTGAGACGTGTATTTCGTATACATATATAACGTAATTAATCTCGTAAAAAACTCATATTTGAATTTGAATAATAATAATATAATAATAATAATTAATAACTAATGAGAGTGAATTTTTTTCTCTAAAAACATGAAATAAATAAATAAGTAGATTTAATTTAATTAGTCATTATTAGATTAATGACATTACATAAGGGCTTAGATTTTTTTTCTTTTTCTTTTTAATTTTTTCTTAACAAATGAATTAGCTAATAATGACATCATCATTTTAGGATTTTAATATAACATTAAGTAGTTAGATTTATATATATATATATATATATATATATATATATATATATATATATATATATATATATATATATATATATATATATATATATATATATATATATATATATATATATATATATATAGGATCCAGTGAGAACTTTTTTAGTGTGAGAACTCTGGGAACTATAAATACACTCCAACACTCCAAATACACTGAAATTTGAACAAAAAAAGTGGCGGGCGAGCAAAAAAAAGGAAATTCAAGCTCAAATAAAAAAACACGGACGAACAAAAATTCATAGTCGAGAAAAACAAAAAAAAAATTTGTTTGGATTTCAAAAATGTAGAACACATTTTTGTTCGAATATCAATATTTTTGTTCGACTACCCGTGTGTTCTACATTTTTTTGTTCGAATTTCAAAAATGTATAACACATTTTTGTTCGAATTTAACAATTTTTGTTCGAATTTCTTTTTTTTGTTCGGCCGCGTTTTTTTTTTTGTCCGACTTTCCCCTTTTTTGCTCGACTATCATGTTTTTGTTCGTCTGTGTCTCATTTTTGCTCGAATTTTTTTTTTTGCTCGAATTTCAGTGTATTTTTGAGTTCTCAGAATTCTCATATAAAAAAGTTCTCATTTGTGTATATATATATATATATATATATATATATATATATATATATATATATATATATATATATATATATATATATATATAAGGGAATCACTTTTTTGGGAGAAATGGGGGAAGATAATTTTTTATTTTTTTTGATTTTTTTTATAAAGATTTTCAAACATTAAGATTAAATGAAAATATGAAAATTTAAAAAAGACATTTTGTAATCGAATGTTACGCTTGAAGAAATAAATGATAACAATTAATGTTTTAATAAGAATTTTTTTCTCATCGTTTTTTTTTATCTTATGTGAAGTATTTTATTTTCAAAATTTAGCCCTATTTATAATTTAGGGCTTAAGGTTTAGTGTTTTAGGTTTAGTCCATAAACCCAAAACCCTAGATAATACTATTCATCTTTAAAAATCCAATCCTCCATTCATTATTTATTGTTATTGTCATTAATTTTTTTACTAAGATAATACTTGTATATCAGCCTAAATATGAACATGAATTCATATTTAAATCTCTAGAAGAATAGAAATATGAAATACGAAATCACCAATTAATTGAAAACAAAATCTGCAACTACTCTCAAAGAGAATGTAGAGATGTTAAACAGCAAAAAGATCTAATGGTGAAAGCAAGCTTTCTACATACTCAACCGAGCGTAATCTCATGAATTCTATAATCACGACCAATCTTATCGAATCGTTATGATTTGTGAGAGTATTTAATACTGTTTCAAATGAATCATTTGACGTATCAAAGATAACAAACTGGTTTGAGCCATCAGTCAAAAGAATTTTTCCATTAGCCAAAATACACATAGGGTGGAAATTGTCGAAATAGTAGTTATATTCCAGACCGAATGTAAAGGTACGTGCTTTCGACCATGGATTATTAATCTTGACTCCTCCTTGTTCTTCTTTCATCATCCACAACTCGAATCCAATATCCGTCTTCTTGTCTATCATGCAAAGGCATCCATTTAGTGAACCCAAAATTACGCCAACATACTGATCATCATCATCTGCACATGAATAGTACAACTTAGTATCATCTTTCCCACTAGGTAAATTTATATTCGAAAACACCATCTCCTTAATATCGAGAGCTAAGATCCCAAAATCGATAACAGAAATAAACCAATATAAACAGTCATTTAGAAATATACCCTCACCCCATAAGTGAGTATTTCTCTTGAGCGGGTACTTTGGTGAAGTGCCCCGCCACGAACTACTTTTAATATCAAAGACATCACAAGTAATCCACAATGGATCGTCAAGATCTCCAAATCTAAAAATCTTCAAGTCGTTTGTCGTTGCACCATATCCAAATCCAAAAGTATAGAAAGGTCTAAATTTTGAAGAGGGTGGATCCATAACATCTAGTAACTTGGATGCACGGGTTAACGGATTGTATAAATACATATGACAACGGAAGCACAAATCAGTAACGACTAAAATGACTATTGCCTTTGAGCGTTCCAACAATAGAGACTCTTGTATACTCAGTAATAATTTCTTCAAAAGGAGAAGGAATTTTGTTTAGAGAAGGAGCTTCCTTTTCGTCTATAACGACAAAAGGCGTTGGGTGTTTGAGAAGAATCATTCGACGTGATCTCGATTCCATAAAAGAAGGATCTGAAATTAAACGATTCCAATGTTGTAATACGCATCTAAACCGGAGTAAAGACTTACCGGGAAGTCGAGCAAGAATATTATTAAGAATGTCATCATGCATTTTGTTAGTTTGTACCCAGCTAGCTAGCTAGCTATATATGGAACACGGAAGGATATATATATACATATATATATATATATATATATATATATATATATATATATATATATATATATATATATATATATATATATATATATATATATATATATATATATTAATTAACGAATATATAAACGTACACATGAGAAATTGAAACCTTCTACTCAAATTTCGGATCTCAAATTTATAGGATCTGAGTATGATTAGGTATTTCTTCACGATCACTCAATATATATAAATATAAATAGGTAGAAAGTACAAAAAGAAAAAGAAAAAAAAAACATATTAACTTGTATAGAATGCTGGATACTGCAACAGTAATAACAATGCTAAAAATTTCAAAATTTAAAAAGAACTGGAGATGCATGGTAGCTTCTATAGAGAAGACCAAGTTAGTTTGAATTCACCACAATAGTAGTCAAGATAAGCTGATCCGTCAGGTGAACTTATCCATGAACTTGTGACGGTTATCCATTTTCCATCAATGCGATTTTGTATTTCAACATTTTTGAGGTCTGGCCCGTACTCCTTTCTGAATTTCAGTCCCATAATCTCCCTTGCAATTAGCTTAAGGGGTCCCCTGATTCCCGAATGACTCACTGTTAAGTAATTGGGACGTATAATACAAAAGAATGCCTCAAGTAGTCATCGTGGGCTCTCCCACAAGCCTTTATCTGAATAACTTATAAACATTAGTCGTTCAACATTCATAGCCGGAACTTGGATCCTTCTTCTCATATCCTCTATTTCATAGTCGAATGGCACTCTAAAAACAGAATTATCATCAATTATTTTTACTTTAAACGACAAATTGAGTACTTCCCTTATCTTAAGAAAGAATGATTGACCAATGTGATTGAATAACTCCAATGTTAGCTCAATTTGTTGGCCGGGAGCGATTGATGGAAACAATAGACCAGGGACTAAATTGCCTTTGTAATGGATGCTATCTAATTTTTGAGCATATACTTTTATGTCGATTTGTACGCCAAAAGACAAATATACAATCAGTCTCTTCAAAGAAACGGATGCAATATCCAACATATTCAGCTTGCAAGAGCAAATGTTAAGGCTCAAACTGTCAAAAAAAGGGAACTTTGATATAATATAGGAATATGCATCATCCATGATTTCACCCTTTAAGACTAATTCTCTCACACTTTCTAACGAATTCGATACAAGGTTATTCCTATAACCCAATAAGTTGTGCTTAAATACCTGAAGACTTGGGACATCATAAATTTCTGAAGTAGAATTTCCTGTTCCTGGAGTTATTTCCAGCTCACAAAGATGATCGAGGTTTTTCACTTTAATTCTGTTGAACCCTTTACATTTTGAAAGGTTAATCTTCTCAAGTAAGATACAAGTAGACAATAACTTAACAAGTGTCTCGTCACTTAACGTCACATCAATCAACTCTAATACTCGTAAGTTGACACACTTTATAACCAGTTCGTTGTTAGAGTATGGAGACATTTATACAAAACGAGAAAAAAAAATGTTTCAACACTAGAGAAAAACAGAGCAAGTTGATTGTGCGCGGTGATGGTGCGCGGCGCGCTCCCTGCGCGCACTAGAGAAGTTTTGATCAGAAGGCTTGCTCGAAGTTTGGGAGTGTGCACGGCGCGCACGTTTAAGTGTGCACGGCGCGCACGTTTGCTGGCAGCAGCTGGCAACCTTTTTTCATGTGGGATCCGATTTTGTTTGATTCTCCTTTTGCTTTAGGTGCAAAGTGGATACTTTACACCTTGAATTGAGGCTGTGATCATGCTAATTCAAGGGTGTAAAGCTAGTTAGTTGGCAAACATGATAATTACTTGTCATGATGAAGATTCCTTGCTAGTTTCTTAAGTGTTCTTGTTTCTCCTATAAATGGAGCTCATTGTATCTCATTGTCATACACCACTCTCAAATATTCAGTAAATAAACGATCTCTAGTTGGTCCGTGGACTAAAGCAATCACAACGATTGCATATAACCACGTTATATCTTGTGTCGATTTACTTTTTCGCATTTATATTCTTTCGTTCATTAAGTAGGTGAGTGATCTTGAAGAATCACTTGCGTTGTTTGGGTCCTAATATCCTAACAACTGGTATCAGAACACAAGGTTTCGTTAAGGGAACGATGGCGGAAGATGGGAAGTTTAGAATCGACCGATTTGATGGGAGAGACTTTGGCTTTTGAAAGATGCAAATTGAAGATTACTTGTATCAAAAGAAGCTACACCAACCCTTGTTAGAGACCAAGCCCGAAAGCATCAACGATGCCGATTGGACGTTTTTGGATCGTCAAGCTTTGGGTGCTATTCGTCTTTCACTTGCTAAGAACGTTGCATACAACGTTGTGAATGAGAAGACGACGTTTGCTTGCTTGAAAGCACTCTCTAACATGTATGAGAAACCTACAACTGCAAATAAGGTATTTCTCATGCGTCAATTGTTTAATACTAAAATGAAGGAAGGTACGAGTGCAACGGATCATATCAATGAATTTAATAATATCGTTTCAAGACTTGAATCGGTAGAGATTAAGTTTGATGATGAACTAAAAGCACTTATCTTGCTTTCATCATTACCGGAAAGTTGGTCGAGTACGGTTACCGCGGTTAGTAGCTCTACGGGAACTACTAAGCTACCGTTTGAAGGAATAAGGGACTTGATTCTTGGTGAAGATACTCGTAGGAGAAATTCGGGGGAATCGACATCCGGTTCTTTGTTAAGTACCGACAACCGGGGTAGAAAATTTGAACACGGTGAGAAGAAGGGTAGGAAGAAGTCTAAGAAGAGGTATCCATCGAAGGATAGAAGTGAAGTTACTTGTTGGGGTTGCAATCAAAAGGGGCACTTTCAAAGGAATTGTAAAAATGGTTCCACGAAAGGTGTAAACTTGGCCGAAGGGGAAAGTGATGATGCACTTTTGTGTAGTGTTGAAAATTCTATGGAGTCTTGGATTTTGGATTCGGGAGCTTCGTTTCATGCTACTCATATCAAAAGCATGATGAAGAATTTTCGTTCATACCAAGGCAAGGTGAGATTGGCGGACAACAAGCAACTCAATATAGAAGGCATTGGAGATGTTGTTTTGAAGACTACTCTTGGTTCTAATTGGACTTTGAAGAACGTAAGGTACATTCCTAAATTGAAAAGGAAACTTATTTCGGTTGGTCAATTAGATGATGAAGGTAACGCGGTTACTTTTGAAAACCGCCAATGGAAGGTGGTTAAGGGTAGTAGTATTGTGGCTCGTGGGCATAAAAGGGGAACACTTTATATGGTTGAAGTGTTTGATGAAGACACGGTGGTTGCTACGGTTAATGTTGAGTCCGAATCAACTCTATGGCACCGAAGACTCGGGCATATGAGTGAGAAGGGTATGAAGATGCTTGTTTCGAGTGGGAGGATTCCGGATTTGAAGAGAGTAGAACTTGGGTTTTGCGAACCATGTGTTTATGGGAAGCAAAAGAAGGTGACTTTTGGGAAATCGGGGAATGCACCTAAGTTGGAGAAATTGGAGCTCGTTCATACGGATGTGTTTGGTCCAACCAATGTAGAATCACATGGAGGTTCTCGCTATTATGTCACCTTCATTGACGACTCCACTCAAAAGGTATGGGTTTATTTTCTTAAAGCTAAATCCGATGTATTTAATACTTTTGTGAAGTGGAAAGCTATGGTAGAAAATGAGACTAACTTGAAGGTTAAGTGCTTGAAGTCGGATAATGGAGGAGAATATGGTAGTCTTGAGTTTAAGGACCATTGTGCAAAGCTCGGTATTAGAATGTTGAAAATGGTACCGGAGACACCGCAACACAATGGGGTCGCCGAACGTATGAATCGTACGTTAAATGAAAGGGCTAAGAGTATGAGACTACATGCCAGTTTGCCTAAAATGTTTTGGGCGGATGCGGTCAATACGGCGGCTTATTTGATAAATAGGGGACCCTCAACACCGTTAGGTTTCCGAATTCCCGAGGAAGAATGGCAAGGCAAGAAGGTGAGTTATGGTCACCTTAGGATCTTTGGGTGTAATGCATATGTGAAGACCAAAGATGCGGATAAAGACAAGCTTGAAGCTAAGTCAAAGAAGTGTATTTTCGTAGGCTACGGGTCAGATGAAATGCCCTATCGTTGTTGGGACAACGAAACTAGAAAAGTAATTCGTTCGCGAGATGTTACTTTTGATGAAGATTCGGTCTATGGTAAACCGGAAACGGGGAGTCCTAAACCGAGTCAAGTTACTTTTGACGATGTTTCTATTGATGATCTTGCAGGTTCTAGTGGGTGTTTGGGAAACAATGAATTGCCAAATAACGGTGAGGCGTCGAAAAATGCTAATGATGGGGATGATTCGGAAAGAGGTGATGATTCCGAACATAGTGCGAGCTCTAGTGATGAGGAGGACACAAATGAAACCGGTCCAACCATTCCGGTTACTCCTATACCAAGACGCTCGACTAGAGTGCCCAAACCTAATCTTAGGTATTCTCCATCAGCAAACTACTTGCTCTATACCGAGAATGGTGAACCCGAAAGTTACTTTGAGGCAAGGAAAACAAAAGAATTCATACAATGGGAGCTTGCCATGAAAGAAGAGATGGGGTCACTTGAGAAGAATAAAACTTGGTCACTAGTGAAGTTACCTCATGATAAAAGGGCGTTGCAAAAAAAAATGGGTGTATCGAATCAAGAATGAGTCGGATGGCAAGAAAAGGTACAAGGCTCGTTTGGTAGTCAAAGGCTTTCAACAAAAGGAAGGGGTTGACTACAAAGAGATATTTTCACCGGTAGTTAAAATGACTACTATCCGTTTGGTACTTTCTATAGTCGCATCCGAAGACTTACATCTTGAGCAACTAGATGTAAAAACTGCATTCTTACATGGTGATCTTGTTGAAGAGATCTACATGAGGCAACCCGAGGGCTTTGAGGTAAACGGTAAAGAGAAGTGGGTTTGTAAGCTAAATAAAAGTTTATATGGATTGAAGCAAGCACCTCGGCAATGGTACTTGAAGTTTGACGAGTTTATGAAGAAGATTGGTTTCTTAAGATGTGAAGCGGATCACTGTTGCTACTTGAAGAAATTCAAGTCTTCTTACATAATCTTATTGTTGTATGTTGATGACATGTTGCTTGCAGGTTCAAACATGTCCGAAATTAACAAGTTGAAGGGATTACTTTCCCGAGAATTCGAGATGAAAGATCTTGGCGGTGCTAGGCAAATACTTGGTATGAGTATTGTGCGCGATCGTGTAAAGGGTACTCTATACTTGTCTCAATCCAAATATATTGAGAAAGTAGTAGAGAGGTTCAACATGGAAGATTCAAAGGCTCGTTCTATGCCTTTGGGAAGCACCTTAAAGTTATCGAAAAGTCAATCACCAAAAACGGAAAGAGACAAGAAGGATATGGAAAAGGTTCCATATGCATCGGCCGTGGGTAGTATTATGTATGCCATGGTTTGTACAAGACCCGATATTGCTCAAGCAGTAGGAGTTGTAAGTCGTTATATGTCTAATCCGGGGAAAGAGCATTGGGAAGCGGTCAAATGGTTGGTTCGTTATTTGAAAGGTACTTCTAATATGGGATTGTGTTTCTCCAAAAACAATCTCATACTTAGAGGTTATGCGGATGCTAATTTGGGTGGATGTGATGATTCGGGGAAAAGCACTACGGGTTATGTTTTCACAATGGGGAAGACGGCGATTAGTTGGTTATCTCGATTGCAAAAGAGTGTTGCTTTGTCAACCACCGAAGCCGAATACATGGCTATTGCGGAAGCTTCTAAAGAGCTAGTGTGGTTGAAGAACTTCTTAGGCGAGTTGGGTAAAAGACAAGACTATTGCATCTTGTATTGTGATAATCAAAGTGCGGTTCATCTTGGGAAGAATCCGGTATTTCATAGTCGAACGAAACACATCAAGATAAGATATCATTTTATTCGACAACATATAAATGATGGCACTTTATTCTTGGAGAAAATCCTTGGTACGAAGAATCCTGCCGATATGTTTACTAAGGTGGTTACAACGGAGAAATTGAGGTTTTGCATTACCTCAATTGGTCTTCTCATGAATTGATGAGAGAAGACCCCAACTAGAGATGTGAATGGTGTTACAAGTTTAACAAGTAGTATTGAAGACCTTTTATCGAAAGTCTACTCATCCGAAGTATGTGTTGAGCGTGCGTGTCCCAAATGGTATTTGGCGGTAATCGAAGGTGGTTTAATGTTCTTGGTTAATTCATTGATATGATTGGAGTTTTGTTCAAAGTCTCCAAGTGGGAGATTTGTTAGAGTATGGAGACATTTATACAAAACGAGAAAAACAGAGCAAGTTGATTGTGCGCGGTGATGGTGCGCGGCGCGCTCCCTGCGCGCACTAGAGAAGTTTTGATCAGAAGGCTTGCTCGAAGTTTGGGAGTGTGCACGGTGCGCACGTTTAAGTGTGCACGGCGCGCACGTTTGCTGGCAGTAGCTGGCAACCTTTTTTCATGTGGGATCCGATTATGTTTGATTCTCCTTTTGCTTAGGTGCAAAGTGGATACTTTACACCTTGAATTGAGGCTGTGATCATGCTAATTCAAGGGTGTAAAGCTAGTTAGTTGGCAAACATGATAATTACTTGTCATGATGAAGATTCCTTGCTAGTTTCTTAAGTGTTCTTGTTTCTCTTATAAATGGAGCTCATTGTATCTCATTGTCATACACCACTCTCAAATATTCAGTAAATAAACGATCTCTAGTTGGTCCGTGGACTAAAGCAATCACAACGATTGCATATAACCACGTTATATCTTGTGTCGATTTACTTTTTCGCATTTATATTCTTTCGTTCATTAAGTGGGTGAGCGATCTTGAAGAATCACTTGCGTTGTTTGGGTCCTAATATCCTAACATTCGTTTCTCATGAAAAGGAAATGATGGAGAAAGAAATGGGGGTCAGCTTTTACTATAATTGTATCTAAGTTTTCACCCAAGAATAGCTCATCTGGCAACGTAATAGATTCGAGAACAGATATTGTGAGGTAAAGCTCTTTTAGACTACTGCTTCTAGAAGCAACATTATGGACCCATTTATTAACAAAAGGAAGTGATTCCTGGTTTATGAATCTGAAGTGAAGATCAAAACTAGTGATTGGTATATTGTCCCTAAGATACCTTTGTAGAGTGCGGTTGATCAAATCGGTGTAGCTAATTAGTTGTTGTTTGCGTAAAAGCTTTCTCGGTGGACGAAACCTGAGGGTAGGGGTGGTAGACCAAGCGTTTAGCCATGACTTTGACAACACGCACATACACACAGCTTCTTTTACGGGCAACAGCGTTTGAATACGGTGGATCAGCTCCACCGGAACATCTTCTAACTGTGCTCGGTGGATTCTCTCCACTTCCTCCATTTCCTGAAGAAAAATAACAGATTCAGTAGCTAAATTATAGCAAAAAAATTATTGTTAAGCAAATATAAATAAAATCGATACCTTAAACACCTTATACTAGAATCAAATATAATTGTTATTGTTATTGTTAATTGTTAATACAATACAAATTGATGTTAATAAATTAGTTGTTTCAGCAGCCAAACTAACACGTCGAATTTTGGGTTTATTATATAAACACCTTACCTCACAGTTTTAAAGGATTTACCTCAAAATCAATACACCAATTAGAGAGTCAGTCGTTACTGCTGTTAAACCCTAGTTCTGTCGAATTTGTTATAGAGATAGGTATTTTTTTTCTTTCTTTTAACGAGAGAAAAAATATATTATATATTAATATAAATAGTTCCCGTGTTATCTCGCTTTTTGTTCATTTCGTCCCTTTCATTTAATAAGTGAACAATTAGTCCTTACAACCATTATTTAGTCACAACTACATCCTTAGTCCTAACGAAAGTTGATTATCCATCAAGTTGCACTCATGTGAATAACAAGTGCTAATAACCCTTTATTATATGTACTTGATCTTCCTTTTTAAACTGCATCGATAATTCCTTTTATCAACCTTACACTAGATTACAATTCAGAACCCTAAACACCATAACCGATCCAGGCTCGTCTCAAACGAATGTCCATTGTGTGTCTGAGAAATCTCAATTGTCCGAACATTGTGGATAATATTAAACTCTGGTCGAAGGTTTTATTGTTGCTCTCGATAAGTAAGTTCCCAAAGACCAGTTATGTTATCAGTTTAATTTTTTTAGACAAAATTTCATTCCTCGTTTCTGAACTTACATCAAATTTGACTTAATGTCCCTTTTCTATTTTTTTGTGCATTCCTCATCTCTAATGTATCAAAAATCTACATCCCTCGTCTTCCCGTATAGTTTCTGTCTATTTCAGCCGTTTGTTCAGTCATGTGCAAAGAAGGTGAGAGTATTTAGTCTTTTTATTTTATTTATTTTCTTTATTATTTAACTTATCTTTTCATCCTGATCCTCATCATCACATTTAATCATCCCCAAATTAAAAACCCTAGTTTTATACTTCTATTATAATGAAAAAAACTGTCCAAACAATCGAAACCTTAATTGAAACCGTAATCCAAACATTCGAATTACGGCAATACTCCAAAACCCTAACCTCCTCCGATTCCACCGCAGTTCTACTCAAGCTCAATAATTCAAACTCATCATGTAACGACCTTGGAATTTCCAACGTTTATTTATTAATAATTATTATTATTAATACATGTGATTAAACGAATGTATGTTATTACAATTACATGTTGCCATGATTACCCGAACTTGACTTTAATTGCCCGAAACGTCTTTGTGACACCCGGAACTTGCACGAATAATATTTTCAAGTATTATTTGCATTCATGATTAAGTTTATTAATCATTTTAATTAACTAAAGTTGTTAGTTAGTTACTTGGGCTTTTAATTGGATTAACTTGTTAATTAAGTGAACTTGGGCTTTATTAGTGAAATGGACTTATGACCTTGGGCTTACAAGCCCACCCTACCCATTTTAATGGATTAACTAACCCACTAAGACATGTAAATGGTAATTAGATCATGAACTAGTTAGTTAAAGAAGACTTGGAATCTAGTTGCACACCTTCCCCATGCATGCACCCTTAATATCCACACTTTTAAGCTTTAGCATCTAAGTAACCATTGAACACTTCTCCCTCCCTCCTAAATTCTTCTGCAGCCGTGACTTGGTGAGAGCACAAGAGGGATTCAAATTTTTTTTTTTTTTACTACTTCATTCACTAGTTTCATTTACACTTCACACACACATTACTTGCATCTTATTTTCTCTCTTTACTTTCTCTCTTTTCTCTTCATACTTGTAAGTATTATGAAGTTCTTTTCTCTTCTTCTTTTCTTTACAAAACCAAACCTAAAGCACTCTTAATCATCATCATCATTTGTTGTTGTTTGATACTTGTCTTGTTAGTTACTTATTAGTTGTTATTAATTACTTACTTTGTAGTTACTTGTTACTTAATTACTAGCTTTCAAGAATCAAACTTACTAGTTTGATTCTTCATAATATCTTGTATTTTCAAGAACATACAAGAACAAACTACCTAGTTATGTTCTACATACATTATGTCAAAAGATTTAAAGTTCTTGTGTTGTAACTTATACTTGAAGTACATGAAGTGAACTTAATGTTTACTTTCTAAATCTTTAAAGTATGAAACTCATGAACTTATTTACTTGATTATTTAGTTTTACTTGCACTTTAATTTTATGATTTTGGTTGTTGTTGGTCAAGTACTACAAGTTAGTCTTGATCTCATATCTCTTGGAACTTAAAGTTAACTTAAAAGTTCAAGAACATGTAAATGAGTTTTCTTTAAAAATAACTTTGTATACTTATGCTTGATCTAGACTTTTGAGTCTTGGATCTTCAAGATCTAACTAAGAACTATGTTCTACATCTTAAGATCTTGATTAGTTAGTTTACTTTCAAGATTGTAACTTGTTATTAGTCTTATAGTTCATGTAAGTGTCAAACCTAAGACTTTGATGTAACTTTGGTTCATCAAACTACATGCAACTCTTAAGTGAGTTGTGCTTCATGTCTTAGACTTGCACTAGGGTTATGATGGTCAAAACTTGGTTGATGATGTAGATACATCAATGATTTGTACACTTGAAGCTATATGCATCAAGGATGAGAACCATGATGAACATCAAGCACCAAGACCACCGGAACCCTTTTAAACTTACTGTTTCTGTCCAAAAGCTACTGATCTGATGTTTCTGTAACAGACCAGTAGACCTGGGCTGTTCTAACCTTGATTTTTAGATAGAACTTTTCGAGTAGATAACTTTTCATATAGGACTCGTCTTAATCCGAGTTACGGTTTAGGATTTATGGCCCTCCGATCGTCACTATGTCCTTTAACGTTGTGCAGAAATTTCTGACCTACTCGCACTTAGACCGTCGCCACGGTCAAACGAAGACGAGTTTGCTTCTGGAATTTTTACCACACTTAAGGGACTCATAGACGGAGCCATGGCCACTGGTCTCACCTTAATTCAGTAAGGGTAGAGGCCGTGGGGACTGATTGAAGTCAGACTTTGTTTTAAACTACTTTCATAAACGAAACCTACTTTACGCCTTTTGTTTAATGATGAATGATGATGACCCTTAAGACCTTAAATACATACTTTTAAACCTATTAAGAAGATTTACTGACTTAGTATTATTTGCCTTAGGTTGAGGACCTTCGGACCGATTACTTGCACACCTTTTCCGAACCGACTTTACGACTACATTATCATTGTGAGTTATAGCATTCCCTTTTTACTTTAACTTATTTTGGGAACTGAGAATGCATGCGGATTTTATATTTTACATACTAGGCACGAGTACTTAAACTTATATATGTGTGGGTTATACAACGGCATAAACATTCCCTTTAGCTCGGTAACGTTTAATCATTGGTTTTTGAACCGTGAACGCGAATCTTAGATATGGATCCATAGGGTTTGACATCCCCACTCGGGCTAGTAGCGCTAGCATTTAACGAGTGTTTAATACTTCGTAGACATACGCACTTGCCAAGTGTACTTTCAGGGGGTATAAACGTTAAGTTAGTTACTAAGTGCCCACGGTTAGCATATACTTTTACATACTTTCGAAACGCTCGTTGTAGCACTGAAATCTCGTGGCCTACTTACATTACTGTTATACTTAAACTATAGCTCACCAACCTTTGTGTTGACGTTTTAAAGCATGTTTTTCTCAGGTGCTTGAGGTTAGCTTCTGCCGTGTACTAGTCGTGCTGTAGACACCCGCTGCTTAGAGTTGTCGTCGCATGAACTACTTTATTTTGCATTCAAACATTCGTACCTTTGAACTATGACTTGTAACGACCGTTGTGGTCACATACACTTATTATTTGCTTCTACTTAGTGAAGCATGCTTTTGGATTGTAAAACATTCGATGTTGGTTTAGACATCACTTTATTATTGAATGCAAACTCTTTTTGAAAACGCATGTAGTACTTAACCTTGTAATGATCCTGTTGTTGATGGTCCGTACATGTTGATTTAGTACGAGGCGTCACATTTGGTATCAGAGCATTGGTTGTAGGGAATTAGGTTGCATTAGTGAGTCTAAGACCGACCCGAGTAGGATTCACTAATAGGACTAATCTACAACTTGCTAGTTTACTTGTTTCCGCTGAGCTTACTACATGCTAATGCTTACTTTTTCTGCTATATGCCGTATGCTACTACATGATATCACTACTGCATGATGCTACTTGCTTTTGATTGCATGCTACTTTCATACGAATTGCTGTTATTGCCATGCTAGTTACTGTTATACATGATTTAAACTGTTGGCCTATTAATTGCTTGCTTTATGACATACTGACATGGAAAATTTATTTTTCCTTGTTCAGATGTCGGATGTTCCACCTACTGGCATTTCGGGCAGTACAGACTCAGACCCCGTCACCCTACCTACTGTTACACATGCTGCTGCTACTGCCGATACACCGGCCCCGACACCCACTAGTGATCCCGGCGCTTCTACTTTCGGAGCTGGTACTAGTGCACCTGCCCCAGTGTCTGCTCCCGGACCCTCGAGGTCACAGCCCCGCATTGGTGGTATTGAGATCCCCGCGGAGTTCGGGGAAGGGCCGTTTCGTAACCACATGCGCACGCCTTGCCGACGCACTCCCGACGGACGTTTAGTCGTGATTCCGCCAGGCAGACACAGACAGATGTTGGCCGCCTTCGGACGCTTCGGATTACCAGCTCAGCCACCAGTGTCACCACCACACGATTCGGATGACTCATCATCCGCCGATTCTTCATCATCAGACGACTCCAGCGATGATGAGGATCCTGCTGATAGACCTATTCAGGCACCCTCCACCCCGCTGAAGAAGCGGTACCGTTTCGACGGCACCGTCATTCCAGGGGTGAATGGAGGTCGTGCTTTTACTGACGCATTTGGCCATCGTCGTAGGGTTACTGCTCGTAAACGAGTTGTGCCATACCCTGCCGACCCACAGATACGTAAGGTTCCCCGTTACGTATTGTCTATTCCTGGAACCGTACCACCTAGATTTAGATACGGACCACTTACATCTAGGGACGTACCGTCTACATCCGGAGCCGGACCATCTACATCAGCACCACCGGCACCACCCGCCCCACCTGCACCACCTGCCACACCAGCTACCTCTAACGAGGAACTGATGAGGGAGATTGAGACTCTTCGAGCTCGAGTCACTGAGCTCCAGGAGCAGTTGGCTCGAGGAGCAGTTTACCCGCCTTCACCGTAGGACCTTGTATTTAGATTTCAGATGTATGAAACTTATTATTATTAATGAATGGAACTTTGCGTTATTTAATTCTTGCACGATGTTCTATTTACATTGCTGTACGATGATTCTGTGGTATTTGTACCTAGATGCATTATTTAATAACATGTGATGTTTTGATTCCATGTTGGTCACTATATACTGTATTATTACTACTTGCATACTGGATTTTGACTTGAGTCAAAATTTTTGTTTAGAATACCATGGCTAACGGAAGATCCACACCTACCGCCGCCCAGATTGAGGACATGATCAACGAACGGGTCGCTGCAGCTCTAGCAGAAAGAAATCTTCAAGTTCCACCGCCACCACCACCAGTTATCCCACCCGTTCAAAATGGGTGTACTTACAAGGAATTCCAGAGCTGCAAACCGCATAACTTCAGCGGCACCGAGGGACCGGTTGGTCTCACCAGATGGTTCGAGAAACTTGAATCAGTATTCCGAGTTAGCAACTGTTCGGAGGATAATAAAACCAAGTTTGCTTCTTGCACGCTTTCTGATGGCGCGCTTACATGGTGGAATACCATGGCCCAAGCGCAAGGAATCGATGAGGCGTATGCTACGCCTTGGGAAGAGTTTAAATATGCTATGATTGAGGAATACTGTCCGAGAACCGAGGTTCAAAAGATGGAGATTGAATTCATGCAACATAAGGCCGTAGGAAATGATCTTGATAGCTACAACCGTAGGTTTTTGGAGTTAGCGCTGATGTGTCCAACTATGGTCACCCCCGAATTCAAACGAATGGAGCGATACTTTTGGGGACTTCCTAAGTCCATCAAGGGGAATGTCACCTCATCCAAACCACCGACTGTTCCCGAAGCAATGCGCATGGCGCATACTCTCATGAATCAGATTCTTATTGATGAGTCGGAGAAGGCTAAGTTTGAGGCTGGTAGTAGCGAAAAGAGGAAATGGGACAACAACCACAACAACAACAACAACAACAACAACAACAACAACAACAACAACAACAACAACAACAACAACAGGGGGAGAAACTACGATCAAACCCCCGCCAAGAGGCACAACAACGGTGGAAACCCTAATCCCAACAACAACACCAACACCAACCCGAACTACAAAGGAACCTTACCTCAATGTAAGCGATGTTACAAACACCACACTGGGTATTGCAATGTTGTCTGTGAGAAGTGCCAACGGGCTGGGCACATTGGGAAGGACTGCAAGGTCACTACTTTGAATGGGAAGCCAAACACCAATGGGCCGAAGAAGTGCTACGAATGCGGGCAGACGGGCCATTTCAGAAACGCATGCCCCAACAAGCGAAAAGATGGCAGACCACCCCGTGGACGAGCTTTTAATGTTAATGCAAGGGATGCACGCGATAACCCCGACTTGGTGACAGGTATATTCACAATCAATAATCTTTTAGCTTCTGTCTTGTTTGATACTGGTGCGGATAGAAGTTATGTATGTAGACATTTTTGCGATAAGATTAATTGGTCATTAGTCCCGTTAAAAGAAAGTATGCTTGTCGAGGTCGCAAATGGAAAACTTGAAAAGGTTGACCATATTAGTCGTGGAGCTATTATTAACATAGCTGGTGCAGATTTCGAAATTGATTTGATACCTATCAAACTGGGAAGTTTTGACGTGATCGTCGGTATGGATTGGTTGAGCAAGATAAAGGCCGATATAATCTGCGAAGTAGAGTTTGTATAGTGAAGAGTAGAGTTTGTATAGAGTACAATTCAACTGTTAAGGTATATTGGGTCATGAATGAATGATGTTGGGTCGAGACACGGTTTTCCAATCAACAAAATAATCTATCTTTTCTAAATCACACCAGCAAAGAATATACTTTCCAGTTCTCAAAGTGAAATTTTGTTGAACCAAAGAGAATTATTTACTTGATAATTTACTTTTTGTTCAAACATTGTATCAAGTTCTAGTGTTCTACTCTATAAGTAGATTAAATTTACACTAGGATTGATTTTCATATAAGCAATGAGTAACATTCGGCCTTTTGTCCAAAAATTGTTGCTCAATCTTTACTGTATGACAAAATACTGCTAAGCATAGGCTTGAGTTTTAAATTTTTGGTTTTACCTACTGTACCCACTCGACCCACTCAACGGACCTGTTGGACCAGCTTTGTAAAGGTTTTAATGGAACCGTTTTTTCTACTGACTCAATAGGTAAACAATGGATCCAATGGATTCCTTTTAAGACTTAGGGTCTCATTTGCCATGTATAATGTTAATAGACTCAAACCAAAAACAAAATAAAATGCAATGCTTTAACTTCTACTTAGTTTTTTATATGATCAATTCATGCAAGAAATATTAAGAGTCAATACCTGTGCATTCTATGCAAAAAAGGGTTGTTACTAACCATGGGATGGTGAGGTCAGGTGTTCAAATCCATGTACGAAGCTAAAAAACTTTAATCCCCTTCGTAGCCACGCAAGTTCACCCGCGATGACTCAGGGCCCCCTGCAAAGTGGGTAGTCGCCCTGAGATTAGTCGGCTCAAAAAGCGAGTCAGAAACCTAGATATACCAATTTTTTTTAACAAAAATAGGATGTTATTTGTTTCATGTTGATCTTTAATACAAGGTAGATTGATGTATATATTTGCTAAAGTTGATTGTTCGCTATATGTTTGCTAAAGTTAATTGTTTGCTTTATATTTACTAATGACTTTGTTTGAAGTGATCAACATGATAGTTGTAGAGAGAAAAAAAAAAAAAAAAAAAACACAAGATGAATATTTGGAAGTGGTAGATAAGATTATAAGAAAACTACATCTTAATTGTACGCAATACCATGAAATTCCTTAATTTTTATGTAATAGTCTTGCCAATATTGCATAGATCTAGAGCCAGATAACTTCCTTGCATATATCTATCTACACGATGACGAAGAAGATTGCAAAATATTTCAGATTATAACTAATTTCATTTGCACCCACAATATATTGTGAGTTAGGGGGTTGTCGATGATGTTGACGGGTTTTAAAAATAACCTAACTCATACTTGACTGGTTAGACCCTTTCAAGGAATTTGAGTTTTGCTTTACTACCTTTGAATCTTAGAGAGCAGCTTCATCATATATAGGCAATATATGGCTGCTGCCTCTGCAGTCTCAAACGTATTTCGGCAGCCTTTCCCCATGGTCATTGCATTACTCCTATGTAGTGTCTCTTCGTCTTTTGCCTTGTGTTCATCATACAATCATCATGGGGTTTGTTATCATAAAATAGGAAACTACCATCTTAACTTGTACTCCAGACAACAAGGTTGCAAAATTCGCTATTCGGGAATTAATCTGCTGGAACTTTGGAAGGAGTAATCGGCAATTCGAGTTTAATCGTGAATTAATCGGATTGTACTTTATACATTTAAATATTAAATTTCAAAAATTATATGTGTAAATATAGAAGAAAATCGTAAAGATAAACATAGACTTTAACAAATTGTCTAAAAATTTTCATTTTGGTCAAATACTCTAAAATTCTAGATTAAATTCATGTAAAATTGTTGACCAATTTTGACTTCGACCGACTTTGATTACCAGATTGAGTTTTGATCCATAAATCGACTTCGAACTTACCTTATAACTCTCAATAAGAGTATTGATGATATTAGTTGAGTATGTATGTTATTTTGTAGGTTAACAAGGGTATATACAATATTCTCCCAAATTTTATGTAGCCACCGAGTTTATCTTGGTAGTCGTGCAATTACCCAAAAAGCTTTCCGTCAAACAATTACCTGAAAATATACCTGTCAAATTTGGATAACTAATGTGTACCAGGATACATTCTACAATATTCAGTTTAAAAGTCCATCACAAGTGCAGTTAATCACAATTGGTGGACAAAAACATTGTAGCATACTTGTATCTATATATCTATTTTAATTTAAATCATTAAGCTATTGTCACCGGAAGCATTTTTTATTAACAAGCATAAACCGCCTAAACCAGCTATTATAAAACTGAGCTAACTCATGGCTGGTCCATTTGGTAACAGACATGGGGCTTGAGCATGTTGTATTCCTTCAAATCAGTTCGTATTTATCTTCTTGGCTTACGGTACTTAGGATGATAAGGAGCAGCCTTCCCATTAATAAATGGTTCCCCTGCCACATGAAACACAAAAAAAAGTCTTTTTAGTTAATTATGATACCACAAAGATAAGAAGAAACATACAATCACTAGTATATATTCACTTAAAAAAAAGAATTTAATTAATACTCTGTAGCTTCTAACTAGGGGCATAAATGAGCCAAACTACTCGCGAGCTACCCGAACTCGACTTGTTAAAAACTCGATTCGAGCTGAGCCTAAACGAGCTAGAGCTCGAGCCCGAGCTTGAACATATTTTGAAGCTCGATTAGTAAACGAGCGCGAGCTCAAGTTTCATATCTCGAGCTGGCTCGCGAGCCTAAACGAGTTTTTTATATATACACACAAAATTACTATTTTTATAGTAATAATATATAGTATATAATGTATAAGATAAATTCATAATAATTGTTATAATTTTTATATAGTTAAAATACTAATATTAAATCTTATAAAAAATATACAAAAACATATATGTAATATAATTAAATAAAAAAACTATTAATAAAAAATATTACGTAATAAACTAGTTGAATTCGAGCCGAGCTCGAGCTTCTATAATATCAAACGATCAAACGAGACGAGCTCCAACTTAAGATATTAGGCTCGAACCGAGCCGAGCTTGAGCTCTGTGAATTCCAAACGAGCCGAGCTCGAGCTCGAGCTCGGCTCGTTTACAACCCTACTTGTAACTGTACACTTCACACAAAACATCACAAAAAGAGCTAATAAAAAAAATAAACAGTAAGTGGTACCTCCATAGTCTTTGTTCTCTACGTCCATATATGAATCAGGTAGCACCCGAAGAACACCAGGTATCCCTAACAAAAAGCAATAGAGAAAAACAAGATATGATTATCTAAATTTCAAACAACCAAATTCGAAAGAAAAATATCTATAGCTAATTACCTCGTAGCTTGAGAGAGTCATCTGAAGACACATTTGCTCCAAAACCATAATAACGACCTCTAGTCAAAACTGAATAGATTTTCATCCTTGCTTCATCATAACTAATTAATAAAATCACAAAACTTAGTCTTTTGGAAGCTTAAAAATAAGCTGACCTTTAATATACTGCATAAAATCATCTTCAGACCGAAGAAAGTATTATTCAACAATAATCACATTCCAAAATTTCAGCTTTACACTAATTAACAGATTTCTTACTCACATAAAATTAAATGAAACGTACAATACATAAAAATAAAAAAAATAAAAATTAATGTCATAATTACTGAACCAAATATAATTAAACCCGAAAATAATTTCATCTCGAGTAGGTGAACCTTCAGGTTTTTTAACGACAACAAGCCAATGTTCAAAATCACAGCCATCAAGCCAAATCTTTTTCTTTGGTGAAGGTTTCGACCGGATAGAGTGCGAGGACATTACCAAAGATCTGTTCCTATTCATCGTCTTGGCTCGAGCGATAGCATTATTTCTATCAAACTCCTCATGGTACTTAGCATCATAAGGAACAGCCTTCCCATCAATAAATGGTTCCCCTGCCCATACAACACACAAACAATGAGTCTTCTTAATTAATCATTATACCCACAATATAGAAAGCAACATGCAATCACTTTTGTTTTTAAAACGCGATTGGAGTCACTGATAGGGAGGAGTTCCCACCACCCGATCATATCCGTTCCACGTGTTAAGGATGTTTCAGCGAAAAACTACCATAGAACAGGCTATGAGTGTAGACCCTCCGGAAGCTCCCGATGAACTCTGCCATAGGCCATGCTTACCTCCGGAGGACTCCATAACCAACTACAAAGCAAGTTGTATTATGAAATCTCTAAATGAGACTCGAACTCGAGAGCTCACAGACACCCAGGAAAACGGTAACCACTCGGCTAAATGGAGATGGTTAGGAACATACAATCACTAGTATATATCTATTGCATATAAATACATTTAACCGTTTGTAAGTGTAAGCTTCAGACAAAACCTCACAAAAAGGGCTAATAAAATAACAAACGGTAAGTGGTACCTCCATAGTCTTTGTTCTCTACGTCCACATATGAATCCGGTAGCACCCGGCGAACACCGGGTATTGCTAACAAAAAACAATAGAGAAAAACAAAATATGATTATCTAAAACTTCAAACAACCAAATTCGAAAGAAAAACATCTAGCTAATTACCTTGTAGCTTGAGAGAGTCATCTGACGACACGCGTGCTCCAAAAGCATAATAACCTCTAATCGAGACTGAATAGATTTTCATTCTTGCTTCATCATAACTAATAACCGAAACAAAAATCAATCACATAGTAACCTCTCACTAAAATTTACAAGAAACTTGAAAAACAGCCCAATATGCACATAAACATACACACCAACAAAGACATGAACATACACACACAATACTCTTGTACAAAAAATAACCATTTCGAAATTTAAAAATAAGCTGTCCTTGAAGATACTGCATAAAATTCATCTTTAGACTGAAGCACGTACTATTCAACAATAATCACATTCCAAAATTTCAAATTTACAATATTACAATTACAATATATATACAGTACATTTAAAATAAAAGATTAATGTCAAAATAACAAATAAATAGTATCTTCCAACAACTTTTGCTAAAATATTGATATACGAATAAATAAGTGCATCTCGAGTAGGTAAATCTTCAGGTGTATCAACGACAACAAGCCAAAGTTCAAAATCACAGCCATCAAGCCAAATCTTTTTCTTTGGTGGAGGTGTCGACCGGATAGAGTCCGCGGACATTACCAAAGATCCGTTCTGGTAAGTGTGTAAAACACGAATGTTGTTGACAACAGGTGCTGCCTGATGTAAACTGGCGGCGACAGGGATGAGTGGGAGGATGAAGTGTGATGGTGGTTGAGATACGGGAAATTAGAGTTTGGTTTGCAGTGAAGAGAACACGAGCTGCCATTTCAAGTTTGTTTGGATCTAAAATAAAACCCTAAGATCATTTGTAGTGGTTGGGGGCGTGAGTTGGGGGCGTGAGTTGCTCTTTGTACCTTTTTGATGACTATGACGTGTTGGTTGTTTTTGTGGAGCAGTGGTGGTGTAAATTTTTGATGTGGGTTGAGAGTATTATGATGATGTGTTAAAATATAATTAGGTTAAGTATTAAAAAGGAATAAAAATACTCCATATTTTTGAAATAAAAAAAATAAAAAAACAACACCACGCCTGTTGCTTCTTCCGTTGCATAACAACGCACATGGACCAAAATCTTCCATCCAATGCCCCGATACTTTCAGGTGTGGGTTGGCAATACACGTAGGATCCAACGCCCACAATTGGACCGATACAACCCGTCTAAGAGACAAACGCACATTAGTTTAATTTTATAAGGTGATCACCATTTAATTACCTAATATACCCTAAATTATACTTAGAATAATACTCCGTAATATAAGTTCAACTCCCTATATTAATCTAAGGGTATAACTGTAAGTTTATGACAAAAAATATACATGGATGAAAAAATGGTGTTTGAGAATCACCTCCCATTTTATATCCCACATCTCAATTTAATTTTAATATTATAATTCTCTTATTCTCCGTTGACGTGTTCATAAAATCGTCAAACCGTAAAAACTGGCCGAATCGTACTGATTTTATTAGTTCGGTCCAATTTGAATATTGACAATCCAGTCGCCAATTTGGAAATCACCAAACCGTGAAACCCGGTTCGGTTTACGGTTTTATTAGATCACCGACCGGTTAAACCGGTCCACTCAACCAAATTCGGTTTCAATTTATAACATTAAGTAGTTGGATATATATATATATATATATATATATATATATATATATATATATATATATATATATATATATATATATATATATATATATATATATAGTGGTAGGATCAAGATGGAAGTAACTATTAGGGGGAATCGGGGGAAGCAAAATTTTTTTTTTCATTTTTTGAAAAAACGTTTTTCACGAAATTATAGATTGGATGAAAATATGAACATTTAATAAAGACACTTTGTGATAAATGTTTTTATTTTGGCGGAAAAATGCTCGAAGAAGTAATATATAACAATTATCGTGTTTTTCGAGCGTATGTTGAGGTTTTAGATATTAGGGTTTAGATTTTAGGGTTTAGATATTAGGGTTTATAGGGTTTAGATATTAGGGTTTAGAAATTTAGGGTTTAGATTTAGGATTTAGATTGAGTTTTTAACACGAACGGTTTAGAGTTTAGGGTTTAGGGTTTGGTGTTTTGGGTTTATACCCTAAACCCTAAACCCTAAACCCTAAACCCTAAACTCTAAATCGGGGGGCTAAATTTTACTTCACTAAACATGAAAAAAAAAACATTAACATTCTTCACGAACAATATTATCTTGAATATTATTTTTGTAGATCGTTTTCCCGCCAAAATAATAACATTCATCACGAAGTGTCTCTTCTAAATGTTCATATTTTCATCCAATCTATAATGTTCGTGGACAAAGTTTTATTAAAAAAACGAATTTTTTTTTTACTTCCCCCCGTTTCCCCCCGATTGGTTACTTCCCCATTGATCCTGTCCCTATATATATATATATATATATATATATATATATATATATATATATATATATATATACTAGTAAAATGACCCGTGAAATCACGAGTTTGTTTAAACGAAACAGTTTAATGGTATATTTTAGGTATCAAGTGAATTTAAACGCTAAAGTCATTTAGTTTAATAACCCGACGGATTCCGACTAAGAAACTTCTTGTTATTTTTTTCAAACACATTAATATTTAACTTGATCGGAATAAATGAAGTACATTTATTCTTTCACCATCATTTTCCAATTTTCATCACAATTACTATTTTTCTTGTCATAAAAGCTTACATTAGAACCTTTTATTGAGACGTGTATTTCGTATACATATATAACGTAATTAATCTCGTAAAAAACTCATATTTGAATTTGAATAATAATAATATAATAATAATAATTAATAACTAATGAGAGTGAATTTTTTTCTCTAAAAACATGAAATAAATAAATAAGTAGATTTAATTTAATTAGTCATTATTAGATTAATGACATTACATAAGGGCTTAGATTTTTTTTCTTTTTCTTTTTAATTTTTTCTTAACAAATGAATTAGCTAATAATGACATCATCATTTTAGGATTTTAATATAACATTAAGTAGTTGGATTTATATATATATATATATATATATATATATATATATATATATATATATATATATATATATATATATATATAGGATCCAGTGAGAACTTTTTTAGTGTGAGAACTCTGGGAACTATAAATACACTCCAACACTCCAAATACACTGAAATTCGAGCAAAAAAAGTGGCGGGCGAGCAAAAAAAAAGGAAATTCAAGCTCAAATAAAAAACACGGACGAACAAAAATTCATAGTCGAGAAAAACAAAAAAAAAAATTTGTTTGGATTTCAAAAATGTAGAACACATTTTTGTTCGAATATCAATATTTTTGTTCGACTACCCGTGTGTTCTACATTTTTTTGTTCGAATTTCAAAAATGTATAACACATTTTTGTTCGAATTTAACAATTTTTGTTCGAATTTCTTTTTTTTGTTCGGCCGCGTTTTTTTTTTGTCCGACTTTCCCCATTTTTGCTCGACTATCATGTTTTTGTTCGTCTGTGTCTCATTTTTGCTCGAATTTTTTTTTTTGCTCGAATTTCAGTGTATTTTTGAGTTCTCAGAGTTCTCATATAAAAAAGTTCTCATTTGTGTATATATATATATATATATATATATATATATATATATATATATATATATATATATATATATATATATATATATATATATATATATATAAGGGAATCACTTTTTTGGGGGAAATGGGGGAAGATAATTTTTTATTTTTTTTGATTTTTTTTATAAAGATTTTCAAACATTAAGATTAAATGAAAATATGAAAATTTAAAAAAGACATTTTGTAATCGAATGTTACGCTTGAAGAAATAAATGATAACAATTAATGTTTTAATAAGAATTTTTTTCTCATCGTTTTTTTTTTATCTTATGTGAAGTATTTTATTTTCAAAATTTAGCCCTATTTATAATTTAGGGCTTAAGGTTTAGTGTTTTAGGTTTAGTCCATAAACCCAAAACCCTAGATAATACTATTCATCTTTAAAAATCCAATCCTCCATTCATTATTTATTGTTATTGTCATTAATTTTTTTACTAAGATAATACTTGTATATCAGCCTAAATATGAACATGAATTCATATTTAAATCTCTAGAAGAATAGAAATATGAAATACGAAATCACCAATTAATTGAAAACAAAATCTGCAACTACTCTCAAAGAGAATGTAGAGATGTTAAACAGCAAAAAGATCTAATGGTGAAAGCAAGCTTTCTACATACTCAACTGAGCGTAATCTCATGAATTCTATAATCACGACCAATCTTATCGAATCGTTATGATTTGTGAGAGTATTTAATACTGTTTCAAATGAATCATTTGACGTATCAAAGATAACAAACTGGTTTGAGCCATCAGTCAAAAGAATTTTTCCATTAGCCAAAATACACATAGGGTGGAAATTGTCGAAATAGTAGTTATATTCCAAACCGAATGTAAAGGTACGTGCTTTCGACCATGGATTATTAATCTTGACTCCTCCTTGTTCTTCTTTCATCATCCACAACTCGAATCCAATATCCGTCTTCTTGTCTATCATGCAAAGGCATCCATTTAGTGAACCCAAAATTACGCCAACATACTGATCATCATCATCTGCACATGAATAGTACAACTTAGTAGCATCTTTCCCACTAGGTAAATTTATATTCGAAAACACCATCTCCTTAATATCGAGAGCTAAGATCCCAAAATCGATAACAGAAATAAACCAATATAAACAGTCATTTAGAAATATACCCTCACCCCATAAGTGAGTATTTCTCTTGAGCGGGTACTTTGGTGAAGTGCCCCGCCACGAACTACTTTTAATATCAAAGACATCACAAGTAATCCACAATGGATCGTCAAGATCTCCAAATCTAAAAATCTTCAAGTCGTTTGTCGTTGCACCATATCCAAATCCAAAAGTATAGAAAGGTCTAAATTTTGAAGAGGGTGGATCCATAACATCTAGTAACTTGGATGCACGGGTTAACGGATTGTATAAATACATATGACAACGGAAGCACAAATCAGTAACGACTAAAATGACTATGCCTTTGAGCGTTCCAACAATAGAGACTCTTGTATACTCAGTAATAATTTCTTCAAAAGGAGAAGGAATTTTGTTTAGAGAAGGAGCTTCCTTTTCGTCTATAACGACAAAAGGCGTTGGGTGTTTGAGAAGAATCATTCGACGTGATCTCGATTCCATAAAAGAAGGATCTGAAATTAAACGATTCCAATGTTGTAATACGCATCTAAACCGGAGTAAAGACTTACCGGGAAGTCGAGCAAGAATATTATTAAGAATGTCATCATGCATTTTGTTAGTTTGTACCCAGCTAGCTAGCTAGCTATATATGGAACACGGAAGGATATATATATATATATATATATATATATATATATATATATATATATATATATATATATATATATATATATATATATATATATATATATATATATATATATAATTAATTAACGAATATATAAACGTACACATGAGAAATTGAAACCTTCTACTCAAATTTCGGATCTCAAATTTATAGGATCTGAGTATGATTAGGTATTTCTTCACGATCACTCAATATATATAAATATAAATAGGTAGAAAGTACAAAAAGAAAAAGAAAAAAAAAACATATTAACTTGTATAGAATGCTGGATACTGCAACAGTAATAACAATGCTAAAAATTTCAAAATTTAAAAAGAACTGGAGATGCATGGTAGCTTCTATAGAGAAGACCAAGTTAGTTTGAATTCACCACAATAGTAGTCAAGATAAGCTGATCCGTCAGGTGAACTTATCCATGAACTTGTGACGGTTATCCATTTTCCATCAATGCGATTTTGTATTTCAACATTTTTGAGGTCTGGCCCGTACTCCTTTCTGAATTTCAGTCCCATAATCTCCCTTGCAATTAGCTTAAGGGGTCCCCTGATTCCCGAATGACTCACTGTTAAGTAATTGGGACGTATAATACAAAAGAATGCCTCAAGTAGTCATCGTGGGCTCTCCCACAAGCCTTTATCTGAATAACTTATAAACATTAGTCGTTCAACATTCATAGCCGGAACTTGGATCCTTCTTCTCATATCCTCTATTTCATAGTCGAATGGCACTCTAAAAACAGAATTATCATCAATTATTTTTACTTTAAACGACAAATTGAGTACTTCCCTTATCTTAAGAAAGAATGATTGACCAATGTGATTGAATAACTCCAATGTTAGCTCAATTTGTTGGCCGGGAGCGATTGATGGAAACAATAGACCAGGGACTAAATTGCCTTTGTAATGGATGCTATCTAATTTTGGAGCATATACTTTTATGTCGATTTGGACGCCAAAAGACAAATATACAATCAGTCTCTTCAAAGAAACGGATGCAATATCCAACATATTCAGCTTGCAAGAGCAAATGTTAAGGCTCAAACTGTCAAAAAAAGGGAACTTTGATATAATATAGGAATATGCATCATCCATGATTTCACCCTTTAAGACTAATTCTCTCACACTTTCTAACAAATTCGATACAAGGTTATTCCTATAACCCAATAAGTTGTGCTTAAATACCTGAAGACTTGGGACATCATAAATTTCTGAAGTAGAATTTCCTGTTCCTGGAGTTATTTCCAGCTCACAAAGATGATCGAGGTTTTTCACTTTACATTTTGAACCCTTTACATTTTGAAAGGTTAATCTTCTCAAGTAAGATATAAGTAGACAATAACTTAACAAGTGTCTCGTCACTTAACGTCACATCAATCAACTCTAATACTCGTAAGTTGACACACTTTATAACCAGTTCGTTGTTAGAGTATGGAGACATTTATACAAAACGAGAAAAAAAAATGTTTCAACACCAGTAAAAGAGCAAGTTGATTGTGCGCGGTGACATTAAAAGAGCTACGCTGACATTAAAAGAAAAGATATAGAATTTGAAATTGGAGAGATGGTCATGCTTAAAGTTGCACCTTGGAAAGGCGTTGTTCGATTTGGTAAACGAGGGAAATTAAATCCAAGGTATATTGGACCATTCAAGATTATTGATCGTGTCGGACCAGTAGCTTACCGATTTGTTTTCACTTTGAACACCCATTTGTTTCTCAAAGCTCTCTTGCCTTTAGGTAACTTCACCAACTCATAAGTATTATTCTCATGTAAGGAATTCATTTCATCTTGCATGGCTTCACCCCACTCTTTCTTATGCTCATCTTTCATTGCTTCTGAATAACATTCTGGCTCTCCCCCATCAGTAACTAATACATACTCATCAGCAGAATATCTAACAGAAGGATGACGGTCTCGAGTAGACCGCCTAAGTGGGACAAATGGGGGCACATCTGGTACTGAAATCTCTACCTGCTCCGGAGCATCACCAACATCAGTACCATGTTCATCATTCTGAACATCATCTCCAACATGTTGTGGAGTAACTGGATCCAAATCAACAAGATTAGTACTAGGTTGAGGAACTGAATCTGTCTTCTCAACATCTTTTAACATCTGAACTTCTGTAAAAACAACATCTCGGCTACGTACAAGTTTCTTCTGAACTGGATCATATAACCTGTACCCAAAATCATCTTCACCATAGCCGAGGAATACACATGGCTTAGTCTTCATATCAAGCTTTGACCTCTCATCTTTGGGAACATGAACAAAAGCTTTACATCCAAAAACTCGTAAATTGCGGTAAGAAACATCTTTGCCACTCCAAACCCTGTTAGGAACATCAAAACGCAAAGGAACACAAGGGGTTAGATTAATACTAAAATGCCGATTAGACGCTTTTGGATCGTCAAGCTTTGGGTGCTATTCGTCTTTCACTTGCTAAGAACGTTGCATACAACGTTGTGAATGAGAAGACGACGTTTGCTTGCTTGAAAGCACTCTCTAACATGTATGAGAAACCTACAGCTGCAAATAAGGTATTTCTCATGCGTCAATTGTTTAATACTAAAATGAAGGAAGGTACGAGTGCAACGGATCATATCAATGAATTTAATAATATCGTTTCAAGACTTGAATCGGTAGAGATTAAGTTTGATGATGAACTAAAAGCACTTATCTTGCTTTCATCATTACCGGAAAGTTGGTCGGGTACGGTTACCGCGGTTAGTAGCTCTACGGGAACTACTAAGCTAGCGTTTGAAGGAATAAGGGACTTGATTCTTGGTGAAGATACTCGTAGGAGAAATTCGGGGGAATCGACATCCGGTTCTTTGATAAGTACCGACAACCGGGGTAGAAAATTTGAACGCGGTGAGAAGAAGGGTAGGAAGAAGTCTAAGAAGAGGTATCCATCGAAGGATAGAAGTGAAGTTACTTGTTGGGGTTGCAATCAAAAGGGGAACTTTCAAAGGAATTGCAAAAATGGTTCCACGAAAGGTGTAAACTTGGCCGAAGGGGAAAGTGATGATGCACTTTTGTGTAGTGTTGAAAATTCTATGGAGTCTTGGATTTTGGATTCGGGAGCTTCGTTTCATGCTACTCATATCAAAAGCATGATGAAGAATTTTCGTTCATACCAAGGCAAGGTGAGATTGGTGGACAACAAGCAACTCAATATAGAGGGCATTGGAGATGTTGTTTTGAAGACTACTCTTGGTTCTAGATGGGTGTGAAATAACCTAATTGTGTAATAGTTAGGGTTGTTGAACCTTAATCACTAGCTTTTAGTGGTTCGTGATGGTCTTGACCTTAAATGGACGGTTTTGGAGTAAATGGGTGGTTTAATGCATTAAGTCATTAAATGCACATGTGTGGGTTGTTGGTATTAAGTCCAACTAGCTTGTGTGTTAATTGAGTACTTATTATATTACGTACCTTGCTTTGAAGCTTGTGGAGGTATAAAATCGTCACCAAACTGATAAGGTGAGTGGAGTAATTATACATGTATGTATATGGTGTATTTATTTGTATGCTATGGTATGACCCACAGAGCCGGGAGTGCCATAGTGTGTACGAGTGTACTATGACGTGAACCACGGAGACGGTAGCATCATGGTACATGTGTTGAGATGTGAACCACGGAGCCGGTAGCATCTAAGTGTGAACCACGGAGCCGGTAGCACTATAAAATGAGGTGTGAACCACGGAACCGGTAACAAAGAAGTGTGAACCACGGAGCCGGTAGCACTATAAAAGAGTATGACTCGAATGCGTAGTGACGTGAACCACGGAGCCGGTAGCGTCATAGCATTACGTATGGTGTGAACCACGGAGCCGGTAGCACCATGACGAGTGTATGGTTAACCATATAGTTTGTGTATGTGTCGTTGTATAGCATAATATATTATTTCGGTGAATATGCTACTGATTACGCTAGTTGCGGTATTTGGAGGTTACTAGCTTATACTCGGAGTTTGTATGCTAATTGTTATTGCTAGCGATTATACGGTGTATGTAAGTGTATGCAAGTAGGTATATTATATATGTATATGTATAATTATTGCATTCACTAAGCTTTAGCTTACCCTCTCGTTGTTTACTCTTTTTAGGTTCCGGCGTGGACAAGGGTAAGGGTGTTCGGTTGGATTAGTGGCCTCCCGCTTTGTTTTGATAGGGGCGCATTTGTGATGATTAGCTTTTGAAGTTTGGCCAAGATGTGGGTAGTTTAACCCCAAACACCATGCTCTAGTGTAGTTTGGAAATTAAACTCGTACGGTCGAAACTTGTATTTTGAACGAAACTCGTAAAACGGCCGATGTGGGCCCGAAGTTGTAAAACTCGATTTTATTGTGGAAATCTCTTAGTTTAATCTATATTGACATGCTGTAAAAAGGGTTACGTTTAAAAGTGTCGGGAAGCGGGATTTTCGCTTGTGTAAATTGGAACCCGGGATCAGAACCTGGCAGTTCATTGGGACGCCGTCCCAAAGGGCTGGACGCCGTCCAGATGTATTGAACAAAAAAAATTTTTTGGGTCGTATTTCGGTATAACGAAGTCGGGTCGTTACAAACCAACAGTGAGTTGGCGTTTAACTCCTTCATCTTCACAGAATTTATTAAACTGTGTAGAGGTATATTCTTTTCCTCTATCACTCCTTAGTGTTTTTATATAATGGCCACTACTCTTTTCGACGAAGTTCTTAAACTTCTTTAATATCGTAAATACTTCTGATTTTTCACGCATGAAATACACCCACGTCATTCTAGAATAATCATCGATGAAGAGGATGAAGTACCTGTTTTGGTTAAAAGACGGGGTCCTCATTGGTCGACATACGTCAGTGTGCACCAGCTCTAGTATACCTTTCGCTCTCCAAGCTTTGTCCCGAGGGAAAGGTTTTCGATGTTGCTTGCCCATCATACAGCTTTCACACGTGTTATTGATCTCTTCTATGTTCGGCAAGTCTCTCATCATATTCTTTTGTTGAAGGATTTTTAGTGCGTGAAAGTTAAAGTGGCCAAATCTTCGTTGCCATAGCCATGATTCTTCGACTTGGACTTTCATGGCTGTGTCTCTGATATACTACCAACGAAGCAAAAAGTTACGATTCTCCATTGGAACCTCGGCTATTAATTTGTAGTTATTTTTCTTGTCACGGATAACGCATGAATTATCTTCGAACAGTAAAGAGTAACCATGCTCCATCATTTGGCCAACACTTAGCAAGTTACTTGCTAGGCTTGGTACTAGAAGAATGTCATTAGTAGATCGAGTGACGTTATTAGTTTGAACAGTAATAGTACCTTTGCCTTTGGTATCAACAAGTTCTCCATTCCCTAGTTTGACGCGGGATTTTACTGACGTGTTGATACTATGAAATAGCTTCTCATCTCCTGTCATGTGGTTGCTGCACCCACTGTCGATCAACCAAGTATCATCCCTCTATTTATTTGCGACATGGCAAGCATAGAATAGCTGATTTTTGTTCTCCGGTATCTCCGCACTTTCTTCTGTGAAGTTGGCTCGATGGTTTTATTTTAAACGGCAATCTTTTTCTAGATGCCCAAATCTTTTGCAGTTATTGCATTTACAGTTATTGCATTGTGGCTTTCCTTTGTGAATTCATTCTTTCTCCAAGTGGTTTGTCTTTTTGCAGATACCACATGGAGGGTAGCTTTTTCTTCTCTGATCGAACCCGGTTCTGGGTTTATCTCCTCTTCTAGAATTTTCTTCAAGATTTCTTTTCCCCCCATTATTAGATTTTTGAAACCTTATTTTGAGTTTAGACTGAAACGCACTTTCAAGTGATTTTTCACTGCGTCGACTCAGTCTAGCCTCGTATGCTTCTAAAGAGCCAACTAATTCCGTTACTGACAGAGTCTCGATGTCTTTTGACTCTTCAATAGCGGTAATGACATGATCGAATTTTTCTGTCATGCTGATGAGTATTTTTTCTACGATCCTTTTATCAATTATATTATCTCCATAGGCTCTCATTTGATTTACTATTTCTTTAATTCTAGAATAGTAGTCTTTAACGGTCTCAGTTTCCTTCATATTTAAATTTTCAAAATCCCTTCTTAGAGTTAGTAGTTTGACAGCTCTTACCTTGACATTTCCTTGAAATTCTTCTTGAAGGATTTTCCACGCCTCTTTGGCTGTTGTAGCTCCCATGATTCGTGGAAAGATAGACGGTGTCAAGGCTTGTTGAATATAGCCTAGAGCGGCAACATTTCTTACAACATTTTTGTTGTATTTTTCTTATTCTTCCGCGGACAGAGTTTCGACGTCTTTTGGAGTTGTAAACCCGACTTCAAACATATCCCACAAGCTTTGTGCTTGGAAATATGTCTTCATTCGGATACTCCAAAAGTCATAGTTGTCGCCATCAAAGACGGGGATAGGAATATTATATGCACCAACGGTAGTCATGGTGTACTCGAACAAACGCCCAATACGGCTCTTGATACCACTTGTTAGAATTGTAGTGTATTTAGATTAAGTTATTAGTTTTAATTTAGATATTTATAGTGATGGATGTTTATGTTATGAGGGGATTTTTATAAATGTTGAAGACTTGTTGTTTAGAAAGAAGTGATTCTTTATTGCTATTGAATTGTGTTGTGTTTTTTTTTTTTTTTTTTGTACATCTCGTTTCACAACATCACAAGCCTATTTATAGGCATCATATATGTTGGCTAGAACTATCTAGCAATTTCTAATTTTTTACTAACCAACCTTCTAAGTAGTTCTTAAATAATATCTTCTTCAAATATCCACTATATGTATCTTCTACCAACTTCTAGTTAATACATTTCTAAATATCTATTACTAGTAAATATCTAATACTAGTAAATATTAGTAAATTCTAGATTAATCTAGAAAAACATTAATATTTCAACACTTTGCTACCTTTGAATCTTAGAGAGTGGCGTCATCATAGGCAATATTAATGGCTGCTGCCTCTACAGTCTCAAACGTATTTCGGTAGCCTTTCCCTGCAGTTTTAGAAAAGTTTTAGAAAAGTTATTGTTATAAGTTTGCTTTTTGTTTACTTCACGGTTTTATCCTTATTTTTTACAAACATGTTTGTTTTATATGCATAAGTAAGACGATAAAAGAACTTACCTTATAACTCTTATCTATTTATAAAAGTGAACAATTAATTTGAAGTTGCGATAGCCCGAAAGAAATAATGGACAATATAATTGAAATGAAGGAAGTAGTTTAGTTGGATACTTGGATTTCAAGACTTTGAATTTTGACATTTGTGTCCATTTCCATCACTTTTTTTATAATTTTTCTTAAATTTAACACATAGAAATTTTTTATCATTTAAAATGGCAATTATAAATTATCACTGACTAAGGAGAGAGAATGAGAGACACAGTGAGGAGTGAGAAAACATCAAGAGAGAATGAGAGAATGATGTTTAGGGTTCTGAACTGTAATTCTAGGGTAAGGTTGACAAAAGGAATCGTCGATTGCAATTTAAAAAGGAAGATCAAGTACAGATATTAAAGGGTTATAAGCACTTGCTATTCACGTGAGTGCAACTTGATGAACAGCTAACATTCCTTCGGGTTAAGGATGTAGTTGGGACTAATTGTTCAGTTACTTATAAAATGGAAGGGACGAAATGAACAAATAAAGTGATAACAAGGGAACTATTTAAATAATATATTTTCTCGAGAAAAAAACCACGATCTAATCTCTATAACAAATTCGACAGAACTAGGGTTTAACAGGAGTAACGACTAACGACGTTGCAGACTCTATAATTGGTGTATTGATTTTAAGGTAAATCCCTTAAAACTGTGAGGTAAGGTGTTTAAATAATAAACCCAAAATTTAACGTCTAGTTTGGCTGCTGAAACAACTAATTTTTTAGCATCAATTTGTATTTGATTCTAGGGTTACTATTTTTATTAGGAATAAGTCTTAGATATCGCTTTTATTTATTTTTTGCTTAACAAGAAATCTGCCGCTTTGAATTAGCTACTGATTTTTTTTATTTTTCTTCAGCAGATGAAGGAAGTGGAGAGAATCCACGGACCACAGTTAGAAGATATTCCGGTGGATTTGATCCACCGTATTCAGACGTTGTTGCCCGTCAAAGAAGCTGCTCGTATGTGTGTGATGTCAAAGTCATGGCTACACGCTGATGGAAAATAATCACAACGGACAATCTACAAAGCGGAAACAAACCCGTTTGACCAACACTTTCCCGACCCGTATGAACCCGTGAGGAAACTAACAAACAAGCTATATCAAATCCAACCCAATTCAGTCCCCAAATTTGTTCCAAATCAGTAGCCAAACAATAATCAAGCACACACTAAATACACGCGACTTTTTACGTGGAAAACCCTCAAAATCGAGAGTAAAAACCACGGGACTCGTAAGCCACTTAATGTTCCACTATCATCAACAAGAGAGCAATACAATAATCCTTCTCTAGCTCAACTAGAAGTATACAACATCATCATACTCTTGAACAACAATAATCAACAAGTATATGAAGAAATTAAAGACAAAAGATGAACAACACAACCAATAAACTGCCCTCTGTTCCAGCAGCAAGAACACGAGCTACAGGCCTCTTTAGACAAATTCAACGGTTGAAAATGGTGGCACTGATGTCAGGAAGACACAGCATAAAAATGAAGAAGATTCAACGGTCGGATCTCCGGGGATCGTCGATTTTCTGGCCTGCTGTCACTGTAGACGGAAATGGAGTTTCACTCTTTTTCTTGATCTATCTCTCTGATCTCTCTTGATAAATACAGCTGCAAACAATTAACATATTAATTCCCCCAGATGTTGACCAGGTCAAACTTCATCTTGGGCCTATTTTGTTGGGCTTGGGCTTCCTCATAAATGGAAAACTTAAATAAAACCCAACAAATCTCCCCCTTTTCAATTATGAGGAATGGATCGCCATCCCGGCGATCGAGCAACATACCTTGAGCTTCTCACTTGCTAAAGCCTTTGTGAACATATCGGAACCATTATCATCGGTATGAACTTTATCAAGTTCAAATGAACCATCTTCAAGACGTTCTCTAATCCAATGATACCGCACATCAATATGTTTTGTCCGCTTATGATACATAGAATTTCTAGCCAAATGAATCGCACTCTCATTATCACAAAGAACCACATATCGTGATTGCTTAAACCCAATGTCTTGTAGAAACTTTTTCATCCACAATAGTTCTTTGCACGCTTCTGTTGCTGCCATATACTCAGCCTCGGTTGTAGACAATGCAACACACTTTTGTAACCTTGATTGCCATGAAACTGCTCCCCCTGCGAAAGTCATCATATATCCAGAAGTGGATTTCATGTTATCTTTGTTTCCTGCCATATCTGAGTCTGTATAACCAACAAGCAGCGGCTTTCCATTTCCAAATGTGATACCTAATTTTGAAGTACCTCGTAAGTATCTCATAATCCATTTAACTGCTTCCCAATGCTTCTTACCCGGAGTTGACATAAACCGACAAACAACACCTACCGCATGAGCTATATCAGGCCTAGTACACACCATAGCATACATCAAGCTACCAACCGCTGAAGCATATGGAACTTTATCCATCTCCTCAACATCCTCCTTTGAAGAAGGGCAATCTCTATCTGTTAGCTTAAAGTTGTTAGTAAGAGGGGAACTAACCACTTTAGCATTCTCCATATTGAATCTACTAAGCACCTTTTCAATGTATTGCTCTTGTGATATATGTAACGTCTTAGAACCTCTATCTCTAGAAATTCGAATGCCAAGAATCTGTTTTGCTGGCCCCAAATCTTTCATAGCAAAGGACTTGCTCAATTCTCGCTTCAACTGCGCAATTCTTTTAATATTTTTACCAACAATCAACATATCATCAACGTATAACAACAATATGATGAAATCATCATCACCAAACCTCTGAAAGAAAACACAATGATCTGAAGTTGTCTTTCGGTAGCCTTGCTTTCCTATAACCGACTCAAACTTCTTATACCACTGTCTCGGTGCTTGCTTCAACCCATATAGACTTTTCTGAAGTCTACAAACATAATTTTCTTTACCCTTAACCCGAAAACCTTCAGGTTTCATCATGTAGATTTCCTTATCCAAATCACCGTGAAGAAAAGCAGTCTTGACATCCATCTGTTCAACCTCAAGATCAAGACTAGCAGCTAACCTAAGAACCACTCGAATAGATCCCATCTTCACGACTGGAGAGAAAATCTCATCAAAATCAATACCCTTTTTCTGGCTGAATACTTTAACAACTAACCTAGCTTTGTACCTTGGTTGTGAAGTAAGCTCATCTGTCTTCACTTTGAACACCCATTTGTTTCTCAAAGCTCTCTTGCCTTTAGGTAACTTCACCAACTCATAAGTATTATTCTCATGTAAGGAATTCATTTCATCTTGCATGGCTTCACCCCACTCTTTCTTATGCTCATCTTTCATTGCTTCTGAATAACATTCTGGCTCTCCCCCATCAGTAACTAATACATACTCATCAGCAGAATATCTAAAAGAAGGATGACGGTCTCGAGTAGACCGCCTAAGTGGGACAAATGGGGGCACATCTGGTACTGAAATCTCTACCTGCTCCGGAGCATCACCAACATCAGTACCATGTTCATCATTCTGAACATCATCTCCAACATGTTGTGGAGTAACTGGATCCAAATCAACAAGATTAGTACTAGGTTGAGGAACTGAATCTGTCTTCTCAACATCTTTTAACATCTGATCTTCTGTAAAAACAACATCTCGGCTACGTACAAGTTTCTTCTGAACTGGATCATATAACCTGTACCCAAAATCATCTTCACCATAGCCGAGGAATACACATGGCTTAGTCTTCATATCAAGCTTTGACCTCTCATCTTTGGGAACATGAACAAAAGCTTTACATCCAAAAACTCGTAAATGGCGGTAAGAAACATCTTTGCCACTCCAAACCCTGTTAGGAACATCAAAACGCAAAGGAACACAAGGGGTTAGATTAATAATATGAACTGCCGTATTTAAACCTCACCCCAAAAGGAATCGGACAACCCTGCATGTGAAAGCATACATCTAACTCTCTCAACCAAAGTTCTGTTCATCCTCTCTGCTAAGCCATTCAACTGAGGTGTCTTTGGTGGAGTCTTTTGATGCCGAATACCATTCTCCTTACAGTAAGCATCAAATCTGCCAATGTATTCACCGCCATTATCAGTCCGAATACACTTGAGTTTCTTCCCCGTTTGCCTTTCAACTTTGCATGAAATTCCTTAAACTTCTCAAACACTTGATCTTTTGACTTTAAGGTGTAAACCCACACCTTCCTGGAATGATCATCAATGAATGTAACAAAGTAGGAACATCCACCAAGTGTTCTAGTCTTCATAGGCCCACAAACATCCGAATGAACTAGATCAAGTACGTTCTCCATTCGAAAAGAAGAATGACTCTTAAACACAACTCTGGTCTGTTTCCCTGCCAAACAGTGAGAACACTTACTCAAATCAATACCACTAACACCCGACAACACATTCTTCTTGAACAAGATTGACATCCCCTTTTCACTCATGTGGCCAAGTCTTTTATGCCACAACTCAGTAGAATCAACATTGTCCACTGCGTTAACAATGTTCTGGATAATCTTCGGACGCGTGATGTATAATCTTGAGTCTTTCTTGCCTCTTCCCACTATCATAGAACCAAGAGTTAGTTTCTAAATACCATTACCAAAACCGTTATAATAACCATCATCATCAAGAATGCCTGTTGAAATAACATTAAGTCTCATATCCGGAACATGTTTTACATTATGCAAAACTAACTCCACTACCGTGTCAAATTTCAAACAAACATCTCCAATACCAACGATCTTTGATAAACCGGCATTACCCATCCTAGCAAATCCATAGTCACCTGGAGTGTAAGATGAGAAGTGATCTCTACAAATTGCAACATGACATGTAGCACCACTATCAACAATCCAACTCGTGTCATCATGAGTAAGATTGATCATATCATAATCAATACAAACAAAGAACTCATCTGTGATAGCGTTAACTTCAACCTTATCATCATCACCACCATCACTTTTCTTTTGTTTATTCTTGTCATATGCCTTTTTCTTCTCATTCTTCAACTTTGGACAATACCACTTTGTGTGCCCCTTTTCATGACAATTATAACACTCAACATTAACAAATTTACCTTTGCGTGAGCTGCTACGATGATTGCCTCTTTTACCCTGACCTCTACTATGACTTCTCCCCCGCGTTTCTGTGACCAAGATATCTGACTGTGAAGAGGAACCTTGTGACTTTCTTCTCATCTCTTCATTCAAAATACTACCCTTAGCCAATTCCATGGTGATAGTACCATTCGGTGCAGAGTTGGACAAAGATGTCCTAAAAGTCTCCCAAGAGTCCGGTAATGTACCAAGTAACCAGAGACCCTGAATCTCATCCTCAAACTTGATACCCATACCTGTAAGCTGATTTATAATACCCTGATATGCGTTTAGGTGATCTGTAATAGGAGTCCCATCATGATACTTCAAAGCCATCATCTGCTTAATTAAGAACAACTTGTTATTCCCAGTCTTTCGCTCATATAACTGCTCAAGCTTTTTCCATAAGGCTTTAGCACCAGTCTCCCCAGTAATATGATTCACAACATTATCATCAACCCACTGCCGAATATACCCACATACTTGTCTATGCAAAATTTTCCATTGAGCATCAGATTTTTCCTCAGGTTTATCCTCAGTAAAAACAGGCAAATAATAATCTTTCACATAAAGAAGATCCTCCATCTTGCCTTTCCAAACATGATAATTTGAACCATTTAAACTAATCATTTTACTTGTATTAGCTTCCATCTTTCACACAAGTCAAATCAATAACCTAGCTCTTGATACCAATTTGATGGAAAATAATCACAACGGACAATCTACAAAGCGGAAACAAACCCGTTTGACCAACACTTTCCCGACCCGTATGAACCCGTGAGGAAACTAACAAACAAGCTATATCAAATCCAACCCAATTCAGTCCCCAAATCTGTTCCAAATCAGTAGCCAAACAATAATCAAGCACACACTAAATACACGCGACTTTTTACGTGGAAAACCCCTCAAAATCGAGAGTAAAAACCACGGGACTCGTAAGCCACTTAATGTTCCACTATCATCAACAAGAGAGCAATACAATAATCCTTCTCTAGCTCAACTAGAGGTATACAACATCATCATACTCTTGAACAACAATAATCAACAAGTATATGAAGAAATTAAAGACAAAAGATGAACAACACTACCAATAAACTGCCCTCTGTTCCAGCAGCAAGAACACGATCTACAGGCCTCTTTAGACAAATTCAACGGTTGAAAATGTTGGCACTGATGTCAGGAAGACACAGCCCAAAAATGAAGAAGATTCAACGGTCGGATCTCCGGGGATCGTCGATTTTCTGGCCTGCTGTCACTGTAGACGGAAATGGAGTTTCACTCTTTTTCTTGATCTATCTCTCTGATCTCTCTTGATAAATACAGCTGCAAACAATTAACATATTAATGCCCCCAGATGTTGACCAGGTCAAACTTCATCTTGGGCCTATTTTGTTGGGCTTGGGCTTCCTCATAAATGGAAAACTTAAATAAAACCCAACACACGCTTGGTCTACCACCACTACCCTTAGGTTTCATCCACCAAAAAAGCTTTTAAGCAAACAACAACTAAAAACGTACATCGATTTGATCAACCACACTTTACAAAGGTATCGCATGCACAACATATCAATCACGAGTTTTGATCTTCACTTCCGAATCATAAACCAGGAATCACTTCCTTTTGTTAATAAATGGATTCATGCAGTAGCTTCTAGAAGCAGTCTAAAAGAGCTTTACCTTGCCAGATGAGCTATTCTTGGGTGAAAACTTAGATACTGTTAGTGTAAAAGCTGACCCCCATTTCTTATTTTGGCATTCCCTTTTTATGAGAAATAATGTGGTTATAAAGTGTGTCAACTTACGAGTATTAGAGTTGATCGATGTAACGTTAAGTGACGAGACACTTGCTAAGTTATTGTCTACTTGTATCTTACTTAAAAAGATTAACCTTTCAAAATGTGAAGGGTTGAGCAGAATCATGGTAAAAAACCTCCATTATCTCCGTGAACTGGAAATTACCCGAGGAAAATGAGATTCTACTCCAGAAATTTATGATGTCCCATGTCTTCACATATTTAAGCTCACGTTATTGCCCAATAGGAATAACCTTCTATCGGATTCGTTAGAAAGTGTGAGAGAATTAGTCTTAAAGGGTGATATCATGGATGATGCATATTCCAACATTATATCAAAGTTCCCTTTTCTTGACAGTTTGAGCCTTAACATTAGCTCTTGCAATCCGAATGTGTTGGATATTACATCCATTTCTTTGAAGAGACTGAACATATATCCGTTGCATTATGCCATGAAAATCGACATAAAAGCTTATGCCCCAAAATTAGATAAGATCCATTACAAAGGCAATTCAATGCCTGGTCTCTTGTTTCCATCTACCGCTTCCGGCCAAATTGAGCTAACATTGGAGTTATTCAATCGAATAGATCAATCGTTCTTTCTTAAGACAAGGGAATTCCTCAAATTATCAAACAAGTTTAAAATTAAAATAATTGCTTGTAATTCTGTTTTTATAGTGCCGTTCAACTATGAAATAGAGGATATGATAAGACAGATCCAAATTCCGGCTATGAATGTTGAACGACTAACGTTTGAAACTGATTCACATAAAGGCTTATGGGAGAGCCCACGACTATTTCTCGAGGCAATTTTTTGTATTATGCGTCCCAATTACTTAACAATAACTCATCCGGGAATCAGGGGACCTTTGAAGCTAATTGCAAGGGAGATGATGGGACTGAGATTCAGAAAGGGGGTATGGGATAGGCCTCAAAAATGTGGAAATACAAAATCGTGTTGATGGAAAATGGATAACACTAACAAGTATATGGATAAGTTCACCTGACGGAATAGCTTCTCTCGACTACTATTGTGGTAACTTCAAACTAACTTGGTGTTCCCTATAGAAGCTACCATCTCCATTTATTATTTATTTTTAATAATTTTAGTATAATTCTAGTTTTATAGTTGCTGTTGCAGTATCCAGCATTCTATACTAGTTAATATGGTTTTTTTTTTTTTTTTTTTTTTTTTTTTTTTTTTTTTTTTTTTTTTTTTTGTGCTTTCTACTTATTGATTAGACTGTTTTCACCGAAGCTTAACAGCCCTTACTGAAACATATTTTTATGTGATGTGGATATCAATCAATATGATCGATTTGATCTATATTTTGTATCATGTTAATTAGTGAAGAGTTGCATAATGAATGACTGATGTAGATTAGAGTTTTATAGAATACAATTTAACTATTAAGGTGTATTGGGTCATGAGTGAATGATGTTGGGTCAGGTCTTGTTGGGTCGAGACACAGTTTTTCCAATCAACAAAATAATCTATCTTTTTACAATCACCCCAGCAAAGAATATACTTTCCAGTCCTCAAAGTGAAATTTTGTTGAACCAAAGAGAATTATTTACATGATAATTTACTTTTTGTGCAAACATTGTATCAAGTTCTACTGTATGAGTACATTAAATTTACACTAGGATTGATTTTCATATAAGCAATGAGTAACATTCGGCCTTTTGTCCAAAAATTGTTGCTCAATCTTTACTGTATGACAAAATACTGCTAAGCATAGGCTTGAGTTTTAAATTTTTGGTTTTACCTACTGTACCCACTCGACCCACTCAACGGACCTGTTGGACCAGCTTTGTAAAGGTTTTAATGGGACCTTTTTTTTCTACTGATTCAATAGGTAAACAATGGATCCAATGGATTCCTTTTAAGACTTAGGGTCTCATTTGCCATGTATAATGTTAATAGACTCAAACCAAAAACAAAATAAAATGCAATGCTTTAACTTCTACTTAGTTTTTTATATGATCAATTCATGCAAGAAATATTTAGAGTCAATACCTGTGCATTTTATGCAAAAAAGGGTTGTTACTAACCATGGGATGGTGAGGTCAGGTGTTCAAATCCATGTACGAAGCTAAAAAAATTTAATCCCCTTCGTAGCCACGCAAGTTCACCCGCGATGACTCAGGGGCCCCTGCAAAGTGGGTAGTCGCCCTGAGATTAATCGGCTCAAAAAGCGAGTCGGAAACCCAGATATACCAATTTTTTTTTAACAAAAATAGGATGTTATTTGTTTCATGTCGATCTTTAATACAAGGTAGATTGATGTATATTTTTGCTAAAGTTGATTGTTCGCTATATGTTTGCTAAAGTTAATTGTTTGCTTTATATTTACTAATGACTTTGTTTGAAGTGATTAACATGGTAGTTGTAGAGAGAGAAAAAAAAACACAAGATGAATATTTGGAAGTGGTAGGTAAGATTATAAGAAAACTACATCTTAATTTTACGCAATACCATGAAATTCCTTAATTTTTATGTAATAGTCTTGCCAATATTGCATAGATCTAGAGCCAGATAACTTCCTTGCATATATCTATCTACACGATGACGAAGAAGATTGCAAAATATTTCAGATTATAACTAATTTCATTTGCACCCACAATATATTGTGAGTTAGGGGGTTGTTGATGATGTTGACGGGTTTTAAAAATAACCTAACTCATACTTAACTGGTTAGACCCTTTCAAGGAATTTGAGTTTTGCTTTACTACCTTTGAATCTTAGAGAGCAGCTTCATCATATATAGGCAATATATGGCTGCTGCCTGTGCAGTCTCAAACGTATTTCAGCAGCCTTTCCCCATGGTCATTGCATTACTCCTATGTAGTGTCTCTTCGTCTTTTGCCTTGTGTTCATCATACAATCATCATGGGGTTTGTTATCATAAAATAGGAAACTACCATCTTAACTTGTACTCCAGACAACAAGGTTGCAAAATTCGCTATTCGGGAATTAATCTGCTGGAACTTCGGAAGGAGTAATCGGCAATTCGAGTTTAATCGTGAATTAATCGGATTGTACTTTATACATTTAAATATTAAATTTCAAAAATTATATGTGTAAATATAGAAGAAAATCGTAAAGATAAACATAGACTTTAACAAATTGTCTAAAAATTTTCATTTTGGTCTACTCTCTCTGAAATTCTAGTTTAAATTCATGTAAAATTGTTGACCAATTTTGACTTCGACCGACTTTGATTACCAAATTGAGTTTTGATCCATAAATCGACGTTGACCGATAAAATAAACGGATTTTGAAAAATCGGAACAAATTGCCCTTAAAAATGAGTAACCGGGGAGTAATCGGGTTTTTTACAACACTGATATATATATTAATTGAGATGTGTCAAAATACACATAGTTTTTGAAAAGTTACTGTTATAAAGTGTACTTTTTGTTTACTTACGGTTTTATCCCTATTTTTTTTACCAACATGTTTGTTTTATATGCATATAAGTAAGACCATAAAAGAACTTACCTTATAACTCTCAATAAGAGTATTGATGATATTAGTTGAGTATGTATGTTATTTTGTAGGTTAACAAGGGTATATACAATATTCTCCCAAATTTTATGTAGTCACCGAGTTTATCTTGGTAGTCGTGCAATTACCCAAAAAGCTTTCCGTCAAACAATTACCTGAAAATATACCTGTCAAATTTGGATAACTAATGTGTACCAGGATACATTCTACAATATTCAGTTTAAAAGTCCATCACAAGTGCAGTTAATCACAATTGGTGGACAAAAACATTGTAGCATACTTGTATCTATATATCTATTTTAATTTAAATCATTAAGCTATTGTCACCGGAAGCATTTTTTATTAGCAAGCATAAACCGCCTAAACCAGCTATTATAAAACTGAGCTAACTCATGGCTGGTCCATTTGGTAACAGACATGGGGCTTGAGCATGTTGTATTCCTTCAAATCAGTTCGTATTTATCTTCTTGGCTTATGGTACTTAGGATGATAAGGAGCAGCCTTCCCATTAATAAATGGTTCCCCTGCCACATGAAACACAAAAAAGTCTTTTTAGTTAATTATGATACCACTAAGATAAGAAGCAACATACAATCACTAGTATATATTCACTTAAAAAAAAAAGAATTTAATTAATACTCTGTAGCTTCTAACTAGGGGTATAAATGAGCCAAACTACTCGCGAGCTACCCGAACTCGACTAGTTAAAAACTCGATTCGAGCTGAGCCTAAACGAGCTCGAGCTCGAGCGCGAGCCCGAGCTTGAACATATTTTGAAGCTCGATTAGTAAACTAGTGCGAGCTCGAGTTTCATATCTCGAGCTGGCTCGCGAGCCTAAACGAGTTTTTTATATATACACACAAAATTACTATTTTTATAGTAATAATATATAGTATATAATGTATAAGATAAATTCATAATAATTGTTATAATTTTTATATAGTTAAAATACTAATATTAAATCTTATAAAAAATATACAAAAACATATATGTAATATAATTAAATAAAAAAACTATTAATAAAAAATATTACGTAATAAACTAGTTGAATTCGAGCCGAGCTCGAGCTTCTGTAATATCAAACGATCAAACGAGACGAGCTCCAACTTAAGATATTAGGCTTGAACCGATCCGAGCTTGAGCTCTGTGAATTCCAAACGAGCCGAGCTCGAGCTCGGCTCGGCTCGTTTACAACCCTACTTGTAACTGTACACTTCACACAAAACATCACAAAAAGAGCTAATAAAAAAAATAAACAGTAAGTGGTACCTCCATAGTCTTTGTTCTCTACGTCCATATATGAATCAGGTAGCACCCGAAGAACACCAGGTATCCCTAACAAAAAACAATAGAGAAAAACAAGATATGATTATCTAAATTTCAAACAACCAAATTCGAAAGAAAAATATCTATAGCTAATTACCTCGTAGCTTGAGAGAGTCATCTGAAGACACATTTGCTCCAAAACCATAATAACGACCTCTAGTCAAAACTGAATAGATTTTCATCCTTGCTTCATCATAACTAATTAATAAAATCACAAAACTTAGTCTTTTGGAAGCTTAAAAATAAGCTGACCTTTAATATACTGCATAAAATCATCTTCAGACCGAAGAAAGTATTATTCAACAATAATCACATTCCAAAATTTCAGCTTTACACTAATTAACAGATTTCTTACTCACATAAAATTAAATGAAACGTACAATACATAAAAAAAAAAAAAAAAAAAAAAAAAAAAAAAAAAAAAAATTAATGTCATAATTACTGAACCAAATATAATTAAACCCGAAAATAATACTATCTTCCAACAACTTTTGCTAAAGTATTGATAAACGAATCAATAATTTCATCTCGAGTAGGTGAACCTTCAGGTTTTTTAACGACAACAAGCCAATGTTCAAAATCACAGCCATCAAGCCAAATCTTTTTCTTTGGTGAAGGTTTCGACCGGATAGAGTGCGAGGACATTACCAAAGATCTGTTCCTATTCATCGTCTTGGCTCGAGCGATAGCATTATTTCTATCAAACTCCTCATGGTACTTAGCATCATAAGGAACAGCCTTCCCATCAATAAATGGTTCCCCTGCCCCATACAACACACAAACAATGAGTCTTCTTAATTAATCATTATACCCACAATATAGAAAGCAACATGCAATCACTTTTGTTTTTAAAACGAGATTGGAGTCACTGATAGGGAGGAGTTCCCACCACCCGATCATATCCGTTCCACGTGTTAAGGATGTTTCAGCGAAAAACTACCATAGAACAGGCTATGAGTGTAGACCCTCCGGAAGCTCCCGATGAACTCTGCCATAGGCCATGCTTACCTCCGGAGGACTCCATAACCAACTACAAAGCAAGTTGTATTATGAAATCTCTAAATGAGACTCGAACTCGAGAGCTCACAGACACCCAGGAAAACGGTAACCACTCGGCTAAATGGAGATGGTTAGGAACATACAATCACTAGTATATATCTATTGCATATAAATACATTTAACCGTTTGTAAGTGTAAGATTCAGACAAAACCTCACAAAAAGGGCTAATAAAATAACAAACGGTAAGTGGTACCTCCATAGTCTTTGTTCTCTACGTCCACATATGAATCCGGTAGCACCCGGCGAACACCAGGTATTGCTAACAAAAAACAATAGAGAAAAACAAAATATGATTATCTAAAACTTCAAACAACCAAATTCGAAAGAAAAACATCTAGCTAATTACCTTGTAGCTTGAGAGAGTCATCTGACGACACGCGTGCTCCAAAAGCATAATAACCTCTAATCGAGACTGAATAGATTTTCATTCTTGCTTCATCATAACTAATAACCGAATCAAAAATCAATCACATAGTAACCTCTCACTAAAATTTACAAGAAACTTGAAAAACAGCCCAATATGCACATAAACATACACACCAACAAAGACATGAACATACACACACAATACTCTTGTACAAAAAATAACCATTTCGAAATTTAAAAATAAGCTGTCCTTGAAGATACTGCATAAAATTCATCTTTAGACTGAAGCACGTACTATTCAACAATAATCACATTCCAAAATTTCAAATTTACAATATTACAATTACAATATATATACAGTACATTTAAAATAAAAGATTAATGTCAAAATAACAAATAAATAGTATCTTCCAACAACTTTTGCTAAAATATTGATATACGAATAAATAAGTGCATCTCGAGTAGGTAAATCTTCAGGTGTATCAACGACAACAAGCCAAAGTTCAAAATCACAGCCATCAAGCCATATCTTTTTCTTTGGTGGAGGTGTCGACCGGATAGAGTCCGCGGACATTACCAAAGATCCGTTCTGGTAAGTGTGTAAAACACGAATGTTGTTGACAACAGGTGCTGCCTGATGTAAACTGGCGGCGACAGGGATGAGTGGGAGGATGGAGGAAGGTGTGATGGTGGTTGAGATACGGGAAATTAGAGTTTGGTTTGCAGTGAAGAGAACACGAGCTGCCATTTCAAGTTTGTTTGGATCTAAAATAAAACCCTAAGATCATTTGTAGTGGTTGGGGGCGTGAGTTGGGGGCGTGAGTTGCTCTTTGTACTTTTTTGATGACTTTAACGTGTTGGTTATTTTTGTGAAGCAGTGGTGGTGTAAATTTTTGATGTGGGTTGAGAGTATTATGATGATGTGTTAAAATATAATTGGGTTAAGTATTAAAAAGGAATAAAAATACTCCATATTTTTGAAATAAAAAAAATAAAAAAACAACACCACGCCTGTTGCTTCTTCCGTTGCATAACAACGCACATGGACCAAAATCTTCCATCCAATGCCCTGATACTTTCAGGTGTGGGTTGGCAATACACGTAGGATCCAACGCCCACAATTGGACCGATACAACCCGTCTAAGAGACAAACGCACATTAGTTTAATTTTATAAGGTGATCACCATTTAATTACCTAATATACCCTAAATTATACTTAGAATAATACTCCGTAATATAAGTTCAACTCCCTATATTAATCTAAGGGTATAACTGTAAGTTTATGACAAAAAATATACATGGATGAAAAAATGGTGTTTGAAAATCACCTCCCATTTTATATCCCACATCTCAATTTAATTTTAATATTATAATTCTCTTATTCTCCGTAGACGTGTTCATAAAATCGTCAAACCGTAAAAACTGGCCGAATCGTATTGATTTTATTAGTTCGGTCCAATTTGAATATTGACAATCCAGTCGCCAATTTGGAAATCACCAAACCGTGAAACCCGGTTCGGTTTACGGTTTTATTAGATCATCGACCGGTTAAACCGGTCCACTCAACCAAATTCGGTTTCAATTTATAACATTAAGTAATTGGATATATATATATATATATATATATATATATATATATATATATATATATATATATATATATATATATATATATATATATATATATATATATATATAGTGGTAGGATCAAGATGGAAGTAACTATTAGGGGGAATCGGGGGGAAGCAAAATTTTTTTTTCATTTTTTGAAAAAACATTTTTCACGAAATTATAGATTGGATGAAAATATGAACATTTAATAAAGACACTTTGTGATAAATGTTTTTATTTTGGCGGAAAAATGCTCGAAGAAGTAATATATAACAATTATCGTGTTTTTCGAGCGTATGTTGAGGTTTTAGATATTAGGGTTTAGATTTTAGGGTTTAGATATTAGGGTTTATAGGGTTTAGATATTAGGGTTTAGATATTAGGGTTTAGAAATTTAGGGTTTAGATTTAGGATTTAGATTGAGTTTTTAACACGAACGGTTTAGAGTTTAGGGTTTAGGGTTTGGTGTTTTGGGTTTATACCCAAAACACCAAACCCTAAACCCTAAACTCTAAATCGGGCTAAATTTTACTTCACTAAACATGAAAAAAAAACATTAACATTCTTCACGAACAATATTATCTTGAATATTATTTTTGTAGATCGTTTTTCCGCCAAAATAATAACATTCATCACGAAGTGTCTCTTCTAAATGTTCATATTTTCATCCAATCTATAATGTTCGTGAACAAAGTTTTTTAAAAAAACGAAAAAAAAAAATTTTTACTTCCCCCCGTTTCCCCCCGATTGGTTACTTCCCCATTGATCCTGCCCCTATATATATATATATATATATATATATATATACTAGTAAAATGACCCGTGAAATCACGAGTTTGTTTAAACGAAACAGTTTAATGGTATATTTTAGGTATCAAGTGAATTTAAACGCTAAAGTCATTTAGTTTAATAACCCGACGGATTCCGACTAAGAAACTTCTTGTTATTTTTTTCAAACACATTAATATTTAACTTGATCGGAATAAATGAAGTACATTTATTCTCTCACCATCATTTTCCAATTTTTATCACAATTACTATTTTTCTTGTCATAAAAGCTTACATTAGAACCTTTTATTGAGACGTGTATTTCGTATACATATATAACGTGATTAATCTCGTAAAAAACTCATATTTGAATTTGAATAATAATAATATAATAATAATAATAATTAATAACTAATGAGAGTGAATTTTTTTCTCTAAAAACATGAAATAAATAAATAAGTAGATTTAATTTAATTAGTCATTATTAGATTAATGACATTACATAAGGACTTAGATTTTTTTTCTTTTTCTTTTTAATTTTTTCTTAACAAATGAATTAGCCTAATAATGACATCATCATTTTAGGATTTTAATATAACATTAAGTAGTTGGATTTATATATATATATATATATATATATATATATATATATATATATATATATATATATATATATATATATATATATTTATATAGGATCCAGTGAGAACTTTTTTAGTGTGAGAACTCTGGGAACTATAAATACACTCCAACGCTCCAAATACACTGAAATTCGAGCAAAAAAAGTGGCGGGCGAGCAAAAAAAAAAGGGAATTCAAGCTCAAATAAAAAACACGGACGAACAAAAATTCATAGTCGAGAAAACCAAAAAAAAAATTTGTTTGGATTTCAAAAATGTAGAACACATTTTTGTTCGAATATCAATATTTTTGTTCGACTACCCATGTGTTCTACATTTTTTTGTTCGAATTTCAAACATGTATAACACATTTTTGTTCGAATTTAACAATTTTTGTTCGAATTTCTTTTTTTTGTTCGGCCGCGTTTTTTTTTGTCCGACTTTCCCCATTTTTGCTCGACTATCATGTTTTTTGTTCGTTTGTGTCTCATTTTTGCTCGATTTTTTTTTTGCTCGAATTTCAGTGTATTTTTGAGTTCTCAGAGTTCTCATATAAAAAAGTTCTCATTTGATCCCTCTACTATATATATATATATATATATATATATATATATATATATATATATATATATATATATATATATATATATATATATATATATATATATATATATATTTATATAAGGGAATCACTTTTTTGGGGAAATGGGGGAAGATAATTTTTTATTTTTTTTTTTGATTTTTTTTATAAAGATTTTCAAACATTAAGATTAAATGAAAATATGAAAATTTAAAAAAGACATTTTGTAATCGAATGTTACGCTTGAAGAAATAAATGATAACAATTAATGTTTTAATAAGAATTTGTTTCTCATCGTTTTTTTTTTATCTTATGTGAAGTATTTTATTTTCAAAATTTAGCCCTATTTATAATTTAGGGCTTATAGTTTAGGGCTTAAGGTTTAGTGTTTTAGTTTTAGTCCATAAACCCAAAACCCTAGATAATACTATTCATCTTTAAAATCCAATCCTCCATTCATTATTTATTGTTATTGTCATTAATTTTTTTACTAAGATAATACTTGTATATCAGCCTAAATGTGAACATGAATTCATATTTAAATCTCTAGAAGAATAGAAATATGAAATACGAAATCACCAATTAATTGAAAACAAAATCTGCAACTACTCTCAAAGAGAATGTAGAGATGTTAAACAGCAAAAAGATCTAATGGTGAAAGCAAGCTTTCTACATACTCAACCGAGCGTAATCTCATGAATTCTATAATCACGACCAATCTTATCGAATCGTTATGATTTGTGAGAGTATTTAATACTGTTTCAAATGAATCATTTGACGTATCAAAGATAACAAACTGGTTTGAGCCATCAGTCAAAAGAATTTTTCCATTAGCCAAAATACACATAGGGTGGAAATTGTCGAAATAGTAGTTATATTCCAAACCGAATGTAAAGGTACGTGCTTTCGACCATGGATTATTAATCTTGACTCCTCCTTGTTCTTCTTTCATCATCCACAACTCGAATCCAATATCCGTCTTCTTGTCTATCATGCAAAGGCATCCATTTAGTGAACCCAAAATTACGCCAACATACTGATCATCATCATCTGCACATGAATAGTACAACTTAGTAGCATCTTTCCCACTAGGTAAATTTATATTCGAAAACACCATCTCCTTAATATCGAGAGCTAAGATCCCAAAATCGATAACAGAAATAAACCAATATAAACAGTCATTTAGAAATATACCCTCACCCCATAAGTGAGTATTTCTCTTGAGCGGGTACTTTGGTGAAGTGCCTCGCCACGAACTACTTTTAATATCAAAGACTTCACAAGTAATCCACAATGGATCGTCAAGATCTCCAAATCTAAAAATCTTCAAGTCGTTTGTCGTTGCACCATATCCAAATCCAAAAGTATAGAAAGGTCTAAATTTTGAAGAGGGTGGATCCATAACATCTAGTAACTTGGATGCACGGGTTAACGGATTGTATAAATACATATGACAACGGAAGCACAAATCAGTAACGACTAAAATGACTATGCCTTTGAGCGTTCCAACAATAGAGACTTTTGTATACTCAGTAATAATTTCTTCAAAAGGAGAAGGAATTTTGTTTAGAGAAGGAGCTTCCTTTTCGTCTATAACGACAAAAGGCGTTGGGTGTTTGAGAAGAATCATTCGACGTGATCTCGATTCCATAAAAGAAGGATCTGAAATTAAACGATTCCAATGTTGTAATACGCATCTAAACCGGAGTAAAGACTTACCGGGAAGTCGAGCAAGAATATTATTAAGAATGTCATCATGCATTTTGTTAGCTTGTACCCAGCTAGCTAGCTAGCTATATATGGAACACGGAAGGATATATATATATATATATATATATATATATATATATATATATATATATATATATATATATATATATATATATATATATATATATATATATATATATATATATATATATATATATATATATATATATATATATAATTAATTAACGAATATATAAACGTACACATGAGAAATTGAAACCTTCTACTCAAATTTCGGATCTCAAATTTATAGGATCTGAGTATGATTAGGTATTTCTTCACGATCACTCAATATATATAAATATAAATAGGTAGAAAGTACAAAAAGAAAAAGAAAAAAAAAACATATTAACTTGTATAGAATGCTGGATACTGCAACAGTAATAACAATGCTAAAAATTTCAAAATTTAAAAAGAACTGGAGATGCATGGTAGCTTCTATAGAGAAGACCAAGTTAGTTTGAATTCACCACAATAGTAGTCGAGACATTTTCCATGAACTTGTGACGGTTATCCATTTTCCATCAATGCGATTTTGTATTTCAACATTTTTGAGGTCTGGCCCGTACTCCTTTCTGAATTTCAGTCCCATAATCTCCCTTGCAATTAGCTTAAGGGGTCCCCTGATTCCCGGATGACTCACTGTTAAGTAATTGGGACTTATAATACAAAAGAATGCCTCAAGTAGTCATCGTGGGCTCTCCCACAAGCCTTTATCTGAATAACTTATAAACATTAGTCGTTCAACATTCATAGCCGGAACTTGGATCCTTCTTCTCATATCCTCTATTTCATAGTCGAATGGCACTCTAAAAACAGAATTATCATCAATTATTTTTACTTTAAACGACAAATTGAGTACTTCCCTTATCTTAAGAAAGAATGATTGACCAATGTGATTGAATAACTCCAATGTTAGCTCAATTTGTTGGCCGGGAGCGATTGATGGAAACAATAGACCAGGGACTAAATTGCCTTTGTAATGGATGCTATCTAATTTTGGAGCATATACTTTTATGTCGATTTGGACGCCAAAAGACAAATATACAATCAGTCTCTTCAAAGAAACGGATGCAATATCCAACATATTCAGCTTGCAAGAGCAAATGTTAACGCTCAAACTGTCAAAAAAAGGGAACTTTGATATAATATAGGAATATGCATCATCCATGATTTCACCCTTTAAGACTAATTCTCTCACACTTTCTAACAAATTCGATACAAGGTTATTCCTATAACCCAATAAGTTGTGCTTAAATACCTGAAGACTTGGGACATCATAAATTTCTGAAGTAGAATTTCCTGTTCCTGGAGTTATTTCCAGCTCACAAAGATGATCGAGGTTTTTCACTTTGATTCTGTTGAACCCTTTACATTTTGAAAGGTTAATCTTCTCAAGTAAGATATAAGTAGACAATAACTTAACAAGTGTCTCGTCACTTAACGTCACATCAATCAACTCTAATACTCGTAAGTTGACACACTTTATAACCAGTTCGTTGTTAGAGTATGGAGACATTTATACAAAACGAGAAAAAAAAATGTTTCAACACTTCAAATGAAACCGGAAAGCGGTGATGATTCCGAACATAGTGCGAGCTCTAGTGATGAGGAGGACACAAATGAAACCGGTCCAACCATTCCGGTTACTCCTACACCAAGACGCTCGACTAGAGTGCCCAAACCTAATCTTAGGTATTCTCCATCAGCAAACTACTTGCTCTATACCGAGAATGGTGAACCCGAAAGTTACTTTGAGGCAAGGAAAACAAAAGAATTCATACAATGGGAGCTTGCCATGAAAGAAGAGATGGGGTCACTTGAGAAGAATAAAACTTAGTCACTAGTGAAGTTACCTCATGATAAAAGGGCGTTGCAAAACAAATGGGTGTATCGAATCAAGAATGAGTCGGATGGCAAGAAAAGGTACAAGGCTCGTTTGGTAGTCAAAGGCTTTCAACAAAAGGAAGGGGTTGACTACAAAGAGATATTTTCACCGGTAGTTAAAATGACTACTATCCGTTTGGTACTTTCTATAGTCGCATCCGAAGACTTACATCTTGAGCAACTAGATGTAAAAACTGCATTCTTACATGGTGATCTTGTTGAAGAGATCTACATGAGGTAACCCGAGGGCTTTGAGGTAAACGGTAAAGAGAAGTGGGTTTGTAAGCTAAATAAAAGTTTGTATGGATTGAAGCAAGCACCTCGGCAATGGTACTTGAAGTTTGACGAGTTTATGAAGAAGATTGGTTTCTTAAGATGTGAAGCGGATCACTGTTGCTACTTGAAGAAATTCAAGTCTTCTTACATAATCTTATTGTTGTATGTTGATGACATGTTGCTTGCAGGTTCAAACATGTCCGAAATTAACAAGTTGAAGGGATTACTTTCCCGAGAATTCGAGATGAAAGATCTTAGCGGTGCTAGGCAAATACTTGGTATGAGTATTGTGCGCGATCGTGTAAAGGGTACTCTATACTTGTCTCAATCCAAATATATTGAGAAAGTAGTAGAGAGGTTCAACATGGAAGATTCAAAGGCTCGTTCTATGCCTTTGGGAAGCACCTTAAAGTTATCGAAAAGTCAATCACCAAAAATGGAAAGAGACAAGAAGGATATGGAAAAGGTTCCATATGCATCGGCCGTGGGTAGTATTATGTATGCCATGGTTTGTACAAGACCCAATATTGCTCAAGCAGTGGGAGTTGTAAGTCGTTATATGTCTAATCCGGGGAAAGAGCATTGGGAAGCGGTCAAATGGTTGCTTCGTTATTTGAAAGGTACTTCTAATATGGGATTGTGTTTCTCCAAAAACAATCTCATACTTAGAGGTTATGCGGATGCTAATTTGGGTGGATGTGATGATTCGGGGAAAAGCACTACGGGTTATGTTTTCACAGTGGGGAAGACGGCGATTAGTTGGTTATCTCGATTGCAAAAGAGTGTTGCTTTGTCAACCACCGAAGCCGAATACATGGCTATTGCGGAAGCTTCTAAAGAGCTAGTGTGGTTGAAGAACTTCTTAGGCGAGTTGGGTAAAAGACAAGACTATTGCGTCTTGTATTGTGATAATCAAAGTGCGGTTCATCTTGGGAAGAATCTGGTGTTTCATAGTCGAACGAAACACATCAAGATAAGATATCATTTTATTCGACAACATATAAATGATGGCACTTTATTCTTGGAGAAAATTCTTGGTACGAAGAATCCTGCCGATATGTTTACTAAGGTGGTTACAACGGAGAAATTGAGGTTTTGCATTACCTCAATTGGTCTTCTCATGAATTGATGAGAGAAGACCCCAACTAGAGATGTGAATGGTGTTACAAGTTTAACAAGTAGTATTGAAGGCCTTTTATCGAAAGTCTACTCATCCGAAGTATGTGTTGAGCGTGCGTGTTCCAAATGGTATTTGGCGGTAATCGAAGGTGGTTTAATGTTCTTGGTTAATTCATTGATATGATTGGAGTTTTGTTCAAAGTCTCCAAGTGGGAGATTTGTTAGAGTATGGAGACATTTATACAAAACGAGAAAAAAAAATGTTTCAACACTTGCACGGATTTTGCAGATTTCGGTAAGCGTGAAACAGAGAAAAACAGAGCAAGTTGATTGTGCGCGGTGATGGTGCGCGGCGTGCTCCCTGCGCGCACTAGAGAAGTTTTGATCAGAAGGCTTGCTCGAAGTTTGGGAGTGTGCACGGCGCGCACGTTTAAGTGTGCACGGCGCGCACGTTTGCTGGCAGCAGCTGGCAACCTTTTTTCATGTGGGATCCGATTTTGTTTGATTCTCCTTTTGCTTTAGGTGCAAAGTGGATACTTTACACCTTGAATTGAGGCTGTGATCATGCTAATTCAAGGGTGTAAAGCTAGTTAGTATTTGAAAGCACTCTCTAACATGTATGAGAAACCTACAGCTGCAAATAAGGTATTTCTCATGCGTCAATTGTTTAATACTAAAATGAAGGAAGGTACGAGTGCAACAGATCATATCAATGAATTTAATAATATCGTTTCAAGACTTGAATCGGTAGAGATTAAGTTTGATGATGAACTAAAAGCACTTATCTTGCTTTCATCATTACCGGAAAGTTGGTCGGGTACGGTTACCGCGGTTAGTAGCTCTACGGGAACTACTAAGCTAGCGTTTGAAGGAATAAGGGACTTGATTCTTGGTGAAGATACTCGTAGGAGAAATTCGGGAGAATCGACATCCGGTTCTTTGATAAGTACCGACAACCGGGGTAGAAAATTTGAACGCGGTGAGAAGAAGGGTAGGAAGAAGTCTAAGAAGAGGTATCCATCGAAGGATATAAGTGAAGTTACTTGTTGGGGTTGCAATCAAAAGGGGAACTTTCAAAGGAATTGCAAAAATGGTTCCACGAAAGGTGTAAACTTGGCCGAAGGGGAAAGTGATGATGCACTTTTGTGTAGTGTTGAAAATTCTATGGAGTCTTGGATTTTGGATTCGAGAGCTTCGTTTCATGCTACTCATATCAAAAGCATGATGAAGAATTTTCGTTCATACCAAGGCAAGGTGAGATTGGTGGACAACAAGCAACTCAATATAGAGGGCATTGGAGATGTTGTTTTGAAGACTACTCTTGGTTCTAATTGGACTTTGAAAAACGTAAGGTACATTCCTAAATTGAAAAGGAAACTTATTTCGGTTGGTCAATTAGATGATGAAGGTAACGCGGTTACTTTTGAAAACCGCCAATGGAAGGTGGTTAAGGGTAGTAGTATTGTGGCTCATGGGCATAAAAGGGGAACACTTTATATGTTTGAAGTGTTTGATGAAGACACGGTGGTTGCTACGGTTAATGTTGAGTCCGAATCAACTCTATGGCACCGAAGACTCGGGCATATGAGTGAGAAGGGTATGAAGATGCTTATTTCGAGTGGGAGGAATCCGGATTTGAAGAGAGTAGAACTTAGGTTTTGCGAACCATGTGTTTATGGGAAGCAAAAGAAGGTGACTTTTGGGAAATCGGGGAATGCACCTAAGTTGGAGAAATTGGAGCTCGTTCATACGGATGTATTTGGTCCAACCAATGTAGAATCACATGGAGGTTCTCGCTATTATGTCACCTTCATTGATGACTCCACTCGAAAGGTATGGGTTTATTTTCTTAAAGCTAAATCCGATGTATTTAATACTTTTGTGAAGTGGAAAGCTATGGTAGAAAATGAGACTAACTTGAAGGTTAAGTGCTTGAAGTCGGATAATGGAGGAGAATATGGTAGTCTTGAGTTTAAGGACCATTGTGCAAAGCTCGGTATTAGAATGTTGAAAACGGTACCGGAGACACCGCAACACAATGGGGTCGCCGAACGTATGAATCGTACGTTAAATGAAAGGGCTAAGAGTATGAGACTACATGCCGGTTTGCCTAAAATGTTTTGGGCGGATGCGGTCAATACGGTAGCTTATTTGATAAATAGGGGACCCTCAACACCGTTAGGTTTCCGAATTCCCGAGGAAGAATGGAAAGGCAAGAAGGTGAGTTATGGTCACCTTAGGATCTTTGGGTGTAATGCATATGTGAAGACCAAAGATGCGGATAAAGACAAGCTTGAAGCTAAGTCAAAGAAGTGTATTTTCGTAGGCTACGGGTCGGATGAAATGGGCTATCGTTGTTGGGACTACGAAACTAGAAAAGTAATTCGTTCGCGAGATGTTACTTTTGATGAAGATTCGGTCTATGGTAAACCGGAAACGGGGAGTCCTAAACCGAGTCAAGTTACTTTTGACGATGTTTCTATTGATGATCTTGCAGGTTCTAGTGGGAGTTTGGGAAACAATGAATTGCCAAATAACGGTGAGGCGTCGGAAAATGCTAATGATGGGGATGATTCGGAAAGCGGTGATGATTCCGAACATAGTGCGAGCTCTAGTGATGAGGAGGACACAAATGAAACCGGTCCAACCATTCCGGTTACTCCTACACCAAGACGCTCGACTAGAGTGCCCAAACCTAATCTTAGGTATTCTCCATCAGCAAACTACTTGCTCTATACCGAGAATGGTGAACCCGAAAGTTACTTTGAGGCAAGGAAAACAAAAGAATTCATACAATGGGAGCTTGCCATGAAAGAAGAGATGGGGTCACTTGAGAAGAATAAAACTTAGTCACTAGTGAAGTTACCTCATGATAAAAGGGCGTTGCAAAACAAATGGGTGTATCGAATCAAGAATGAGTCGGATGGCAAGAAAAGGTACAAGGCTCGTTTGGTAGTCAAAGGCTTTCAACAAAAGGAAGGGGTTGACTACAAAGAGATATTTTCACCGGTAGTTAAAATGACTACTATCCGTTTGGTACTTTCTATAGTCGCATCCGAAGACTTACATCTTGAGCAACTAGATGTAAAAACTGCATTCTTACATGGTGATCTTGTTGAAGAGATCTACATGAGGTAACCCGAGGGCTTTGAGGTAAACGGTAAAGAGAAGTGGGTTTGTAAGCTAAATAAAAGTTTGTATGGATTGAAGCAAGCACCTCGGCAATGGTACTTGAAGTTTGACGAGTTTATGAAGAAGATTGGTTTCTTAAGATGTGAAGCGGATCACTGTTGCTACTTGAAGAAATTCAAGTCTTCTTACATAATCTTATTGTTGTATGTTGATGACATGTTGCTTGCAGGTTCAAACATGTCCGAAATTAACAAGTTGAAGGGATTACTTTCCCGAGAATTCGAGATGAAAGATCTTAGCGGTGCTAGGAAAATACTTGGTATGAGTATTGTGCGCGATCGTGTAAAGGGTACTCTATACTTGTCTCAATCCAAATATATTGAGAAAGTAGTAGAGAGGTTCAACATGGAAGATTCAAAGGCTCGTTCTATGCCTTTGGGAAGCACCTTAAAGTTATCGAAAAGTCAATCACCAAAAATGGAAAGAGACAAGAAGGATATGGAAAAGGTTCCATATGCATCGGCCGTGGGTAGTATTATGTATGCCATGGTTTGTACAAGACCCAATATTGCTCAAGCAGTGGGAGTTGTAAGTCGTTATATGTCTAATCCGGGGAAAGAGCATTGGGAAGCGGTCAAATGGTTGCTTCGTTATTTGAAAGGTACTTCTAATATGGGATTGTGTTTCTCCAAAAACAATCTCATACTTAGAGGTTATGCGGATGCTAATTTGGGTGGATGTGATGATTCGGGGAAAAGCACTACGGGTTATGTTTTCACAGTGGGGAAGACGGCGATTAGTTGGTTATCTCGATTGCAAAAGAGTGTTGCTTTGTCAACCACCGAAGCCGAATACATGGCTATTGCGGAAGCTTCTAAAGAGCTAGTGTGGTTTAAGAACTTCTTAGGCGAGTTGGGTAAAAGACAAGACTATTGCGTCTTGTATTGTGATAATCAAAGTGCGGTTCATCTTGGGAAGAATCTGGTGTTTCATAGTCGAACGAAACACATCAAGATAAGATATCATTTTATTCGACAACATATAAATGATGGCACTTTATTCTTGAAACAGAGAAAAACAGAGCAAGTTGATTGTGCGCGGTGATGGTGCGCGGCGCGCTCCCTGCGCGCACTAGAGAAGTTTTGATCAGAAGGCTTGCTCGAAGTTTGGGAGTGTGCACGGCGCGCACGTTTAAGTGTGCACGGCGCGCACGTTTGCTGGCAGCAGCTGGCAACCTTTTTTCATGTGGGATCCGATTTTGTTTGATTCTCCTTTTGCTTTAGGTGCAAAGTGGATACTTTACACCTTGAATTGAGGCTGTGATCATGCTAATTCAAGGGTGTAAAGCTAGTTAGTTGGCAAACATGATAATTACTTGTCATGATGAAGATTCCTTGCTAGTTTCTTAAGTGTTCTTGTTTCTCCTATAAATGGAGCTCATTGTATCTCATTGTCATACACCACTCTCAAATATTCAGTAAATAAACGATCTCTAGTTGGTCCGTGGACTAAAGCAATCACAACGATTGCATATAACCCCGTTATATCTTGTGTCGATTTACTTTTTCGCATTTACATTCTTTCGTTCATTAAGTGGGTGAGTGATCTTGAAGAATCACTTGCGTTGTTTGGGTCCTAATATCCTAACATTCGTTTCTCATGAAAAGGGAATGATGGAGAAAGAAATGGGGGTCAGCTTTTACAATAATTGTATCTAAGTTTTCACCCAAGAATAGCTCATCTGGCAACGTAATAGATTCGAGAACAGATATTGTGAGGTAAAGCTCTTTTAGACTACTGCTTCTAGAAGCAACATTATGGACCCATTTATTAACAAAAGGAAGTGATTCCTGGTTTATGAATCTGAAGTGAAGATCAAAACTAGTGATTGGTATATTGTCCCTAAGATACCTTTGTAGAGTGCGGTTGATCAAATCGGTGTAGCTAATTAGTTGTTGTTTGCGTAAAAGCTTTCTCGGTGGACGAAACCTAAGGGTAGGGGTGGTAGACCAAGCGTTTAGCCATGACTTTGACAACACGCACATACACACATCTTCTTTTACGGGCAACAGCGTTTGAATACGGTGGATCAGCTCAACCGGAACATCTTCTAACTGTGCTCGGTGGATTCTCTCCACTTCCTCCATTTCCTGAAGAAAAATAACAGATTCAGTAGCTAAATTATAGCAAAAAAATTATTGTTAAGCAAATATAAATAAAATCGATACCTTAAACACCTTATACTAGAATCAAGTATAATTGTTATTGTTATTGTTAATTGTTAATACAATACAAATTGATGTTAATAAATTAGTTGTTTCAGCAGCCAAACTAACACGTCGAATTTTGGGTTTATTATATAAACACCTTACCTCACAGTTTTAAAGGATTTACCTCAAAATCAATACACCAATTAGAGAGTCAGTCGTTACTGCTGTTAAACCCTAGTTCTGTCGAATTTGTTATAGAGATAGGTATTTTTTTTCTTTCTTTTAACGAGAGAAAAAATATATTATTAATTAATATAAATAGGTCCCGTGTTATCTCGCTTTTTGTTCATTTCGTCCCTTTCATTTAATAAGTGAACAATTAGTCCTTACAACCATTATTTAGTCACAACTACATCCTTAGTCCTAACGAAAGTTGATTATCCATCAAGTTGCACTCAGGTGAATAACAAGTGCTAATAACCCTTTATTATATGTACTTGATCTTCCTTTTTAAACTGCATCGATAATTCCTTTTATCAACCTTACACTAGATTACAATTCAGAACCCTAAACACCATAACCGATCCAGGCTCGTCTCAAACGGATGTCCATTGTGGTGAATCCAGGCTCGTCTCAATTGTCCGATCATTGTGGATAATATTAAACTCTGGTCGAAGGTTTTATTGTTGCTCTCGATAAGTAAGTTCCCAAAGACCTGTTATGTTATCAGTTTAATTTTTTTAGACAAAATTTCATTCCTCGTTTCTGAACTTTACATCAAATTTGACTTCATGTCCTTTTTCTATTTTTTTTGTGCATTAATCATCTCTAATGTATTAAAAATCTACATCCCTCGTCTTCCCGTATAGTTTCTGTCTATTTCAGCCGTTTGTTCAGTCATGTGCAAAGCATGTGAGAGTATTTAGTCTTTTTATTTTATTTCTTTTCTTTATTATTTAACTTATCTTTTCATCCTGATCCTCATCATCACATTTAATCATCCCCAAATTAAAAACCCTAGTTTTATACTTCTATTATAATGAAAAAAACTGTCCAAACAATCGAAACCTTAATTGAAACCGTAATCCAAACATTCGAATTACGGCAATACTCCAAAACCCTAACCTCCTCCGATTCCACCGCAGTTCTACTCAAGCTCAATAATTCAAACTCATCATGTAACGACCTTGGAATTTCCAACGTTTATTCATTAATAATTATTATTATTAATACATGTGATTAAACGAATGTATGTTATTACATTTACATGTTGCCATGATTGCCCGAATTTGACTTTAATTGCCCGAAACGTCTTTGTGACACCCGGAACTTGCACGAATAATATTTTCAAGTATTATTTGCATTCATGATTAAGTTTATTAATCATTTTAATTAACTAAAGTTGTTAGTTAGTTACTTGGGCTTTTAATTGGATTAACTTGTTAATTAAGTGAACTTGGGCTTTATTAGTGAAATGGACTTATGACCTTGGGCTTACAAGCCCACCCTACCCATTTTAATGGATTAACTAACCCACTAAGACATGTAAATGGTAATTAGATCATGAACTAGTTAGTTAAAGAAGACTTGGAATCTAGTTGCACACCTTCCCCATGCATGCACCCTTAATATCCACACTTTTAAGCTTTAGCATCTAAGTAACCATTGAACACTTCTCCCTCCCTCCTAAATTCTGCTGCAGCCGTGACTTGGTGAGAGCACAAGAGGAATTCAAATCTTTTTTTTTTGACTACTTCATTCACTAGTTTCATTTACACTTCACACACATTACTTGCATCTTATTTTCTCTCTTTACTTTCTCTCTTTTCTCTTCATACTTGTAAGTATTATGAAGTTCTTTTCTCTTCTTCTTTTCTTTACAAAACCAAACCTAAAGCACTCTTAATCATCATCATCATCATCATTTGTTGTTGTTTGATACTTGTCTTGTTAGTTACTTATTAGTTGTTATTAATTACTTACTTTGTAGTTACTTGTTACTTAATTACTGGCTTTCAAGAATCAAACTTACTAGTTTGATTCTTCATAATATCTTGTATTTTCAAGAACATACAAGAACAAACTACCTAGTTATGTTCTACATACATTATGTCAAAAGATTTAAAGTTCTTGTGTTGTAACTTATACTTGAAGTACATGAAGTGAACTTAATGTTTACTTTCTAAATCTTTAAAGTATGAAACTCATGAACTTATTTACTTGATTATTTAGTTTTACTTGCACTTTAATTTTATGATTTTGGTTGTTGTTGGTCAAGTACTACAAGTTAGTCTTGATCTCATATCTCTTGGAACTTAAAGTTAACTTAAAAGTTCAAGAACATGTAAATGAGTTTTCTTTAAAAATAACTTTGTATACTTATGCTTGATCTAGACTTTTGAGTCTTGGATCTTCAAGATCTAACTAAGAACTATGTTCTACATCTTAAGATCTTGATTAGTTAGTTTACTTTCAAGATTGTAACTTGTTATTAGTCTTATAGTTCATGTAAGTGTCAAACCTAAGACTTTGATGTAACTTTGGTTCATCAAACTACATGCAACTCTTAAGTGAGTTGTGCTTCATGCCTTAGACTTGCACTAGGGTTATGATGGTCAAGACTTGGTTGATGATGTAGATACATCAATGAGTTGTACACTTGAAGCTATATGCATCAAGGATGAGAACCATGATGAACATCAAGCACCAAGACCACCGGAACCCTTTTAAACTTACTGTTTCTGTCCAAAAGCTACTGATCTGATGTTTCTGTAACAGACCAGTAGACCTGGGCTGTTCTAACCTTGATTTTTAGATAGAACTTTTCGAGTAGATAACTTTTCATATAGGAATCGTCTTAATCCGAGTTACGGTTTAGGATTTATGGCCCTCCGATCGTCACTATGTCCTTTAACGTTGTGCAGAAATTTCTGACCTACTCGCACTTAGACCGTCGCCACGGTCAAACGAAGACGATTTTGCTTCTGGAATTTTTACCACACTTAAGGGACTCATAGACGGAGCCATGGCCACTGGTCTCACCTTAATTCAGTAAGGGTAGAGGCCGTGGTGACTGACTGAAGTCAGACTTTGTTTTAAACTACTTTCATAAACGAAACCTACTTTACGCCTTTTGTTTAATGATGAATGATGATGACCCTTAAGACCTTAAATACATACTTTTAAACCTATTAATAGGATTTATTGACTTAGTATTATTTGCCTTAGGTTGAGGACCTTCGGACCGATTACTTGCACACCTTTTCCGAACTGACTTTACGACTACATTATCATTGTGAGTTATAGCATTCCCTTTTTACTTTAACTTATTTTGGGAACTGAGAATGCATGCGGATTTTATATTTTACATACTAGGCACGAGTACTTAAATTTATATATGTGTGGGTTATACAACGGCATAAACATTCCCTTTAGCTCGGTAACGTTTAATCATTGGTTTTTGAACCGTGAACGCGAATCTTAGATATGGATCCATAGGGTTTGACATCCCCACTCGGGCTAGTAGCGCTAGCATTTAACGAGTGTTTAATACTTCGTAGACATACGCACTTGCCAAGTGTACTTTCAGGGGGTATAAACGTTAAGTTAGTTACCAAGTGCCCACGGTTAGCATATACTTTTACATACTTTCGAAACGCTCGTTGTAGCACTGAAATCTCGTGGCCTACTTACATTACTGTTATACTTAAACTATAGCTCACCAACCTTTGTGTTGACATTTTAAAGCATGTTTTTCTCAGGTGCTTGAGGTTAGCTTCTGCCGTGTACTAGTCGTGCTGTAGACACCCGCTGCTTAGAGTTGTCGTCGCATGAACTACTTTATTTTGCATTCAAACATTCGTACCTTTGAACTATGACTTGTAACGACCGTTGTGGTCACATACACTTATTATTTGCTTCTACTTAGTGAAGCATGCTTTTGGATTGTAAAACATTCAATGTTGGTTTAGACATCACTTTATTATTGAATGCAAACTCTTTTTGAAAACGCATGTAGTACTTAACCTTGTAATGATCCTGTTGTTGATGGTCCGTACATGTTGATTTAGTACGGGGCATCACATTTGGTATCATAGCATTGGTTGTAGGGAATTAGGTTGCAATAGTGAGTCTAAGACCGACCCGAGTAGGATTCACTAATAGGACTAATCTACAACTTGCTAGTTTACTTGTTTCCGCTGAGCTTACTACATGTTAATGCTTACTTTTTCTACTATATGCCGTATGCTACTACATGATATCACTACTGCATGATGCTACTTGCTTTTGATTGCATGCTACTTTCATACGAATTGCTGTTATTGCCATGCTAGTTACTGTTATACATGATTTAAACTGTTGGCCTATTAATTGCTTGCTTTATGACATACTGACATGGAAAATTTATTTTTCCTTGTTCAGATGTCGGATGTTCCACCTACTAGCATTTCGGGCAGTACAAACTCAGACCCCATCGCCCTACCTACTGTTACACATGCTGCTGCTACTGCCGATACACCGGCCCCGACACCTACTAGTGATCCTGGTGCTTCTACTTCCAGAGCTGGTACTAGTGCACCTGCCCCAGTGTCTGCTCCCGGACCCTCGAGGTCACAGCCCCGCATTGGTGGTATTGAGATCCCCGCGGAGTTCGGGGAAGGGCCATTTCGTAACCACATGCGCACGCCTTGCCGACGCACTCCCGACGGACGTTTAGTCGTGATTCCGCCAGGCAGACACAGACAGATGTTGGCTGCCTTCGAACGCTTCGGATTACCAGCTCAGCCACCAGTGTCACCACCACACGATTCGGATGACTCATCATCCGCCGATTCTTCATCATCAGACGACTCCAGCGATGATGAGGATCCTGCTGATAGACCTATTCAGGCACCCTCCACCCCGCCGAAGAAGCGGTACCGTTTCGACGGCACCGTCATTCCAGGGGTGAATGGAGGTCGTGCTTTTACTGACGCATTTGGCCATCGTCGTAGGGTTACTGCTCGTAAACGAGTTGTGCCATACCCTGCCGACCGACAGATACGTAAGGTTCCCCGTTACGTATTGACTATTCCTGGAACCGTACCACCTAGATTTAGATACGGACCACTTACATCTAGGGACGTACCGTCTACATCCGGAGCCGGACTGATAATGCTAAAAACGAACATATATTTCATAGCATTATTCCTCAAGAAAGACAAGCTTTTAGTTGCAATTGTTCTATTTAAAAGTGATATTCGTTTAAATAATAAAAGGTGAAGACAAAAGACAGATTCGACGAATTGAAGACGCAAACGACCAAAAAGCTCAAAAGTACAAAAGACAATCAAAGAGGTTCCAATTATTGATAAGAAACGTCTCGAAATTACAAGAGTACAAGATTCAAAACGCAAAGTACAAAATATAAAATTGTACGCAAGGACGTTCGAAAATCCGGAACCAGGACCAGAGTCAACTCTTAACGCTCGACGCAACGGACTAAAAATTACAAGTTAACTATGTATATAAATATAATATAATATATAATTAATTATATTAATTATATATATATATTATATATATAAAATAAATCGTCGGCAAGAAAGACTCCAAACATGGGTGAGCTGTAAAAGTAAACTCCGCCACTCGCGGAGTTTGAAGGCAAAAATGCCGCGAGTCGCGGAGCCCCAAAAGTCGAAAATCCCTAAAAAGCAAACGAATTCTGATCGCAAAAATAACCAAAAAAAATCCATCCATCTCTCTATCTATATCGTATATATTTATATTTATATTTTAATTTTAATTTTAATTTTAATTTTAATTTTAATCCTAATAATAAGGGTATGTTAGCGAATGTTGTAAGGGTGTAAGTCGAAATTCTGTCCGTGTAACGTTACACTATTTTTAATCATTGTAAGTTATGTTCAACCTTTTTATATTAATGTCTCGTAGCTAAGTTATTATTATGCTTATTTAATCCGAAGTAATCATGATGTTGGGCTAATTACTAAAATTGGGTAATTGGGCTTTGTACCATAATTGGGGTTTGGACAAAAGAACGACACTTGTGGAAATTAGACTATGGGTTATTAATGGGTTTTATATTAACTAAACAATACCTTGTTAATTTAATATACAAACTTATAATTCGACGTATTTATATATAACCACATACGCTTGACTGGGTACGGTGGGCGGGATATCTATAAATACCAATAATTATTCATTTTACCGGACACGGAACTGGATTAGTAGTTAATAGACTTGTTCAAACAGGGGTGAATTACATTCAAGGGTAATTGGTGTAATTGTTAACAAAGTAGTAAAACCTTGGTTTACACGCAGTCGATAACCTGGTGTATTCATTAAAAAAAAGTATTAAAACCTTGTTACAATTCGAATCCCCAATTAGTTGGAATATTTGACTTCGGGAATAAGAATAATTTGACGAAGGCTTTCGCTCTTTATATTTATGACTGATGGACTATTATGGACAAAAACCAGACGGACATATTAAATAATCCAGGACAAAGGATAATTAACCCATGGGCATAAAACTAAAATCAACACGTCAAACATCATGATTACGGAAGTTTAAATAAGCATAATTCTTTTATTTCATATTTAATTTCCTTTATTTTATATTTAATTGCACTTCTAATTATCGCACTTTTATTTATTGTTATTTAATCGCACTTTTAATTATCGTACTTTTTAATTATCGCAATCGTACTTTTATTTATTGCAATTTCATTATCGTTATTTATTTTACGCTTTAAATTAAGTCTTTTATTTATTTAATATTTTACATTAGGTTTTAACTGCGACTAAAGTTTTAAAATCGACAAACCGGTCATTAAACGGTAAAAACCCCCCTTTATAATAATAATATTACTTATATATATATATGTATTTCTATAAAAGTAAACTAATATAGCGTTAAGCTTTGTTTAAAAAGATTCCCTGTGGAACGAACCGGACTTACTAAAAACTACACTACTGTACGATTAGGTACACTGCCTATAAGTGTTGTAGCAAGGTTTAAGTATATCCATTCTATAAATAAATAAATATCTTGTGTAAAATTGTATCGTATTTAATAGTATTTTCCTGCAAAAATATAAGCTATTTCGTATACCCCGCTGCAAACATCACGGACCATCTACATCAGCACCACCGGCACCACCCGCACCACCCGCCCCACCTGCACCGCCTGCCCCACCAGCTCCCTCTAACGAGGAACTGATGAGGGAGATTGAGACTCTCCGAGCTCGAGTCGCTGAGCTCGAGGAGCAGTTGGCTCGAGGAGCAGTTCACCCGCCTTCACCGTAGGACCTTGTATTTAGATTTCATGATGTAATCTAGATATAGTTTCATGTATATCATATGTATTGTACGAACTTATTCAGATGTATGAAACTTATTATTATTAATGAATGGAACTTTGCGTTATTTAATTCTTGCACGATGTTCTATTTACATTGCTGTACGATGATTCTGTGGTATTTGTACCTAGATGCATTATTTAATAACATGTGATGTTTTGATTCCATGTTGGTCACTATATACTGTATTATTACTACTTGCATACTGGATTTTGACTTGAGTCAAAATTTTTGTTTAGAATACCATGGCTAACGGAAGATCCACACCTACCGCCGCCCAGATTGAGGACATGATCAACGAACGGGTCGCTGCAGCCCTAGCAGAAAGAAATCTTCAAGTTCCACCGCCACCACCACCAGTTATCCCACCCGTTCGAAATGGGTGTACTTACAAGGAATTCCAGAGCTGCAAACCGCATAACATCAGCGGCACCGAGGGACCGGTTGGTCTCACTAGATGGTTCGAGAAACTTGAGTCAGTATTCCGAGTTAGCAACTGTTCGGAGGATAATAAAACCAAGTTTGCTTCTTGCACGCTTTCTGATGGCGCGCTTACATGGTGGAATACCATGGCCCAAGTGCAAGGAATCGATGAGGCGTATGCTACGCCTTGGGAAGAGTTTAAATGTGCTATGATTGAGGAATACTGTCCGAGAACCGAGGTTCAAAGGATGGAGATTGGATTCATGCAACATAAGGCCGTAGGAAACGATCTTGACAGCTACAACCGTAGGTTTTTGGAGTTAGCGCTGATGTGTCCAACTATGGTCACCCCCGAATTCAAATGAATGGAGCGATACTTTTGGGGACTTCCTAAGTCCATCAAGGGGAATGTCACCTCATCCAAACCACCGACTGTTCCCGAAGCAATGCGCGTGGCGCATACTCTCATGAATCAGATTCTTATTGATGAGCCGGAGAAGGCTAAGTTTGAGGCTGGTAGTAGCGAAAAGAGGAAATGGGACAACAACCACAACAACCACAACAACCACAACAACCACAACAACAACAACAACAACAATAACAACAACAACAGGGGGAGAAACTACGATCAAACCCCCGCCAAGAGGCACAACAACGGTGGAAACCCTAATCCCAACAACAACACCAACACCAACCCGAACTATAAAGGAACCTTACCTCAATGCAAGCGATGTTACAAACACCACACTGGGTATTGCAATGTTGTCTGTGAGAAGTGCCAACGGGCTGGGCACATCGGGAAGGACTGCAAGGTCACTACTTTGAATGGGAAGCCAAACACCAATGGGCCGAAGAAGTGCTACGAATGCGGGCAGACGTTCCATTTCAGAAATGCATGCCCCAACAAGGGAAAAGATGGCGGACCACCCCGTGGACGAGCTTTTAATGTTAATGCAAGGGATGCACGCGATAACCCCGACTTGGTGACAGGTATATTCACAATCAACAATCTTTTAGCTTCTGTCTTGTTTGATACTGGTGCGGATAGAAGTTATGTATGTAGACATTTTTGCGATAAGATTAATTGGTCATTAGTCCCGTTAAAAGAAAGTATGCTTGCCGAGGTCGCAAATAGAAAACTTGAAAAGGTTGACCATATTAGTCGTGGAGCTATTATCAACATAGCTGGTGCAGATTTCGAAATTGATTTGATACCTATCAAACTGCGATGTTTTGACGTGATCGTCGGTATGGATTGGTTGAGCAAGATAAAGGCCGATATAATCTGCGGAGATAAAGCACTTCGCATACCACAAGGAGATGGCAAACCACTGGTTATCTATGGAGAGAGATGTACCTCGAAGTTGAACCTCATTAGTTGCGTGAAAGCGCAAAAGATTATGAAGAAGGGACGTTTTGCTGTCCTAGCACATGTGAAAGCGGTAGAAACTGAGGTGAAGAGCGTGAATGACGTTCGAATTGTGAACGAATTTTCCGATGTCTTCCCAGAGGAATTGCCTGGATTACCGCCGCAGAGAGTAGTAGAGTTTCTGATTGACTTAGTGCCAGGAGCTGCGCCTATAGCTCGCGCACCTTATAGACTCGCACCTTCCGAGATGCAAGAATTACAGAGTCAACTACAAGAGCTGTTAGACCGTGGATTTATCCAACCAAGTTTCTCGCCTTGGGGCGCACCTGTGTTGTTTGTGAAGAAGAAGGATGGATCCTTCCGTATGTGTATCGACTACCGTGAACTCAACAAATTGACTATCAAGAATCGGTATCCTCTTCCACGAATTGACGATCTTTTTGATCAACTACAAGGATCGAGTATTTATTCAAAGATCGATTTGCGATCCGGATATCACCAGCTGAGGGTGAAGGAAAGTGACATGATGAAAACTGCATTCAGGACCCGTTATGGTCATTATGAGTTTCTCGTGATGCCATTCGGTTTGACAAATGCACCTGCCGTGTTCATGGACCTCATGAATCGTGTCTGCAAGCCTTACTTGGACAAGTTTGTTATCGTCTTCATAGATGATATCCTCATCTACTCTAAGAGCGAAGAAGAACATGAGCAACACCTCCGATTAGTGCTTGAACTCTTAAGACAAGATCAACTTTACGCCAAATTCTCCAAGTGTGAATTTTGGTTGAAGGAAGTTCAATTTCTGGGTCATGTTGTGAGCGACCAGGGTATCAAAGTTGATCCCGCCAAGATTGAAGCCATCAGCAAGTGGGAGACCCCCACTACTCCAACGCATATTCGCCAATTCCTAGGTCTCGCCGGTTATTATCGAAGGTTTATCGAAGGTTTCTCTCTGATTGCGCGTCCTTTGACCGCGCTGACTCACAAGGGCAAGAAGTTCATTTGGGAACCCGCACACAAATCAGCATTCCAAACTTTGAAGAAGAAGTTAACCTCCGCACCTATTCTATCGCTTCCCGAAGGCAGTGACGATTTCGTTGTTTATTGTGATGCATCGAAGAGTGGTTTTGGTTGTGTACTGATGCAACGATCAAAGGTTATTGCCTATGCCTCCCTCCAATTGAAGATTCATGAGCGGAACTACACTACGCATGATCTTGAACTTGGAGCCATTGTCTTTGCGCTCAAATTGTGGAGACATTATTTGTATGGAACTAAGAGCACTATTTTCACCGATCACAAGAGTCTCCAGCACATCTTTGATCAGAAGAAACTGAATATGAGACAGCGTCGATGGATCGAGACGCTCAACGACTACGATTGTGAACTCCGTTATCACCCTGGCAAGGCCAATGTTGTAGCTGACGCTCTAAGCCAGAAGGAGAGGACGGCACCTCTTCGTGTTAGGGCTCTGAACATCACCATCCATTCGAACCTCAACAACCAGATCAGAGTAGCCCAAGATGAGGCTCTCAAGAAGGAGAATATATCTCACGAACATTTGAACATACTTGTCTCTCGATTCGAGGTTAGGGAGTCTGGACTCCGATGTTATGCCGGAAGAATTTGGGTACCTTATTATGGAGATCTACGAAACCTGATACTTGATGAAGCACACAAATCGAGATATTCGATTCATCCTGGAGCGGGCAAAATGTACCACGACCTTAACAAACAGTATTGGTGGCCGAATCTTAAGAAGGACGTTGCGACTTATGTTGGTAAGTGTTTGACTTGCTCGAAGGTTAAAGCCGAGCATCAGAGACCTTCTGGTTTACTTCAACAGCCGGAGATCCCACAATGGAAGTGGGAAAGGATCACAATGGATTTCATCACCAAGCTACCAAAGACGGTGGGCGGATACGATACCATTTGGGTTATTGTTGACCGCCTCACCAAATCTGCACACTTCCTAGCGATGAAGGAAACCGATACAATGGAGAGACTTGCTCAATTATACATCAAAGAGGTTGTATCTCGACACGGTGTCCCTTTATCGATCATCTCCGATCTCGATCCCCGTTTTGCCTCTAGATTTTGGCGTTCTTTGCAAGAAGCCATGGGAACTCGTCTTGACATGAGTACTGCTTATCATCCTCAGACTGACGGGCAAAGTGAACGAACGATTCAGACATTGGAGGACATGTTGCGTGCATGTGTCATTGATTTTGGAAAGGCCTGGGAAAGACATCTACCACTCGCCGAATTCTCGTACAACAACAGTTATCACTTTAGCATTAATGCTGCACCTTTTGAAGCATTGTATGGCCGTAAGTGTCGATCTCCTATTTGTTGGGCCGAAGTAGGCGAAAAGCAAATCACCGGACCCAAGGTAGTCCACGAAACCACGAAGAAGATTGCTCAGATTCAAGCTAGACTTAAGACTGCCCGTGATCGCCAAAAGAGTTATGCTGATCTTAAACGTAAAGACTTTGAATACAACGTTGGTGATCGTGTAATGTTGAAGGTTGCACTTTGGAAAGGTGTGATCCGTTTTGGAAAACGTGGAAAGTTAAACCCACGATACATTGGTCCTTTTGAAATCTTGGAACGTGTTGGACCCGTTGCATACCGTTTGGATCTACCAGCACAATTGAGCTCAGTTCATCCTACCTTCCATGTGTCGAACTTGAAGAAGTGTCTTGCTGCACCTGAACTTATCATACCACTTGAGGAACTTACAATTGACGACAAACTTCACTTTGTGGAAGAGCCTGTTGAAATTATGGATCGTGAGATCAAAACTTTGAAATGCAACAAGATTCCGATCGTCCGAGTGCGATGGAATGCCAAACGAGGACCTGAGTTTACTTGGGAGCGAGAGGATCAAATGATGCGAAAGTATCCTCACCTTTTCCCGACTCCTCCATCTACCTCAGCCTAAATTTCGGGACGAAATTTTCTTTAACAGGTGGGTAATGTAACGACCTTGGAATTTCCAATGTTTATTTATTAATAATTATTATTATTAATACATGTGATTAAACGAATGTATGTTATTACATTTACATGTTGCCATGATTGCCCGAACTTGACTTTAATTGCCCGAAACGTCTTTGTGACACCCGAAACTTGCACGAATAATATTTTCAAGTATTATTTGCATTCATGATTAAGTTTATTAATCATTTTAATTAACTAAAGTTGTTAGTTAGTTACTTGGGCTTTTAATTGGATTAACTTGTTAATTAAGTGAACTTGGGCTTTATTAGTGAAATGGACTTATGACTTTGGGCTTACAAGCCCACCCTACCCATTTTAATGGATTAACTAACCCACTAAGACATGTAAATGGTAATTAGATCATGAACTAGTTAGTTAAAGAAGACTTGGAATCTAGTTGCACACCTTCCCCATGCATGCACCCTTAATATCCACACTTTTAAGCTTTAGCATCTAAGTAACCATTGAACACTTCTCCCTCCCTCCTAAATTCTGCTGCAGCCATGACTTGGTGAGAGCACAAGAGGGATTCAAATCTTTTTTTTTTTGACTACTTCATTCACTAGTTTCATTTACACTTCACACACACATTACTTGCATCTTATTTTCTCTCTTTACTTTCTCTCTTTTCTCTTCATACTTGTAAGTATTATGAAGTTCTTTTCTCTTCTTCTTTTCTTTACAAAACCAAACCTAAAGCACTCTTAATCATCATCATCATCATTTGTTGTTGTTTGATACTTGTCTTGTTAGTTACTTATTAGTTGTTATTAATTACTTACTTTGTAGTTACTTGTTACTTAATTACTAGCTTTCAAGAATCAAACTTACTAGTTTGATTCTTCATAATATCTTGTATTTTCAAGAACATACAAGAACAAACTACCTAGTTATGTTCTACATACATTATGTCAAAAGATTTAAAGTTCTTGTGTTGTAACTTATACTTGAAGTACATGAAGTGAACTTAATGTTTACTTTCTAAATCTTTAAAGTATGAAACTCATGAACTTATTTACTTGATTATTTAGTTTTACTTGCACTTTAATTTTATGATTTTGGTTGTTGTTGGTCAAGTACTACAAGTTAGTCTTGATCTCATATCTCTTGGAACTTAAAGTTAACTTAAAAGTTCAAGAACATGTAAATGAGTTTTCTTTAAAAATAACTTTGTATACTTATGCTTGATCTAGACTTTTGAGTCTTGGATCTTCAAGATCTAACTAAGAACTATGTTCTACATCTTAAGATCTTGATTAGTTAGTTTACTTTCAAGATTGTAACTTGTTATTAGTCTTATAGTTCATGTAAGTGTCAAACCTAAGACTTTGATGTAACTTTGGTTCATCAAACTACATGCAACTCTTAAGTGAGTTGTGCTTCATGCCTTAGACCTGCACTAGGGTTATGATGGTCAAGACTTGGTTGATGATGTAGATACATCAATGAGTTGTACACTTGAAGCTATATGCATCAAGGATGAGAACCATGATGAACATCAAGCACCAAGACCACCGGAACCCTTTTAAACTTACTGTTTCTGTCCAAAAGCTACTGATCTGATGTTTCTGTAACAGACCAGTAGACCTGGGCTGTTCTAACCTCGATTTTTAGATAGAACGTTTCAAGTAGATAACTTTTCATATAGGACTCGTCTTAATCCGAGTTACGGTTTAGGATTTATGGTCCTCCGATCGTCACTATGTCCTTTAACGCTGTGCAGAAATTTCTGACCTACTCTCACTTAGACCGTCGCCACGGTCAAACGAAGACGATTTTGCTTCTGGAATTTTTACCACACTTAAGGGACTCATAGACGGAGCAATGGCCACTGGTCTCACCTTAATTCAGTAAGGGTAGAGGCCGTGGTGACTGACTGAAGTCAGACTTTGTTTTAAACTACTTTCATAAACGAAACCTACTTTACGCCTTTTGTTTAATGATGAATGATGATGACCCTTAAGACCTTAAATACATACTTTTAAACCTATTAAGATGATTTACTGACTTAGTATTATTTGCCTTAGGTTGAGGACCTTCGGACCGATTATTTACACACCTTTTCCGAACCGACTTTACGACTACATTATCATTGTGAGTTATAGCATTCCCTTTTTACTTTAACTTATTTTGGGAACTGAGAATGCATGCGGATTTTATATTTTACATAATAGGCACGAGTACTTAAACTTATATATGTGTGGGTTATACAACGGCATAAACATTCCATTTAGCTCGGTAACGTTTAATCATTGGTTTTTGAACCGTGAACGCGAATCTTAGATATGGATCCATAGGGTTTGACATCCCCACTCGGGCTAGTAGCGCTAGCATTTAACGAGTGTTTAATACTTCGTAGACATACGCACTTGCCAAGTGTACTTTCAGGGGGTATAAACGTTAAGTTAGTTACCAAGTGCCCACGGTTAGCATATACTTTTACAGACTTTCGAAACGCTCGTTGTAGCACTGAAATCTCGTGGCCTACTTACATTACTGTTATACTTAAACTATAGCTCACCAACCTTTGTGTTGACGTTTTAAAGCATGTTTTTCTCAGGTGCTTGAGGTTAGCTTCTGCCGTGTACTAGTCGTGCTGTAGACACCCGCTGCTTAGAGTTGTCGTCGCATGAACTACTTTATTTTGCATTCAAACATTCGTACCTTTGAACTATGACTTGTAACGACCGTTGTGGTCACATACACTTATTATTTGCTTCTACTTAGTGAAGCATGCTTTTGGATTGTAAAACATTCGATGTTGGTTTAGACATCACTTTATTATTGAATGCAAACTCTTTTTGAAAACGCATGTAGTACTTAACCTTGTAATGATCCTGTTATTGATGGTCCGTACATGTTGATTTAGTACGGGGCGTCACACATCACACTCTGTTTCAATTACTAACTCTATCAATTCGTTCTTAATTTCAGAAAACAACGATGATATACCTTTTAAGATTTTTATCGCCATTATAGCTGCAGTTTCAGCCTTTTTAGCTTTCGTGCAGTGTAACGTCACCGGACCTCCGGTGACACTGCCGGCCTTGAATCAATAAAAAATATAAACTTTAGTAATTGGTTTACCTAAAAAGACCAACGAGTGATTGAAGGTTCATCCGCCATTGATAATATGCTTTCCTTTTGTGATGAATTGATAAAATTCAACACAAAAAGACTTGAAATCTAGAGATATGAAAGTGTGAATTTGATACCCTTGAATTAATGATAAAAGAAATTGGGATCGAAAGAGTTGTTAGAGTGCAAGCAGAAGATACTTGAAAAGCTATCTCTATAGTGAATAAATGAATAAAGTTGCAAGAGTTAATGAAAGAAACTGTAACTCATTTTGGTGCTCAAGGTTTGGTTTTGATTTTTGATTACAATTAGGTGATTTTTTTTTATAATGATGAGCTGATCATTTATAAGTTTATATATACATATATAATTTGATTTCTTGATTTTATAGAAGTATAAAACTAGGGTTTTTAATTTGGGGATGATTAACTGATGAGGATGAGGATGGGGATGAAGAGATAAGTTAAATAATAAAGAAAATAAATAAAATAAAAAGACTAAAGTACCCTCACATGCTTTGCACATGACTGAACAAACGGCTGAAATAGACATAAACTAGACGAAAGGACGAGAGATGTAGATTTTTGATACATTAGAGACGAGGAATGCAAAAAAAAAAAGGACATTGAATCAAATTTGATGTAAAATTCAGAGACGAGAAATGAAATTTTGTCTTTTTTAAATCTAATTTGTTAAATTTCCATGTTCATGAATTGAATAATTGTGGTTTTATTGGGTGGGTGGATCCACTCATGTGTAAAAGAGATAATTCCTGAATTACTTCGAGCTATAAACGAGATGTAAGCTATTATTAAATAAAAAAAAAGATGATCGATTGCTTAGGTTGGAGAAGTAGTTAGTTGTTAGCTGTTTTTTTTCACTACTACAAAAATAGGAAAAGAAACTGCTAATAAATATAGATTTTTTAAAAAGATTGATAAAACAGGCTTCCAAAATGTTTAGGAACAGGTTTTAAAAAGGCGGAAATGGGGAACATGTATTTTTATAAATAAATAAAAAACCGGTTTCTAGTCCCAACTATAGGAACCTATTTTCTTAAAATACCGGTTCCCATGTTTTAAAAAACTGGTCTCATTTCTTCGAAATTTTTTAAAAAGCTGGTCTCATTTCTTCGAAATTTTTTGAAGTGATCATCAATAACAATTCGGCGGGAAATGAAAAATTCTTTGAATTTTTTAGCTGGACACTTCATATATCTTCCACTATCTTCCTCTGGCCACTTTATTATTTATATCACCACCTTATAACTCTCTAGAACTTCAGGTAAATAAATTCAAACTTTTATTTTTCATCTTTGTGTCTATAATTAATGTACATAAAGAATATTAGCACACCGGCGATTATTGCAAAGCTTGAAACTAATGATTACTTATCAGTTTGCTAAGCTGGTAAAAGGCCAAATGGAAAAAACTCTTTTGGGGGAGATTATATATTTTCTTTCAAGTTGTGGTCTGTCTTAGGTTTGATTCTTGAATTCTTAGTTAAATTAAATAATTAAAGTTGCTAAATAATTTGAATATCTTCAAATCCTTTTTTACAAACATATACCAGAGAATTTGAAGTTGTAATCGAACCTAAATGACAGTTTCGAGTCACAAAAATTGTAATTCTGTAGATTGAAATCATAATTCAAAATTAAACAATGGCCCTTTTTTTTCTTCATGTTGACATAGGTTGCCAACAGTATAAAGTTTGTACTTGGATTAAGATATGTTGTTATTGTCATTAAGTCTTGACAAGAAAACAATTGAAGCCCTCCCTATGGTATCTCAAGTTTAATAATTATCGGATTTAATTATATGACCATCATTTATGCAACATTACGATATCATTTATGCAACATTACGATATATGGTGCCGTTTGTATAACGATATTTAAAAAAAAAAAAAAATTTGAGAATAGAAACCAATAGGAACATTTTTTTTTATTTATTAATTTTTTTTTTGTAAAACCAGTTCCTAAAGTCAAGTTTCGAAACTAGTTTTAAAACCGGTCTTCACTTTAGAAACCCCTATACATAGGAACCGGTTTTAAAACCGGTTCCTAAAACCTTAAAAACCGGTTTCCATTTCCCTTTTTTGTAGTAGTGTTTGTTTGTGTTATTGGAACTTTAATTAGATGAAGCTAATGTTAGTTTGATATTTAGTATGTCTGAAATTTTGAGACCCATACTATAAAATTTGGGTTAATTGGGTAAAGCTTTCGGGTCAATTGGATCTTGAGAAAAATTAGGGTTAAATATGTAAATCAAAATTTAAAAAAATGTCTAATGAGTTTCTCTTTAACCGATTAGGTCCTATACAAAATATAAAACAACTTGTCTAATTGGTATTAATTCTAAAACCACAATAAATAAATATAGCTCTAATGGACCTTGTGAATATATCAAATGGGTCGAGCATAACAAGTTTCATCCGCCAAACATTTATGAAAACATTAATAATTATATCATTTATTATGTATATTACTCTAATATTTTCTTATAATTTATAAATACATATAAATAATGATAACTAAAATAATATAATAAACGTAAAAAATTCAATGTAAAAGTATATGATACGCTTGGACCTATTTGACCCGTGACTTAGCCCATTTGGACCCGTTTAAAAATTCGACCCGTTTGACCCATGACCCATTTCAACCCAAAACCATTTTGACGCGTTACCCAAACCGATCCAACCTGACCCGTTTGCCAAATATATTATTTAGTGATGAAATTATTTAGTGGTTAAGTGTTGTATGTCTTGTTTGTTATTATGTAATAATATGGATCTTTTGGCACATAACAGAATGAAACTGTTTTTATGCAACTATTTAATGTAATTGTTTAACCAATAGAGGTGGTGCAATTGTGATATATCTCTCTCTCTCTCTCTCTCTCTCTCTCTCTCTCTCTCTCTCTCTCTCTCTCTCTGTGTGTGTGTGTGTGTGTGTGTGTCTACGTCTGTATGTGTCTGTCGGTCTGTCGCCGTCTGTCGGTCTGTTCTGTGCGTGTGTATGTGAGTGCGCACGTCGGTCTACATGTGTGCGTGCGTGGGTGTGTGTGCGTGTGCGTGCCTGGGTGTGTGTCTGTGTGCGCGCCTCTTAAACAAACTGTTGAACAAGCGCGTGCGCCTATTAACCAAACTGTTGAACAAGTGCGTGTGTGCGCCTATTAACCAAACTTTTAAACAAGTGCGCATGTGCGTGCGCGCACCCATTAACCAAACTGTTGCACAATTAAGTTAACCAAACAGGTGCTGCAAACTGTTGAACAAGTTAACCAACCAGGTGCTGCAAACTGTTAAACAAGTATACCAAACAGGTGCTGCAAAGTGCAAACTGTTGAGCAAGTTAACCAAAACAGGTGCTGCAAAGTGCAAACTGTTGAGCAAGTTAACCAAAACAGGTGCTGCAAGTTAACCAACTGCTTCATATTACAAATCGCAAACAGCTGAAAATATGAATGTTTCTATGTTGCTGCATATACAAACTAAACAGCATATTCATACCTCTCATATACAAATATACAAACTGAATGTAAAGTTGCTACATATTAAAAAATGCTGGCTACATATTCTTTCATGCCCCATTACCCCTTAACACTGGAACTGTATCATATTAATTAATCGGCCACTCAACGCTACATGAGTCAATCATGATGATACAACCTCTTCATCAAATAACATGATACAAAATATAGATCAATTCATATTAATTGATAAATCCACATCACAAATGAAAACTAAAGTAAAAACAATCTAGTAATTAATAAGTAGAGGGTATAAACATAAAAAAGAATTGGAGATGACAGCTAGCATCTATAGAGAACACCAAGTTTGTTTGAAGTCACCACCATAGGGGTTAAGACAAGCTAGTCCCTTAGGTGAACTTATCCACGAACTTGTGAGGGTTATCCATTTTCCATTAATACGATTTTGTATTTCAACATTATTTAGGTCTGGCCAATGCTCCTTTTCGGTTTTCAGTCGCATCATCTCCCTTGCAATTAGCTTAAGGGGTCCCTTGATTCCCCAATGCTCCACTGTTAAGTAATTGGGGCGCAAAATAGAAATAAATGCTTCAAGAAGTGGTCGCCGGCGCTCCCACAAGCCTTTATCGTTAAACGTTAGCCGTTTAACGTTCATATCTGGAATTGGGATCCTTCTACTCATATCCTCTATGTCATTGTTGAATGACACTGTATAAGAAGAATTCTCAACAATTATTGTAATTTCAAACTTTTTTAATAAATTGAGTACTTCCCTCGTCTTAAGAACGAATGATTCATCAATGTGATTGAATAGCACCAACGTTAGCTCAACTTGACCGGGAGCGATGGATGGAAACAAGAGACCAGGCACTGAATGGGCTGTGTAATGGAAATCATCTAATTGTGGAGCAGAAACTTTAATATCGATTTGGATTTGGATGTCACTACACAGATATAATTTCAGTCTCTTCAAAGAAACAGATGCAATATCCAACATATTCAGCTTGCAAGAGTAAATGGTAAGGCTCAAACTGTCAAGAAAAGGGAACTTTGATATAATGTAGGAATATGCATCATCCATGATATCACCCTTTAAGACTAATTCTCTCACACTTTCTAACGAATTCGATACAAGATTATTCCTGTAATGCAATAAGTAGTGCTTAAATATGTGAAGACTTGGGACATCATAAATTTCACCCTGATTATGCTCAACCCTTTACAATTTGAAAGGTTAATCTTCTCAAGTAAGATACAAGTAGAGAATAACTTAAACAAGTGTCTCCTCACTTAACATCACATCGATCAACTCAAATACTCGTAAGTTGACACATTTTATAACAATATTGTTGCTGATTAAAAGAGAATGCCTGACTATGAAAAGGGTGTCGTCAGCCTTTACACTAATTGTTTCCAGATTTTCACCTGAGAATAGCTCATCTGGCAACGTAATAGATTCTTCTTCGAGAGCAGATAATGTGAGGTAAAGCTCTTTTAAACAACTTCTAGAAGCTACTGTCTGAATCCATAAGTTAGCAAAAGAAACCAATTTCTGGTTTAAAATTCTGAAGTGAAGATCAAAACTTGTGATTGGTATATTGTCCATACGATACCTTTGTAGAGTGCGGTTGATCAAATCGGTGTACCTAATTAGTTGTCATTTGCTTAAATCCTTTCTTGGTGGACGAAACCTTAGTGTAGGGATGGTAGACCAAGCGTGCATCCATGACTTTGACAACACACATGTACGACCCGTTTCTTTTACGGGCAACAACATTTGAATACGATGGATCAACTCCGCCGGAACATCTTTCAACTGTGGTCGGTGAATTCTCTCCACTTCCCTCATCTCCTGAAGAAAAATAGCAGATTCAGTAGTGTTAGAGTATTAGAAAACAGACATGACGTCATCACGTGATCATGACCGACAAGTCAATATCTATAGAGACATTTTATATTTAGTAAATATATTTTGTATTATTTGATAGTTATGTTTTGTATCTATTCCTTATATATATATATATATATATATATATATATATATATATATATATATATATATATATATATATATATATATATATATATATATATATTCTTTAATCACTGTAACTCTCATATATATGAATACATAACCCACATAACTCTCCTATATATGAATACATAACCCACATAATAAGAGCTAATTCAAAGCATCGAATTTCTTGTTACTTAATGAGAATAGTTACCTCAGAATCATATATAGTTGTTAATACATAACCCACATAATTTCTTGTTAGTTGTTTCTGCAGCCAAATTAACAAGTTAATTTAGGTTCATTGTTTGATTAAACACATTGCCTCACAATTTTAGAGGGTTTACCATAAAATCAATACACTAAATTGAAAATCTGCAACGTCGTTAGTACCTCATCACATGATAAAACAGTCACCGGGTCGCGTAAATTGATGTAAGAATACTCAAGAACAATGCAAATGTTGTTCATTTACACATTCAAGTACAAATTCATTCAAATAAAAAATAACATATAAGTTAAATACAGGACCTCTAGTCTTATGAACTTTGATTTTACGTTTTATTAGGAATGAACCTCGTGGTAGTCTTACTAAATAAAAACCTCATCTATTTTCCATTAAAAATTAACACTTTGTTTATAGACAAAGAATCAAATAATCAACTCATATTGACGGCGTAACTTAAAAACTTACGTTGAAATATCTGTGAACTTACCTGTTAGTTAGGGTCGGTTGTACGGGTTTTTTGTGTTCTTCAATTGAAAATTTGGGCTGCGTCATTAGGAATTGTATAAATATATATAGTTGCCTCATGGAGTAAAAAAGAAGGGCAAACCAAATAAAAGCTTTTTTGCGGGATATATATCTTGATTGGGCCACAAACATACTCTCTATTAGTTGGGTTTTCCATCTGATGGACAGGCTCTATATATATGGACTTGGATTATTAATATAGTTTGTGAATGGGCCATAAAATGGGTGCATTTTACAAGATTACGAGTTTATGATACATGTTTATACCAGTAGTTTCTATCCATAATTATGCAGAAAGTCCCTATAATTTACGCAAATATCGCACTCGGTCCCTAGTTTGTCATTCTAGCACGTACAATCAATGGCAGAAGCAAGAACTTTTTCCACCGGGGGCGAAATTTTTTTTTAAAGCGTAGCAATTTTTTGGGCAAAATATGGAGATTTTTGATCAAAATTTGGATGTTTTTGAGCAAAATTTAGAGGTTTTTTGGCAAAATTTAGAGGTTTTGGGGCAAAATATGGAGACTTTTGGGGCAAATTATGAAGAGTTATGGGCAAAATAAAAAATTCACCGGGGGCAAAATCGAAAAATTCAAAATTTTTACACTAAAAATTGCAAATCCACTGGGGGCGGCTGCCCCCCTCTGCCCCTTAATATTACCGCCCATGCGTACAATCCCTGACACTAACGATCGTCAAAAAGTTCAGTTAATCGACAGCACATGCGTTGCACATGAGTGTAAAAAAACGTAGGTTAAGGAAATATGTGGAATGTAATCTGATTGATTAAATGATGTTTATTTACAGCTAACATTCCAATTGCATAATAATATTCATCATCATCATTTTGTCCACATCATGTTCGTCACATTTGACCACTTTAACTAGATCCCCAATTACATACATATCGCGAATTAGGGTTGTTTGAGACAAATATCAAGATCATCCTGGAGTTATTTCCAGTTCACGAAGATGATGGAGGTTTTTCACCTCGATTCTGATCAACCCTTTACATCCTGAAAGGTTAATCTTTTCAAGTAACATACAAGTAGACAATAAGTTAATAAGTTCCTCGTCACTTAACGTAACATCGATCAACTCTAATGCTCGTAAGTTGACACAATTTATAACAAGATTGTCGCTGATCAAAAGAGAATCCTCGAGCTTGAAATAGGGGTAAGCTTTAAACTAATTGTTTCTAGGTTTTCACCCAAAAATTGCTCATCACGCAACGTAATAGATTTGTGATCATATATGGTTATTGTGAGGTAAAGCTCTTTTAGACAACTTCGTTGTCTCGGCCAATATATTAGCAAAAGAAAGTGATTCATGCAGGTTCATAATTCTAAAGTGAAGATTAAAACTCGTGATTAGTATATTGTCCGTACGATACCTTTGTAGAGTGTCTTTGATCAAATCGGTGTACCTAATTGTTTGCTTCTTGGTGGACGAAACCTGAGGGTAGAGTTGGTAGACCAAGCGAGTAGCCATGAGTTAGGGTGGTTCCAATTGTCTATTACAACGGAAACTAAAAACATGTATATAAATTCTAAAACTTGCAACCATTAAGTACGATGTTGTATTACTTTAATCCGATAAAATTGGAACGATACAAAGAAGATTAGCATGTCCCTGCGCAAGGATGACACACACAAATCGAGAAATGGTCCAATTTTTTTTCTTTTCAAAAGGAGTGGTTGAGTGCTGGGGAATCTCTAAAGGGAACCCAAGTTCAATCCCCCACTAACCTTACTTTGGGCCTTACCTTTCGAAAAATAGAAAAAAGTATTAATTTAATCCAAGTCAATGGCCCAATAGAAGGCCCAACTATTGGAGAGTATGTTTAGAGCCCATACACTTAATATAACGATAATCCAGAAAAAGCCTTTATTTGGTTTCCTATGTTACTCCATGAGGCAACTATATATTTATACAACTCCTAATGACGCAACCCAATTTTTTTTATTGAAGAACACGAAGAAACCGTACAACCCCCCGTATCTATCAGGTAAAGTTCCGGAAATTTCAAGTTAATATTAAAACTTAGGCAGTCAATATGAGCTGATTGTTGATAACTGTCTGTTAATGTCAAATTTATGAATTTTTTCTATAAGACTACGAGGTTCATTCTTGATAAAACCTAAAATCAAAAGCTACTATGCATAATACTACAAGGTCCAGATCTATAGTTTTTTATTTGAACTAAATCAATACGTTTCCATTGTGTTAATATTCATTTGAGTCCATAAATTAAGTTGAGATTCAAGGGACCAATGAGAGCGCGACATGTGTCGCGAAAATCACATGTGATTGAAAAAAAAATTCAAAAATTTTTTTTCGGAAAAAAAAAATTTTAATTTTTTTCGAATTTTTTTTTTAAAATTTTTTTTTTACAATCACATGTGATTTACCTGCACAATGTGATTGAATTGTACAATCACATGTGATTGGATTTGCCATGCATAATCACATGTGATTGGGTTTACAATCACATGTGATTGACATGCATAATCACATATGATTTTTAAAAAAAAAAATTCGAAAAAAAAATTTCAAAAAAAAAAAATTTTCGAATTTTTTTTCCTCAATCACATGTGATTTTCGCGCCACATGTCGCGTTCTCATTGGTCCCTTTGTTTTCAAGCAAATTTATGGATGCAAGTGATTACAACTCTTCAGCAATAATAACAGCAACAACACAAAGTTACCATATTTGGGTAACTTTGACTTTTGGGATCAGAAGTCAACTTCATCCTTTCCCTTTTAAGAAGATCACAAGACAGCAAATGGATCCTGGTTTCAACGGATACAAACAGCCTTTTTCCTTTTAAAGAAAAGTGGTTCCAAAAGTAACAATAAAGCCTTACTTCTTTAGGAAATAGCTGTTAGAGGTTTTATATATAAAACCACACTTTGCAAATGTAAAATATTCAATTCAATTTGTATCAATTCTGAAATCAATACAAAGATCAATTATTTTATATTCCAAATATCAAATTTAACATGGTATCAGAGCTAACGGTGTAGATCGAGGGATCATTACATCCGTTTTTCAGCTTCAATCATTTACCAGGAATTTTTTGTTTCAAGCTGCCATGTCTAGAATTGACGGTAGCTCACTAAAATTAGCTTCCATGTCAAATAATGATGGTAGCTTAATTAATCAGACAAGCTACAACGATTTGAGCATACCAAAGATTAAACAAAGTTACCTGGGTGCTCTATGTCAGCCATTAAAAGAGCAATCACCTACATCCATTCCCAAAATAGACAAAATCACTGCAAACCACCATCGACCACCACAAGAGCCGAGTTGTGTTTATTGTGGTGTGTCACAACACACAATAATTCAATGCTTCAAGCTAATTGGTTATCCTGAATGGTGGAGCAACCGGAAACGAAGCAGAAGGGTGAGCAAGGTTACAACAACAATAGCGGCGGCCGGCGGCAACCTTACGGCTACCTGCAACGACACCACAAGAGGTAGAACTCTACCTCCAATCTCTTGTTTACTGCAAAAAACGACCAAATGGGTGAGGGTTAAACCCTCAAACCCTAATTCATCATATAAAACATCAATCGAATGGGTGAGGAAAACTCCCTCAAACCCGAAATTCGATCCCAGGTTTATGCAGATTCCACCCGAAAGGATGACTGAAAAACACTCAAACCTTAATAAACCATCGATTGAAGTGAAAAAGGGGAACCCGAACCACAATCGATCGGATTTAGAGCAGAATCATAACCGATTTCAATGTCTTGGAGAGACAATCGAACAAGAAAAAATAGATCCTTGTTTTGGATCTAAATCGCCTGTTAAAATAAGAGAAAGAACCCTAAAATTGTTACATATACGATTGTATCTGATAAAAGGATACAGGTTGTGCTAAAAAGGGAAATGGGTAATAAAAGGGATAATAAACAGGCCCAACAACCATGTTGTGTTAGTAAAGCCCAACAACCATGTTGTGTTATTAAAGCCCAACAACAAGTTGTGAATAATAGACAGGCCCAAAACCCTTTTTTCGTGAAAAATGAAAATTTAAATAATACTCGTTTTATCGAAAAAGCTAATATTGTTTCAAATAAAACAAAAAATAACGAATGGATCTTTGACTGCGGTGCTACCCATACAATGACTTTTGTAAAATCTGATTTTTGCTCGGAATCACAACCCCGTGTTAATAAAATTCAAACGGCTAATGGAGGGATTGTACAAGTTAAAGGGGGTGGGAGAATAGAAATTACTCCAAATTTGAAACTGTCTAATTGTTTATATATTCCGTCCCTGTCTCATAAACTATTATCCATTAGCCACGTTACAAAAGAACTAAATTGTTTTGTTCTGTTACACCCCACCTTTTGTATCCTTCAAGACATTAGGACTGGGGCAATTATTGGACGTGGAACCGAACGGGGTGGGTTGTATTATGTGGACGAAGTAACCCAACAAGGTACCGTGATGCTTGCTCACGGAACACCTACGAGGGAAGCTTGGTTATGGCATAGGAGGTTGGGTCACCCATCTGCCGGATACTTACAATCTTTATTTCCTAGTCTTTTTCCAACCAACGTTACTTTAAATTGTGAAACTTGTATTTTGGCTAAAAGTCACCGAAATACTTTTAAACCTAGTACTACCATGAAAGATGTACCCTTTGCTCTAATTCATTCAGATGTATGGGGTCCTGCACCGGTTATTGGGGGAAAAAATTTTTGATACTTTGTTTTATTTATTGACGATCATACCCGAATGACTTGGATTTATTATTTAACTCACAAATCAGAAGTTTTTGAAAAATTTTCTCACTTTTATAAAATGGTACAAACCCAATTTAATAAAAATATACAAATGTTAAGATCCGATAATGGTGGTGAGTTTGTAAACTCATCAATGAAACTTTTTTGCGAAAATAATGGGATTATTCATCAAACCTCGTGTGCTCATACTCCCGAACAAAATGGCGTAGCCGAGCGTAAAAATCGAATACTTTTAGAAATGACAAGAGCTTTATTAATTGAATCCAAAGTTCCGAAAAGTTTTTGGCCCGAAGCTCTTGCTTTCGCTACCTATCCTAAAGACACTCTTTCCTAATTTCATTCTCTTCCGACCTCATTTAGCATTGAACCTCGCATATTTGGGTGTTCCGTCTTTGTTCACATCCCAAAAGGTGAGCGCACCAAACTTGATCCATGTGCGGAAAAGTGTGTGATGGTTGGTTATGGTATCAACCAAAAAGGGTATCGATGCTATAGTCCAAAGAAACGTCATGTCTACACTACCCTGAATTGCGACTTTCTCGAAACTGAATATTTCTATCATACCCAACTCACGAGTGAGGGGGAGAAAGAGGATAATGACACTCTAAGTTGGGTACAATGGATACCTAGACCCGACAATATCCAAACATCAACACCGAACCCAAGTCCCGATTCACCAAACCTAAGTCCCGATTCACCAAACCCAAGTCTCGATTCACCAAACCCAAGTCCCGATTCACCAAACCCATGTACCAATTCACCAAACTCAAGTCCCGATTCACCAAACCCATGTCCCAATTCACCAAACTCAAGTCCCGAGTCACCAAATACTATGCAACAAGATTCTGAATCCACTGAAATCTCCTCAAACAATGAACATCCAGTTCAAGAGGAACAAAACAACACAACTTCCGATATCGCAAATGAAAATGAAACCACAGAAAGATATGTCTTACCTCAGAGAATCAACAGAGGTATACCGCCAAAAAGATACTCTCCAGAACAAGAAGCTAAAAGGTCAAGGTATCCTATGGCTAATATTGCACAAGGAAACCTATCAAGTGAGGCTCAAAAATTCAATTCAGCATTATATTCTGAAGAAATCCCATCAACTGTTGACCAGGCTATGAAATCTGAAAAATGGAAAAAAGCAATGGAGGAAGAAATAGAAGCACTTAAGAAAAATGATACATGGGAAAAATGTGTTATTCCTCAAGAAAAGAAACCCGTTGGATCTCGATGGGTATTTACAATAAAATGCAAACCAGATGGAACCGTTGAAAGATATAAAGCTCGTCTTGTTGCCAAGGGATATACTCAAACATATGGAATAGATTATTCCGAGACTTTCTCACCAGTTGCAAAGACTGATACCATCAGGGTTCTTTTCTCAGTTGCTGCAAATGAAGAATGGCCTCTTCACCAATTTGATGTGAAGAATGCCTTTCTACATGGTGAATTAAAAGAAGAAGTCTATATGGAAGCTCCCCCTGGATTCTCCAGAAACTTCAAAAACGGGGAAGCTTGTCGACTTAAAAAATCTTTATATGGGTTAAAACAATCCCCACGGGCTTGGTTTGGGAGATTTACTTTATTCATGAAAAAATATGATTTTAAACAAAGTAACTCGGATCATACTCTCTTTTTTAAACGAAATGGAAATTTAATTACATGCTTAATCATTTATGTTGATGATATGATAATAACAGGAAACGATAAAGAAGAAATTTCTAACTTAAAAATGAACTTATTTAAAGAATTTGAAATGAAAGACTTGGGCAGGCTTAAATATTTTTTGGGGATTGAGGTATTACGATCCCAACAGGGAATATTTATTTGTCAAAAGAAATACGTTCTTGATTTTCTTGCAGAAACAGGTATGATCGATTGCAAACCTGCGGATACTCCTATGATTCCAAATCAAAAGCTGTATATGGAAGATGAGGGCGAACTTGCTGATAAGGGGCAATATCAAAGGATGGTGGGAAAACTCATCTACCTTGCTCATACCCGACCAGATATAGCACATGCAGTAGGAGTTGTGAGCCAATTTATGCATCAACCATAGGTTCACCATATGGAAGCTGTAATGAGGATCATCAGATACTTAAAGAAAACAGCAGGCAATGGAGTTATATTCAAAAAAAAAATGGGCACCTTGAAGCACAAGTTTATACGGATGCAAGCTGGGCTGGAGAAAAAGGAGATAGACGGTCAACTTCAGGTTTTTTCACAATAGTTGGAGGAAACTTAGTTGCATGGAAAAGTAAGAAACAAAAGGTCGTTTCCCTATCAAGTGCTGAATCAGAATTTAGAGGAATCGCAAAGGGAGTGGTGGAAGCTTTATGGATTCGAAAACTCTTGACAGAAATAGGATTCCCTCCAAAAGAAGCTATTCAGATCCTATGCGACAATGAAGCAGCCATTGCCATTTTAGAGAACCCCGTTCAACATGACCGAACTAAACATGTTGAAATCGATCGACACTTTATCAGAGAGAAGCTAGATGGTGAAATCATTTCCCTTCCTTCAATTAGATCCGAAGATCAGCTGGCCGACATCTTCACCAAATCTGTCAATGGAAGACTTTTCAGCGAAGTTCTTGGCAAGTTGAATATTGGAAACCCCACTATTCAACTTGAGGGGGAGTGTTAGAATTCAGCAATAATATCAGCAACAACACAAAGTTACCATATTTGGGTAACTTTGACTTTTGGGATCAGAAGTCAACTTCATCCTTTCCCTTTTAAGAAGATCACAAGACAGCAAATGGATCCTGGTTTCAACGGATACAAACAGCCTCTTTCCTTTTAAAGAAAAGTGGTTCCAAAAGTAACAATAAAGCCTTACTTCATTAGGAAATAGCTGTTAGAGGTTTTATATATAAAACCACACTTTGCAAATGTAAAATATTCAATTCAATTTGTATCAATTCTGAAATCAATACAAAGATCAATTATTTTATATTCCAAATATCAAATTTAACACATTGTTCTAGAGTATATTAAATTAATGAACGCGGCTTAACCCGTTTATCTCGTGATTGTTCCGGTCGTATCCCTCACCCCTATATGCAGCAGGTTTGAATTGTGAATATATCTCCATCAGGATCCTATCTTGAGATGAGTAATTTATTCTTTTATATATATATATATATATATATATATATATATATATATATATATATATATATATATATATATATATATATATATATATATATATATATATATATTGAACCAATCCATGGATAAGCACTAAATGGGGTACAAACTGGATAAGTAAAATTTCAAAATTTTTTTTTTTTAAAAAAACGATCCTTTAATATGCAAATAGAAGAAAATGAAAAAATTTTAAAAAGTTTTTTAACAAAATCGTTCGAAAATCGATGATGAATGGTAAACATCGATGATGAATGGTAAACATCGATGATGAATGGTAAAATTAACCATTCATCTGGTTAATTTATCATTCTTTTTGTTCGCGATGAATGATAAAATTAATCAATGCTAAAAAAAAGCAGATGAATGGTTAATTTAACCATTCATCTGTTTATGATGAATGATAAAAAAACAGATGAATGGTTAATTTAACCATTCATCTGGTTTTTTTTAGCATTGATTAATTTTATCATTCATCGTAAACAAGATGAATGATAAATTAACCCGATGAATGGTTAATTTTACCATTCATCATCGATTTTTGAAAGATTTTGAACTTTTTTTTTATGAAAAAAATTGATTAGAGGTGCATTTTAATGCAGATTTATGAATGTAAAAAAAAATTCAAAAAAAAAAATTCAAAAAAAAAAAATTTTATTTTGCTTATCCCGTTTGTACTCCTTTTAAGCTTATCCATAGATCGTGCCCCTATATATATATATATATATATATATATATATATATATATATATATATATATATATATATATATATATATATATATATATATATATATATATATATATATATATATATATATATATATATATATATATATATATATATATATGTTGTGATGTGGTCCAGTCCTTTAGGGGTAGGCAGGAGATCGACCCCCGTTGGCTACACGCATGACACCTTTCCCACATCGCGTTGGGGGTAAAGGGGAGGGGGTTTTACCGTCAATGCTCCGTATGGGATTGGTGTGGGTTTCCTCCTGAGCACGCAGTTGGGGGGCGTGTATACAGGGCCGTCTAGCTAATTTCGGAGGCCCTGTTCGAAAGTTAAAAAGGACTCTTATAAATGTTAATTTTTTCAATATGTATAATATATAATACTATGATAGCGTAATCAATAGAATTAAAAAATTTGAAAACAACCTTTGCAAAGTGTTATTCTCAAATAGTTGTCAACTCATTATAGTTACACTATTGCTTATATAAAACCGTAATCTTAACATTTTTTGTAACGAAGTAATTGGTCAACTCTTTATAGTCAATACTTCCTTTAAATTGTTTTTAATACCTATAAACATCAATCTATTAAGTATTTCTTGTTATTGTTAGATGATAGACCGCAAGTAAGATATTCCGTTACGATGTACGAATAAATGAATTATTACATAGGTTTATCAAAATTTTGGGCCCCTTAAAAATTTGGGGCCCTGTGCGGCTGCACACTTCGCACATGCACCGAAGACACCCCTGCGGGTATAGCAACGGCGGGAGATTTGATTCTTTGTCGGTAAAAATTGACCAAAAGTGTTTATTAATGTTGAATTAATGACGTTTTCTTTTTTATAAGACTACAAGGTTCATTCGTGATAAAACGTGAAAATTAAAGCTACTGTACTTACATTACACTAGAGGTCCTGTATTTAACTTATGTGTTATTTTTAATTTGAATGAATTTGAACTTAAAAGTTTAAGCGAACCACGTTTTTATTGTTTTTGAGTATTCTTACATTGATGTACACCGTGACCGTTTTATCCGGTAACCATTTTATCCTGTGATCCTTCTGATCCGATCGACTAACAACATTGCAGATTTTCAATTAAGGTGAACTGATTTTATGGTAAAACTTCTAAAACTGTGAGGCAATGTGATTAGTTAAACAATGAACCTATAGTAGCTAGGGTAACTATTCTGATTTTATGGACCACAGTTAACAATTTGTATTGTATTAAAACTATATATGATTCTAGCTAGGGTGACTATTCTGATTAAGTAACAAGAAATTTGATGATTTAAATTAGCTTCTGAATTTGCTCTGTTTCTTTAGTAGATGGAAGAAGTGGAGAGAATCCACGGACCACAGTTAGAAGATGTTCCGCCGGAGTTGATCGACCGAATTCAGTCATTTTTGTCCGTAGAAGAATTGGCTCGTACGTGCATGTTGTCAAAGTCATGGCTACAGACTTGGCATACCACCCCTACTCTCAGGTTTCGTCCACCAAGAAGCAAACAACAATTAATTAGGTACACTGATTTCATCAACCACACTCTACAAAGGTATCATCGGGACAATTTACCAGTCACTAGTTTTAATCTTCACTTCGAAATTATGAACCTTCAGGAATCACTTTCTTTTGCTAATATATTGGTCCAGACAATAAATTCTAGAAGTTATTGTCTAAAAGAGCTTTACCTCAAAATCAAAATATGTGTTCACGGATCTATTAGGTTGCCAGATGAGCTATTCTTGGGTGAAAAGTTAGAAACAATTAGTGTAAAAGCTCGCCACAATATCTCACTATGGAATTCCCTTTATATCAGCAACAATCTTGTTATAAAATGTGTCAACTTACGAGTATTAGAGTTGATCGATGTGACATTAAGTGACGAGACACTTGTTAACTTATTGTCTACTTGTATCTTACTTGAAAAGATTAACCTTTCAAAATGTCATGGGTTGAGTAGAATCAAGGTGAGAAACCTCCATCATCAGAAATTTATGATGTCCCAAGTCTTCACATATTAAAGCACAACTTATTGCGTATTAGGAATAACCTTCTATTGAATTCGTTAGAAAGTGTGAGAGAATTAGTCTTAAAGGGTGAAATCATGGATGATGCATATTCCAACATTATATCAAAGTTCCCTTTTCTTGAAAGTTTGAGCCTTCACATTTTCCGTTGCAAGCTGAATACGGTAGATATCACATCCGTTTCTTTGAAGAGACTGACCGTATATCTGTCGCGTTATGACATGCAAATCGACATAAAAGTTTATGCTCCAAAATTAAATAATATCCATTACAAAGGAAAATCAGTGCCGGGTCTCTTGTTTCCATCCATCGCTCCCAGCGAAATTGAGCTAACATTGGAGCTATTCGATCACATTAACCGATCATTCTTTCTTAAGACAAGGGAAGTACTCAATTTATCAACCAATTTTAATATTAAAATAACCACGGCTGATAATACAGTGTCATTCAATAATGATATATTGAATATGAGAAGTAGGATCCAAATTCCAGCTATGAATGTTAAACTACTAACGTTAAACACTTATTTAGATAAAGGCTTGTGGGAGCGCCCACGACTACTTCTCGAGACATTTTTCTCTGTTATGCGCCCCAATTACTTAACGGTGGAGCATCCGGGAATCAGGGGTCCCCTTAAACTAATTGCAAGGGAGTTGATGGAGCTGAAAACCAGAAAATACTGGAGCTGCTTAAAAAAAGTTAAAATACAAAATCGTGTTGATGAAAAATGGATAACCCTCAAAAGTTCATGGATAACTTCATCCGAAGGATTAGCGTGTCTTGACTACTACTGTGGTAACTTCGAACTAACTTGGTGTTCTCTATAGAAGCTAGCTGTCATCTCAAGTTCTTTTTTATGTTTATACCCTCTATTTATTAAGTAGATTGTTTTAACCGAAGTTTCTCAGTTGTGATGTGGATATATCAATTAATATGAATTGATCTATATTATGTGTAATGTTATTCAATGAAGAGTTGTAAGTTGTATCATCATGATTGACTCATGTAGCCTTGTGTGGCTGGTTATCAATTAACATTGATACAAGTCCAATGTTAAGGGGTATTGGGGCATGATCATAAATGATGCTTATAGAATATGTTCTACTTTGCCCTATTATTGGCACCATCAGTTTAATGGTTTTTGCGTACTTAAATAAGAGACCCAAAGTAGTGTTAATCCAAATGTTACTTTTTTCGAGCCTTTTGTCGCGTTTTATTTTCCTGATTGTATCAATTTGGGGTTTTTTTCATCTATTGATGACGATAAAAACAACAAAACTCAATCTCACATGTGTGGGGTATGGGGGAGGTGTCCTTCCTGTATCCTAGAATGAATAAAGAGAAATCATTTCTCCACCCAATTTATTTTATTTTTTATTTTTTTTTTGGTTTTTTTTATAAACATTTCATGTGAATGTGATGTGGAATAGCAATTTAAATGATAAGTTAAAGGTTTTGAGCTACTAACAGGTCATCTCAGACCATCAACTGTCGTTTGCCTAGCTCAACTATTTATATTGAATACTACGACAAGTGACTAAGTTTTCGCTTATTTAAGCTGTTCTAGCCCCTTTTAGACACATAATCTGAAATATGCTATAATGGTGTCTGTTCTCATATCACTTCCAGCCACAAATTTTCTAAATTGGAGAAGATCTGACATTTAACTATTTCCTGTCACACACACGTGAGAAGATCTGACATTTTTGGGAAGATTGTGTGCCTTTCCGAATTATTATGTTGATATCTGTATTTATTTTAAGGTCCGTCTCATTAATTTCGAAGACCGTGTTGTAGACACAAAAGTATGGCTCCTTAATGAATGTTAAATCTTTAATCTTTATTACATAATAATATAATAAGATATATAATACTAAAAAAGTATTATATTTCATTGATTTTATTGCATTAACTTAAGTCTTTAAAGACAATATGCAAGTAATGGGTCATCGGAGTCAAATGGGTCAAAACAGTTTGATGCAATGAATTCGAAGACGTAATGTCAGTAACGGGTCATTTGAATCAAACGGGTCAAAATGGGACTAGTGTGATATAGCAGGGCAGTTGGGGTCAACTTTGGGTTGGGGTCAAATGGAGTCAAATGGGGTCAAATGGGTCAAATGGGGTCAATGGGGGTCAAATGGGGTCAAATGAGTCAATTGGGGTCAAATAGAGTCATATGATTATATGGTATTAACATTATTAATTTATAATTTTGTAGGAACAAATGTTAGTTTTGATAGTTTGATACTCGTCTATCTAAACTTTGCTGATATCTAATCAGAAATGTTTTAGATTTTGTACAATTAGAAAGATGCCACTGATGATACTTGGTGTAAGAGTCTATGTTAACTTCAGACCTGTTTTTCTGCGTTGATCTTTTGTTGAAGTTTTTGATTGTATCCGAAACTAGGATTAATCTTTGAATTTTTTTTTATAGTTATTCTTAGATGTAAATTCCATTTACTTAAGTAATTTTCCCCATATGTATAGCTTCTGCTATAAATTTTACATCATCAATCAATTGGTATATGTAAGTATGCTTTTTGTGATTTGTCCTATTGATTTAAATATTTCATGATTAATGATTAATTAATTCTACTTAAGTACTTGTGCTATAATAGTATAAATAATCCAATCGCAAATCGCATGTCTGATGTTAAATTGTTAATTACTTAATTTTATTGATGCTAATGGCTAAACAATTAATTATACTTGTGCTATAATCCAAGCGACACCGTTGCATCAGTAGACAGTAGGACACGTTCCCATTAGTTATACTTGCAATTAGTTTGATTGCAACCTTGCAATTAACTTTTTTTTTATGGTTATTGATTTGTTATTTGTATGTTATTTTATTTTTATGATAAAATATAAGATTGACTCAAGTATTGTTGCATGGTTATTGATTTTGATTAAATGACACATATTATTCGTTAGGACCTTAGGGGACTTTTTTTTGTCTCGTTCATGGCACTCAAATTCTCAGGACCGGCCCTGCTTGGTGATAACGAGCTTTTGCCGAAAATAAGATTTTTTTGGTTTGAATTAGATACTAAATACATATATAATTTGTAATTATGTCTGCAGACTAGTGGACATGGGTGGAATGAAAATATACGACCATATTTGCACACAACAATTAGATGTTCCAGAGTTGATCCACCGTATACAATCGTTATTGCCATTAAAAGAAGCTGCTCGCACGTGTGTTTTGTCCAAATCTTGGCTACACGCTTGGTCTACTATTCCTAATCTCAGGTTTCGTCAATATGAAGAGTGTTTAAGCAATGAACAAATGAATACGACATTAGCTTGATTAGGCTCACTCTAGAAAGGTATTTTCATGACAACATACCAATCACAAGTTTTGATCTTGAATTCAGCATGGAAGACGAAAAATGGTATACACTTATCAATGAGTTTGTCCAAAAAGTTGCTTCCATAAGTTGTCTCAAGGATCTTTGTCTTAATTTGGTATTTGTGAACGTTACTTCTTCTTTTACTTTGCCTGATGAGATATTCTCTAGTGAGAACCTGAATAGAATAAGCAGAGGCGGTACTATGTGAACTGCAATTTTTTATCCAAATCTAATAATTTTGCAAAGTATTTTATCCACGGAGTCTTAAATAATCCTTATACTTTTCTTAATTTTTTAGTATCGATATTTACGTTCTAATATGAACTGCAATTTGCATTTTTTCACGGTCTTTTACACATCCGTGCAACGCACGGGCTCAAAAAAACTAGTATATCTATATAACAATGACTCGTTTATATTTTTTTAATACTACGTATATCTTTTACATTAAAGGTACTATAATATAATCAGGTCCGGTCCAACAGTAGTAAAAATATGCCCCCATAATAAATTAATGAATTTTTTTAATTATAATCGTAATCGTAAATGCAATACTTAAGATATTAGAACATGCACTAATTATTTATATTTGTTAATAACCAACCTCAATAACTACCTTACTACATTCATGTAAGGTCATTTAAAACACATATAATTTCTTAAGAATTTTATAGCTATGTTTAAAAAAGTCCTAATAAACTTATAAACAAATAACATAATACTTTTCTAGTGGTTGGTCAAAATATGTAACTTACACTACTGATTTCTATTAAATAGAGTAAATTGTTAAAATTCGATTAGATAAATATAAAATATTAAATTCAACGTATTATATATAATATTATATTTTATACCTTCCATTAAAACCAAAGTTTATAAATAGTGACATTTTAAAGATTTTCAAATTAACACTAAACTTTTAAACTTTTATAATCCAACCACCTTTACTAAAATACAAACTCTACAAAACAAAAACTTTTCAACATTTACAATTAACACTAAACTTTTAAACTTTTATAATCCAACCACCTTTACTAAAACACAAACTCTATAAAACAAAAACTTTTCAAGATTTACAATTTAACACTAAACTTTTTTACTTTTTCAATCCAACCACCTCTACTAAACTTTTACGAGTAACTTTTTAACTTCTTCAAGATTTACAACTCAACACTAAAGTTTTATATTTACAATCTAACACAAAACTTTCATTCATTACAAATCAAGTAGATAACTTTTCATCTTTTAATAACTACTCATTTTTTGTTATTATTATTATTATTATTATTATTATATATAATATTATATATATATATATATATATATATATATATATATATATATATATATATATATATATATATATATATATATATATATATATATATATATATATATATAGAGGCAGGATCAATGGGGAAGTAACCAATCGGGGGGAAGCGGGGGGAAGCAAAAAAAATTTTTTTCGTTTTTTTTGAAAATTTTTTTCCGGCATCAGGATCACACGAAAATATGAACATTTAGAAGAGACATTTCGTGATGAATGTTATTATTTAGGCGGGAAAACGATCGACAAAAATAACATTCAAGATAATATTGTTCGTGAAGAACATGAACGTTTTTTTTTCATGTTTTGTGAAGTAAAATTTAGCCCGATTTAGAGTTTAGGGTTTGGTGTTTTGGGTTTATTCCATAAACTCAAAACACCAAACCCTAAACCCTAAACCCTAAACCCTAAACCGTTCGTGTTAAAAACTTAATCTAAATCCTAAATCTAAACCCTAAACCCTAAATTTCTAAACCCTAATATCTAAACCCTATAAACCCTAATATCTAAACCCTAATATCTAAACCCCAATAGCTAAAACCTCAAAATACGCTCGAAAAATACGATAATAGTTATATATTACTTCTTCGAGCGTTTTCCCGCCAAAATAAAAACATTTATCACAAACTGTCTCTACTAAATGTTCATATTTTCATCTCATCTATAATGTTCGTGAATAAAGTTTTTTTAAAAAACGAAAAAAAAAAGTTTTTGCATCCCCCCGCTTTCCCCCGAATGGTTACTTCCCTCTTGATCCTACCACTATATATATATATATATATATATATATATATATATATATATATATATATATATATATATATATATATATTAAACCAATCGTCGATATACGTCTTACTTTATTGATGAGCATTTGAGTTCTTCCTCTCGACAAAACAGAAACTAAAACACGAAAATGATGTATAGTTACTTTCTCATTTATTACAAATTAACCACATACCTTTTCACTTATTACATATGAATCATAATTATTACTGCATGATTTTTCTAATTATTATTGTTGTTGTATTTATTTATATAATTGTTATTATTGTCTTTTTAAAATTTGTTTTTTTGGGCAAATTCCATAAAAAGATAACATATTATATCAATTTTCCTATTTTCGCTAATATATTCATCTCGCTATAAAAAAAGAATCATTTTTCAAAACTTAATCTAAAAGAGGGGTGTCGTTAATTTTCTCAGTTAAATGTCAACTTTGCATAACATGTCAAGTCCTTTATTGACCAACGTTTTCAAATCGCGATTTCAACGCACGTTTTTGATGCGTGATTTTTACATGCGTTTTCAAGGCGTGTTTTTTGTGACGCCCCGTACAAAATCAACATGTACGGATCATTAACAACAGGATCTTTACACGGTTACAACATTAAATGCTGTTTTAAAACAAGTTTTGCATTCATGAAAAGGTAACATTTTTACCAACGTCAAATGTTTTACAAAAGATGACGTCTTTACCAACGTCAAATGTTTTACAAGGATAACATGCTTCTACGAATAGAAAGCATTAACATAAGTACGTGACACAAAAGTCATTACAAAACCATTGTTCAAATGTAACATAAGTTGTGAATGCAAAGTAAAAGTTTCATGATTGAGACATCTCTAAACAATGCAGCAGAAGTCTAACACAGCGATTCTGTAACAGCAAGTCTATAACACCAAGACTATAACAGCAAGTCTAACAGCGGAAGCAACAACGTCTAAACACCTGAGAAATACATGCTTTAAAAAGTCAACACGAATGTTGGTGAACTATAGTTTGATTGTAAACAACAATGTAATGTAGACCACGAGATTTCAGTGCTTCAACCAGCATTTCAAATCAGTATTTCAAATCAGTATGATAAGGTATATGCTTGTCCGTGGGCACCCGGTAACTAACTTAACGTAAAATAAATATCACCCCCTAAAAGTACACTTGGCGAGTGCGTATGTTCTCTAAGTATTAGACACCCGTTAAATGCTAGCGCGACTAGCCCGAGTGAGGATATCAAACCCTATGGATCCATATCTAAGATTCGCGTCTACCGGTTCAAAAACCAATAGTTAAACGTTACCGAGCTAAGGGGAATCTTTGTGCCATTATATCACCCACACATATATAAAGTTTAAGTACTCGTGTCTAGTATGTAAAACATAAAAAGCGCATGTATTCTCAGTCCCAAAAATAGTTAAAGTAAAAAGGGAGCTATAACTCACAGTGAATGTGAGGTAAAATCGATACGCAAATGTAAGCAAGTAGTAAGTTGGTCCAAACAAGTAAGTTGGTCGATCCAAAAGGTCCTCAACCTAAGTCAATGGTTACTAAGTCAGTAAATTGTCCCCAATGGTTTAAAAGTAAATAAGTTAAGTCTTAAGTATCATCATCATCATCATCATCATTCGTAGAAGGTAAAGCAAGTTTTCAACAGAAATAGAGATCGAAACGAATAGCTGAATTCGTACAGTCGTTACGACATCTATACAAACTGAAATGATGCGCAGTCAGTGGCCAAGGCTCCGTTTGTAAGTCCTCTTACCGCTGTCCGAAAATCAGATCCTTTCTCGATGTTGTTTGACCGTGATGACGGTCAAAACTCGAGTAGGTCAGAAATTTCAGCACGTCGTTACAAAGACGTAGTAAACTTTGGAAGGCTATAAATCCTAAACCGTATATCGGATTTAGGAGAGTCTTAAACGAAAAGTCATCTACTCGAACTGAACTATCTGAAAATCAACTTTCCAGAAGTCCCAGGAGTCTGATCAGACCCCAAAAAACAGAAACAAGTGCTCCGGTGGGTTTCTTGGTACTTGATGCTTATCACGGTTATCATCCTTGATGCGTATAAGCCTCAAGTGTACAACTCTTTGATGTTTTAGCATCATTATGACAAAGTTTTAACCATCAACACACAACTAAAAGTAAAAGCTAACTTTCTACAAGTTTTGAACATCAAGGTTGTCTCTTTATTGTATAAACAGAATAAAGCTTCAACCTTTGTCCTTTTGATACAAGTTTATGCATCTTCATCATATGAGATGATGAAGATTTGATTTTTATCACCATAAATATCATAAAAAGGTTCCAAGTAAATGAGATCTACAATAATAACTTAGGTCTCAAGTGTTAAGAAACCCTAAGATAGAAAGCTTGGATCTTTACAAGATTAATGAGACCATAAGGTAGAAAGCTAAGATCTAGTAAAAGTAATGAGATCATAAACTAAAAAGCTTAGATCTTCAACAAAATAATGAAACCCTAATCTATAAAGCTTGGATTTTTAATGTTCTTGAAGATCCTTAAAGCAAAAAAGCTAGATCTACAAGTTACATGAAGATCATAAACACAAGTTTTGATCTTTTAACAAAATAAAGTGATCTTAAGCTTCAAAACTTAGATCCAACAAAGTAATGAAGATTCAAAGCTAAAAAACTTGAATCTTTCATGTTCTTGAAGATTTCAAATCAAAGTTTGAATCTATAAGATGTAACAAGATCAAAAAACTAAAAAGCTTGATCCTTTGATGATGATGATGATGATGATGATGATGTCGAAATTAAAGAAGAAAAAGAAGAAGAAATAAAATTCAAGAACTTACAATTTTAGTGTGAGAAAGACTAGAGAGAAAATTAGAGAACAAGTGTGTGTAAAAATGAGAATAAGATCAAGTGTGAAATAAATGAATGAGGCTTGATATTTATAGTGGTGGAGGTGGTGGTTTGGCCGTAGCTTTTGGGGGACAAGGAGGAGACTAACTTTGCTTTTTGCATGGTGGTGGTCTAAAGGTGGTGCTTGTTATTGGGATCCCATGCAACATGTGTAGTAATGGTTTACAAAAATGCTAGTATGTTGGCTCATCTAAATAGGTTTTTGTCTTTCATTTTAATGGGTCATAATTCCATTATAATTGGGCTAACTTAAAAGTCCATTAGCTAGAGTAGGGTGAGCTTAAGTCCATTAAGGTAAAGAGTCCATTAAGACTAACTAGTATGCTTTAGTAAATTACTAAGCGTAATTAAGCAACTAATAAGGCAAGTTGTTGTCATTAGAAAATAACAATTAGTATTACATAGTCATAATATTCTGTAACGACCCGCACTTTTTCGATCGTTCTATACTTATAAGATTGATATTTACATAAATTAAACCTTACCAACATGATAAGTAATCCAAATTGTTGAGACTTATATTTCCGAAAAGAGTTTTATACAACGTTTGACCGTCTAGTTTGACCGATGATATCACGAACTATACAATATATGATAATTATACGTCTGTGTATATATATGTATATATACATATTTAACATGATTAAAGAATGATTTAATACCTCATTTTATATTAATAACAACAAGTTATATGTGTATTTTGAAACTACTAACTTAAGTTTTCAAAACGATAACAATACGTAACGTTATTTGACATATATACTTAAGACTTATAATGTTATACATATATTGTATAAGTAATGTATTTAATTACTTTTAAAGAACTTAAATACATAAAACCATATAAGTGTATTCACAAAAGATAGCTATATTTGAATCCTCATTCCATTTTTCACAAAATTTCTATACGTATACCTAGAGTATTTGTACTCGTATCATACCAAGCTTCTATACGTATTTACTATTGGTATATACACATCAAATCACCACCTAACCAGCCCTTATTCATGCCTTATGTATAAGGTAATTACTTTTGAATCATTGCAAGACTAATTACAAAAATACAAACTAAAATTTTGTCATGTTATCCTTAAAGATCACATTTTTAGGAGTATATATGTATCATCATTTTTGATTCATTTTTACTTCAATCTCTTAACTAAAAACACACACTCTTTCTTACTCTCTAAACTCCATAACAACCCAGCAAAGTTCCATAAAGATCTAGCTTCAAAAACCATACTAAAACACCATAAGAAAACCATACAAAAACACTTCAAGAAAACCCTCCAAGAACACCAACTTACTTCCAATCTTTCATCCACTTCTATCACCCTTTTGATTCTAGCTTCTTACTTCTCTTTTACAGCAAACTTATCCAAGGAACTTGAGGTAGAATCTATGTTCATAACCTTATTCAATTCATATATATATAGCTATCTTATTTTGTGGTACAAAAGTTTAACAACAAGAACATAGTTTGAATGTTTTCAAACTTGTTTGCAAACTAAATAGATCCTTCTAACTTAACTTTTAAAATACTTCAAGACCTGTAATATAACTTATGTATATGCTAATTTAACAAGGTAAAACTTGGTTTTTCAAAGTATAAGTATTTTTAGAAAAATGGTCATTAAATGATTTTGTTGTAACAAAAATGTTTAACTTCATATGTTTCACTAATGTTTCACTTATGCCGTATGATTTTGAATACAAACCAAGGTATTTACAGTTCATAGTCTTAAAGAAGAACTCGATCCAAGAAGATGGCAATTTGAATCAACGAAAACGGATTTGTAACGAAGAAACTATGACCGAAACAAAATTGGTTATCCTAGATCATTTCAACTACGGGATCAATTGGAAAAAAATGATATAAATCACATACTTCTAAGATAACATGATATTTTATATATATGTACTCATAATTCAATTTCATATGGTTCAGGATCACCCGTAAACAACACGAGAAGATTAATCATAAGATCCCATGATTGTACGCAACACGTCATTTGACAACACCGGTACCATGGGTCAAGATTAATCTCGACCAATACATATACGATGGGGTTTTATTTATTTCATTGGGGGTTTTATTTATTTCATTGCGGGTATATTAAACATCTAAAAATGAACCATTAAAATTGAATTACTAACATCGGACTGCTAACTACGGACTAAGGAATTATTCAAAGTATTAAAAGTATAACAAGTATATATTTATAACGTTTGTTTAAAAATGAAAACATATTGATATATTATATATGGATAGGTTCGTGATATCAACCGGAAGACCGAGTCAAATTATTTATATCATCAAGACAAGAGTGAGTATATAGTCCCACTTTTAAACTCTAAATATTTCGGGATGAGAATACATGTATTTTATGTTTTACGCTATGGACACAAGTAACTGAAAAATATATTCTACGTTGAGTTGTACCACTGGCATACTTCCCTGTAGCTTGGTAACTAATATTTACAGCGGTATTGTAAACGCGAATCCTGTTGATAGATCTATCGGGCCTGACAACCCCAACCGGACTGGACGACCAGTATTCAACGGTTGCACAGTACTTCATTTCGTGACTACACCTTGGTACGGTGTAGTAAGATTTCATAATAAAGGGAATATGCGACGTGATTAAATGTTAAGTATGGTTACCAAGTGCTCAACCACTTAGAATATTTTTATTGAAATGTTTATATACGAAATCTTGTGGTCTATATATATATATTGCTGCGCACTAAACCTATATCTCACCAACTTTATGTTGACGTTTTTAAACATGTTTATTCTCAGGTGATAATTAAAGCTTCCGCTGCATTATGTTGAATCTAAGCAGGATCATGCGTACTCATATTTGTGTCAAAAATAAAACTGCATATCCGAGGACGTGTGTTGTAAAATATGCTAGAAATCGTGTTGTTATTATCATTTGTAAAGTTTGTAAGTCGAAGATTATCGTTAAACGATAATCATCTTTTTATTGTCTAAAGCTTGTAACAAAAATAATGGTTTGGTTTGTAATGTATAATATATGCAGTTTTCCTTTTTAAAAATGTCGCATATAGAGGTCAATACCTCGCAATGAAATCATACGTTATCTAACACGTTCTTATGGTTAAGGACGGGTTATGACATGTGGTATCAGAGCGGTGGTCTTAGCGAACCAGGTTTGCATTAGTGTGTCTAACTGATAAGTCGTTAGGATACATTAGTAAAGTCTGGACTTTGACCGGGTCTGATTTAAAAAAAAAAAAAAAACCATTGCTTATCACTGTTGGTTAAAATTTATATGTAAATATTATATAAGTACTAATGGGTTAGTTGTTGTGTGATAGATGTCGAGCTCAAAAATTGTTATCACAATCAACGACTCCGAATCAGAATCTTCAGATGGCGTTCCAGTCATTAACCTGTCCGATGACGAAAATGATATCCTTGGGGAAGACTCACAAATTCCGGATGAACCAACTATAGAGAACCCGGAAAATGAACCCGAGGAGGAAAGTGAACCCGAGGAGGAAAGTGAACCCGAGGAGGAAAGTGAACCCGAGGAGGAAAGTGAACCCGAGGAAGAAATACAGGAAATTACAAAAGACGAGTTCGAACTAGGAAAGAAACGAAAGGCTAATGAATTAGAAAATCCAAATCCCGAGTTTAATGAGAATGATGTGGCACCAATTCCACTCAACACTACCACCCCTATCCCCGCTATTCCTATTCGTTCTGTCCCGGCATCCAGTTCTTCAGTCCCACAGCCAAAATATAGGCAGACAGTTAGGATAAGCGTTAAGCAAATCTTTGTGTCTAAACGTCCTAGAAAATAGATCAAACGATGCGCTGCTGTGTCAAACCATGGAACCGAATAATGTTTTGTATAATATTAATAGTGTGGTTTGCTTAATGTTCGATGTAAGATAAGCATATGTAAAATATTGAAGTATGAAATGCAATAATTTTCCATGGTTAAGTATTATTTAGATTGTAGTAATTGATTCTGTACTAAGCTATTAAGTATGAACATTAACGGGTAGGTACTACCCTAGATATAATTATAAAACGCTAATAAGAAGAAAAGGCTTTTATAATAATACCTAGTTCATATTATTAATAAGCTATAATGTACTATAAATACACACTACATCTATAATAATCCATGTGAATAATTATTTTCTTTCATTAGGAAATGGCGCGATTGAATCGAATGACGGAACAAGAACTCGAGGAACTCATCAACCAGCGAGTGAACGACAGAATGTTATGGGTTGAGGCTGCAAGAGCTGCTGCAGTTAATCCAAATCCTCGTGTAGGATGCTCCTACAAGACGTTCCAAGCTTGCAAGCCATCATCATTCAGTGGAACGGAAGGACCTATCGGTTTAACCCGATGGATAGAAAAGATGGAGACGGTGTTCAAAATCAGCGGTTGTGATGAAAAAGACATGACCAAGTTTGCATCGTGCACTTTACAAGATAGTGCACTCACATGGTGGAAGAATTATGTGAAGGCGGTAGGAGGAGATGTAGCTTATGATACTCCATGGGAAGAATTCAAAGCAATGATAATCACCGAGTATTGTCCAAGGAATGAGGTTATTAAGTTAGAAGATGAGTTACGAAGTTTGAAGGTGGTTGGTACTGAAATCACCAACTACAATCAGCGATTCATGGAATTGGTTTTACTATGTCCTGAATTGGTTCCAACCGAAGAACGGAAGATTGAAATGTACAAAGCTGGTTTGCCCAAAAAGGTCAAGGCAAATGTTACAGCATCGAAACCTAAGACAATTCATGAAGCTATAACCATGGCGAACGAGCTAATGGATCAGGTCATTTTGGACAAGAAAGCATTCAATACTGAGGTGAAGGTATTGGGAAACAAGAAAAAGTGGAATGGAAGTTATGATCGAGGTAACCAACAACAACCTTATAAGAAACAAGAAACCACAAAAGGTGCGAGTAGTGGTTCAGGTTTTGGTTATAAAGGACAAAGTCCTTTATGCAACCGTTGCCACAAACATCACTTTGGTTACTGTAGTGTGTTATGCACCAAGTGTAATCGACAAGGTCATCTTGCGGAAGATTGTAAGGCTCTCGTTACAAATGGCAACAAGACTCCTGCCACCAACGCAAATAGAACTGCTTTGGCTAACATTACTTGTTTTGGGTGTGGAAAACAAGGTCATTATAAGAGCCAGTGCCCGAATCAGAATGGCGGACCTGCACGTGGAAGAGCGTTTGTTATTAATGCTAGAGAGGCACGAGAAGACCCGGAGCTTGTTACGGGTACGTTTACCATTAATAACTTATCAGCATCTATTTTATTTGATACTGGCGCCGATAGAAGCTACGTGTGTATAAATTTTTACACTAAATTGAATTGTTCATCATTACCTCTAGATGCTAAGTACATGATTGAGTTAGCTAATGGTAAACTAATTAAAGCCGATAAAATTTGTCGTGATTGTAAGATAAATTTAGCCGGAGAAACATTTAAGATTGATTTGATACCCGTAGAATTAGGAAGTTTTGATGTAATAGTCGGCATGGACTGGATGTCCAAAGTAGGAGCGGAAGTTGTTTGTGCCAAGAAGGCAATTCGTATTCCTGGTAAGGATAAAATGCCAGTGATGATTTATGGAGAGAAGGGTAATTCAAAGCTAAAACTCATTAGCTGTTTGAAAGCCAAGAAGTGTTTAGAAAAGGGATGTTACGCTATTTTAGCACATGTTAATAAGGTCGAAAAGAAAGAAAAGTGTATCAACGACGTGCCTGTGGCAAGAGATTTTCCTGAAGTTTTTCCGGAAGAATTGCCGGGATTACCTCCATTTAGATCGGTAGAATTTCAAATAGATTTAGTACCAGGAGCTGCACCAGTGGCTCGTGCTCCATATAGACTTGCACCGTCCGAGTTAAAAGAACTTCAAAGTCAGTTAAAAGAATTACTGGACCGTGGATTCATACGACCGAGTACTTCACCGTGGGGAGCTCCAATTTTGTTTGTCAAGAAGAAAGACGGATCTTTCCGAATGTGTATAGATTACCGTGAATTAAATAAGTTAACTATCAAGAATCGGTATCCACTACCGAGAATTGATGACTTATTTGATCAATTGCAAGGATCATGTGTTTATTCGAAAATCGACTTAAGATCGGGCTATCATCAACTACGCGTTAAAGAAGAGGACATTCCGAAAACTGCTTTTCGGACACGTTATGGTCATTACGAATTTTTGGTTATGCCGTTTGGATTGACGAATGCGCCAGCTGTATTCATGGACCTCATGAATCGAGTTTGTAGTCCGTATTTAGATAAGTTTGTTATCGTTTTCATTGATGATATTCTTATCTATTCCAAGAGTGAGCAAGAGCATGAAGAGCATTTAAGGTTGATACTGGAGTTGTTGAGAAAAGAACAACTTTATGCTAAATTTTCTAAGTGTGCTTTCTGGTTGAAAGAAGTACAATTTCTTGGCCACGTTGTTAGTAGCAAAGGAATTCAGGTTGATCCAGCAAAAATTGAAGCCATTGAAAAATGGGAGACTCCTAAGACACCAATGCAGATACGCCAATTTTTGGGTTTAGCCGGTTATTATAGAAGGTTTATTCAAGATTTTTCTCGAATAGCTAAGCCGTTGACAGCATTAACGCAAAAAGGGAAGAAATACGAATGGACCTCGGAGCAGGAGAACGCATTTCAATTATTGAAGAAGAAGTTAACTACGGCGCCTATTTTATCGTTACCTGAAGGGAACGATGATTTTGAAATATATTGTGACGCTTCGCGACAAGGTTTTGGTTGTGTTCTTATGCAACGAAAGAAAGTAATTGCATTTGCATCCCGACAATTGAAGATTCACGAGCGGAATTATACGACGCATGATCTAGAACTGGGAGCAGTCGTGTTTGCATTGAAGATGTGGAGACATTACTTGTATGGGGTTAAATTCACTGTGTTTACTGATCATAAAAGCCTTCAACATATTTTCGATCAAAAACAGCTGAACATGAGGCAACGTAGGTGGGTTGAGTTAATAAATGACTATGATTGTGAAATTCGTTATCATCCCGGGAAAGCGAACGTGGTGGCCGACGCTCTAAGCAGAAAGGAACGAGAACCAATTCGAGTACGAGCGATGAACATAAAAATTCGCATGAATCTCAACTCACAAATCAAAGAAGTTCAACGAGAAGCACTTACTAAAGAAAATATAGGAAATGAAATAATGAAGAAGTATGAGAAGCAACTCGTTATGCGGGAAGATGGAATTCGATATTTTGCAAATCGTATTTGGGTACCGAAGTTGGGTGGATTAAGGAAGTTGATATTGAACGAGGCACATAAGACAAGATATTCGATACATCCTGGAGTTGGAAAGATGTACCAAGATCTTAAGACGCATTATTGGTGGCCTAATTTAAAAACAGACGTTGCAACATATGTTGGGGAGTGTTTAACTTGTTCCAAGGTTAAAGCAGAACACCAGAAGCCGTCAGGGTTACTTCAACAACCAGAAATTCCAGAATGGAAATGGGACGGTATTACCATGGATTTCATCACGAAGTTACCAAAGACTGCCTGGGGATACGACACCATTTGGGTGATTGTTGATCGTCTCACCAAGTCTGCACATTTCTTGCCTATAAAGGAAACGGATAGAATGGAGAAACTATTACGATTGTATATAAAGGAAGTTGTTTCAAGGCATGGAATACCTATTTCCATTATATCCGATCGTGATAGTAGATTTACCTCAAAATTCTGGCAATCACTACAGGAGGCACTAGGAACTCGGTTGGATATGAGTACCGCATATCATCCGCAGACCGATGGACAGAGTGAAAGAACGATTCAGACTCTCGAAGACATGCTCAGGGCATGTGTGATCGATTTTGGAAACGGATGGGATAAATATCTACCGTTAGCAGAATTCTCGTATAATAATAGTTATCATGCGAGCATTGGAGCTGCGCCATTCGAAGCATTGTACGGAAGGAAGTGTAGATCTCCTATCTGTTGGAATGAAGTAGGAGATCGACAATTAACTGGTCCCGAGATCATACACGAAACGACTGAGAAGATAGTGCAAATCAAGGAGAGATTAAAAACAGCCCGCAGTCGCCAAAAGAGCTACGCCGATGTCCGAAGGAAACCATTAGAGTTTCAGGTCGGGGACATGGTTATGCTAAAGGTGTCACCTTGGAAAGGTGTAATACGTTTCGGCAAAAGGGGTAAACTGAACCCAAGGTACGTAGGCCCGTTCAAGATCATCGAACGCATTGGATCGGTAGCTTATCGACTCGAGTTACCACAACAACTCGCTGGAGTACATAATACCTTTCACGTCTCAAACCTGAAGAAGTGTCTTGCAAAGGAAGACCTCACCATTCCTCTTGAAGAAATCCATGTCGACGAGAAACTACAATTCGTCGAAGAACCAATTGAAATCATGGACCGTGAAGTTAAACAGCTCAAACAGAGCAATATACCGATTGTTAAGGTTCGTTGGAATGCTAGAAGAGGTCCCGAGTTTACTTGGGAACGCGAGGATCAGATGAAACGAAAGTATCCGCACTTGTTTCTCGATAACGCAAAATAGGTACAATTTTAAAATTTCGGGACGAAATTTATTTAACGGGGAGGTAATGTAACGACCCGCACTTTTTCGATCGTTCTATACTTATAAGATTGATATTTACATAAATTAAACCTTACCAACATGATAAGTAATCCAAATTGTTGAGACTTATATTTCCGAAAAGAGTTTTATACAACGTTTGACCGTCTAGTTTGACCGATGATATCACGAACTATACAATATATGATAATTATACGTCTGTGTATATATATGTATATATACATATTTAACATGATTAAAGAATGATTTAATACCTCATTTTATATTAATAACAACAAGTTATATGTGTATTTTGAAACTACTAACTTAAGTTTTCAAAACGATAACAATACGTAACGTTATTTGACATATATACTTAAGACTTATAATGTTATACATATATTGTATAAGTAATGTATTTAATTACTTTTAAAGAACTTAAATACATAAAACCATATAAGTGTATTCACAAAAGATAGCTATATTTGAATCCTCATTCCATTTTTCACAAAATTTCTATACGTATACCTAGAGTATTTGTACTCGTATCATACCAAGCTTCTATACGTATTTACTATTGGTATATACACATCAAATCACCACCTAACCAGCCCTTATTCATGCCTTATGTATAAGGTAATTACTTTTGAATCATTGCAAGACTAATTACAAAAATACAAACTAAAATTTTGTCATGTTATCCTTAAAGATCACATTTTTAGGAGTATATATGTATCATCATTTTTGATTCATTTTTACTTCAATCTCTTAACTAAAAACACACACTCTTTCTTACTCTCTAAACTCCATAACAACCCAGCAAAGTTCCATAAAGATCTAGCTTCAAAAACCATACTAAAACACCATAAGAAAACCATACAAAAACACTTCAAGAAAACCCTCCAAGAACACCAACTTACTTCCAATCTTTCATCCACTTCTATCACCCTTTTGATTCTAGCTTCTTACTTCTCTTTTACAGCAAACTTATCCAAGGAACTTGAGGTAGAATCTATGTTCATAACCTTATTCAATTCATATATATATAGCTATCTTATTTTGTGGTACAAAAGTTTAACAACAAGAACATAGTTTGAATGTTTTCAAACTTGTTTGCAAACTAAATAGATCCTTCTAACTTAACTTTTAAAATACTTCAAGACCTGTAATATAACTTATGTATATGCTAATTTAACAAGGTAAAACTTGGTTTTTTAAAGTATAAGTATTTTTAGAAAAATGGTCATTAAATGATTTTGTTGTAACAAAAATGTTTAACTTCATATGTTTCACTAATGTTTCACTTATGCCGTATGATTTTGAATACAAACCAAGGTATTTACAGTTCATAGTCTTAAAGAAGAACTCGATCCAAGAAGATGGCAATTTGAATCAACGAAAACGGATTTGTAACGAAGAAACTATGACCGAAACAAAATTGGTTATCCTAGATCATTTCAACTACGGGATCAATTGGAAAAAAATGATATAAATCACATACTTCTAAGATAACATGATATTTTATATATATGTACTCATAATTCAATTTCATATGGTTCAGGATCACCCGTAAACAACACGAGAAGATTAATCATAAGATCCCATGATTGTACGCAACACGTCATTTGACAACACCGGTACCATGGGTCAAGATTAATCTCGACCAATACATATACGATGGGGTTTTATTTATTTCATTGGGGGTTTTATTTATTTCATTGCGGGTATATTAAACATCTAAAAATGAACCATTAAAATTGAATTACTAACATCGGACTGCTAACTACGGACTAAGGAATTATTCAAAGTATTAAAAGTATAACAAGTATATATTTATAACGTTTGTTTAAAAATGAAAACATATTGATATATTATATATGGATAGGTTCGTGATATCAACCGGAAGACCGAGTCAAATTATTTATATCATCAAGACAAGAGTGAGTATATAGTCCCACTTTTAAACTCTAAATATTTCGGGATGAGAATACATGTATTTTATGTTTTACGCTATGGACACAAGTAACTGAAAAATATATTCTACGTTGAGTTGTACCACTGGCATACTTCCCTGTAGCTTGGTAACTAATATTTACAGCGGTATTGTAAACGCGAATCCTGTTGATAGATCTATCGGGCCTGACAACCCCAACCGGACTGGACGACCAGTATTCAACGGTTGCACAGTACTTCGTTTCGTGACTACACCTTGGTACGGTGTAGTAAGATTTCATAATAAAGGGAATATGCGACGTGATTAAATGTTAAGTATGGTTACCAAGTGCTCAACCACTTAGAATATTTTTATTGAAATGTTTATATACGAAATCTTGTGGTCTATATATATATATTGCTGCGCACTAAACCTATATCTCACCAACTTTATGTTGACGTTTTTAAACATGTTTATTCTCAGGTGATAATTAAAGCTTCCGCTGCATTATGTTGAATCTAAGCAGGATCATGCGTACTCATATTTGTGTCAAAAATAAAACTGCATATCCGAGGACGTGTGTTGTAAAATATGCTAGAAATCGTGTTGTTATTATCATTTGTAAAGTTTGTAAGTCGAAGATTATCGTTAAACGATAATCATCTTTTTATTGTCTAAAGCTTGTAACAAAAATAATGGTTTGGTTTGTAATGTATAATATATGCAGTTTTCCTTTTTAAAAATGTCGCATATAGAGGTCAATACCTCGCAATGAAATCATACGTTATCTAACACGTTCTTATGGTTAAGGACGGGTTATGACATATTCCAATTATGACAAAAGTTAAACGTGTACAAAGTACGCAGCTCTTTCAAAACGACAAGTGAGACTAACAGTCGTAAAAGCATTCGAGGATCAAGTTAATTGATTACGCACTTAACAACACGTTGTAAGATACTAACGAAAGTAATTAATCATGAATAAAGATCCTAGAGCATAAACTAGCTCAGGACGCACATATACGCAGATTCGCGAAAGTATAGAGCACAAAAATATAAGTCGAAAAATTAGGGTCGTTACATTACCCACCCGTTAAAGAAAATTTCATCCCGAAGTTTTGAGGAGTGACTAACAACGGTACCGAATTTGAAAAAGAAGGAGCATATCAAAATTATGAGAGACTCGTGGGCTCAGAAATGAGCTATTTACCTTGAAAGGTACTTGGGCGTATAAAAGTAAGAATCGGTATATGCCATTAATTAAGTCTCTTAACCTTAAGATTAACAAATTGATCTCGTTTCCTGTTAACAAGAATATGCCATCTGAATATATACCTACAAATGGAAAGATGATGTTTTTAGCCTTACAGGCATCTTCAGTAAGCTGGATACATGAAATGCATCATGAATGTTACCAAACTCATCTAAAACATTGAGCGCTCATGTCGCAATATAAAGCTGACCGATAAAATGGAAAACATGGTGATCACAACCATGCAATTTGATGTCTGGATAGTGTTAGCCACGGATTTTACTAACCCCTTAATTTCGGAAGGAGACCATAGGCATAAAGAACCCGATATCTAGGAAACGTTTCATTTGAATAAATGAATTGAAATTTTAGCTGAGAGTGACTAATCTGACTTACATGCAATGCAAGCCATAATTATTTATAGTGTCTTCAGGGCGGTCTGAACGAACAATGAAGGATATCACCCAGTTTACCATACTGTATGTGATCTTATCCTTGGATGGAATGAAAGCACAGTTCCATACTGTAACTATATGCTTTCAGTTACATGCTGAGGTTAGGGTTAACATCGACTAGAACAACATATAGTTGCAACCAACGAAGGCAGAAATTTATAGAATAACCACATCAGTGTTATAGATGTTTTAAGCAATCCCTTCCAAGAGGATAACAAGATTCATATATTTTTAAAGTATTTTACATTACATTTCCGAAAGAAAATCGCACGAAAGGTGTGATCTTTGAACGAGAGTGAACTCTTCGTACAACGAGCGAGTTGATCTGAATTTATCCTTATACTTAAGGGGATGCGCGGAAGAGAAGATAGGTGAACCCTTGGTCATAAAGAATGGTTTACTCCAAGTGAAAAGAATCTCAAAAATGATTTCTTGTACCTCAACATACTGGATCATACTGGATAATTAGCCTTGAAATATTGGGAGTAGAAACCCACCTAGTGACTTTCCTACAATAGGGTGACCACTGAGTGTACCTCAGCAAACTGATTTATCGGCCCGCGTTTTTGCCATGTCTAACCTTAAAAGGAACATTTTATGAGCGCAAAGACTTCCTAACAAATTTATAAGACTGCTATCCAAAGTGGCTCAAGAGTTTTTAACAAAGATCTTAATGGTAAGCTTCATCCCTAAACGGAGGACGAGAAGAAATGTGATCCATACATGGTGTAGACTAATACGAAAACCTTTAATAAAACCAACCAAGAAAGTTTTGAAAACCCTTTAAACGTTTGATGTCACAACATAAATGGAACGAAGTTTCTAGTAAATTTAGAAGTATGTACAACGTGTACCATTTTGCACAAAACTATCTGACTTAAGTTAAACAACTCAATAAGTGAGCGATTTTTAAATAATTTGAAGGTATAACTTAGTATGTACTAACCAAAATAAGTAAAGGTAAATTTATTAACTTAATTATATACATACATATATGATTTTATAAATCGCATAAGTGACAGAAAATTTTTATTACTTTCATTTGTCCATAAATCTCGTGAGGACCACACAAATAAACAACGTGTAAATTTTTTGATAAACATGGTTTTTCGTATTTCAGAGGTTACGAGTTAAAAAAGATCGAGTGAAAAATCTTTGAATCATCGGGTGACATGTTACTAGGTAATGAAAACTAATGAATTAAATGTAGTTTTGATAATTATCAGGACATAAGTCTTTGGGCCAAAAATGTTCACGCGCGAAGCCGTTGCTAAAAAGTGAGGTATGAAGGATAGAGCATGAGGATGAGAAGTTAATCGCTTCTTAACTTTGCAAAATGCCAAACAGGTTATGGCTAATATTAAAGTCGGAATACTGATGAATGATGTTAATATCACTAAATGAGAACCTCTGAATTTCGACGGTTGTAAAATCTTCATGATGACTTGGATACGAATAACTCGAAAAATTTTATATAACAAGCAACAAAAATTTTATAGAAATCGTTTAAGGTGACAATGTAAGAAAAGAAACGAAGTTCTTAGTAAACTAGAGTTATGTACAACATGTACTATTCTAAGTAAAATATCTTTTGAATAAAAGAATTAATTTGTAAAAGTGAAAGTAAAATTTCATATGTACTAGTCAAAAATAAGTAATTATTTACTTTATATAACATATACGGTTTCTAAAATTTGTACGAATGTCAATAAAATAAATTTATTTTTATAAAACTTTGAGAGGACCGCACAGTAAAATAGTGTGTGTAAAATTTTGGCAAACAAAGCAATCATATTTCGGAGGTTACAAGTTGGAAAAAGATTGATGAGGATCAGGTAAAAGATTTTTGAAAATTTCAGGTGATATTTGAGCAACAATGTTACGAGATAATGAAAACTATTGAATTTAAATGTGGTTGATGACTACTAGTAGGGCATAAGTCCTTCGACCAAAAAAATGCTTAAGTGTGAAGCTGTTGCTTATAAGTGAGATACGAATGGGAGAGTATGAGGATGAGAATTAACCACCCAATTGATTTTGGAAAATTTTGAACTAGTATGACTAATATCGAAGTAAGAAGGATGATGGTGTGATTATCATCAAATAAGAAATCTCTCGAAATAAGTTAGGATTTAGAGTCGCGTAAGAATGAGTATCAAATAAGATTCTTGGGTAGTCTTTAATATAGAATTTGAATTGCTGAAGTGACGAGATACAATTTCCTTTATGTATCGTTGTGCAAGTTTGTCCATTGTATCGATTTCTTTCATGGCTAGAAAGTGAGCAGTTTTGGTGAGACGGTCAACGATAGTGTCATAACCGCCTACCGTTTTCGGTAGTTTCGTGATGAAATCCATTGTTATTCCTTCCCATTTCCATTATGGAATTTCGGGTTGTTGAAGTAACCCAGATGACTTTTGGTGTTCGGCTTTAATTTTGGAACAAGTCAGACACTTTCCAACATAAGTAGCAATGTCCTTTTTAAGGTTCGGTCACCAATACTGTTCCTTGAGAAACTGAAACCTTCTACTCAAATTTCGGATCTGAATTTATAGGAAGTAGCACATATAATAGGATCTGAGAATGAATAGGTATTTCTTCACGATCACTCAATAATAAATATAAATATAAATATAAATATAAATATGAATATTAGTAAGTAGAAAGTACAAAAGAAAAAGAAAAAAAAATTAACTTCTATAGAATGCTGGATACTATGCAACAGTAACAACAATGCTAAAAATTATACTACGTAAAAATTAAAAAAGAACTGGAGATGCATGGTAGCTTCTATAGAGAAGACCAAGTTAGTTTGAATTCACCACAATAGTAGTCGAGACAAGCTAATCCGTTAGGTGAACCTATCCATGAATATGTGACGGTTATCCATTTTCCATCAACACGATTTTGTATTTCAACATTTTTGAGGTCCGGCCCGTACCACTTTCTGAATTTCAGTCCCATAATCTCCCTTGCAATTAGCTTAAGGGGTCCCCTGATTCCCGGATGACTCACTGTTAAGTAATTGGGACGCATAATACAAAAAAATGCCTCAAGAAGTAGTCGCGGGATCTTCCACAAGCCTTTATCGGAATAACTTATAAACATTAGTCGTTCTACATTCATAGCCGGAACTTGGATCCTTCTTCTCATATCCTCTATTTCATAGTCGAATGGCACTATAAAAACAGAATTATCATCAATTATTTTAACTTTAAACGTTTTTGACAAATTGAGTACTTCCCTTATATTAAGAAAGAATGATTGACCAATGTGATTGAATAACTCCAATGTTAGTTCAATTTGGCAGGGAGCGATTGATGGAAACAATAGACCAGGGACTAAATTGCCTTTGTAATGGATGTTATCTAATTTTGGAGAATATACTTTTATGTTGATTTGGACGCCAAAAGCCAAATATACAATCAGTCTCTTCGAAGAAACGGATGCAATATCCAACATATTCAGCTTGCAAGAGCAAATGTTAAGGCTCAAACTGCAAGAAAAGGGAACTTTGATATAATATAGGAATATGCATCTGTTGGAGATATGGAGAACTTTAAACAATTAGAGGGAAGATTTCAGGAAACTCACACGAAGCTCCCACGAAGTTGTTAGGAAACTCACATGTAGCTTCCACGAAGTTGTTAGGAAACTCACATGTAGCTTCCACGAAGTTGTGAGGAAATTCACATGTAGCTTCCACGAAGCTATCAGGAAACTCACATGTAGCCTCCATGAAGCTGTCAGGAAACTCACATGAAGCTTCAAGGAATTGTTTTTAGCTTACTCCTTAAACCATTCTATAAATAGACCCTCTTGTAACTCATTGTAAACACACCAAAAATATTCAGTAAATACATTCTCTAGTTGGTCCGTGGACTAAAGCAATCACAACGATTGCATATAACCACGTTATCTCTTGTGTCAATTTACATTTCTTGCATTTATAATCTTTCGTTCATTAAGTGGGTTAGTAATCTTGTATAATTACTATCGGTGAATGATCTTATTGAATCACTTGCGTTGTTTTGGGTCCTAATATTCTTACAGCTGGTATCAGAGCACAAGGTTTCGTTAAGGCAACGATGGCGGAAGATTTGAAATTTAGAATCGACCGACTCGATGGGAGAGACTTTGGCTTTTGGAAGATGCAAATTGAAGATTACTTGTATCAAAAGAAGCTACACCAACCCTTGTTAGAGACCAAGCCTGAGAGCATGAACGATGCCGATTGGACGCTTTTGGATCGTCAAGCTTTGGGCGCTATTCGTCTTTCACTTGCTAAGAACATTGCATACAACGTTGTGAATGAGAAGATGACGTTTGCTTGCTTGAAAGCACTCTCTAACATGTATGAGAAACCTACCGCTTCTAATAAGGTATTTCTCATGCGTCAATTGTTCAATACAAAGATGAAGGAATGTACAAGTGCAACGGATCATATCAATAAATTTAATAATATCGTTTCAAGGCTTGAATCGGTAGAAATTAAGTTTGATGATGAACTAAAAGCACTAATCTTGCATTCAACATTACCGAAAAGTTGGTCGGGTACGGTTACCGTGGTTAGTAGCTCTACGGGAACTACTAAGCTAGCGTTTGAAGCAATAAGGGATTTGATTCTTGGTGAAGATACTCGTAGGAGGAACTCGGGGGAATCGACATCCGGTTCTTTGTTAAGTACTGACAACCGTGGTAGGAAATTTGATCGCAGTGAGAAGAAGGGTAGAAAGAAGTCTAAGAAGAGGTATCCATCGAAAGATAGAAGTGAAGCTGTTTGTTGGGGTTGCAATCAAAAAGGACACTTTCAAAGGAAGTGTAAAAATGGTCTGGCGAAAGGTGTGAACTTGACCGAGAAAGAAAGTGATGATGCACTTTTATGTAGTGTTGAAAATTCTATGGAGTCTTTGATTTTGGATTTGGGAGCTTCGTTTCATGCTACTCATGTCAAAAGCATGATGAAGAATTTTTGTTCATATCAAGGCAATGTGAGATTGGCGGACCACAAACAACTCAATATAGAGGGCATTGGAGATGTTGTATTGAAGACTACTCTTGGCTCTAATTGGACCTTGAAAAACGTAAGGTACATTCCTAAATTAAAGAGAAAACTTATTTCGGTTGGTCAATTAGATGATGAAGGTAATGCGGTTACTTTTGAAAACTGCCAATGGAAGGTGGTTAAGGATAGTTGTATTGTGGCCCGTGGACTTAAAAGGGGAACTCTTTATATGGTTGAAGTGTTTGATGAAGACACGGTGGTTACTACGGTTCATGTTGAGTCTGAATCAACTCTATGGCACCGAAGACTCGGGCATATGAGTGAGAAGGGTATGAAGATGCTTGTTTCGAGTGGGAGAATTCCGGATTTGAAAAAGGTAGAATTTGGGTTTTGCGAACCATGTGTATATGGGAAGCAAAAGAAGGTGACTTTTGAAAAATTGGGGAATGCTCCTAAGTTGGAGAAATTGGAGCTTGTTCATACGGATGTATTTGGTCCAACGAATGTAGAATCACATGGAGGTTCTCGCTATTATGTCACCTTCATTGACTACTCCACTCGAAAGGTATGGGTTTATTTTCTTAAAGCTAAATCTGATGTATTTAATACATTTGTGAAGTGGAAAGCTATGGTAGAAAATGAGACTAACTTGAAGGTCAAGTGCTTGAAGTCGGATAATGGAGTGGAATATGGTAGTCTTGAGTTTAAAGACCATTGTGCAAAGCTCGGTATTAGAATGTTGAAAATGGTACCGGAGACACCGCAACACAATGGGGTCGCCGAACGTATGAATTGTACGTTAAATGAAAGGGCAAAGAGTATGAGACTACATGCCGGTTTGCCTAAAATGTTTTGGGCAGATGCGGTTAACACGGCGGCTTATTTGATAAATAGGGGACCCTCAACACAGATGGGTTTCCGAATTCCCGAGGAAGAATGACATTGTAAGAAGGTGAGTTATGGTCATCTTAGGATCTTTGGGTATAATGCATATGTGAAGACCAAAGATGCGGATAGAGACAAGCTTGAAGCTAAATCAAAGAAGTGTATTTTCATAGGCTACGGGTCGGATGAAATTGGTTATCGTTGTTGGGATAATGAGGCTAGAAAAGTAATTCGTTCTCGCGATGTTACTTTTGATGAAGATTCGGTCTATGGCAAACCGGAAACGGGGAGTCCTAAACCGGGTCATGTTACTTTTGACGATATTTCTATTGATGATCTTACAGGTTCTAGTGGGAGTACGGGAAACAATGAATTACCAACAAACGGTGAGGCGTCGGAAAATGCTAATGATGGGGATGGTTCGGAAAGCGGTGAGGATTTCGAACATAGTGCGAGTTCTAGTGATGAGGAGGATACAAATGAAACCGGTCCAACCATTTCGGTTACTCCTACAATAAGACGCTCGACTAGAGTGCCCAAACCTAATCCTAGGTATTCTCCATCAGCAAACTACTTGCTCTATACCGAGAATGGTGAAACCGAAAGTTACTTTGAGGCAAGAAAGACAAAAGAATCCATACAATGGGAGCTTGCCATGAAAGAAGAGATGGGCTCACTTGAGAAGAATAAAACTTGGTCACTAGTGAAGTTACCTCATGATAAAAGGGCGTTGCAAAGTAAATGGGTGTATCGAATCAAGAATGAGTTGGATGGCAAGAAAAGGTACAAGGCTCGTTTGGTAGTCAAAGGCTTTCAACAAAAGGAAGGGGTTGACTACAAAGAGATATTTTCACCAGTAGTTAAAATGACTACTATCCATTTGGTACTTTCTATGGTTGCATCCGAAGACTTACATCTAGAGCAACTAGATGTGAAGACCGCATTCTTGCATGGTGATCTTGTTGAAGAGATCTACATGAGGCAACCCGAGGGCTTTGAGGTAAAGGGTAAAGAGAAGTGGGTTTGTAAGCTAAAGAAAAGTTTGTATGGATTGAAGCAAGCACCTCGGCAATGGTACTTGAAGTTTGATGATTTTATGAAGAAGATTGGTTTCTTAAGATGTGAAGCGGATCACTGTTGCTACTTGAAGAAACTCAAGTCTTCTTATATAATCTTATTATTGTATGTTGATGACATGTTACTTGCAGGTTCCAACATGTCTGAAATTAACAAGTTGAAGGGATTACTTTTTCGTGAATTCGAGATGAAAGATCTTGGTGGTGCTAGGCAAATACTTGGCATGAGTATTGTGCGTGATCATGTGAAAGGTACTCTATACTTGTCTCAATTCAAATATATTGAGAAAGTAGTAGAGAGGTTTAATATGGAGAATTCAAAGGCTCGTTCTATGCCTTTGGGTAGCACGATTAAGTTATCGAAAAGTCAATCACCAAAGACGGTAAAAGACAAAACGGATATGGAAAAGGTTCCATATGCATCGGCCGTGGGTAGTATTATGTATGCCATGGTTTATACAAGACCCGATATTGCTCAAGCAGTGGGAGTTGTAAGTCGTTATATGTCTAATCCGGGGAAAGAGCATTGGGAAGCTGTCAAATGGTTGCTTCGTTATTTGAAAGGTACTTCTAATATGGGATTGTGTTTCTCCAAAAACAATCTCATACTTAGGAGTTATGCGGATGCTGATTGATGATTCGGGGAAAAACACCGTGGGTTATGTTTTCACAATAGAGAAGACGGCGGTTAGTTGGATGTCTCGACTACAAAAGAGTGTTGCTTTATCAACCACCGAAGCCGAATATATGGCTATTGCAGAAGCTTCTAAAGAGCTTGTTTGGTTGAAAAACTTCTTAGGTGAGTTGGGTAAAAGACAAGACTATTGCGTCTTGAATTGTGATAATCAAAGTGCGGTTCATCTTGGGAAGAATCCGATGTTTCATAGTCGTACGAAACACATCAAGATAAGTTATCATTTTATTCGACAACAAATAAATGATGGTACTTTATTGTTGGAGAAAATCCTTGGTACAAAGAATCATGCTGATATGTTTACTAAGGTTGTTATTGAGGTTTTGCAGTACCTTAATTGGTCTTCTAATGAATTGATGAGAGAAGACCCCAACTAGAGAATTAGAGAGTTAATGTTTCGATTCTAACAAGTAGTGTTGAAGACCTTTTATTGAAAGTCTGCTCATCCGAAGTATGTGTTGAGTGTGCGTGTCCCAAATGGAGTTTGGCGGTATAATGGTGGTTTAACGTTCTTGGTTAGATCGTTGATATTTTGGGTTGACGAAGGTTGGGTTTGTTCAAAGTCTCCAAATGGGAGATTGTTGGAGATATGGAGAACTTTAAACAATTAGAGGGAAGATTCCAGGAAACTCACACGAAGCTCCCACGAAGTTGTTAGAAAACTCACATGTAGCTTCCACGAAGTTGTTAGGAAACTCACATGTAGCTTCCACGAAGTTGTGAGGAAATTCACATGTAGCTTCCACGAAGCTATCAGGAAACTCACATGTAGCCTCCATGAAGCTGTCAGGAAACTCACATGAAGCTTCAAGGAATTGTTTTTACCTTACTCCTCAAACCATTCTATAAATAGACCCTCTTGTAACTCATGTAAACACACCACAAATATTCGGTAAATACATTCTCTAGTTGGTCCGTGGACTAAAGCAATCACAACGATTGCATATAACCACGTTATCTCTTGTGTCAATTTACATTTCTTGCATTTATAATCTTTCGTTCATTAAGTGGGTTAGTAATCTTGTATAATTACTATCGGTGAATGATCTTATTGAATCACTTGCGTTGTTTTGGGTCCTAATATTCTTACAGCATCATCCATCATTTCACCCTTTAAGACTAATTCTCTCACACTTTCTAACGAATTCGATACAAGGTTATTCCTATAACCCAATAAGTTGTGCTTAAATACCTGAAGACTTGGGACATCATAAATTTCTGAAGTAGAATTTCCTATTCTTGGAGTTATTTCCAGCTCGCGAAGATAATGGAGGTTTTTCACCCTGATTATGCTCAACCCTTTACATTTTGAAAGGTTAATCTTCTCAAGTAAGATACAAGTAGAGAATAACTTAACAAGTGTCTCGTCACTTAACATCACATCGATCAACTCTAATACTCGTAAGTTGACACACTTTATAACAATATTGTTGCTGATTAAAAGAGAATGCCTGACTATGAAAAGGGTGTCGTCAGCCTTTACACTAATTGTTTCCAGATTTTCACCTGAGAATAGCTCATCTGGCAACGTAATAGATTCTTCTTCGAGAGCAGATAATGTGAGGTAAAGCTCTTTTAAACAACTTCTAGAAGCTACTGTCTGAATCCATAAGTTAGCAAAAGAAATCGATTTCTGGTTTAAAATTCTGAAGTGAAGATCAAAACTTGTGATTGGTATATTGTCCATACGATACCTTTGTAGAGTGCGGTTGATCAAATCGGTGTACCTAATTAGTTGTCGTTTGCTTAAATCCTTTCTTGGTGGACGAAACCTTAGTGTAGGGATGGTAGACCAAGCGTGCATCCATGACTTTGACAACACACATGTACGACCCGCTTCTTTTACGGGCAACAACATTTGAATACGATGGATCAACTCCGCCGGAACATCTTTCAACTGTGGTCGGTGAATTCTCTCCACTTCCCTCATCTCCTGAAGAAAAATAGCAGATTCAGTAGTGTTAGAGTATTAGAAAACAGACATGACGTCATCACGTGATCATGACCGACAAGTCAATATCTATAGAGACATTTTATATTTTGTAAATATATTTTGTATTATTTGATAGTTATGTTTTGTATCTATTCCTTATATATATATATATATATATATATATATATATATATATATATATATATATATATATATTCTTTAATCACTGTAACTCTCATATATATGAATACATAACCCACATAACTCTCCTATATATGAATACATAACCCACATAATAAGAGCTAATTCAAAGCATCGAATTTCTTGTACTTAATCAGAATAGTTACCTCAGAATCATATATAGTTGTTAATACATAACCCACATAATTTCTTGTTAGTTGTTTCTGCAGCCAAATTAACAAGTTAATTTAGGTTCATTGTTTGATTAAACACATTGCCTCACAATTTTAGAGGGTTTACCATAAAATCAATACACTAAATTGAAAATCTGCAACGTCGTTAGTACATCATCACATGATAAAACAGTCACCGGGTCGCGTAAATTGATGTAAGAATACTCAAGAACAATGCAAATGTTGTTCGTTTACACATTCAAGTACAAATTCATTCAAATAAAAAATATCATATAAGTTAAATACAGGACCTCTAGTCTTATGAACTTTGATTTTACGTTTTATTAGGAATGAACCTCGTGGTAGTCTTACTAAATAAAAACCTCATCTATTTTCCATTAAAAATTAACACTTTGTTTATAGACAAAGAACCAAATAATCAACTCATATTGACGGCGTAACTTAAAAACTTACGTTGAAATATCTGTGAACTTACCTGTTAGTTAGGGTGGGTTGTACGGGTTTTTTGTGTTCTTCAATTGAAAATTTGGGCTGCGTCATTAGGAATTGTATAAATATATATAGTTGCCTCATGGAGTGAGTAAAAAAGAAGGGCAAACCAAATAAAAGCTTTTTTGCGGGATATATATCTTGATTGGGCCACAAACATACTCTCTATTAGTTGGGCTTTCCACCTGATGGACAGGCTCTATATATATGGACTTGGATTATTAATATATTTTGTGAATGGGCCATAAAATGGGTGCATTTTACAAGATTACGAGCTTATGATACATGTTTATACCAGTAGTTTCTATCCATAATTATGCAGAAAGTCCCTATAATTTACGCAAATATCGCACTCGGTCCCTAGTTTGTCATTCTAGCACGTACAATCAATGGCGGAAGCAAGAACATTTTCCACCGGGGGCGAAATTTTTTTTTAAAGCGTAGCAATTTTTTGGGCAAAATATGGAGATTTTTGATCAAAATTTGGATGTTTTTGAGCAAGATTTAGAGGTTTTTTGGCAAAATTTAGAGGTTTTGGGGCAAAATATGGAGACTTTTGGGGCAAATTATGAAGAGTTATGGGCAAAATAAAAAATTCACCGGGGGCAAAATCGAAAAATTCAAAATTTTTACACTAAAAATTGCAAATCCACTGGGGGCGGCTGCCCCCCTCTGCCCCTTAATATTACCGCCCATGCGTACAATCCCTGACACTAACGATCGTCAAAAAGTTCAGTTAATCGACAGCACATGCGTTGCACATGAGTGTAAAAAAACGTAGGTTAAGGAAATATGTGGAATGTAATCTGATTGATTAAATGATGTTTATTTACAGCTAACATTCCAATTGCATAATAATATTCATCATCATCATTTTGTCCACATCATGTTCGTCACATTTGACCACTTTAACTAGATCCCCAATTACATACATATCGCGAATTAGGGTTGTTTGAGACAAATATCAAGATCATCCTGGAGTTATTTCCAGTTCACGAAGATGATGGAGGTTTTTCACCTCGATTCTGATCAACCCTTTACATCCTGAAAGGTTAATCTTTTCAAGTAACATACAAGTAGACAATAAGTTAATAAGTTCCTCGTCACTTAACGTAACATCGATCAACTCTAATGCTCGTAAGTTGACACAATTTATAACAAGATTGTCGCTGATCAAAAGAGAATCCTCGAGCTTGAAATAGGGGTAAGCTTTAAACTAATTGTTTCTAGGTTTTCACCCAAAAATTGCTCATCACGCAACGTAATAGATTTGTGATCATATATGGTTATTGTGAGGTAAAGCTCTTTTAGACAACTTCGTTGTCTCGGCCAATATATTAGCAAAAGAAAGCGATTCATGCATGTTCATAATTCTAAAGTGAAGATTAAAACTCGTGATTAGTATATTGTCCGTACGATACCTTTGTAGAGTGTCTTTGATCAAATCGGTGTACCTAATTGTTTGCTTCTTGGTGGACGAAACCTGAGGGTAGAGTTGGTAGACCAAGCGAGTAGCCATGAGTTAGGGTGGTTCCAATTGTCTATTACAACGGAAACTAAAAACATGTATATAAATTCTAAAACTTGCAACCATTAAGTACGATGTTGTATTACTTTAATCCGATAAAATTGGAACGATACAAAGAAGATTAGCATGTCCCTGCGCAAGGATGACACACACAAATCGAGAAATGGTTCAATTTTTTTTCTTTTCAAAAGGAGTGGTTGAGTGCTGGGGAATCTCTAAAGGGAACCCAAGTTCAATCCCCCACTAACCTTACTTTGGGCCTTACCTTTCGAAAAATAGAAAAAAGTATTAATTTAATCCAAGTCAATGGCCCAATAGAAGGCCCAACTATTGGAGAGTATGTTTAGAGCCCATACACTTAATATAACGATAATCCAGAAAAAGCCTTTATTTGGTTTCCTATGTTACTCCATGAGGCAACTATATATTTATACAACTCCTAATGACGCAACCCAATTTTTTTTATTGAAGAACACGAAGAAACCGTACAACCCCCCGTATCTATCAGGTAAAGTTCCGGAAATTTCAAGTTAATATTAAAACTTAGGCAGTCAATATGAGCTGATTGTTGATAACTGTCTGTTAATGTCAAATTTATGAATTTTTTCTATAAGACTACGAGGTTCATTCTTGATAAAACCTAAAATCAAAAGCTACTATGCATAATACTACAAGGTCCAGATCTATAGTTTTTTATTTGAACTAAATCAATACGTTTCCATTGTGTTAATATTCATTTGAGTCCATAAATTAAGTTGAGATTCAAGGGACCAATGAGAGCGCGACATGTGTCGCGAAAATCACATGTGATTGAAAAAAAAATTCAAAAATTTTTTTTCGGAAAAAAAAAATTTTAATTTTTTTTCGAATTTTTTTTTTAAATTTTTTTTTTACAATCACATGTGATTTACCTGCACAATGTGATTGAATTGTACAATCACATGTGATTGGATTTGCCATGCATAATCACATGTGATTGGGTTTACAATCACATGTGATTGACATGCATAATCACATATGATTTTTAAAAAAAAAAATTCGAAAAAAAAATTTCAAAAAAAAAAAATTTTCGAATTTTTTTTCCTCAATCACATGTGATTTTCGCGCCACATGTCGCGTTCTCATTGGTCCCTTTGTTTTCAAGCAAATTTATGGATGCAAGTGATTACAACTCTTCAGCAATAATAACAGCAACAACACAAAGTTACCATATTTGGGTAACTTTGACTTTTGGGATCAGAAGTCAACTTCATCCTTTCCCTTTTAAGAAGATCACAAGACAGCAAATGGATCCTGGTTTCAACGGATACAAACAGCCTTTTTCCTTTTAAAGAAAAGTGGTTCCAAAAGTAACAATAAAGCCTTACTTCTTTAGGAAATAGCTGTTAGAGGTTTTATATATAAAACCACACTTTGCAAATGTAAAATATTCAATTCAATTTGTATCAATTCTGAAATCAATACAAAGATCAATTATTTTATATTCCAAATATCAAATTTAACATGGTATCAGAGCTAACGGTGTAGATCGGGGGATCATTACATCCGTTTTTCAGCTTCAATCATTTACCAGGAATTTTTTGTTTCAAGCTGCCATGTCTAGAATTGACGGTAGCTCACTAAAATTAGCTTCCATGTCAAATAATGATGGTAGCTTAATTAATCAGACAAGCTACAACGATTTGAGCATACCAAAGATTAAACAAAGTTACCTGGGTGCTCTATGTCAGCCATTAAAAGAGCAATCACCTACATCCATTCCCAAAATAGACAAAATCACTGCAAACCACCATCGACCACCACAAGAGCCGAGTTGTGTTTATTGTGGTGTGTCACAACACACAATAATTCAATGCTTCAAGCTAATTGGTTATCCTGAATGGTGGAGCAACCGGAAACGAAGCAGAAGGGTGAGCAAGGTTACAACAACAATAGCGGCGGCCGGCGGCAACCTTACGGCTACCTGCAACGACACCACAAGAGGTAGAACTCTACCTCCAATCTCTTGTTTACTGCAAAAAACGACCAAATGGGTGAGGGTTAAACCCTCAAACCCTAATTCATCATATAAAACATCAATCGAATGGGTGAGGAAAACTCCCTCAAACCCGAAATTCGATCCCAGGTTTATGCAGATTCCACCCGAAAGGATGACTGAAAAACACTCAAACCTTAATAAACCATCGATTGAAGTGAAAAAGGGGAACCCGAACCACAATCGATCGGATTTAGAGCAGAATCATAACCGATTTCAATGTCTTGGAGAGACAATCGAACAAGAAAAAATAGATCCTTGTTTTGGATCTAAATCGCCTATTAAAATAAGAGAAAGAACCCTAAAATTGTTACAGATACGATTGTATCTGATAAAAGGATACAGGTTGTGCTAAAAAGGGAAATGGGTAATAAAAGGGATAATAAACAGGCCCAACAACCATGTTGTGTTAGTAAAGCCCAACAACCATGTTGTGTTATTAAAGCCCAACAACAAGTTGTGAATAATAGACAGGCCCAAAACCCTTTTTTCGTGAAAAATGAAAATTTAAATAATACTCGTTTTATCGAAAAAGCTAATATTGTTTCAAATAAAACAAAAAATAACGAATGGATCTTTGACTGCGGTGCTACCCATACAATGACTTTTGTAAAATCTGATTTTTGCTCGGAATCACAACCCCGTGTTAATAAAATTCAAACGGCTAATGGAGGGATTGTACAAGTTAAAGGGGGTGGGAGAATAGAAATTACTCCAAATTTGAAACTGTTTAATTGTTTATATATTCCGTCCCTGTCTCATAAACTATTATCCATTAGCCACGTTACAAAAGAACTAAATTGTTTTGTTCTGTTACACCCCACCTTTTGTATCCTTCAAGACATTAGGACTGGGGCAATTATTGGACGTGGAACCGAACGGGGTGGGTTGTATTATGTGGACGAAGTAACCCAACAAGGTACCGTGATGCTTGCTCACGGAACACCTACGAGGGAAGCTTGGTTATGGCATAGGAGGTTGGGTCACCCATCTGCCGGATACTTACAATCTTTATTTCCTAGTCTTTTTCCAACCAACGTTACTTTAAATTGTGAAACTTGTATTTTGGCTAAAAGTCACCGAAATACTTTTAAACCTAGTACTACCATGAAAGATGTACCCTTTGCTCTAATTCATTCAGATGTATGGGGTCCTGCACCGGTTATTGGGGGAAAAAATTTTCGATACTTTGTTTTATTTATTGACGATCATACCCGAATGACTTGGATTTATTATTTAACTCACAAATCAGAAGTTTTTGAAAAATTTTCTCACTTTTATAAAATGGTACAAACCCAATTTAATAAAAATATACAAATGTTAAGATCCGATAATGGTGGTGAGTTTGTAAACTCATCAATGAAACTTTTTTGCGAAAATAATGGGATTATTCATCAAACCTCGTGTGCTCATACTCCCGAACAAAATGGCGTAGCCGAGCGTAAAAATCGAATACTTTTAGAAATGACAAGAGCTTTATTAATTGAATCCAAAGTTCCGAAAAGTTTTTGGCCCGAAGCTCTTGCTTTCGCTACCTATCCTAAAGACACTCTTTCCTAATTTCATTCTCTTCCGACCTCATTTAGCATTGAACCTCGCATATTTGGGTGTTCCGTCTTTGTTCACATCCCAAAAGGTGAGCGCACCAAACTTGATCCATGTGCGGAAAAGTGTGTGATGGTTGGTTATGGTATCAACCAAAAAGGGTATCGATGCTATAGTCCAAAGAAACGTCATGTCTACACTACCCTGAATTGCGACTTTCTCGAAACTGAATATTTCTATCATACCCAACTCACGAGTGAGGGGGAGAAAGAGGATAATGACACTCTAAGTTGGGTACAATGGATACCTAGACCCGACAATATCCAAACATCAACACCGAACCCAAGTCCCGATTCACCAAACCTAAGTCCCGATTCACCAAACCCAAGTCTCGATTCACCAAACCCAAGTCCCGATTCACCAAACCCATGTACCAATTCACCAAACTCAAGTCCCGATTCACCAAACCCATGTCCCACTTCACCAAACTCAAGTCCCGAGTCACCAAATACTATGCAACAAGATTCTGAATCCACTGAAATCTCCTCAAACAATGAACATCCAGTTCAAGAGGAACAAAACAACACAACTTCCGATATCGCAAATGAAAATGAAACCACAGAAAGATATGTCTTACCTCAGAGAATCAACAGAGGTATACCGCCAAAAAGATACTCTCCAGAACAAGAAGCTAAAAGGTCAAGGTATCCTATGGCTAATATTGCACAAGGAAACCTATCAAGTGAGGCTCAAAAATTCAATTCAGCATTATATTCTGAAGAAATCCCATCAACTGTTGACCAGGCTATGAAATCTGAAAAATGGAAAAAAGCAATGGAGGAAGAAATAGAAGCACTTAAGAAAAATGATACATGGGAAAAATGTGTTATTCCTCAAGAAAAGAAACCCGTTGGATCTCGATGGGTATTTACAATAAAATGCAAACCAGATGGAACCGTTGAAAGATATAAAGCTCGTCTTGTTGCCAAGGGATATACTCAAACATATGGAATAGATTATTCTGAGACTTTCTCACCAGTTGCAAAGACTGATACCATCAGGGTTCTTTTCTCAGTTGCTGCAAATGAAGAATGGCCTCTTCACCAATTTGATGTGAAGAATGCCTTTCTACATGGTGAATTAAAAGAAGAAGTCTATATGGAAGCTCCCCCTGGATTCTCCAGAAACTTCAAAAATGGGGAAGCTTGTCGACTTAAAAAATCTTTATATGGGTTAAAACAATCCCCACGGGCTTGGTTTGGGAGATTTACTTTATTCATGAAAAAATATGATTTTAAACAAAGTAACTCGGATCATACTCTCTTTTTTAAACGAAATGGAAATTTAATTACATGCTTAATCATTTATGTTGATGATATGATAATAACAGGAAACGATAAAGAAGAAATTTCTAACTTAAAAATGAACTTATTTAAAGAATTTGAAATGAAAGACTTGGGCAGGCTTAAATATTTTTTGGGGATTGAGGTATTACGATCCCAACAGGGAATATTTATTTGTCAAAAGAAATACGTTCTTGATTTTCTTGCAGAAACAGGTATGATCGATTGCAAACCTGCGGATACTCCTATGATTCCAAATCAAAAGCTGTATATGGAAGATGAGGGCGAACTTGCTGATAAGGGGCAATATCAAAGGATGGTGGGAAAACTCATCTACCTTGCTCATACCCGACCAGATATAGCACATGCAGTAGGAGTTGTGAGCCAATTTATGCATCAACCACAGGTTCACCATATGGAAGCTGTAATGAGGATCATCAGATACTTAAAGAAAACAGCAGGCAATGGAGTTATATTCAAAAAAAAATGGGCACCTTGAAGCACAAGTTTATACGGATGCAAGCTGGGCTGGAGAAAAAGGAGATAGACGGTCAACTTCAGGTTTTTTCACAATAGTTGGAGGAAACTTAGTTGCATGGAAAAGTAAGAAATAAAAGGTCGTTTCCCTATCAAGTGCTGAATCAGAATTTAGAGGAATCGCAAAGGGAGTGGTGGAAGCTTTATGGATTCGAAAACTCTTGACAGAAATAGGATTCCCTCCAAAAGAAGCTATTCAGATCCTATGCGACAATGAAGCAGCCATTGCCATTTTAGAGAACCCCGTTCAACATGACCGAACTAAACATGTTGAAATCGATCGACACTTTATCAGAGAGAAGCTAGATGGTGAAATCATTTCCCTTCCTTCAATTAGATCCGAAGATCAGCTGGCCGACATCTTCACCAAATCTGTCAATGGAAGACTTTTCAGCGAAGTTCTTGGCAAGTTGAATATTGGAAACCCCACTATTCAACTTGAGGGGGAGTGTTAGAATTCAGCAATAATATCAGCAACAACACAAAGTTACCATATTTGGGTAACTTTGACTTTTGGGATCAGAAGTCAACTTCATCCTTTGTAGCGACCCCGACAAATCGTCAAGTGACGGCGTCGACTACGTGGGTCCCATTACCTGGTCATAAGTCTTTATGACAATGTTTGACCAAAATATGTCACCCTCATTTCAAAATAAAGATTGTTTTCAAAGTTTACAAGAATTGTTCAACCAAAAGTTAAGTTACAAGGTTATAAGTACATTTGAAATCTAGGCGACACGGTTTAAAGTAAAGTCAAAAGACGCTCCAAGTAATGCATGTATACTCGACATCCAATGCAAGTATCAAATAGTGAGCGGAAGCATGTATCACATATCGTGCAAGACCTGAGAAAAACATAGAAATCTGTCAACGAAAACGTTGGTGAAATCATAGGTTTAAGTAAGTAAGTGAGTAAAAATAAGTAAGTCGAACTACAAGGTTTGCAAAGTTGAAATAATAGTAATACATTCTAAAAGTTAATATTCACGAGCACCCAATTATCAAAGCTTAACATTCCATCCATTGTATACCCCATCCATAGTGCTAGAACAAACACTGATTCTCGAAAATATATTTCATCCGTAGACGGTAGCGAACCGTCAAAGATGAGGGTTGTCAACCCATATGGCCATATAACATAAGTTCTCGCTTACACCCGTCAAGTGTAACTAATGATAATCGAATTGAGGCTTTTTGTTCTAAACTCGTATGTAGAATGTTTGTTTTCCCGTTCTTGTGTTCACTTAGTTCAAAAGAATCGTTTATGTTTTCTCATCCCAAATATAAGTTCAAAAAGAGTAAAAGTGGGACTATGATCTCACCTTTGATTGCAAGAGTGAAATAGTACTTCAACAAGTAAACGTGCAAAGAACAATGCTAGTCTCGACCTAAGCAATTAGGTTGTATCAATAACGATAGTCACGAAGGGTCAAAGATGTTCAATTAGTCCTATGGCTCAATACGACTCGATTAATATAGCATGTGAAGCAAATTGTCAAGTTTCATGCAAGATACAAGTATAAAAGCATGTTAGGAAGATTGCATAATTAATTGGTTAAGTTTGACAAAAAGTCAAACTTGGTCGGGTCAAAGTCAACGAAAAAGTCAACATGTTCGGGTCGGGTCCCGGACTATTTTTCTATGCTAATTATTCATATACAAGTATATTAGAACAAGTTTCATGTGAATCGGAGGTCGGTAGCTAGTCAAACATTTCACGTGAAATGGGACAAAGAGGTCAGAATCTGACCAGGCCAATCCGCGCGCCGCGCGGGGATGGGGCGCGCCGCGCCACCATCTGGGCAGAGAATTCTGGTCAGTTTTTCAAAGTATGCACGAACCAAAACCTTTTCCAACCCAACTCTTGACCCGCAAACACTTATAATGCCTATCATATATCGTTGGAAAGGTATTTTGACGAGGAATACAACTAAGCACTTATGGTCCAACAATAACATCATTTACAATAGCCGAAAACTCATCAAGCGAACAATAAAAGTCCATTTTCAAAGTTTCAAGTTCATCAATTGCATTTTGAGTTTCGGGAAACCAATTCACACATATGATATGCCGTTTTGAAGGTAATCAAGCATACAATCCAACTAAACACTTACCAATAACATTAACAAGCATTCAACGCATCAAAAGTTCGTTTTAAGAGTTGTCAAACCCTAATCAAAACCTCAAAATCACTAATCATGTTAATGTAAGGTTTTCATGTCAATCAACACACCAAAACGAAGCTATTGAAGTAACTAACACTTTGAACACACAAACATTAACATCTAAACACATTTCATCATCCAAAATCAAAGGTTAAGCATACACTTTTCATTTTCAAGCTAGTTACACCAAAACATCAAGATCGAGCATACAAATCATATATTCATGTTATACACGAGCCATAGACACTAACTAACAACATATCAAGTCAAAAACATGAATTTGAGAAATCTAGAGTTTTAGAGATGTTACCCAAAATCGGTGTAGTTAGTATCAAATCGTAGAGGATGACGAGAGGATTAAGAATATGTAGTCGGATTTGTTGTGAGCTTCCAAGATCAAAATTAGATGATGAATTTTGTGTTTGTGTTCTTGAGAGAAAAGGAAGAAAGAAAAAGAGGAAGAAGATGGTGAAATGAAGTGTGTGGTGGTGAGGAGTCACTAGTTAGCCAAGTTTACCCGAGTGGCGAGATTAGTCCCTCAAGTTTGTTGTCGGGTGCGGGAAATAACCAAACGAATATTTTTAAAATGCAAGTTAACGAGAGATGTTATAATCGAGTAACGGGATTATCATGAACACTAGTTAACGAAGTGCACGAGTATAGGTGACGAGGGATGTTATTTTAAAAAAAAAAAGACGGTGTTAAAATAATTTAACGGAAAAACGCGGGATGTTACATTATCCACACCTTAAAAGAAATTTCGTCCCGAAATTTAGTTGGAAGTAATAGTCGATGTGTCTTACTCGAGACCTAGTGTAGTAACTCTACGAATGATTGAAGGTACTTTCTTGGACATTCCACGAATCCGGATAGTCGGGGTGTTACGTTGTATTAGGGCTTGGTTTTACGATCCACAAGTTCAGCCGGTTTTTCCTATGAGGAGGAGTTTGTCATCAATAGTTGGTGCATCTAGAAGGATTGCACGTTCCTATTCCGCAGGACATGTTTCTAAGTTTGTTACACGAAATGTAGGGTAAACAGAAACTTAATTGAGTCGGAAGTTCTAAACGATAGGAAGCGGTTCCAATACGTCCCAAGGTTTCAAAAGGTTCGATATTGCGGATATAGCCTTTCTCGATTTTCCAAAATGGATTACACCTTTCCAAGGTGCGGTTTCTCAATATTACGTGGTTACACACTGGGATTTGTGAGGTTTTCATCTAAGTTTGGTATGACTCTTTTGGGCGACTACGGGTCGTCTCGAGCCCTTCTCGGACTTGGATTATCTCAATTGTTGTTTCTTGGATGAGTTAAGATTCGGTGTTTTGTTTGCCACATGCTTTGGTCCAACGAATAGGGGTATGACATTAGCGGTCATATAGGGTTTCGGAAAGTGCGTGTGAACACACGAGTGGTAACTACTGTTGTAAGAGGGATCTACTAAAAGCGACCATGCAAGTTTGAAACATGTCTTTCGAAGACGTAAATCGTTCGTTTGTTCAGTTCGTCTGTTTGTGGGTGGTATGCGGTACTCATGTCTAAGCGGGTCTCCAAGGCTTCTTGTAAAACTAGAAGTGAAACGAGTATTTCGATACGGGATAATTGACAAGGATACACCGTGTTGGAATAGAATCTCTTAAGATATGGTTGAACAAGTCAATTAGGGTTCGAAAAGAAAAAAAAAATGTTCGTTAGGACTATTCACCCTCGTGGCGAATACTTATGTAATATGAGGAGTTTCTCTATCCATGGAGAAATGTTACAAGGAGTTTCTTTAAACGGAAATGCGAACGGTAAAGATAGTAGTGAAATGAGGACTTAGAATAGGATGAGTTTACATCTCGAGGTTGCCATAACGTGCCTCTAGTTGTCAAAAGTTGAAGTCTGAAAGAGAAACGAGGTAGTACACGTAGTTGTATAGTTCGGGGTTGAATAATAGTTGACCGATTATCAGAAACACAAGGGCGTTAAGTCAAAGAAGAGTGAAGTATCGTTGGATTGTGTGTTATCTTAAATTCCAGTAATATCAGACGGTAACGGTGAAATAATAGAGGTATGTAGTGTGGTACGTGATGACGAGAATATTGATCGGATCCACAATTTAGTATTTGAATTCTTCGTGCAAAATAACGAATTTTAGTTATGTTGATTTTTGAGTCGAGAGAGTATGCCTTTCGGCGTTCAAGTAGAAATATTTCCATGTTCGAGTTCCATCTGTTGCTATACGATTTTAACTAGAAATGTTGGTGTGAAGAATCACGCTCAAGGTTCGAACACGGAGAGGTTTAGAGTTTTCCTTAGTGAGTTAACGAGTTTAAAAGTCGTGTGACACCGTGTGATACCATTCTGTAACACCCCAGCTTAACATGACCACAATATTGTCCGCTTTGCCCGCAGGCGCACGGCTTTTTCTTGGCGATAACACACGAGAAAAGTCAGAAATGAATCTTCGGTAACAACCGGTGAGATCTAATATTTTTACGAATATAAGTCTGAGTTGGGAGAGTTTCCTGATTACATGTGGCTTGATTTCGAGATTGATTGTAATGCCTTGACCATTAACATCATGGTCTAGAAAATTGGACTTCGTTCAACAGAAATTCTCACTCGGAGAATTTGGTATAGAGTTGCTCTTTTCTCAAAAGTTCGAGCGTAAGATGGTGATGTTGTTCGTTTTCCTTCTTTACTTAAATAAGTTAAGATGTCATATATAAATACTATAACAGATTCGTCTAGATAAGTTGCATACGTGGTTTAGGAGGTTCATGAATACGGACGGAGTCCTAAATAAATCAAACGGTACTAAGAGAGATTTACAACTAACGTTGCGAGTTCAGAAAATGGCTTAGGAGACATCGTCTCCCTTAACCCCCAATTGATGATAACCGGAACGGAAGTCGATTTGGAATACAAGGGATCCACGCAAATAATCAGGAGGTAATGGATACGAGGAAGAGGGTATCGGTTTCCAACCGAAAATTACTTAGTTCACAATATTCTATACATAACTATAGGGGAATAATTTCTCCTTAACGAATAGGTTCCGAGCTCCCTAGTTCTATAGGTGTTAAGTCAAAATTCTTAACGTATATCCCCCAATAAAATTTATAGGCACACCATATTTTTCCGTTGGTCACTTAAATTGCCTAAGTAGTATCTAGGGGAAAAAGGTGGAATGTAAAGAGTACAAGTCAAGGTCTCGGTTGTAAAACGTCTAGCGGTAATCGAATCGAATAAGTATGAAATATACGGTTTGTTGTGAAGAAACGTACCCGTGACTAGTCCATCGTCGTCTCGGGCATCCTAGGTGTCGATGTTGAAAGTTCAATGGCGTGCGTTGGGGTTGATTTCTTCTTTGGGCACACATTCCTAAAATGACCCAGTTGGCCACACTCAAAGCATGCACCCGTCCTGTGTGCGTTGGGCACCCTTCGAGCGACGGTAACGGTACCCTTACAGACATGGGCCACATGGCCACTTCTTTGACACTTTACGCAAAATGGTTTGCCACATTCACCAAAATGATGTTTGCGACACTTGTTACAGTGAGGTAGGGTTCCGGCATACCCCCTTCTTGCCGCCGGGGGTGAAAGGCTTCTTGGAGATGTTGTTATTGTTGTGGTTGCTTGGTTGCGAGGCTTCCCATTTTCTTTTGTTGTTACCCGGGTGGTTCTCGACCATTCGTACCGGTGCTTCCATTTCATTCACCGTTTCTAAAGTTTGGTGGGCCTTTGTTAAAGCCTCTTGTAGGTTAGTGGGTTGGGATGCCATTACCCCGTGTTGAATGCTCTTAGGGAGGTCATCCATGTAAAGTTCGACTCTTAGGGATTCGGGAGTCATGAGATTTGGACACATTGAGACTAGTTCGGTAAACCGTTGATTATAAGCTCCGAGGTCATTCCCGACCGTTCTTAAATTCCTTAGACCCTGTTCGAGCCTTCGAGTTTCGTCGCGCAGAAAATATTCGGTGATCATTCTCTCTCTTAATTCGGTCCATGAGAGTGTGTGGGCTTCATCGATACCCACCGATTGTACGTACTTGTTCCACCACGAAAGAGCAATGCCGGTGAAAGTGAGGGTGGAAAACTTGACCTTATCTTGGTCTCGACAACCGCTTGTGTTAAAAACGGTCTCCATTTGTTCAAACCATCGGGTGAGAACAACCGGTGCTCCGGTTCCATCGAAAGTGGGAGGGTTGTACTTCATGAAGTTCTTGTAGGAGCAACCTTCGCTTGAATTACCGGCTCCACGATTGGTGTTGTTGGAAAAGTGATCGGCCACGGCCGTACCCACGGCGGTGGTTATCATTCGTTGAAGAGCTTGTTCTAGAGTTTCGAGAGGGGTATTGTGTTGACCTTGGTGAGCCATTGTTCCTTCACGACACAAGAATATCGTTGATTAGTATTCTTAACAATACTAACCGTGATATGGAATAAGGATAGAGAGAAAATTTTTCCTTGACTCGCCTTAAATTCTTTATGTCATAATGTCAGAACGTCCATGTGAATCACCGTAATATAATCCCGGAAATTATATTACCCTGATTCTCATGTGCATTTAACATTACTTCATAAAGTCAAGGTGGCGCGTCAACAAAATTTATCAACGTAAGATCAAGATCGAATACGAGTTAGATATGATAGAAGAGTTCGAGTATAAATGCACAAATAGTCAAGTAATTCCTACTTCAGTCTATATGCCGGTTGTAGTCTAGATTCACCTATGTACCCTATGACTCGGGGTGAACACAAATGAACTCTAAATCCCTACAACCAAGGCTCTGATACCACTTGTAGCGACCCCGACAAATCGTCAAGTGACGGCGTCGACTACGTGGGTCCCATTACCTGGTCATAAGTCTTTATGACAATGTTTGACCAAAATATGTCACCCTCATTTCAAAATAAAGATTGTTTTCAAAGTTTACAAGAATTGTTCAACCAAAAGTTAAGTTACAAGGTTATAAGTACATTTGAAATCTAGGCGACACGGTTTAAAGTAAAGTCAAAAGACGCTCCAAGTAATGCATGTATACTCGACATCCAATGCAAGTATCAAATAGTGAGCGGAAGCATGTATCACATATCGTGCAAGACCTGAGAAAAACATAGAAATCTGTCAACGAAAACGTTGGTGAAATCATAGGTTTAAGTAAGTAAGTGAGTAAAAGTAACTAAGTCGAACTACAAGGTTTGCAAAGTTGAAATAATAGTAATACATTCTAAAAGTTAATATTCACGAGCACCCAATTATCAAAGCTTAACATTCCATCCATTGTATACCCCATCCATAGTGCTAGAACAAACACTGATTCTCGAAAATATATTTCATCCGTAGACGGTAGCGAACCGTCAAAGATGAGGGTTGTCAACCCATATGGCCATATAACATAAGTTCTCGCTTACACCCGTCAAGTGTAACTAATGATAATCGAATTGAGGCTTTTTGTTCTAAACTCGTATGTAGAATGTTTGTTTTCCCGTTCTTGTGTTCACTTAGTTCAAAAGAATCGTTTATGTTTTCTCATCCCAAATATAAGTTCAAAAAGAGTAAAAGTGGGACTATGATCTCACCTTTGATTGCAAGAGTGAAATAGTACTTCAACAAGTAAACGTGCAAAGAACAATGCTAGTCTCGACCTAAGCAATTAGGTTGTATCAATAACGATAGTCACGAAGGGTCAAAGATGTTCAATTAGTCCTATGGCTCAATACGACTCGATTAATATAGCATGTGAAGCAAATTGTCAAGTTTCATGCAAGATACAAGTATAAAAGCATGTTAGGAAGATTGCATAATTAATTGGTTAAGTTTGACAAAAAGTCAAACTTGGTCGGGTCAAAGTCAACGAAAAAGTCAACATGTTCGGGTCGGGTCCCGGACTATTTTTCTATGCTAATTATTCATATACAAGTATATTAGAACAAGTTTCATGTGAATCGGAGGTCGGTAGCTAGTCAAACATTTCACGTGAAATGGGACAAAGAGGTCAGAATCTGACCAGGCCAATCCGCGCGCCGCGCGGGGATGGGGCGCGCCGCGCCACCATCTGGGCAGAGAATTCTGGTCAGTTTTTCAAAGTATGCACGAACCAAAACCTTTTCCAACCCAACTCTTGACCCGCAAACACTTATAATGCCTATCATATATCGTTGGAAAGGTATTTTGACGAGGAATACAACTAAGCACTTATGGTCCAACAATAACATCATTTACAATAGCCGAAAACTCATCAAGCGAACAATAAAAGTCCATTTTCAAAGTTTCAAGTTCATCAATTGCATTTTGAGTTTCGGGAAACCAATTCACACATATGATATGCCGTTTTGAAGGTAATCAAGCATACAATCCAACTAAACACTTACCAATAACATTAACAAGCATTCAACGCATCAAAAGTTCGTTTTAAGAGTTGTCAAACCCTAATCAAAACCTCAAAATCACTAATCATGTTAATGTAAGGTTTTCATGTCAATCAACACACCAAAACGAAGCTATTGAAGTAACTAACATGAATTTGAGAAATCTAGAGTTTTAGAGATGTTACCCAAAATCGGTGTAGTTAGTATCAAATCGTAGAGGATGACGAGAGGATTAAGAATATGTAGTCGGATTTGTTGTGAGCTTCCAAGATCAAAATTAGATGATGAATTTTGTGTTTGTGTTCTTGAGAGAAAAGGAAGAAAGAAAAAGAGGAAGAAGATGGTGAAATGAAGTGTGTGGTGGTGAGGAGTCACTAGTTAGCCAAGTTTACCCAAGTGGCGAGATTAGTCCCTCAAGTTTGTTGTCGGGTGCGGGAAATAACCAAACGAATATTTTTAAAACGCAAGTTAACGAGAGATGTTATAATCGAGTAACGGGATTATCATGAACACTAGTTAACGAAGTGCACGAGTATAGGTGACGAGGGATGTTATTTTAAAAAAAAAAAGACGGTGTTAAAATAATTTAACGGAAAAACGCGGGATGTTACATCCTTTCCCTTTTAAGAAGATCACAAGACAGCAAATGGATCCTGGTTTCAACGGATACAAACAGCCTCTTTCCTTTTAAAGAAAAGTGGTTCCAAAAGTAACAATAAAGCCTTACTTCATTAGGAAATAGCTGTTAGAGGTTTTATATATAATACCACACTTTGCAAATGTAAAATATTCAATTCAATTTGTATCAATTCTGAAATCAATACAAAGATCAATTATTTTATATTCCAAATATCAAATTTAACACATTGTTCTAGAGTATATTAAATTAATGAACGCGGCTTAACCCGTTTATCTCGTGATTGTTCCGGTCGTATCCCTCACCCCTATATGCAGCAGGTTTGAATTGTGAATATATCTCCATCAGGATCCTATCTTGAGATGAGTAATTTATTCTTTTATATATATATATATATATATATATATATATATATATATATATATATATATATATATATATATATATTGGACCAATCCATGGATAAGCACTAAATGGGGTACAAACTGGATAAGTAAAATTTCAAAATTTTTTTTTTTTTAAAAAACGATCCTTTAATATGCAAATAGAAGAAAACGAAAAAATTTTAAAAAGTTTTTTAACAAAATCGTTCGAAAATCGATGATGAATGGTAAACATCGATGATGAATGGTAAACATCGATGATGAATGGTAAAATTAACCATTCATCTGGTTAATTTATCATTCTTTTTGTTCGCGATGAATGATAAAATTAATCAATGCTAAAAAAAAAAGCAGATGAATGGTTAATTTAACCATTCATCTGTTTATGATGAATGATAAAAAAAACAGATGAATGGTTAATTTAACCATTCATCTGGTTTTTTTTAGCATTGATTAATTTTATCATTCATCGTAAACAAGATGAATGATAAATTAACCCGATGAATGGTTAATTTTACCATTCATCATCGATTTTTGAAAGATTTTGAACTTTTTTTTTATGAAAAAAATTGATTAGAGGTGCATTTTAATGCAGATTTATGAATGTAAAAAAAAATTCAAAAAAAAAAATTCAAAAAAAAAAAATTTTATTTTGCTTATCCCGTTTGTACTCCTTTTAAGCTTATCCATAGATCGTGCCCCTATATATATATATATATATATATATATATATATATATATATATATATATATATATATATATATATATATATATATATATATATATATATGTTGTGATGTGGTCCAGTCCTTTAGGGGTAGGCAGGAGATCGACCCCCGTTGGCTACACGCATGACACCTTTCCCACATCGCGTTGGGGGTAAAGGGGAGGGGGTTTTACCGTCAATGCTCCGTATGGGATTGGTGTGGGTTTCCTCCTGAGCACGCAGTTGGGGGGCGTGTATACAGGGCCGTCTAGCTAATTTCGGAGGCCCTGTTCGAAAGTTAAAAAGGACTCTTATAAATGTTAATTTTTTCAATATGTATAATATATAATACTATGATAGCGTAATCAATAGAATTAAAAAATTTGAAAACAACCTTTGCAAAGTGTTATTCTCAAATAGTTGTCAACTCATTATAGTTACACTATTGCTTATATAAAACCGTAATCTTAACATTTTTTGTAACGAAGTAATTGGTCAACTCTTTATAGTCAATACTTCCTTTAAATTGTTTTTAATACCTATAAACATCAATCTATTAAGTATTTCTTGTTATTGTTAGATGATAGACCGCAAGTAAGATATTCCGTTACGATGTACGAATAAATGAATTATTACATAGGTTTATCAAAATTTTGGGCCCCTTAAAAATTTGGGGCCCTGTGCGGCTGCACACTTCGCACATGCACCGAAGACACCCCTGCGGGTATAGCAACGGCGGGAGATTTGATTCTTTGTCGGTAAAAATTGACCAAAAGTGTTTATTAATGTTGAATTAATGACGTTTTCTTTTTTATAAGACTACAAGGTTCATTCGTGATAAAACGTGAAAATTAAAGCTACTGTACTTACATTACACTAGAGGTCCTGTATTTAACTTATGTGTTATTTTTAATTTGAATGAATTTGAACTTAAAAGTTTAAGCGAACCACGTTTTTATTGTTTTTGAGTATTCTTACATTGATGTACACCGTGACCGTTTTATCCGGTAACCATTTTATCCTGTGATCCTTCTGATCCGATCGACTAACAACATTGCAGATTTTCAATTAAGGTGAACTGATTTTATGGTAAAACTTCTAAAACTGTGAGGCAATGTGATTAGTTAAACAATGAACCTATAGTAGCTAGGGTAACTATTCTGATTTTATGGACCACAGTTAACAATTTGTATTGTATTAAAACTATATATGATTCTAGCTAGGGTGACTATTCTGATTAAGTAACAAGAAATTTGATGATTTAAATTAGCTTCTGAATTTGCTCTGTTTCTTTAGTAGATGGAAGAAGTGGAGAGAATCCACGGACCACAGTTAGAAGATGTTCCGCCGGAGTTGATCGACCGAATTCAGTCATTTTTGTCCGTAGAAGAATTGGCTCGTACGTGCATGTTGTCAAAGTCATGGCTACAGACTTGGCATACCACCCCTACTCTCAGGTTTCGTCCACCAAGAAGCAAACAACAATTAATTAGGTACACTGATTTCATCAACCACACTCTACAAAGGTATCATCGGGACAATTTACCAGTCACTAGTTTTAATCTTCACTTCGAAATTATGAACCTTCAGGAATCACTTTCTTTTGCTAATATATTGGTCCAGACAATAAATTCTAGAAGTTATTGTCTAAAAGAGCTTTACCTCAAAATCAAAATATGTGTTCACGGATCTATTAGGTTGCCAGATGAGCTATTCTTGGGTGAAAAGTTAGAAACAATTAGTGTAAAAGCTCGCCACAATATCTCACTATGGAATTCCCTTTATATCAGCAACAATCTTGTTATAAAATGTGTCAACTTACGAGTATTAGAGTTGATCGATGTGACATTAAGTGACGAGACACTTGTTAACTTATTGTCTACTTGTATCTTACTTGAAAAGATTAACCTTTCAAAATGTCATGGGTTGAGTAGAATCAAGGTGAGAAACCTCCATCATCAGAAATTTATGATGTCCCAAGTCTTCACATATTAAAGCACAACTTATTGCGTATTAGGAATAACCTTCTATTGAATTCGTTAGAAAGTGTGAGAGAATTAGTCTTAAAGGGTGAAATCATGGATGATGCATATTCCAACATTATATCAAAGTTCCCTTTTCTTGAAAGTTTGAGCCTTCACATTTTCCGTTGCAAGCTGAATACGGTAGATATCACATCCGTTTCTTTGAAGAGACTGACCGTATATCTGTCGCGTTATGACATGCAAATCGACATAAAAGTTTATGCTCCAAAATTAAATAATATCCATTACAAAGGAAAATCAGTGCCGGGTCTCTTGTTTCCATCCATCGCTCCCAGCGAAATTGAGCTAACATTGGAGCTATTCGATCACATTAACCGATCATTCTTTCTTAAGACAAGGGAAGTACTCAATTTATCAACCAATTTTAATATTAAAATAACCACGGCTGATAATACAGTGTCATTCAATAATGATATATTGAATATGAGAAGTAGGATCCAAATTCCAGCTATGAATGTTAAACTACTAACGTTAAACACTTATTTAGATAAAGGCTTGTGGGAGCGCCCACGACTACTTCTCGAGACATTTTTCTCTGTTATGCGCCCCAATTACTTAACGGTGGAGCATCCGGGAATCAGGGGTCCCCTTAAACTAATTGCAAGGGAGTTGATGGAGCTGAAAACCAGAAAATACTGGAGCTGCTTAAAAAAAGTTAAAATACAAAATCGTGTTGATGAAAAATGGATAACCCTCAAAAGTTCATGGATAACTTCATCCGAAGGATTAGCGTGTCTTGACTACTACTGTGGTAACTTCGAACTAACTTGGTGTTCTCTATAGAAGCTAGCTGTCATCTCAAGTTCTTTTTTATGTTTATACCCTCTATTTATTAAGTAGATTGTTTTAACCGAAGTTTCTCAGTTGTGATGTGGATATATCAATTAATATGAATTGATCTATATTATGTGTAATGTTATTCAATGAAGAGTTGTAAGTTGTATCATCATGATTGACTCATGTAGCCTTGTGTGGCTGGTTATCAATTAACATTGATACAAGTCCAATGTTAAGGGGTATTGGGGCATGATCATAAATGATGCTTATAGAATATGTTCTACTTTGCCCTATTATTGGCACCATCAGTTTAATGGTTTTTGCGTACTTAAATAAGAGACCCAAAGTAGTGTTAATCCAAATGTTACTTTTTTCGAGCCTTTTGTCGCGTTTTATTTTCCTGATTGTATCAATTTGGGGTTTTTTTCATCTATTGATGACGATAAAAACAACAAAACTCAATCTCACATGTGTGGGGTATGGGGGAGGTGTCCTTCCTGTATCCTAGAATGAATAAAGAGAAATCATTTCTCCACCCAATTTATTTTATTTTTTATTTTTTTTTTGGTTTTTTTTATAAACATTTCATGTGAATGTGATGTGGAATAGCAATTTAAATGATAAGTTAAAGGTTTTGAGCTACTAACAGGTCATCTCAGACCATCAACTGTCGTTTGCCTAGCTCAACTATTTATATTGAATACTACGACAAGTGACTAAGTTTTCGCTTATTTAAGCTGTTCTAGCCCCTTTTAGACACATAATCTGAAATATGCTATAATGGTGTCTGTTCTCATATCACTTCCAGCCACAAATTTTCTAAATTGGAGAAGATCTGACATTTAACTATTTCCTGTCACACACACGTGAGAAGATCTGACATTTTTGGGAAGATTGTGTGCCTTTCCGAATTATTATGTTGATATCTGTATTTATTTTAAGGTCCGTCTCATTAATTTCGAAGACCGTGTTGTAGACACAAAAGTATGGCTCCTTAATGAATGTTAAATCTTTAATCTTTATTACATAATAATATAATAAGATATATAATACTAAAAAAGTATTATATTTCATTGATTTTATTGCATTAACTTAAGTCTTTAAAGACAATATGCAAGTAATGGGTCATCGGAGTCAAATGGGTCAAAACAGTTTGATGCAATGAATTCGAAGACGTAATGTCAGTAACGGGTCATTTGAATCAAACGGGTCAAAATGGGACTAGTGTGATATAGCAGGGCAGTTGGGGTCAACTTTGGGTTGGGGTCAAATGGAGTCAAATGGGGTCAAATGGGTCAAATGGGGTCAATGGGGGTCAAATGGGGTCAAATGAGTCAATTGGGGTCAAATAGAGTCATATGATTATATGGTATTAACATTATTAATTTATAATTTTGTAGGAACAAATGTTAGTTTTGATAGTTTGATACTCGTCTATCTAAACTTTGCTGATATCTAATCAGAAATGTTTTAGATTTTGTACAATTAGAAAGATGCCACTGATGATACTTGGTGTAAGAGTCTATGTTAACTTCAGACCTGTTTTTCTGCGTTGATCTTTTGTTGAAGTTTTTGATTGTATCCGAAACTAGGATTAATCTTTGAATTTTTTTTTATAGTTATTCTTAGATGTAAATTCCATTTACTTAAGTAATTTTCCCCATATGTATAGCTTCTGCTATAAATTTTACATCATCAATCAATTGGTATATGTAAGTATGCTTTTTGTGATTTGTCCTATTGATTTAAATATTTCATGATTAATGATTAATTAATTCTACTTAAGTACTTGTGCTATAATAGTATAAATAATCCAATCGCAAATCGCATGTCTGATGTTAAATTGTTAATTACTTAATTTTATTGATGCTAATGGCTAAACAATTAATTATACTTGTGCTATAATCCAAGCGACACCGTTGCATCAGTAGACAGTAGGACACGTTCCCATTAGTTATACTTGCAATTAGTTTGATTGCAACCTTGCAATTAACTTTTTTTTTATGGTTATTGATTTGTTATTTGTATGTTATTTTATTTTTATGATAAAATATAAGATTGACTCAAGTATTGTTGCATGGTTATTGATTTTGATTAAATGACACATATTATTCGTTAGGACCTTAGGGGACTTTTTTTTGTCTCGTTCATGGCACTCAAATTCTCAGGACCGGCCCTGCTTGGTGATAACGAGCTTTTGCCGAAAATAAGATTTTTTTGGTTTGAATTAGATACTAAATACATATATAATTTGTAATTATGTCTGCAGACTAGTGGACATGGGTGGAATGAAAATATACGACCATATTTGCACACAACAATTAGATGTTCCAGAGTTGATCCACCGTATACAATCGTTATTGCCATTAAAAGAAGCTGCTCGCACGTGTGTTTTGTCCAAATCTTGGCTACACGCTTGGTCTACTATTCCTAATCTCAGGTTTCGTCAATATGAAGAGTGTTTAAGCAATGAACAAATGAATACGACATTAGCTTGATTAGGCTCACTCTAGAAAGGTATTTTCATGACAACATACCAATCACAAGTTTTGATCTTGAATTCAGCATGGAAGACGAAAAATGGTATACACTTATCAATGAGTTTGTCCAAAAAGTTGCTTCCATAAGTTGTCTCAAGGATCTTTGTCTTAATTTGGTATTTGTGAACGTTACTTCTTCTTTTACTTTGCCTGATGAGATATTCTCTAGTGAGAACCTGAATAGAATAAGCAGAGGCGGTACTATGTGGAGACCCAAGAGGGTCATGGCCTCCCTTAATATTTGGGCTACTATTATAAATTTTACAAGATTCTAACTCCCAAATAAACCTATAGCTTACTAGGCCGTCTTAAAATAAAATATGACATGCTTGTATCTATGTTTTTTATATGCTAGCTAACTCCGTCCCTTGATTTTAGTTAGCCAACATGTATAGCAAGTGAATAATCAAAACGATTGAATCGAATATATAATTTCATTTATGATGTTTGGTGATTAGTTCATATATGACTTTTTAAAACCTAAGCTCAGTGTCTATTATTTTAGTATTAATAAAATAAGACATCTTGAAAAATTATAAAATCAAATTTTAGTGTTCATTTTCAGCCACCCCAATCAACAACTTCAAGTTCCGCCCTTGAGAATAAGCATCTCAAGTGATAACGAGGACAATGATTTAGACAGTTCCCTTCTAGTTATTGGTAGCAATCTTGTGATCAAGTGTGTGAACCTAAGAGTACTGAAATTGGACGAAGTGTACATAAGCGAAGAGGTACTTCATAAACTGCTCGTAACATGTACTTTACTTGAGAAAATTAATCTTTCTTTTGTCAACGACTCAAAGATGACACTCAAGCTTAAAAATCTCCCTTATCTCCGCAAGTTGAAAATAATTGCTTAAGGAGAGGATACTGTTTGGGAAATTTACGATCTCCCAAGTCTTCACTCTCTCTCTTACTCCGACTTAACTGGGAACTCCATAAGAAAGCCTAAGGTGTGTTTAAAACACATTCATTATGAAACCTGAGGGAATTATTCTTGAGATATGTGACAATAGACGATTACTTGGTTGACATAATCAATTCCAAGTTTCCATCTCTTGAGAGTTTGACACTTAACAAGGTACATTGCAGCATACGTCATGTGGATTTCACATGCGTTTCCTTGAAGAGTTTGATTGTAGATCTGAAATCAAACATGAAAATCGACCTACAAGTCTACGCTCCAAAATTACAAAGTTTCCATTATTATGCGGGTACAGAACCAGGTCGCTCGTATCGGTCTGTTTCTCCTGACCAATTTAACAAGGTACATTGCAGCATACGTCATGTGGATTTCACATGCGTTTCCTTGAAGAGTTTGATTGTAGATCTGAAATCAAACATGAAAATCGACCTACAAGTCTACGCTCCAAAATTACAAAGTTTCCATTATTATGCGGGTACAGAACCAGGTCGCTCGTATCGGTCTGTTTCTCCTGACCAATTTAGCCTGACGAATTGTGTGAACCTAAGAATACTGGAGTTGTACGAGCATACATAAATGAAGAGGTACTTGATAACTTGCTAGCAACATGTACCTTACTCGAGAATATTGATATTTCACTTGCCAAAGACTCAAGGATGACAATATTCAAGGTTAAAAACCTCCCTTACCTCCACAAGTTGAAAATAAGGGTTGATGAAGAGGATAATATCGTTTTGGAGATTTATGATCTCCCAAGTCTTAGAGCATCTTTCTTACTGCAACGTATATAATTCCAGGACAATTGTATTGTGTTATTATATCTCAATCAATAGATTACATCAAATATATATAGGCAAATACAACTTGGAGCCTAAGTCAATACTAAACCCTAAAGCCCATGGGCTTATATATGTCTAATACGCCCCCGCAAGCTAAGGGCGGGGAACGACCTGTAGCTTGGATCTCAGAAATAGAAACCGATTGGTAGGTAATGGCGATATCTGCAATCTGGTCATCCGTAGATATTAATTGTACTCTCAAATCTCCTTGAGCAACCTTTTCACGAACAAAGTGAAAGTCGACTTCTATGTGTTTTGTCCGTGCATGAAAGATAGGATTGGCTGATAAGTAGGTTGTACCTAGATTATCGCACCATAGTATAGGTGTTGAAGATGTGCGAATGCCAAGTTCACGAAGAAGAGCTTGAAGCCATGTAAGCTCAACAACTGTGTCAGCAATGCCTTTGTATTCTGATTCAGTAGAAGAACGAGAAACATTTCGTTGTTTACGGGCAGTCCATGAGATGAGATTAGAGCCTAAATAGATAGCAAATCCCCCCGTGGATCTCCTATCATCTGGACATCCAGCCCAATCAGCATCAGAAAATGCTTCAAGAGAGGATGGTTTCGTGGATGAAGTACCTTGCCAATGACTATCTGTAAATGCCTGAAGAGTAGTGTCGGAGGCTCGACGAATAAGCATACCATGATTTATAGTACCATGAAGATATCTCAATATTCGTTTAACCGCACACCAATGGTTTTGAGTTGGGGCATGCATAAATTGACAGACTTTGTTGACTGCATATGCAACATCTGGCCGAGAAAGAGTAACATATTGGAGTGCACCAACAACTTGTTGATATTTGACCGGATCCGAGAATGTGGCACTATCAGCTAGATGAAGCGGGCTAGATGTAGCCATAGGAGTAGGCATAGATTTTGGCATAGATTTACAGTCAGAGAAGCCAGCTCGTTGTAAAATCTCCAATATGTACTTCCGTTGAGAAAGAATAATGTCAGAACCAAATGGCACAATTTCAACACCCAAAAAATAGTTGAGGGGGCCAATATCCTTTAAAGCAAAAGTAGAGCCAAGCGGTCGAACAAGTCTTTCAATAACATCAGGGTTGTTTCTTGTAACAATGATATCATCCACATAAACAAGAATGTACATGACATTGCCATCACAAGAATAGATAAAAAGAGATGAATCCGTTTTTGAGCTTGTAAAACCGAGATCGTGAAGTGACTTGGAGAGTCGGTGAAACCATGCTCGCGGGGCTTGCTTTAGACCATAAATCGACTTATGCAGTAGACACACGTGATCCGGCCGTTGTGGGTCAATAAAGCCTGGCAGTTGTTTCATATAAACCGTTTCCTTCAGATTGCCATGGAGAAACGCATTTTGTACATCAAGTTGTCTGAGCGGCCAATTATTTGTAATTGCAAGGGATAGGACAACCCTTATAGTTGTTGATTTGACAACAGGACTAAATGTCTCTTGAAAATCAATCCCTGGTTGTTGCCGGAAGCCTTTAGCAACAAATCTCGCTTTGTAACGAGTAATAGCACCATGTTGATCCCGTTTTAACCTGTAAACCCACTTACAATCAACAACATTAGTATTAGGAATACGAGGAACTAAAGTCCAAGTGCCATTTTTAACAAGAGCAGAATATTCTTCGGCCATTGCTTGACGCCACTCGGGATATTTGTTGGCAACGGAAAAAGAGGTGGGTTCCGTAATTGGAGTTTTTGAAGTGATGACATGCTTGGCTGAGGGATTGTATGGTACACGTTGTTTTGGATTTTGACGTAGATTGGAAGGACGTGGACGAGGTAGTGGTGGTGGTGGTGATTGTAATTAGGAAGTAGATTGGTAGGTACAAGATGTTATTGTAGGAGTTGGTTCAGGAGTTGTGTGTTGAGTATTAGTAGGTGTAGGCGTGGGTGAAGGTTCTGAAGACGATGTAGTAGGACAAGGTGGCTCAGATAGTTCTTGTGATGGAATTGTATCAGCAACCACGTGTGGTGGTGCCGATGAAGAGTATGGACATGATGTATTTGGTGATGAAGAAGGTTTTGAGACAACCGCAAACGGAAAGTGATCCTCATCAAAGCGGACATGACGAGCAATATAGAGTCGCTCACTTGATAGATCAAGGCATCTATAACCATGATGAATGGGACTGTAACCAAGGAAGACACATGAAGTTGATCTAAAATCCATTTTGGGACAATTATATGCACGAAGATGTGGAAAGCACAGGCATCCGAAAACACGAAGGAATGAGTAATCAAGGGAACGCTTGAATAGAAACTCGAAAGGTGACTTGTTTGTGGATACTCGAGTTGGCATGCGATTAATAAGATAAACAGCTGTGTCAAAAGCAAAGTGCCAAAAACGGCGAGGAACATTGCCTTGAGCAAGAAGAGTAAGACCAGTTTCAACAACATGACGATTGCGACGCTTAACAAATCCGTTTTGCTCTCGTATGAGGACAAGAACGACGATGGATGATGCCAAGAGATGAGAAAAATGAAGTCAAATTGCGAAATTCACCACCCCAGTCAGTTTGAACATTTTTTATTTTAGTATTGAATTGTCTTTCAACCATGATTACAAAACGTTTGAAAGTATCATAAACATCAGATTTTTGAGTTAAAGGATAAATCCACATGTAACGAGAGTGATGATCTACACACAACATGAAATATCGATATCCATCAAAAGACAAAACTGGTGCAGGACCCCAAACATCACAATAAATCAAATCTAAAATTTTATTACTTCGAAATGTAGAAACAGGTAAAGATAATTTTGATGATTTTCCCATTTGACAAGAACTACACAAAGTTGATAAAGATCTATTTGTAACTGGAAGACAAAATTTAGAAAGCATAAACTGTAAAAGACGCTGATGTGGATGCCCAAGCCGCCTATGCCAAATTGTAGAAGACGTACGAGCAACGGAAAAAGCAACTTTATTGAGTGGCTGAAATTGTGGAAGGTGGAGCGAGTAAAGACCATGTTCACTGGGGCCTGTGAGAAGGGTAGTGCATGTAGACTCGTCCTTCACAACAAAATAATTAGAGTGAAGTTCAAAAAAGACATGATTATCATCACAAAATTTTTGAACAGAAAGAAGATTCTTTTTGATTTCAGGAACATGAAGAATGTTGGATATAGAAAAAGTTTTACGCGGTGAGTAAATTTTAGATGAACCAATATGAAGGATAGGAAGTCCCATACCATTACCAACATGGAGCGCGTCATTGCCATGATATGCCTCAGAACTGTCCATGCTTGCTAAATCTGGCGTGACATGGCTGTTTGCACCCGTGTCTGGAAACCAAGCGTTAGATGCTCCTGTAGAAAAGCCGCGACTATCTGCAAAGTTAGCCGTTGGCCTAGCACGAATAGTAGACGGGTCACGATTTGGACACTGTGATGGAATGTGCCCAATCCCACATCGATAACAAGTACCGTAAACAGTGTTTTGGTTGGATGCCCAACTAAAGTTACGACTGTCACCTCGACCACGATTATTATAACCTCAAGAAGCTCCACGGCGACGATTACCACGATTGTTGTTGTTGTTATTAAGCTGACGAGCACCGTAGAAAGCCTGAGAATCTGATGGTGTGGTGGGGGTGACTTGAAGTCCAAGAGCGGCTAATTGTTGTTGTATGGCCAATAGTTGAGATTGTGGTAACGAAGAATGGTTAAGTAAATTTCCGGATCCAGTGTTGGCAGTAAAAGCTTGAGTAACAGATGGAACAGATTCACGAGTCTTACCCAACATAATCGTGGTCACTAAGAAGAGCATGAAGTTCACTAAACGTAGTCTCAGACTGACGTGTAGCGATGTTAGACTTAAGACCATTGTACTCCTCTCTGAGACCAGAAACTGCAAGCAAGGTGAGGTCTTTATCTTTCATGGTTGCACCAATAGCTGCAAGGGCATCTGCATACTCCTGTACACGATTGATATAAGCATCAATGGTTTCATCTCCTTTCATCTTAATATTGAAAAGTTGTGTTTTCAATGTGTATTCTCGAGAGGAAGTATTGGGAGCACATGCTTTCTCTAGAGAAAGCCAAACATCACGAGAAGTTTCTCCATGTACATGTCGAAAAGAAGCTTCAGAAATCGTCGATATTATCAACATACGGACGTGCGCATCATTAGCAATCCATATTGGATAATAGGGATTATCCTTTTGAGCTACATTAGGTTCGGTTGATTTTAATTCTTTTGAAGGACAAGGAATTGTGCCGTCTACATAACCGAACATATTATTTGTAACAAGGAATGGAATAATCATTGTCTTCCAATAGCCATAATTAGTTGGTGAAATAGTAAAACCAAACTTGTGTGAATTATGAGAGGTTTACTCGGAGGTTGTAAATGCTGCAATCATAGCCATTTGAATTATTATCCTGCAATAGAAAAATAAACTAGATGCCTTCTTCTTTTTTTTTTTTTTAATCTGGAAGAAGAAAAAAAAATAAAAAAATTATAATAATAAAAAATTAGGGTTCCGGCGACCGTAGCGGCGGCGGAAGGCGGAGCTACAGTAAATTTTCGGTAAAAACGTAAATTGAAAAAGGGGTTTTGGTCGGAATTTAACAACGATTCTAACTGTGGTGGCGGTGAACAGAAACGCACAGGAAAAATCGCAAAAATCGACGAAACAGTCAAAATCCGGCGACGGCTGTGGCGGCGCGTGGTGGCGCGTGGCGGCTGTGGCGGAGATGAAATTTCAGGGTTTTGTTCGGTTTATCGTTGAGGTTGTAGTGGTATAGGTGGTGTTGTTTAATTTTGAGTGAAACGAAGCAGATCTTAAAAGTTAAAACACAGCAGTTGAAATTGCCGGATTTGCTTGCCGGAATTGTGCCGGAATTGTGCCGGAATACGAGTCCCGAATTGTGTCGGGTTTTAACCTAGCTCGATACCATATAATTCCAGGACAATTGTATTGTGTTATTATATCTCAATCAATAGATTACATCAAATATATATAGGCTAATACAACTTGGAGCCTAAGTCAATACTAAACCCTAAAGCCCATAGGCTTATATATGTCTAATAACGTATCTTCTATGTTTGTGTCAAAGCCTACATTGTTCAACACAAATTCATTACGAAATCTGAGAGAATTGTTATTGAAATATGTGACAATAGACGATTACTTAGTTGACATTGTCAATTCCAAGTTTCCATTTCTTGAGAGTTTGACACTTGAAAGGGTACGTTTCAGCTTAGGTCATGTGGATATCACATGCGTTTCCTTGAAGAGTTTGATTATAGATCTGTCATCAGACGTGGAAATCGACATACAAGTCTACGCTCCAAAATTACAAAGCTTTCATTATCGGGGTGAAAAAGTACCGGGTCTCCTGTTCTCATGTGTTGCTACCGATAAAATTAAGCTAACTTTTAACATGAGGAAACGCATTGATCAATCGTTCTTTCTTAAGATGAGGGAAGTACTCAATTTACCAAGCAAGTTTAACATTAACATACATTATTTCAATCCTGGTTATTGGAGAGTGCCATTCAACATTAATGATGTGAGAAGCATAGTCCCTGTTCCAGCTACCAATGTTGAAAAACTCAAGTTCCATATTAGTACATATAAAGGTGTGTGGGTGAACCCACTGTTTTGTGATGCACTTTTTTCTATTTTCCATCCGAAATAAGTAGAAGCCACCCAATTCAAATACAGCTTCAAAAAGCTAATTGAAAGGGTGATGCTAAGATTGAAAAGCCGAAAGGAGTACTGGCCAGATCTTAAAGAAAGGAGTACTGGCCAGATCTTAAAGATGTTGAAATAGAAAATCAAATTAATAGAAAATGGTTAAGTTGTTCTGGCGGCTCGGCTTGGCTTGTCGCGACCATTTTTCTTATGTGAATTTCAAACTAATTTGGTGTCCTCTCTAGGACTGGGCAGGCTTATCTCTGGTTCCTTTAATTCGTTTACTGTTTATGTTTTCGTTAATTTATATGAGTTGACGTGATTATGTTATAATTTTTTAATTATTAATAAGAATAAGAATATTTCAATCGAACTTATCAAAGATTTGTCCAAAACATTCCATGTGATGTGGATAACAATTTAAATGAGTAATAACTGTTAGAATGCAGAAATAGATTAGTCAACTTACCTTTTATGGTAGGTTGACTTTGAGATCAGAAGATAAAGACCTTCATCATTTCCTCAAATAGAAGTTCACATGTCTGCCAAGTTAAAACAAGCAAACGGCTAAAAAGCAGGCTGCTATGCAACACTTTCCCTTATTTGTTTTGGTGGTTCCAAAAGTTAATTGGAGACATACCAAGGGTAGAAATAGCTGTTGCAATTTTTGTTTATATAAGAACACTTGTAAATTGTAAGAACAACAACAACAATTGTATCAATTCAAAGTCTTATCAAAAACTGATCAATACAAATTCTATTACAGTCTTCAATTATCTTGTTAACATGGTATCAGAGCTAACGGTATCAATCCATTGATCAAGATACTCGTTGTTATGTCTCAATCATTTACCAAATCAGTAGCTGCCATGTCTAAGATTGACGGTAGCTTAGAAAACCAAGTTGCCATGTCAACCTTAGACGGCAGCGTAAATTACAATGAAAGGAGTTACCTGGAGGTACTCTGTCAACCTTCAACCATTGCCGGAACAGAAACCATCAACATAAACCACCATAGAACACCACAGCCATTAAATTGTGTTTATTGTGGAATGGAAGAACACACAGTAATCAGTTGTTTCGAACTGATTGGTTACCCCAAATGGTGGAAACAGAAGCACAACAACGTGGTAAAGACGACAGCTGAATCCGCCGGCGACCACCATAAGGTTACCGGCAACGGCATCCCCAACTCATCTCAGACTTTGATAAAAGGTACTCAAAACTTTAAATATGTACCTAAATTAAAAAGGGAAAACCCCAAATCGATGAGGGTAAATCCCAAATCAATTGAATCTGCCAAATGGGTGAGGGTTAAGTCCTCAAACCCTAAGGCCACTTACACCCACCAATCGATCAATTTGGAAAGAGAAAAGCTCGAATCCATCAAAGAAAACCACAATCGGTTTTCTTGTCTTCAAATTATTGAAGAAGAAAAAGGATTCAAGCCCTCTTCTCAATCGACACCGACTGGAAATAAAAATAGGGATGGTAAACTTGCTAGGGATAATAAACTTACTAGGGATGATAAACTTGGGATAAGAAGCACTCGTAGGGATGATGAATGGTTGGGGAATGGGAAACATGGGGTAGTTGACTGCCTTGGAAATCGTAATATGCTTGATGCCAACATCCGTTCGATAAACATGTTGGGACAAGGGATAGTGTCGAGTGGGCCAACAAGAGATAAGCGTAACATAAACAGGCCACAAAATGTTTTTAGTGTTCAGGCCCAGATTCAAAATGTGAACAAAAAAATTAAATCGGCCCAAAACCCCTTATTTTGTAGCCATCAAATGAAGACAGACCCAAAAATTTTAAAAATTCATAAAAATAATAATAATTTTTCTAGTAAAACTATAAAATCTAATTTTGACACAAAAGACTTTCAGGGAAAGGCTAATGTTGTTACGAGTGAAATTAAGAATAATAATTGGATTTTTGATTGTGATGCTACTCACACCGTGACTTTTGAAAACTCGGATTTTTGCTCTAAATCAACACCACGGGTTAATAAAATTCAAACGGCCAACGAAGGGGTTGTACAAGTAGAAGAGGGTAGGAGAATTGAAATTACTCCGACTATGAAGTTGTCTAATTGCTTATATATTCCAACCTTGTCCCATAAGTTGTTGTCTGTTAGCCACGTTATAAAAAAACTTAATTGTTCTGTTTTATTACACCCTACCTTTTGTATCCTACAAGATATCCGGACCGGGCTGATCATTGGCGGGGCACTGAACGGGGTGGATTATACTATGTAGAAGAAGTAGCCCAACGAGGTTCTGTAATGCTTGCACACGGAACACCTGATAGGGAGGCATGGTTATGGCATAGGAGGCTGGGTCACCCTTCTGCCAGATACTTGCATGCCTTATTTCCTAGCCTTTTTAAATCCAATGTTAATTTAAACTGTGAGGCTGTAGATCGGGCTGCATACGTGGGTCTATTTAAAGCTGAAGATAAGAATTTAGTGGAACAAGAAAGTGATGATGAGAGTGAAGAACCAACATTTGAAGAGGATGATGTTTCAAGTGAAGAAAGCTGCACCAACAGCAAAAGGAAAGATGATGACTTTGTCATCATAACATGAAGAAAGATTGAAGAATCTGGTTCTAACTGGTTTGTCATTAAGGGAAAATATGTTGAAAATAATGACAAAGTCAGTAAGTTAATATTGTGTCTAAGTTATGGGCAATTGGGTCATAAAAGTGTTAGTGGGTCAGCAAGTATTGGGTCAAAATAAAGGCTTGTTTAGATGTATTTGGGTCATAACATAAATCTGTAAATGGGTCAGTTAATTAGTTAGTTTATATGTCAGTTAGTGTGGCGGTCCAGAAGTATGGCAATGGTTTGTGGCACTGGTTCATGGGTTGCAACTGCCACAATTGCACCTGTTGATGTCCTATAAATAGATGGGTCATTTGTACAGAAAATTCATCACAGTCATATCAATAAAGTGTAGTTTTCTTTGTGTGCATACTTCTGTTACTTTGTTATTTGATTGTGTCTGATTATGGAGTACAAGAATACACTACATATTGTTGTTGAATCAAGCATAAAACCAACAGTTTTCTCTAGATAATATCTCATTCGGAAGTATAAATTACTTACTACTGATTAGAGTATACAATTTGAGCGAAAGCTCCTTGAGATAACTTTAGCCAGCTATGGTTTGAATCCATTTATTAGCATGAGAAGCTCCCTTGATATTGAGTTTCATATCAAAACTTTCGATTGGTATGTTTTCTTGAACGTACCTAAAAACGTTGCGATCAATTAAATTCATGTAATCTTCTCGTTTTTCCTCTGTAGGAAAGTCTATGTTGTTACTCTTAAATCTGAGATGAGGGATGGTAGACCAAGCGTGTGACCAAGTCTTGGACAAAACACACGTAAGAGCGGCTTCTTTTACCGGTAACAACGATTGTATCTGGTTAATCACCACCTTATTATACGTACATACTTATTCCCCATGATTAGATTAAGCTCCTCGGTCTTCAGCTTCCAACTTCTTGTGAGTCCCTGCACATTTGTACAAATGTGAGTACCACATCCCGTGTCCAATACCCAGGAATTAGAAATAGTAGTATTGTTTAGTTCAATCATGAACAAACCTGAAGGTACGGCGACTCCCTTAGCCCGTAGTTCATTAAGTTCCTTCAAGTACTTAGTACAATTGCGCCTCCAATGTCCTTTATCCCCACAATGAAAGCATATTGCTTCTTCAAGAGACTTGGTTTGCGGGATCTTTGAAGTAGAAGAGTTAGCAATGCCCTTAGGTTTAGGTTTGAAGTTGGACGTGCCAACCTTACCCTTGCCCTTGTTCTTGCCCTTTGCTTTGTTTTTCTTCTTCTTAATCCCACCTTCACGAATGGCTAGAACGGTAGTTGCGGGTTTAGATTTAGCCATGTTAGCCTCAGCGGTTTTTCATGGAGCTCCATGATTGTTTTCTCCATATTGTTCATATTACAGTTCATAATGAATCCTTCATATGCACTAGTCAGCGAGTTCAGGATAAAATCCGTTGCAAGCTCCTGACTTATGGAAAAACCAAGGAGCTCTAACCGGTCTATGTACCCTTTCATTTGTAGTACATGGACACTAACGCTACTTCCCGTTGCCATTTTACAAGATACGAGAGCTTTCACGGTGTCAAACCTTTCTTGCTTTGCTTGTTGTTGGAACATGTCCTTGAGTTGGTTAATCATGTCATACGACCCTAAGCTCTCCTTGCCCTTTTGGAGCACTAGAGACATGGTCGCCAACATCAAGCATGCTACCTCATTAGACTCGGAACGCCATTTTTCAAACTCGTCCCTAGCCGCTTGAGTAGCTCTCGATCCGCATTCTGTCGGTAAGGGTTCCTCAATTGCCCTTATCTTTCCTTCCATCCTAAGAGCAATTATTAGGTTGCGAAGCCAGTCCATGTAGTTCAAGCCCGTAAGCTTGTCCTTTTCGAGGAGCCCTTTAAGGCAGAAATTAGTGATTGATGATGGAGTAGGATTTGTGTTTGTTACAGACATCTGTCATATTTTATTTTTAAAGTAAGTTGTATTAGTTAGTTTGATATGTTTAAACCTTGTTAAGATAATTACCGAAGTGTGTTTAATATTCAAACAATTATAATTAACAAGGCTAAGATCCATATTTCACTTATGTTAACGACGGGTTCGCCGTGGATCGCCAACCATAAGCTATTTAGGTAGGTAACTATATTACCAATTTCATCCATTATGAAATTCTTAGGTTCTGCGGGATTTAGTGATAATCAATTATTTCACTTGGCATGTTTAATCCCTTCTACGCTAATCCTTCCTCGTGGCGGGTTTGCCGCAAACCACGATTTCAGATTGTAAACCGTCCATGATAGATACACGTGAAATCCGGCCCAAGACTCTCGGGTATCGCGAAATTCACCTCACCCTTCCCAACACCCAATTAAAGTCCGGCCCAAGACTCTCGAGTATCGTGAACTCTAACAGGTAGAAGGTTCGGATGTGTGTACTACTCATGAATAGCGTAAAGTTTACATTTAAAACGGGTTTTTGTTTTCTTTTAGCAAAAGTAGTTTACACCATTTTAAAACATTTGCTAATTATGTATTGCGTGTTGCGTTTGTTAAACTAATTTTAACCAAACCGTTTTATATGATTATTGTCCCTTTTGTTTTTTTTTAAAACATTTTCTATCTAGCATGGCATAGACAAATAATAAAACAATAATAATCATGACACGCAATTATCGGTAGTATGCCTAGAGTCCTATGCATTTTTCCGGTGAGCCAACACACGGAAAAACATGGTCAACTAGGGATATAACCTTGTGTGAGAATTGGCTCCCACTAAAACCGCCATCTCCATTATATGCTCGGATTGGCCGCCTTGTGAACATCGTCTTCTTGATTTCAATCTTGGTTGCATTATCTTACAAAATAACTATTCTATTTTCTATACTATTACAAATACAATATAAATAGAAAGACGACATGCAAGTCGTTTAATAAATTATTACATTCATCCCGAATAAATAATAAATTAAATCATACAACCAAACATCCACACAAGGGTCTTATTGAGGCAAATACTACCGATTTCATACAACAATCGCATACATAACAAATGGAGGGCCAACCCTCCATTTTCATATAACATGTTTCGATAAGGATTGATTTAAACAACACTTAATGGCACTTATAATATTCAATCCTTGTTTACATAACATATGTATGTAAACCCACTTCATATTTTGTAGGTATGGTTTTCATGCCAAAACCATCCAAATAAACATATTAAGTGAATCAAAACATGTTGGAGATTTATTCACTTTACCAAAGCATAAAGTCTAAAATTAATAATTTTAATTTTCTCATTTCATGTAAAACATGAAAAGAATTCATGTACTTTATTTTCCTAAACATTGAATCTTTAATAGTCAACATGCAAGTTACCATTAAAATTTTCGGATTTTGGCAGATTCATACATGTAACTTTAAATGGTCATATCTTACTCATTTCTAATCCGTTTTCGATGAATTTTTTTTTCAAATTTAAGTTCTTTCAGTTAGCTTTCAAATGCAATTGGTCTCATATAATAATATTGAGTTTAAAGCCCCGAAACAGTCCATCAAATACGGACTGTCCAGGCTGAAAAAAATTTCTTAAATGAAAAAAAAATGAATTTAACCCATTTTACATTTTGCCAAAATCCAAGATTCAAATTAGTATTTAGGAAACATAAAACATAAATCATGATACTTGTTTTGCATGTTTGTTATGCATGATCATCTCCAAGAATCATGCACAACGCATCCATCAAAACTAAATATCATAAGAAAAGTTTGCTAAAACTTGTACAAGATGGCTCGGATACCACTGTTGGAGTATGATACAAATTCAAAGCGAGCGGAAGCATTTTTAAAACTTTACAAAATCATACTCTTCCACGGATCATTGTACAAAACTTTAGTAAACAAAACAAATTAACGAAACTGAACAAGAGAAGATTAGAATACAACCTTTGTAGCCCTTTTGAAGATCGAATTTGAAAACCCAAAGAAGAGTTCCTCTAAACGGTAGACACCCAAAGTTCCAACCTTGCTTCGATCTATACCTTCTACTTAACGGATCTTTTCTTTTCCTTATTTCCACCAAAACCCGAACCCAATTATAGATCTCAAGTATTTTGGTTACTTGAAAATGAGAAAGAGAAATAGCATTTTGTATGTGTGTTTTTGTATCTCAAGTTACATATATTTTTTCAATACCAAGACTTGGTATTATATAGAATAAAATTGATACATATAATACAAATATAAAGATTTGGAAAGATTTTAAAAGATTTTCAAAATCAAATCTTTATATAAAATAAGATTTACAAATCAAATCAAATCTTATTTATATCAAATCAAATCTTATATATTATATAAAATATGATTATAGTACAAATAATTATACAAAATAAGATTTACAAATCAAATCAAATCTTATTTATATCAAATCAAATCTTATATATTATATAAAATATGATTATAGTACAAATCTTTATATAAAATAAGATTTACAAATCAAATCAAATCTTATTTATATTAAATCAAATCTTATATATTTAGATTTGTAAGTATATGTACACACATAAAAAAAAACTTACTTAATTTATTAAACCATTAACTAATGATTAATAAATTAATTTCCGATTAGAAGGTATATCAAACAATTTACGATTGGCCTTTGTGTGTGACCGAATAGGATAAATGGACTTTTATTATTTAATGTCATGGGCATATCTTCGGAATATATGTACCACGGTCAAACCACGATCGAACCGTAGCCAACCCGAGAACATATTTCTAACAGACTCCCACTTGCACTGACATTAATAATATTGGCCTGTCTTAAAAGACACACCGTGTGTAACAACTAGTCTGCTACGTTACACTCCTATATTTTGATTTATATCAGTCATCCTTTTGTTCAAGATATCTATATGAACGTGTGACATGGTTAAGTGTCAATCATCATCATTCAAGATTATGTTTCCCGATAGAGATTTGTGGTGATCAAATAGACTGCTATTGCATCAATTAAGTCGTAGCATGGCCATGCATTTAATGCAGCACAAATCAACGAGGGGCCCAGAGATATCGCTTCAACTTGCTATGAGAAGAAGGAACAAATTGCTTCAACTGTATATACATCCACCACATCCCATATTGTACCTGATCTGCACCCTTATGACTGGCATTTACGCACAACGTTAAATACAGGTCAAAGTAGAATATAGTTTGTGTCAGGATTCCTCATACATATCCACTCTAGGATAAATGATATTGCTATCTTAGAGCTTACTTGTGACTTAAAACCATGAAGTAGCATCTAAGTGTGGTCATTCCAGAACCTTGAATCAACTATCAAGTTCCTCATGAATGTAGTTTCATATAAGCCTATATTACTACACTTCATAGCAGCCTTAATTCAATTCTCTCTTCCTTAGAGAATGACCGACTGTGGAAGTTTATGAAATAGTATTCATTGGAAGTTAAAACATGCAAAATGAAACATGGCAATATACAATGAAATGATCGCATCGTGCGTATAATATAATCTCAATATATTAATCATCAGATCAATTGCAACATATATTATTGCCCAATGTTTAAAGTTTCAAACTTAACATAATAAATACAATCAAACTTTATCATCAATGACACGAATGCCAATAGACATGCTATGAGCATCATGCTTAGTCTGTGGCAAAGGCTTGGTGAAAGGATCGCCAAGTTCTTAGTCGTGTCTACTCTACTTAATAATATGTCATTTTCTGCTACAAGTTGACAGATGTAATGGTACTTTCTGAGTATATGCCGTGTGCACTTTTGTGACCTCGGTTCTTGAGCCAAGACAACCGCACTCACATTGTCGCAGAAAATCTCAACAGGATCATGGATTGTAGGAACCACTCCTAGATCCCCGATGAATTTCTTTATCCACATGGCCTCTTTAGCAGCTTCATTTACCGCTATATACTAGGCTTCTGTCGTAGAATCAGCAATAGTACTTTGCTTGCCACTTCTCCATGTGACGGCTCCACCGTTCAACATAAATACAAATCCTGATTGTGAAGAGCAATCATCTCTATCTGATTGGAAACTAGCGTCTGAATATCCTTTGACGCTCAGCTCGTCATTCCCACCATAGACCAAGAACATCTCTTTGGTCCTCCTAAGATACTTTAGAATGTTCTTGACTGCTATCCAATGAGCTTCACCAGGATTGGCCTGATAACAACTAGTCATGCTTAGTGCATACGACACGTCAGGCCTAGTGCATATCATCGCATACATGATCGATCCTATAGCGGAAGCATATGGAGTACGACTCATGGTAGCTGACTCCAAGTCAGAATTAGGACATTGAGACTTGCTCAATATCATTCCAGGGTTCATAGGAACGCACCCTTTCTTAGAGTTATGCATACCGAATTTCTTCAGTATCTTATCTATATATGCACTTTGGTTTAGCCCAATTAATCTCCTTGACCTATCTCGATAGATCTTTATTCCCAAAATATATGATGCATCTCCTATGTCTTTCATGGAGAAACATTTCCCTAGCCAAGCTTTGACATCTTCCAGTGTCGGGATATCGTTTCCCATGAGTAATATGTCATCGACATATAGTACAAGGAAGACTACAACACTCCCACTAGACCTAACATAGACACATGGCTCATCTTCGCCTCTAATAAAACCAAATTCTTTGATCTTCTCATTAAAGCAAAGATTCCAGGTACGAGAAGCTTGTTTAAGTCCATAAATGGATCTTTGAAGCTTGCACACACTATTAGGATACTTAGGATGTACATAACCCTCAGGTTGTGTCATAAACACATCCTCTGTTAGTTTACCATTAAGGAAAGCTGTTTTTACATCCATTTGCCATATCTCATAGTCATAAAATGCAGCTATGGCAAGAAGTATTCTAATGGATTTCAACATAGCTACTGGTGAAAAAGTTTCATCATAGTCTACACCATATTGTTGCGTGTAACCCTTAGCCACCAGTCTGGCTTTGAATGTGTGTACATTTCCATCCATATCGGTCTTCTTCTTGAAGACCCACTTACACCCAATAGTTTTAATACCTGGTATATGATCAATCAAGATCCAGACTTGATTATCATGCATGGATTGGATCTCATTGTCCATAGCCTCCTTCCATTTGGCAGACTCGGGGCCTGTCATCGCTTCCTGATAGGTAATAGGTTCATCAGGATCTATATTTTCGTCATCACCCTCAAATATGTGTAAACTATATTTCTTTGGTGTTCGACGCACTCTATCAGATCTACGTATGGGTGGTGGCTGTAGGTTAGTTTCTCTTTCAATTGCAGGCTCGTCGACCTCTTGAGGAGAATCGGTTCCAATATCGGTTTCCATGTCGGTTGATTCTTGAATTTCTTCAAGGTCTATTTTGCTCCCACTGGTTTTTTTTTGATATGAAATCCTTTTCAAGGAAGTCTCCCTTTCGAGACACAAAGACTTTGTTCTCAGTAGGGTTGTAAAACAAATATCCAAAAGAATCAGTCGGGTAACCAACAAATAAATACTTTTCAGATCTGGGTTCAAGTTTATCTTGAGCTTCACGACGAACGTAAGCCTCACAACCCTAGATTCTTAGATATGAGAGAGACACAGTTTTACCATGCCATATCTCATAAGGTGTTTTGGAAACTTTCTTGGTTGGGATGAGGTTAAGGATCTTTGCGGCAGTTTGTAGGGCGTAACCCCAAAACCTGATTGGAAGTATTGTGCGGCTCATCATGGATCGAACCATATCAAGTAATGTTCGATTCCTCCTTTCAGCCACGCCATTATGTTGTGGTGTTCTAGGAGGAGCTAATTGTGAGATTATCCCACAACCCCGTAGATGATCACGAAATTCATCATTAAGATATTCACCACCTCTATCAGATCGGAGAATCTTAATTCTTTTGTTCAGTTGATTTTCTACTTCGTTTTGGTATGCCTTGAACACTCCAAAAGTTTCAGACTTTTGTTTAATTAAATAAACATAGCCATATCTACTGAAGTCATCAGTAAATGTAATGAAGTATCGTTCCTGGTGTCTAGTAGGCGATCTGAACAGACCGCACACATCAGTGTGTACCAACCCCAACAAATCCTTTGCCCGTTCACAGTTTCCTGTGAAAGGTGCCTTTGTCATTTTTCCTGATAAGCAAGATTCGCATTCATCATACGATATTATAATGAATAAGACCACAAGTGACTTAAATTTTTTATAATGAATAAGACCACAAGTGACTTAAATTTTTCATATTTGAGGTACTCTAACGCCTTTCAGAAACATTATATAAAATCTGATGTAATGGTATTTTGCTCATATCACTTGCAGTTTCCCTTTAAGCCCATATATGTAATGATAGTATGTTGCTTCTTCTGGGATTGGAGCATTTAGGATTATTATGAGTGATCATACTCTACGCAAATGAAGAATTACAGGTGAAAGAGGATTTACCTGAAGTGAGTGATTTAGAAAGCTTGAACAATAAATATGATACAAAGCTTGAAGATTAACTCGAGAGTAGGCATTCGTTTCATATGATGCAATTCTATCTGTGTAACTGAAATTCAAAGTCACTCAAATGCTACAATCACCATAATAGTAGTGTATTTTATTTTTTTTAGGATAAAAGTTTAGTTGTAAAAAAGTAGACGTGGAAGCAATCTAAAGACGATCAGAATTTATCCACAACTTGCAGTCTTGCAGAGTCGCTTTTATACGAGTTTGCGTTATTTTTCAAAAAAATAGTAATACTTAACAACTGAATTCTCTACATGCAAATATTTTAAGACTTGTAAAGTTTTTATCTAATGTGAAACGTTGTTAAAGTTTAAATGGTTCTAATAAATTGTAGAGGACCTACTTATATATATCATTTCACAAATAAATGTTTTTAATATTGATAGCTCTAGAGGTCGAGGCGGAACTTGAACTCGGATACAGATTGGATGAGTATAAAAATTTATTAATTTTTTCAAAGTCCGCAAGGGTAAACACTAAACAAACTTTATTTTTCAGTAATTTTTTTTTTATTTTAGTGTAAAAAAAAATTTCCCGTTAAATCCAGGTCGGGCGAATAACCCCTTTTTGATACACTAAATTCCGCCGCCCCTGTCTAGAGGTTGTCCTTAACATGTTTAAATGCATTTTACACACGTCTTGTCGACCAAGTGGTTATTTCTTAGAAATATGAGAGACTCAAACATAGACATTCTGTGACACCATCGATTTAAAATCCTAGTTTCGCCACTATGGTTCAAACCTCCTAATGTAAAGTAAATAAGATAAATAATTAATAATTCTTTTTATTGATAAATAAGTATAAGTATTGCAATAGAAAATAAAAACATGTTTTATGTTTAAGAATTTTTTTTCAAAATGATAATATATTTATAGGGTTTATAAGAAAAAGGTTTTTAAAAAAAATTATAAAAATAGGTAAAACGGTTAATGAATAGCCGGTTTGTTAGTTTGAACACCAAACCGGCATTTCATTTGCCGGTTTGTGTGTTTTCATACGAAACTTGTATATGAATTTAGGGTTTTGGTTGTGGACCCGTACAAACACCCAAACCGGCATTTCAATTGCCGGTTTGGCTCCTTTTACTGACAAACCGAGCATTTAAGAACCGATTTGCATGCTACTTTAATTTTTCTTAGTTCTATTTTAAACGGACAGTAGTAGTGAGTGTTGTTGTCAAATTCAAGTTGTATCTCAAACTATAAGTTTTCACATTTTGTTTTTCTGACTATGAATCGTCGTCGTCAAATTCCAATATCTCACATGACAATCCTCGATGGGGTTTGTTTTTTTAAGAGGAACTGAGCCTAGAAAAGATCATGAACTCACATACGAGCAATTTGAAGAATTGTCAGTGTTGTGTATCATAACTGACATTTTCCCTGTATACCCTGATTGTGTACATGAGTTCTATCATCATTTTTCATTTTCTGAAGAAGACAAGAATGTTAGGTTTACGTTGAAAGGTATACCATATTGCTGAGATATGCATACCTTCAACAATGCTTTGGGACTCCCAACTGGAGGATTGCAATTTTACAATCCTACCAGTCAAATTGATGGCGATCGTTTTTAGACACATGTTGCCGACATTTCTATACATGATGTGGTCAACACATGTGTTGAAGATCACCGTTTTAACATTTGTGTAGAAATAAAAAAGATGTTTTTTTTTTGTTTTCTTAGAGCCAATAAACTGAAGATATATACTATCATCCGTAGCAACATAACTGGTCGTCCCATTTGTGCGGTGGACGATTACTCTAAAAGTGTGATATAAACTATTTCTGTAAAAATTAGGGGTTCAAACCGGCATTCATTTTCCGGTTTGCAGTACGATGTCAGAAGTGGTACGAAGTATACGGTTAGGGTTTACGTGGAGCCAAACCGGCAAATGAAATGCCGGTTTGGACCCTTAATTGACAAACCGGCGTTTAAATCATCGGTACGTTTACCTAGTTCTTTAAATATTTTGTTTGAAAAACCATTTCTGTAATTACTCCAAAAAAACCATTTAAAAAAAATTCTATGTTTAATGACAAGCTCTTAATATTGTGAACTACGGAGTATTAATTTTTTTTATCACTTAATAATCCAACTCCATAGGTATAGAGCCTGTCCATCAGGTGGTCCAATAGAAAGCCCAACTAGTGGTAAGTATGTTTTTGGCCCATTCACCGATTCACATGAATTTAGATTTCTTTTTACTCCATGAGGCAACTATATATATATATATATATATATATATATATATATATATATATATATATATATATATATATATATATATATATATATATATATATATATATATATATATATATATATATAACTCCTAATGACGCAGCCCAAATTTTCTATTGAAGAACACGAATATACCGTACAAGCCACCCTAACCAACAGGTAAGTTTAAAGTTAGGCAGTCAATAGTTTTTTGGAACTGCAAATAGGAACTCACAATTTCAAAGGTAGATGAGTCACCTTGATACGGTCAGAGCTAATTATTTGATTCTTTGTCGAAAAAAATTGACCAAAAGTGTTTATTAATGGCAAATTTATTAGGTTTTTTTTAAATAAGACTACGAGGTAATCAAAAGCTACTATACTTGCATAAGACTACGAGGTTCTGTATTTAACTTATATATTATTTTTCATTTGTACTTAAAATGGTAAACGTATAACGTTTTCATTGTTCTTTAGTATTCTTACTTAGATGTACGCTGTACAGACGACCTTAGCTATACACACCACCTTACCTGTTTATTGTTGACAGTTTTATCCCGTGACCGTTCTGATCCTATCCCTAACCATCCCAAAGACATGCTAGAAGTGTGAAGATATCTCCAACCAGGCCACTAAGTTATTAGGATCCTATTTTGAGATGATCTTTTTCACAAAAATCATTGAAGTTTAAATGTGAATTTGGCATTAGTAAAGTTTCAATAGTTCGACATAGAATAAGTTTTATTGTTTTGTCGGCAGGCTCCTCGAGATGGAGCGAAGGAAAAAAAATGGCAAGATACATTGTATACACCGTTTATTGTGCGTAAAAGAAGAACATGAGACCTCTTGTGAAGATATATCTAACCAGTAAGTTATCAGCATCCCATCATGAGATGATATATATTTCTTTTAATTAAAATCTTTTAAGTTTTATTGTTTTGAGTTAGATATTAAATAAATAGATCTTCAGGCTCTTGGAGATGGAGGGAAGGAAAATAAACGACAAGACTTGTACACAACAATTTGATGTTCCAGAGTTGATCCACCGTATACAATCTTTATTGCCGGTAGAAGAAGCTGCTCGCACGTGTGTGTTGTCCAAATCTTGGCTACACGCTTGGTCTAGTATTCCTAATCTAAGGTTTCGTCAATTCAAAGAGCGTTTAAGCAATGAACAAATGAAAAAGTATATTACCTTGATCTGCCTCACTCTAGGAAGGTATATTCGTGACAACATACCAATCACAAGCTATGAACTTGAATTCAGCATCCAAGATGAAAAATGGTATCCACTTATCTACAAATGTGTCAAAATAGTAGCTTCAAAAATTTGTCTCAAGGATCTTTATCTTAAATTGAATTTTGTGAAGGTTACTTTTTCTTTTACTTTGCCAGATGAGGTATTCTCTGGTGAAAACCTGAATAGAATAAATTTATCTAGTGTTAACGTTGATAACAAAATAACCGGTTCCCTTCTAGTTATTGGTAGCAATCCTTTGATCAATTGTTTGAATCTAAGAGTACTGGAGTTGTACAAAGTGTACATAAGCGAAGAGGTACTTGATAACTTGCTCTCAACATGTACCTTACTTGAGAAAATCAATCTTTCACTTGTCAACGACTCAAAGATGACACTCAAGGTTAAGAATCTTCCTTATCTCCGCGAGTTGCAAATAAGAAGTTTTAAAGAATTTTTTTTGGAAATTTATTATCTTCCAAATCTTCACCGTCTTTCTTACAGCGACCTATCTTCTATGTGTATGAGGAAGTCTGTAGTGTTACAAACACATTCATTAGGAAACCTGAGGGAATTATTATTGAGATATGTGACAATAGACGATTACTTTGTAGACACTATCAATTCCAAGTTTCCGTTTCTTGAGAGTTTGACACTTGACATGGTAGAATGCAGCTTGAGTATTGTAGATATCACATGCGTCTCATTGAAGAGTTTGATTATACATCTGTTTTCAAACATGCAAATCGACATACAAGTCTACGCTCCAAAATTACGTAACTTCCATTATCAGGGTAAACAAGTACCCGGTCTCATGTTTCCATATGTTGCTCCTGATCAGATTAAGCTAGCTTTTGACACGAGGGAACTCATTGATCTATCGTTCTTTCTTAGGATGAGGGAAGTACTTAATTTACCAAGCAAGTTTAACATTGAAATAAATCATTTTACTTCTGGTTATTGGCGGGTTCCATTCAACATTAATGATGTGAGAAGAAGCAGGGTCCATGTTCCAGCTACAAATGTTGAAGAACTCTCGTTCTGGATTTGTTCAAATAAACGCGAGTGGGTGAACCCCGTATTTTTTGATGCACTTTTTTCTGTTATCCATCCCAATTACGTAAAAGTAATACAATTCCAAAGGTGCAAGAAGATAATTGCAAAGCTGATGCTGGAAATGAAAACCCGAAAGGAGTACTGGCGAGACCTTAAAGATGTTGAAATACAAAATCACATTAATGGAAAATGGGAGACCCTAACAAGTACGTGGATAAGCTCACCTACCGGATTGTCTTGTCTCGACAAGTATTATGTGAAGTTCAAACTAACTTGGTGTCCTCTCTAGTTTCTCCAGTACTTTCTTTCTTTAAATATATTAATATTTAATTATTAATACTAGTGTTCATCATTTTATTCAAGTTAATGCGGTTTTTTATTCCTTCTACTTATTAGTTAGATTGTTTTAATCTCAGTTTTACAGATTTATCTGAAACATATTTTTGATGTGATGTGGATATCAATTAATATGAATTGATCTCTATATTGTATTATTATTATTATGTTAATTATTGAAGAGCTGTATCATGAATGACTCTTGTACCGTTGTGATTTATAAGATACAATTCCATTGTTAAGGGTTAATTAGGCATGAATGAATGTTGTTGATCAAAGATGTTATAGTTTGCCCTATAACTAGCTGCAGTCATATAGGTCAATCAGTACAATGCTTAATTGTTGATATTAAGCATATATTTATACTTAATTAATTGACCCAAAATAGTGTTAGTGGACTCAAATTATTTCTACACAAGTCTCTCATTAATGTCACAACTTAAAGAGGTTGGATCTTTTTAACTGCTTATCTGATTACATTTATTATAATTTGGTAAAACTATTACAAAGGCTTTGGCCACATTTTTAGCCGATAGATATATGATTAACCATCCAAATCAGCCAATCTATTTTCGTTGTTTCATATTTGCCGATTTGAAAATTTCCGGCACAAATTTAAACTGCGTTTGTGGTAAATACACAGTGTTACAGAGCATTTGTTGGACTCGATGACTTATCACATATATATTATCTTTCAGTTATAGCGCATAACATATGGACATTGTAGAGGTCAATCATATAGTACTGACATTGGCAGGTTTACCTTATTAAAATTAAATATCAAATGAATCATTCTCTTGCAAATTTAAATTAAAAAATAGGGAGTAACATAGATGGAAAAATAATATAAATTGATATCATATAACTACCCATGTCACATGATACCAAATAAATAAACTCCTAGGTAGTAGCTCATTTCTCCTTGAATATAGTAACAAATATGAAAACAGTAACAAAAAAACAAGATTAACTTAATAAATACACTAAAGAACTCATATAGTATTTCAAATAATTGACCCAAAGGTGGATGAGTAGGTTCTAAACTACCAGTTTGGTTTCAACTCAAGTACTGGATAGTGAAAGGCATACGATCTGGATAGTGAAGTATTTGTTAGAATTTCCCATTTTTCATTAACAGGATTCTTAAACTCTATAATTTTTCCGTCACACGTTTTCTTTGCCATCACTTTGCGTATCATGAGTTTGAAGAACTCGGTACTATCTATGCTGCAAGTATATACAGTTACGTATTTGGGATGGCAAGTTGTAAAAAGTGCATCAAAAAAATTCCTCAACCACCACTGGCGTTCATGTGAATTTGTATAAATTGTTAATTTTTCCACGTTCGTAGATGGAATTAGGAACCTTATTTCGCTATCATCAATATTGATGTTCAGATGCTTATCAATATCATATCTTATTTGGATATCAAACTTACTTGATAAATTGAGTAATTCCCTCACCCCAAGGAAGAAAGAATGATCAACAGGATACCACATTTGTATTGAAAGCTTCACATATTCTGGAGTGTTATTCGAATGAAACAGGAGACTAGGCATTCTTTCGCCAATGTAGCTCAAACGATACAACTTTGGAGCATAAACTTGTATATCAATCTGCCTTCTTTCACAAATATTTAAGATCAGTATCTTCAACGAGAAGCTTGTAAACTCCAACCTTTCAAGAGGCCAATCCTGTATTGTAAGGTTCAAAATCTCGAGAAAAGGTAATTTCGATTTGATAACTTCTAGAAACACAGCGTCTATGATCACACGATGTAATGATAATTCAGTCAGGCTTGTTAATGAATCTATGTTGAATGTAACAGGAGTACTTCCAATCAATACTTTGTAGAAAAACAAGCGAAGATTAGGGACACCGTCAATATTCAAATTATGATAGCGTGATTGTCGTGAAGAATATGACCAAAAGCTTAATTTCAGTTCATTAAGATAATGAAGATTATTAACCTTGATTGTCGTGAAGCCACTGCAATAAGTAAGATTTATCTTCTCGAGTAATGTACAAGTAGAGAATAAGCTATCAAGTACCTCTTCAGTAAGTTAATATTGTGTCTAAGTTATGGGCATTATTGGGTCATAAAAGTGATAGTGGGTCAGCAAGTATTGGGTCAAAATAAAGGCCTGTTTAGATGCATTTGGGTCATAACATAAATCTGTAAATGGGTCAGTTAATTAGTTAGTTTATATGTCAGTTAGTGTGGCGGTTATTTCCAGAAGTATGGCAATGGTTTGTGGCACTGGTTCATGGGTTGCAACTGCTACAATTGCACCTGTTGATGTCCTATAAATAGATGGGTCGTTTGTACAGAAAATTCATCACAATCATATCAATAAAGTGTAGTTTTCTTTGTGTGCATACTTCTGTTACTTTGTTATTTGATCGTGTGATTATGGAGTACAAGAATACACTAAATATTGTTGTTGAATCAAGCATAAAACCAACAAAATGGTATCAGAGCGGAAGGTTCGATCAAGGAAGAAAAGACATGGTTGCAAAACAGATTTCATCAACAAAGAAGAAGGCTGTGATCAATAAATTCAGGAGGCTGAATTTGAACAGAAAACAACCAGAAACAAGTATGAAACGTGTGAGAAGAATGAAGAGATCAAGATGCTACGTGTGTAAAGTGAGAGGACACGTGTATTGGAATTGTCCATAGATGAAAGGAAAACGCAGCGGTGATGCAAAGGGTAATAGGGTTGTGATTGATACTCAAAATAACGGAGCACGTTTGGAAAAATATAAAGAAAGCATATGCGTTTCTGGTGAATATTTGGTGCACGGATCTGATGCGGGAAATTGGAACGAAGCATGGTATGTAAGCAGTCTTTACTCTAAACATCTATTGATGATTCGTGATTCATTTATTCGATTTAAATCATACTTTGGGGTAGAAACGATAGGAGGTTATTTACTTTCAAATGGTGTTGGGGAAGTAGTGGTGAAAACCTGTGGAAAAGATCAGATTGTTCCAAACGTTTTGTTTATACCAGAAATAAGTACAAACGTATTTAGTTTACATCAATTGATCCAACTAGGATTCGAAGTGGAAGTCAAGGAGAAATCATGCACAATTCGCTATATGTTTGATGATGAAAAGGAAGGAAAATTCAAGAATGAAGATGATCAGAGTGCAGAAGATTATGTTGACGAATTCAACTAGGATGTTGTTGAGAAGATTACAAATCTTGCAGATTACTTGATTAAGGACGATATGTGTATAGAAATACAAGAAAAATACAATGCAAGGTCGAAGAAGATGAATGATGACTACTTGTTCCAATTAGAAAAGTATTATGAGAAAGCAAAAGTTGGCCCCGAATGGGCAAGTGGAGACGCCATAGGGATTTTGCAGCGAGTTAGCAACGTGGCTAATGAAGTGAATGATCTAACAATTGCTCCAAATGAGGCTGTAGATCGGGCTGCATACGTGGGTCTATTTAAAGCTGAAGATAAGAATTTAGTGGAACAAGAAAGTGATGATGAGAGTGAAGAACCAACATTTGAAGAGGATGATGTTTCAAGTGAAGAAAGCTGTACCAACAGCAAAAGGAAAGATGATGACTTTGTCATCATAACATAAAGAAAGATTGAAGAATCTGGTTCTAACTAGTTTGTCATTAAGGGAAAATATGTTGAAAATAATGACAAAGTCAGTAAGTTAATATTATGTCTAAGTTATGGGCAAATGGGTCATAAAAGTGTTAGTGGGTCAGCAAGTATTGGGTCAAAATAAAGGCCTGTTTAGATGTATTTGGGTCATAACATAAATCTGTAAATGGGTCAGTTAATTAGTTAGTTTATATGTCAGTTAGTGTGGCGGTACAGAAGTATGGCAATGGTTTGTGGCACTGGTTCATGGGTTGCAACTGCCACAATTGCACCTGTTGATGTCCTATAAATAGATGGGTCATTTGTACAGAAAATTCATCACAGTCATATCAATAAAGTGTAGTTTTCTTTGTGTGCATACTTCTGTTACTTTGTTATTTGATTGTGTCTGATTATGGAGTACAAGAATACACTAAATATTGTTGTTGAATCAAGCATAAAACCAACAGTTTTCTCTAGATAATATCTCATTCGGAAGTATAAATTACTTACTACTGATTAGAGTATACAATTCGAGCGAAAGCTCCTTGAGATAACTTTAGCCAGCTATGGTTTGAATCCATTTATTAGCATGAGAAGCTCCCTTGATATTGAGTTTCATATCAAAACTTTCAATTGGTATGTTTTCTTGGACGTACCTAAAAACGTTGCGATCAATTAAATTCATGTAATCTTCTCGTTTTTCCTCTGTAGGAAAGTCTATGTTGTTACTCTTAAATCTGAGATGAGGGATGGTAGACCAAGCGTGTGACCAAGTCTTGGACAAAACACACGTAAGAGCGGCTTCTTTTACCGGCAACAACGATTGTATCTGGTTAATCACCACCTTATTATACGTACATACTTATTCCCCATGATTAGATTAAGCTCCCCGGTCTTCAGCTTCCTACTTCTTGTGAGTCCCTGCACATTTGTACAAATGTGAGTACCACATCCCGTGTCCAATACCCAGGAATTAGAAATAGTAGTATTATTTAGTTCAATCATGAACAAACCTGAAGGTACGGCGACTCCCTTAGCCCGTAGTTCATTAAGTTCCTTCAAGTACTTAGTACAATTGCGCCTCCAATGTCCTTTATCCCCACAATGAAAGCATATTGCTTCTTCAGGAGACTTGGTTTGCGGGATCTTTGAAGTAGAAGAGTTAGCAATGCCCTTAGGTTTAGGTTTGAAGTTGGACGTGCCAACCTTACCCTTGCCCTTGTTCTTGCCCTTTGCTTTGTTTTTCTTCTTCTTAATCCCACCTTCACGAATGGCTAGAACGGTAGTTGTGGGTTTAGCTTTGGCCATGTTAGCCTCAGCGGTTTTTAACATGCCATGGAGCTCCATGATTGTTTTCTCCATATTGTTCATATTATAGTTCATAATGAATCCTTCATATGCACTAGTCAGCGAGTTCAGGATAAAATCTATTGCAAGCTCCTGACTTATGGAAAAACCAAGGAGCTCCAACCGGTCTATGTACCCTTTCATTTGTAGTACATGGACACTAACGCTACTTCCCGTTGCCATTTTGCAAGATACGAGAGCTTTCACGGTGTCAAACCTTTCTTGCTTTGCTTGTTGTTGGAACATGTCCTTGAGTTGGTTAATCATGTCATACGACCCTAAGCTCTCCATGCCCTTTGGAGCTCTGGAGACATGGTCGCCAACATCAAGCATGCTACCTCATTAGACTCGGAACACCGTTTTTCAAACTCGTCCCTTGCCGCTTGAGTAGCTCTCGATCCGCGTTCTGCCGGTAAGGGTTCCTCAATTGCCCTTATCTTTCCTTCCATCCTAAGAGCAATTCTTAGGTTGCGAAGCCAGTCCATGTAGTTCAAGCCCGTAAGCTTGTCCTTTTCGAGGAGCCCTTTAAGGCAGAAATTAGTGATTGATGATGGAGTAGGATTTGTGTTTGTTGCAGACATCTGTCATATTTTATTTTTAAAGTAAGTTGTATTAGTTAGTTTGATATGTTTAAACCTTGTTAAGATAATTACCCAAGTGTGTTTAATATTCAAACAATTATAATTAACAAGGCTAAGATCCATATTTCACTTATGTTAACGACGGGTTTGCCGCGGATCGCCAACCATAAGCTATTTAGGTAGGTAACTATATTACCAATTTCATCCATTATGAAATTCTTAGGTTCTGCGGAATTTAGTGATAATCAATTATTTCACTTGGCATGTTTAATCCATTCTACGCTAATCCTTCCTCATGGCGGGTTTGCCGCAAACCACGATTTCAGATTGTAAACCGTCCATGATAGATACACGTGAAATCCGGCCCAAGACTCTCGGGTATCGCGAAATTCACCTCACCCTTCCCAACACCCAATTAAAGTCCGGCCCAAGACTCTCGGGTATCGTGAACTCTAACAGGTAGAAGGTTCGGATGTGTGTACTACTCATGGATAGCGTAAAGTTTATATTTAAAACGGGTTTTTGTTTTCTTTTAGCAAAAGTAGTTTACACCATTTTAAAACATTTGCTAATTATGTATTGCGTGTTGCGTTTGTTAAACTAATTTTAACCAAACCGTTTTATATGATTATTGTCCCTTTTGTTTTTTTTTTAAACATTTTCTATCTAGCATGGCATAGACAAATAATAAAACAATAATAATCATGACACGCAATTATCGGTAGTATGCCTAGAGTCCTATGCGTTTTTCCGGTGAGCCAACACACGGAAAAACATGGTCAACTAGGGACATAACCTTGTGTGAGAATTGGCTCCCACTAAAACCGCCATCTCCATTATATGCTCGGATGGGCCGCCTTGTGAATATCGTCTTCTTGATTTCAATCTTGGTTGCATTATCTTACAAAATAACTATTCTATTTTCTATACTATTACAAATACAATATAAATAGAAAGACGACATGCAAGTCGTTTAATAAATTATTACATTCATCCCGAATAAATAATAAATTAAATCATACAACTAAACATCCACACAAGGGTCTTATTGAGGCAAATACTACCGATTTCATACAACAATCGCATACATAACAAATGGAGTGCCAACCGTCCATTTTCATATAACATGTTTCGATAAGGATTGATTTAAACAACACTTAATGGCACTTATAATATTCAATCCTTGTTTACATAACATATGTATGTAAACCCACTTCATATTTTGTAAGTATGGTTTTCATGCCAAAACCATCCAAATAAACATATTAAGTGAATCAAAACATGTTGGAGATTTATTCACTTTACCAAAGCATAAAGTCTAAAATTAATAATTTTAATTTTCTCATTTCATGTAAAACATGAAAAGAATTCATGTACTTTATTTTCCTAAACATTGAATCTTTAATAGTCAACATGCAAGTTACCATTAAAATTTTCGGATTTTGGCAGATTCATACATGTAACTTTAAATGGTCATATCTTACTCATTTCTAATCCGTTTTCGATGAATTTTTTTTTCAAATTTAAGTTCTTTCAATTAGCTTTCAAATGCAATTGGTCTCATACAATAATATTGAGTTTAAAGCCCCGAAACAGTCCATCCAATACGGACTGTCCAGGCTGAAAAAAATTTCTTAAATGAAATACAAAATGAATTTAACCCATTTTACATTTTGCCAAAATCCAAGATTCAAATTAGTATTTAGGAAACATAAAACATAAATCATGATACTTGTTTTGCATGTTTGTTATGCATGATCATCTCCAAGAATCATGCACAACGCATCCATCAAAACTAAATATCATAAGAAAAGTGTGCTAAAACTTGTACAAGATGGCTCGGATACCACTGTTGGAGTATGATACAAATTCAAAGCGAGCGGAAGCATTTTTAAAACTTTACAAAATCATACTCTTCCACGGATCATTGTACAAAACTTTAGTAAACAAAACAAATTAACGAAACTGAACAAGAGAAGATTAGAATACAACCTTTGTAGCCCTTTTGAAGATCGAATTTAAAAACCCAAAGAAGAGTTCCTCTAAACGGTAGACACCCAAAGTTCCAACCTTGCTTCGATCTATACCTTCTACTTAACAGATCTTTTCTTTTCCTTATTTCCACCAAAACCCGAACCCAATTATAGATCTCAAGTATTTTGTTTACTTGAAAATGAGAAAGAGAAATAGCATTTTGTATGTGTGTTTTTGTATCTCAAGTTACATATATATTTTCAATACCAAGACTTGGTATTATATAGAATAAAATTGATACATATAATACAAATATAAAGATTTGGAAAGATTTTAAAAGATTTGCAAAATCAAATCTTTATATAAAATAAGATTTACAAATCAAATCAAATCTTATTTATATCAAATCAAATCTTATATATTATATAAAATATGATTATAGTACAAATCATTATATAAAATAAGATTTACAAATCAAATCAAATCTTATTTATATCAAATCAAATCTTATATATTATATAAAATATGATTATAGTACAAATCTTTATATAAAATAAGATTTACAAATCAAATCAAATCTTATTTATATTAAATCAAATCTTATATATTTAGATTTGTAAGTATATGTACACACATAAAAAAAACTTACTTAATTTATTAAACCATTAACTAATGATTAATAAATTAATTTCCGATTAGAAGGTATATCAAACAATTTACGATTGGCCTTTGTGTGTGACCGAATAGGATAAATGGACTTTTATTATTTAATGTCATGGGCATATCTTCGGAATATATGTACCACGGTCAAACCACGATCGAACAATAGCCAACCCGAGAACATATTTCTAACAGACTCCCACTTGCACTGACATTAATAATATTGGCCTGTCTTAAAAGACACACCGTGTGTAACAACTAGTCTGCTACGTTACACTCCTATATTTTGATTTATATCAGTCATCCTTTTGTTCAAGATATCTATATGAACGTGTGACATGGTTAAGTGTCAATCATCATCATTCAAGATTATGTTTCCCGATAGAGATTTGTGGTGATCAAATAGACTGCTATTGCATCAATTCAGTCGTAGCATGGCCATGCATTTAATGCAGCACAAATCAACGAGGGGCCCAGAGATATCGCTTCAACTTGCTATGAGAAGAAGGAACAAATTGCTTCAACTGTATAGACATCCACCACATCCCATATTGTACCTGATCTGCACCCTTATGACTGGCATTTACGCACAGCGTTAAATACAGGTCAAAGTAGAATATAGTTTGTGTCAGGATTCCTCATACATATCCACTCTAGGATAAATGATATTGCTATCTTAGAGCTTACTTGTGACTTAAAACCATGAAGTAGCATCTAAGTGTGGTCATTCCAGAACCTTGAATCAACTATCAAGTTCCTCATGAATGTAGTTTCATATAATCCTATATTACTACACTTCATAGCAGCCTTAATTCAATTCTCTCTTCCTTAGAGAATGACCGACTGTGGAAGTTTATGAAATAGTATTCATTGGAAGTTAAAACATGCAAAATGAAACATGGCAATATACAATGAAATGATCGCATCGTGCGTATAATATAATCTCAATATATTAATCATCAGATCAATTGCAACATATATTATAGTCCAATGTTTAAAGTTTCAAACTTAACATAATAAATACAATCAAACTTTATCATCAATGACACGAATGCCAATAGACATGCTATGAGCATCATGCTTAGTCTGTGGCAAAGGCTTAGTGAAAGGATCAGCCAAGTTCTTAGTCGTGTCTACTCTACTTAATAATATGTCATTTTCTGCTACAAGTTGACAGATGTAATGGTACTTTCTGAGTATATGCCGTGTGCGCTTTTGTGACCTCGGTTCTTGAGCCAAGACAACCGCACTCACATTGTCGCAGAAAATCTCAACAGGATCATGGATTGTAGGAACCACTCCTAGATCCCCGATGAATTTCTTTATCCACATGGCCTCTTTAGCAGCTTCATTTACCGCTATATACTCGGCTTCTGTCGTAGAATTAGCAATAGTACTTTGCTTGCCACTTCTCCATGTGACGGCTCCACCGTTCAACATAAATACAAATCCTGATTGTGAAGAGCAATCATCTCTATCGGATTGGAAACTAGCATCTAAGTATCCTTTGACGCTCAGCTCGTCATTCCCACCATAGACCAAGAACATCTCTTTGGTCCTCCTAAGATACTTTAGAATGTTCTTGACTGCTATCCAATGAGCTTCACCAGGATTGGCCTGATAACGACTAGTCATGCTTAGTGCATACGACACGTCAGGCCTAGTGCATATCATCGCATACATGATCGATCCTATAGCTGAAGCATATGGAGTACGACTCATGGTAGGTGACTCCAAGTCAGAATTAGGACATTGAGACTTGCTCAATATCATTCCAGGGTTCATAGGAACGCACCCTTTCTTAGAGTTATGCATACCGAATTTCTTCAGTATCTTATCTATATATGCACTTTGGTTTAGCCCAATTAATCTCCTTGACCTATCTCGATAGATTCTATTCATAAAATATATGATGCATCTCCTATGTCTTTCATGGAGAAACATTTCCCTAGCCAAGCTTTGACATCTTTCAGTGTCGGGATATCGTTTCCCATGAGTAATATGTCATCGACATATAGTACAAGGAAGACTACAACACTTCCACTAGACCTAACATAGACACATGGCTCATCTTCGCCTCTAATAAAACCAAATTCTTTGATCTTCTCATTAAAGCAAAGATTCCAGGTACGAGAAGCTTGTTTAAGTCCATAAATGGACCTTTGAAGCTTGCACACACTATTAGGATACGTAGGATGTACATAACCCTCAGGTTGTGTCATAAACACATCCTCTGTTAGTTTACCATTAAGAAAAGCTGTTTTTACATCCATTTGCCATATCTCATAGTCATAAAATGCAGCTATGGCAAGAAGTATTCTAATGGATTTCAACATAGCTACTGGTGAAAAAGTTTCATCATAGTCTACACCATATTGTTGTGTGTAACCCTTAGCCACCAGTCTGGCTTTGAATGTGTGTACATTTCCATCCATATCGGTCTTCTTCTTGAAAACCCACTTACACCCAATAGTTTTAATACCTGGTATATGATCAATCAAGATCCAGACTTGATTATCATGCATGGATTGGATCTCATTGTCCATAGCCTCCTTCCATTTGGCAGACTCGGGGCCTGTCATCGCTTCTTGATAGGTAATAGGTTCATCAGAATCTATATTTTCGTCATCACCCTCAAATATGTGTAAACTATATTTCTTTGGTGTTCGACGCACTCTATCAGATCTACGTATGGGTGGTGGCTGTAGGTCAGTTTCTCTTTCAATTGCAGGCTCGTCGACCTCTTGAGGAGAATCGGTTCCAATATCGGTTTCCATGTCGGTTGATTCTTGAATTTCTTCAAGGTCTATTTTGCTCCCACTGGTTTTTTTTTTATATGAAATCCTTTTCAAGGAAGTCTCCCTTTCGAGACACAAAGACTTTGTTCTCAGTAGGGTTGTAAAACAAATATCCAAAAGAATCAGTCGGGTAACCAACAAATAAACACTTTTCAGATCTGGGTTCAAGTTTATCTTGAGCTTCACGATGAACGTAAGCCTCACAACCCCAGATTCTTAGATATGAGAGAGACACAGTTTTACCATGCCATATCTCATAAGGTGTTTTGGAAATTTTCTTGGTTGGGATGAGGTTAAGGATCTTTGCGGCAGTTTGTAGGGCGTAACCCCAAAAACTGATTGGAAGTATTGTGCGGCTCATCATGGATCGAACCATATCAAGTAATGTTCGATTCCTCCTTTCAGCCACACCATTATGTTGTGGTGTTCTAGGAGGAGCTAATTGTGAGATTATCCCACAACCCCGTAGATGATCACGAAATTCATCATTAAGATATTCACCACCTCTATCAGATCGGAGAATCTTAATTCTTTTGTTCAGTTGATTTTCTACTTCGTTTTGGTATGCCTTGAACACTCCAAAAGTTTCAGACTTTTGTTTAATTAAATAAACATAGCCATATCTACTGAAGTCATCAGTAAATGTAATGAAGTATCGTTCCTGGTGTCTAGTAGGCGATCTGAACGGACCGCACACATCAGTGTGTACCAACCCCAACAAATCCTTTGCCCGTTCACAGTTTCCTGTGAAAGGTGCCTTTGTCATTTTTCCTGATAAGCAAGATTCGCATTCATCATACGATATTATAATGAATAAGACCACAAGTGACTTAAATTTTTTATAATGAATAAGACCACAAGTGACTTAAATTTTTCATATTTGAGGTACTATAACGCCTTTCAGAAACATTATATAAAATCTGATGTAATGGTATTTTGCTCATATCACTTGCAGTTTCCCTTTAAGCCCATATATGTAATGATAGTATGTTGCTTCTTCTGGGATTGGAGCATTTAGGATTATTATGAGTGATCATACTCTACGCAAATGAAGAATTACAGGTGAAAGAGGATTTACCTGAAGTGAGTGATTTAGAAAGCTTGAACAATAAATATGATACAAAGCTTGAAGATTAACTCGAGAGTAGGCATTCGTTTCATATGATGCAATTCTATCTGTGTAACTGAAATTCAAAGTCACTCAAATGCTACAATCACCATAATAGTAGTGTATTTTATTTTTTTTAGGATAAAAGTTTAGTTGTAAAAAAGTAGACGTGGAAGCAATCTAAAGACGATCAGAATTTATCCACAACTTGCAGTCTTGCAGAGTCGCTTTTATACGAGTTTGCGTTATTTTTCAAAAAAATAGTAATACTTAACAACTGAATTCTCTACATGCAAATATTTTAAGACTTGTAAAGTTTTTATCTAATGTGAAACGTTGTTAAAGTTTAAATGGTTCTAATAAATTGTAGAGGACCTACTTATATATATCATTTCACAAATAAATGTTTTTAATATTGATAGCTCTAGAGGTCGAGGCGGAACTTGAACTCGGATACAGATTGGATGAGTATAAAAATTTATTAATTTTTTCAAAGTCCGCAAGGGTAAACACTAAACAAACTTTATTTTTCGGTAATTTTTTTTTTATTTTAGAGTAAAAAAAAATTTCCCGTTAAATCCAGGTCGGGCGAATAACCCCTTTTTGATACACTAAATTCCGCCGCCCCTGTCTAGAGGTTGTCCTTAACATGTTTAAATGCATTTTACACACGTCTTGTCGACCAAGTGGTTATTTCTTAGAAATATGAGAGACTCAAACATAGACATTCTGTGACACCATCGTTTTAAAATCCTAGTTTCGCCACTATGGTTCAAACCTCCTAATGTAAAGTAAATAAGATAAATAATTAATAATTCTTTTTATTGATAAATAAGTATAAGTATTGCAATAGAAAATAAAAACATGTTTTATGTTTAAGAATTTTTTTTCAAAATGATAATATATTTATAGGGTTTATAAGAAAAAGGTTTTTAAAAAAAATTATAAAAATAGGTAAAACGGTTAATGAATAGCCGGTTTGTTAGTTTGAACACCAAACCGGCATTTCATTTGCCGGTTTGTGTGTTTTCATACGAAACTTGTATATGAATTTAGGGTTTTGGTTGTGGACCCGTACAAACACCCAAACCGGCATTTCAATTGCCGGTTTGGCTCCTTTTACTGACAAACCGAGCATTTAAGAACCGATTTGCATGCTACTTTAATTTTTCTTAGTTCTATTTTAAACGAACAGTAGTAGTGAGTGTTGTTGTCAAATTCAAGTTGTATCTCAAACTATAAGTTTTCACATTTTGTTTTTCTGACTATGAATCGTCGTCGTCAAATTCCAATATCTCACATGACAATCCTCGATGGGGTTTGTTTTTTTAAGAGGAACTGAGCCTAGAAAAGATCATGAACTCACATACGAGCAATTTGAAGAATTGTCAGTGTTGTGTATCATAACTGACATTTTCCCTGTATACCCTGATTGTGTACATGAGTTCTATCATCATTTTTCATTTTCTGAAGAAGACAAGAATGTTAGGTTTACGTTGAAAGGTATACCATATTGCTGAGATATGCATACCTTCAACAATGCTTTGGGACTCCCAACTGGAGGATTGCAATTTTACAATCCTACCAGTCAAATTGATGGCGATCGTTTTTAGACACATGTTGCCGACATTTCTATACATGATGTGGTCAACACATGTGTTGAAGATCACCGTTTTAACATTTGTGTAGAAATAAAAAAGATGTTTTTTTTTTGTTTTCTTAGAGCCAATAAACTGAAGATATATACTATCATCCGTAGCAACATAACTGGTCGTCCCATTTGTGCGGTGGACGATTACTCTAAATGTGTGATGTAAACTATTTCTGTAAAAATTAGGGGTCCAAACCGGCATTCATTTTCCGGTTTGCAGTACGATGTCAGAAGTGGTACGAAGTATACGGTTAGGGTTTACGTGGAGCCAAACCGGCAAATGAAATGCCGGTTTGGACCCTTAATTGGCAAACCGGCGTTTAAATCATCGGTACGTTTACCTAGTTCTTTAAATATTTTGTTTGAAAAACCATTTCTGTAATTACTCTAAAAAAACCATTTAAAAAAAATTCTATGTTTAATGACAAGCTCTTAATATTGTGAACTACGGAGTATTAATTTTTTTTATCACTTAATAATCCAACTCCATAGGTATAGAGCCTGTCCATCAGGTGGTCCAATAGAAAGCCCAACTAGTGGTAAGTATGTTTTTGGCCCATTCACCGATTCACATGAATTTAGATTTCTTTTTACTCCATGAGGCAACTATATATATATATATATATATATATATATATATATATATATATATATATATATATATATATATATATATATATATATATATATATATATATAACTCCTAATGACGCAGCCCAAATTTTCTATTGAAGAACACGAATATACCGTACAAGCCACCCTAACCAACAGGTAAGTTTAAAGTTAGGCAGTCAATAGTTTTTTGGAACTGCAAATAGGAACTCACAATTTCAAAGGTAGATGAGCCACCTTGATACGGTCAGAGCTAATTATTTGATTCTTTGTCGAAAAAAATTGACCAAAAGTGTTTATTAATGGCAAATTTATTAGGTTTTTTTTAAATAAGACTACGAGGTAATCAAAAGCTACTATACTTGCATAAGACTACGAGGTTCTGTATTTAACTTATATATTATTTTTCATTTGTACTTAAAATGGTAAACGTATAACGTTTTCATTGTTCTTTAGTATTCTTACTTAGATGTACGCTGTACAGACGACCTTAGCTATACACACCACCTTACCTGTTTATTGTTGACAGTTTTATCCCGTGACCGTTCTGATCCTATCCCTAACCATCCCAAAGACATGCTAGAAGTGTGAAGATATCTCCAACCAGGCCACTAAGTTATTAGGATCCTATTTTGAGATGATCTTTTTCACAAAAATCATTGAAGTTTAAATGTGAATTTGGCATTAGTAAAGTTTCAATAGTTCAACATAGAATAAGTTTTATTGTTTTGTCGGCAGGCTCCTCGAGATGGAGCGAAGGAAAAAAAAATGGCAAGATACATTGTATACAACGTTTATTGTGCGTAAAAGAAGAACATGAGACCTCTTGTTGTGAAGATATATCTAACCAGTAAGTTATCAGCATCCCATCATGAGATGATATATATTTCTTTTAATTAAAATCTTTTAAGTTCTAAATGTAAATTTTTCAAGTAAAATTTCTATAGTTCGTCACAGAATAAGTTTTATTGTTTTGAGTTAGATATTAAATAAATAGATCTTCAGGCTCTTGGAGATGGAGGGAAGGAAAATAAACGACAAGACTTGTACACAACAATTTGATGTTCCAGAGTTGATCCACCGTATACAATCTTTATTGCCGGTAGAAGAAGCTGCTCGCACGTGTGTGTTGTCCAAATCTTGGCTACACGCTTGGTCTAGTATTCCTAATCTAAGGTTTCGTCAATTCAAAGAGCGTTTAAGCAATGAACAAATGAAAAAGTATATTACCTTGATCTGCCTCACTCTAGGAAGGTATATTCGTGACAACATACCAATCACAAGCTATGAACTTGAATTCAGCATCCAAGATGAAAAATGGTATCCACTTATCTACAAATGTGTCAAAATAGTAGCTTCAAAAAGTTGTCTCAAGGATCTTTATCTTAAATTGAATTTTGTGAAGGTTACTTTTTCTTTTACTTTGCCAGATGAGGTATTCTCTGGTGAAAACCTGAATAGAATAAATTTATCTAGTGTTAACGTTGATAACAAAATAACCGGTTCCCTTCTAGTTATTGGTAGCAATCCTTTGATCAATTGTTTGAATCTAAGAGTACTGGAGTTGTACAAAGTGTACATAAGCGAAGAGGTACTTGATAACTTGCTCTCAACATGTACCTTACTTGAGAAAATCAATCTTTCACTTGTCAACGACTCAAAGATGACACTCAAGGTTAAGAATCTTCCTTATCTCCGCGAGTTGCAAATAAGAAGTTTTAAAGAATTTTTTTTGGAAATTTATTATCTTCCAAATCTTCACCGTCTTTCTTACAGCGACCTATCTTCTATGTGTATGAGGAAGTCTGTAGTGTTACAAACACATTCATTAGGAAACCTGAGGGAATTATTATTGAGATATGTGACAATAGACGATTACTTTGTAGACACTATCAATTCCAAGTTTCCGTTTCTTGAGAGTTTGACACTTGACATGGTAGAATGCAGCTTGAGTATTGTAGATATCACATGCGTCTCATTGAAGAGTTTGATTATACATCTGTTTTCAAACATGCAAATCGACATACAAGTCTACGCTCCAAAATTACGTAACTTCCATTATCAGGGTAAACAAGTACCCGGTCTCATGTTTCCATATGTTGCTCCTGATCAGATTAAGCTAGCTTTTGACACGAGGGAACTCATTGATCTATCGTTCTTTCTTAGGATGAGGGAAGTACTTAATTTACCAAGCAAGTTTAACATTGAAATAAATCATTTTACTTCTGGTTATTGGCGGGTTCCATTCAACATTAATGATGTGAGAAGAAGCAGGGTCCATGTTCCAGCTACAAATGTTGAAGAACTCTCGTTCTGGATTTGTTCAAATAAACGCGAGTGGGTGAACCCCGTATTTTTTGATGCACTTTTTTCTGTTATCCATCCCAATTACGTAAAAGTAATACAATTCCAAAGGTGCAAGAAGATAATTGCAAAGCTGATGCTGGAAATGAAAACCCGAAAGGAGTACTGGCGAGACCTTAAAGATGTTGAAATACAAAATCACATTAATGGAAAATGGGAGACCCTAACAAGTACGTGGATAAGCTCACCTACCGGATTGTCTTGTCTCGACAAGTATTATGTGAAGTTCAAACTAACTTGGTGTCCTCTCTAGTTTCTCCAGTACTTTCTTTCTTTAAATATATTAATATTTAATTATTAATACTAGTGTTCATCATTTTATTCAAGTTAATGCGGTTTTTTATTCCTTCTACTTATTAGTTAGATTGTTTTAATCTCAGTTTTACAGATTTATCTGAAACATATTTTTGATGTGATGTGGATATCAATTAATATGAATTGATCTCTATATTGTATTATTATTATTATGTTAATTATTGAAGAGCTGTATCATGAATGACTCTTGTACCGTTGTGATTTATAAGATACAATTCCATTGTTAAGGGTTAATTAGGCATGAATGAATGTTGTTGATCAAAGATGTTATAGTTTGCCCTATAACTAGCTGCAGTCATATAGGTCAATCAGTACAATGCTTAATTGTTGATATTAAGCATATATTTATACTTAATTAATTGACCCAAAATAGTGTTAGTGGACTCAAATTATTTCTACACAAGTCTCTCATTAATGTCACAACTTAAAGAGGTTGGATCTTTTTAACTGCTTATCTGATTACATTTATTATAATTTGGTAAAACTATTACAAAGGCTTTGGCCACATTTTTAGCCGATAGATATATGATTAACCATCCAAATCAGCCAATCTATTTTCGTTGTTTCATATTTGCCGATTTGAAAATTTCCGGCACAAATTTAAACTGCGTTTGTGGTAAATACACAGTGTTACAGAGCATTTGTTGGACTCGATGACTTATCACATATATATTATCTTTCAGTTATAGCGCATAACATATGGACATTGTAGAGGTCAATCATATAGTACTGACATTGGCAGGTTTACCTTATTAAAATTAAATATCAAATGAATCATTCTCTTGCAAATTTAAATTAAAAAATAGGGAGTAACATAGATGGAAAAATAATATAAATTGATATCATATAACTACCCATGTCACATGATACCAAATAAATAAACTCCTAGGTAGTAGCTCATTTCTCCTTGAATATAGTAACAAATATGAAAACAGTAACAAAGAAACAAGATTAACTTAATAAATACACTAAAGAACTCATATAGTATTTCAAATAATTGACCCAAAGGTGGATGAGTAGGTTCTAAACTACCAGTTTGGTTTCAACTCAAGTACTGGATAGTGAAAGGCATACGATCTGGATAGTGAAGTATTTGTTAGAATTTCCCATTTTTCATTAACAGGATTCTTAAACTCTATAATTTTTCCGTCAGACGTTTTCTTTGCCATCACTTTGCGTATCATGAGTTTGAAGAACTCGGTACTATCTATGCTGCAAGTATATACAGTTACATATTTGGGATGGCAAGTTGTAAAAAGTGCATCAAAAAAATTCCTCAACCACCACTGGCGTTCATGTGAATTTGTATAAATTGTTAATTTTTCCACGTTCGTAGATGGAATTAGGAACCTTATTTCGCTATCATCAATATTGATGTTCAGATGCTTATCAATATCATATCTTATTTGGATATCACACTTACTTGATAAATTGAGTAATTCCCTCACCCCAAGGAAGAAAGAATGATCAACAGGATACCACATTTGTATTGAAAGCTTCACATATTCTGGAGTGTTATTCGAATGAAACAGGAGACTAGGCATTCTTTCGCCAATGTAGCTCAAACGATACAACTTTGGAGCATAAACTTGTATATCAATCTGCCTTCTTTCACAAATATTTAAGATCAGTATCTTCAACGAGAAGCTTGTAAACTCCAACCTTTCAAGAGGCCAATCCTGTATTGTAAGGTTCAAAATCTCGAGAAAAGGTAATTTCGATTTGATAACTTCTAGAAACGCAGCGTCTATGATCACACGATGTAATGATAATTCAGTCAGGCTTGTTAATGAATCTATGTTGAATGTAACAGGAGTACTTCCAATCAATACTTTGTAGAAAAACAAGCGAAGATTAGGGACACCGTCAATATTCAAATTATGATAGCGTGATTGTCGTGAAGAATATGACCAAAAGCTTAATTTCAGTTCATTAAGATAATGAAGATTATTAACCTTGATTGTCGTGAAGCCACTGCAATAAGTAAGATTTATCTTCTCGAGTAATGTACAAGTAGAGAATAAGCTATCAAGTACCTCTTCAGTAAGTTAATATTGTGTCTAAGTTATGGGCATTATTGGGTCATAAAAGTGTTAGTGGGTCAGCAAGTATTGGGTCAAAATAAAGGCCTGTTTAGATGCATTTGGGTCATAACATAAATCTGTAAATGGGTCAGTTAATTAGTTAGTTTATATGTCAGTTAGTGTGGCGGTTATTTCCAGAAGTATGGCAATGGTTTGTGGCACTGGTTCATGGGTTGCAACTGCCACAATTGCACCTGTTGATGTCCTATAAATAGATGGGTCGTTTGTACAGAAAATTCATCACAATCATATCAATAAAGTGTAGTTTTCTTTGTGTGCATACTTCTGTTACTTTGTTATTTGATCGTGTGATTATGGAGTACAAGAATACACTAAATATTGTTGTTGAATCAAGCATAAAACCAACAAAATGGTATCAGAGCGGAAGGTTCGATCAAGGAAGAAAAGACATGGTTGCAAAACAGATTTCATCAACAAAGAAGAAGGCTGTGATCAATAAATTCAGGAGGCTGAATTTGAACAGAAAACAACCAGAAACAAGTATGAAACGTGTGAGAAGAATGAAGAGATCAAGATGCTACGTGTGTAAAGTGAGAGGACACGTGTATTGGAATTGTCCAGAGATGAAAGGAAAACGCAACGGTGATGCAAAGGGTAATAGGGTTGTGATTGATACTCAAAATAACGGAGCACGTTTGGAAAAATATAAAGAAAGCATATGCGTTTCTGGTGAATATTTGGTGCACGGATCTGATGCGGGAAATTGGAACGAAGCATGGTATGTAAGCAGTCTTTACTCTAAACATCTATCGCCGATTCGTGATTCATTTATTCGATTTAAATCATACTTTGGGGTAGAAATGATAGGAGGTTATTTACTTTCAAATGGTGTTGGGGAAGTAGTGGTGAAAACCTGTGGAAAAGATCAGATTGTTCCAAACGTTTTGTTTATACCAGAAATAAGTACAAACGTATTTAGTTTACATCAATTGATCCAACAAGGATTCGAAGTGGAAGTCAAGGGGAAATCATGCACAATTCGCTATATGTTTGATGATGAAAAGGAAGGAAAAATCAAGAATGAAGATGATCAGAGTGCAGAAGATTATGTTGACGAATTCAACTAGGATGTTGTTGAGAAGATTACAAATCTTGCAGATTACTTGATTAGGGACGAGATGTGTATAGAAACACAAGAAAAATACAATGCAAGGTCGAAGAAGATGAATGATGACTACTTGTTCCAATTAGAAAAGTATTATGAGAAAGCAAAAGTTGGCCCCGAATGGGCAAGTGGAGACACCATAGGGATTTTGCAGCGAGTTAGCAACGTGGCTAATGAAGTGAATGATCTAACAATTGCTCCAAATGAGGCTGTAGATCGGGCTGCATATGTGGGTCTATTTAAAGCTGAAGATAAGAATTTAGTGGAACAAGAAAGTGATGATGAGAGTGAAGAACCAACATTTGAAGAGGATGATGTTTCAAGTGAAGAAAGCTGCACCAACAGCAAAAGGAAAGATGATGACTTTGTCATCATAACATGAAGAAAGATTGAAGAATCTGGTTCTAACTGGTTTGTCATTAAGGGAAAATATGTTGAAAATAATGACAAAGTCAGTAAGTTAATATTGTGTCTAAGTTATGGGCAATTGGGTCATAAAAGTGTTAGTGGGTCAGCAAGTATTGGGTCAAAATAAAGGCCTGTTTAGATGTATTTGGGTCATAACATAAATCTGTAAATGGGTCAGTTAATTAGTTAGTTTATATGTCAGTTAGTGTGGCGGTCCAGAAGTATGGCAATGGTTTGTGGCACTAGTTCATGGGTTGCAACTGCCACAATTGCACCTGTTGATGTCCTATAAATAGATGGGTCATTTGTACAGAAAATTCATCACAGTCATATCAATAAAGTGTAGTTTTCTTTGTGTGCATACTTCTGTTACTTTGTTATTTGATTGTGTCTGATTATGGAGTACAAGAATACACTAAATATTGTTGTTGAATCAAGCATAAAACCAACAGTTTTCTCTAGATAATATCTCATTCGGAAGTATAAATTACTTACTACTGATTAGAGTATACAATTCGAGCGAAAGCTCCTTGAGATAACTTTAGCCAGCTATGGTTTGAATCCATTTATTAGCATGAGAAGCTCCCTTGATATTGAGTTTCATATCAAAACTTTCGATTGGTATGTTTTCTTGGACGTACCTAAAAACGTTGCGATCAATTAAATTCATGTAATCTTCTCGTTTTTCCTCTGTAGGAAAGTCTATGTTGTTACTCTTAAATCTGAGATGAGGGATGGTAGACCAAGCGTGTGACCAAGTCTTGGACAAAACACACGTAAGAGCAGCTTCTTTTACCGGCAACAACGATTGTATCTGGTTAATCACCACCTTATTATACGTACATACTTATTCCCCATGATTAGATTAAGCTCCCCGGTCTTCAGCTTCCTACTTCTTGTGAGTCCCTGCACATTTGTACAAATGTGAGTACCACATCCCGTGTCCAATACCCAGGAATTAGAAATAGTAGTATTATTTAGTTCAATCATGAACAAACCTGAAGGTACGACGACTCCCTTAGCCCGTAGTTCATTAAGTTCCTTCAAGTACTTAGTACAATTGCGCCTCCAATGTCCTTTATCCCCACAATGAAAGCATATTGCTTCTTCAGGAGACTTGGTTTGCGGGATCTTTGAAGTAGAAGAGTTAGCAATGCCCTTAGGTTTAGGTTTGAAGTTGGACGTGCCAACCTTACCCTTGCCCTTGTTCTTGCCCTTTGCTTTGTTTTTCTTCTTCTTAATCCCACCTTCACGAATGGCTAGAACGGTAGTTGCGGGTTTAGCTTTGGCCATGTTAGCCTCAGCGGTTTTTAACATGCCATGGAGCTCCATGATTGTTTTCTCCATATTGTTCATATTATAGTTCATAATGAATCCTTCATATGCACTAGTCAGCGAGTTCAGGATAAAATCCGTTGCAAGCTCCTGACTTATGGAAAAACCAAGGAGCTCCAACCGGTCTATGTACCCTTTCATTTGTAGTACATGGACACTAACGCTACTTCCCGTTGCCATTTTGCAAGATACGAGAGCTTTCACGGTGTCAAACCTTTCTTGCTTTGCTTGTTGTTGGAACATGTCCTTGAGTTGGTTAATCATGTCATACGACCCTAAGCTCTCCATGCCCTTTTGGAGCTCTGGAGACATGGTCGCCAACATCAAGCATGCTACCTCATTAGACTTGGAACACCGTTTTTTAAACTCGTCCCTAGCCGCTTGAGTAGCTCTCGATCCGCGTTCTGCCGGTAAGGGTTCCTCAATTGCCCTTATCTTTCCTTCCATCCTAAGAGCAATTCTTAGGTTGCGAAGCCAGTCCATGTAGTTTAAGCCCGTAAGCTTGTCCTTTTCGAGGAGCCCTTTAAGGAAGAAATTAGTGATTGATGATGGAGTAGGATTTGTGTTTGTTGCAGACATCTGTCATATTTTATTTTTAAAGTAAGTTGTATTAGTTAGTTTGATATGTTTAAACCTTGTTAAGATAATTACCCAAGTGTGTTTAATATTCAAACAATTATAATTAACAAGGCTAAGATCCATATTTCACTTATGTTAACGACGGGTTTGCCGCGGATCGCCAACCATAAGCTATTTAGGTAGGTAACTATATTACCAATTTCATCCATTATGAAATTCTTAGGTTCTGCGGGATTTAGTGATAATCAATTATTTCACTTGGCATGTTTAATCCCTTCTACGCTAATCCTTCCTCGTGGCGGGTTTGTCGCAAACCACGATTTCAGATTGTAAACCGTCCATGATAGATACACGTGAAATCCAGCCCAAGACTCTCGGGTATCGCGAAATTCACCTCACCCTTCCCAACACCCAATTAAAGTCCGGCCCAAGACTCTCGGGTATCGTGAACTCTAACAGGTAGAAGGTTCGGATGTGTGTACTACTCATGGATAGCGTAAAATTTACATTTAAAACGGGTTTTTGTTTTCTTTTAGCAAAAGTAGTTTACACCATTTTAAAACATTTGCTAATTATGTATTGCGTGTTGCGTTTGTTAAACTAATTTTAACTAAACCGTTTTATATGATTATTGTCCATTTTATTTTTTTTTTTAAAAACATTTTCTATCTAGCATGGCATAGACAAATAATAAAACAATAATAATCATGACACGCAATTATCGGTAGTATGCCTAGAGTCCTATGCGTTTTTCCGGTGAGCCAACACACGGAAAAACATGGTCAACTAGGGACATAACCTTGTGTGAGAATTGGCTCCCACTAAAACCGCCATCTCCATTATATGCTCGGATGGGCCACCTTGTGAACATCGTCTTCTTGATTTCAATCTTGGTTGCATTATCTTACAAAATAACTATTCTATTTTCTATACTATTACAAATACAATATAAATAGAAAGACGACATGCAAGTCGTTTAATAAATTATTACATTCATCCCGAATAAATAATAAATTAAATCATACAACTAAACATCCACACAAGGGTCTTATTGAGGCAAATACTACCGATTTCATACAACAATCGCATACATAACAAATGGAGTGCCAACCGTCCATTTTCATATAACATGTTTCGATAAGGATTGATTTAAACAACACTTAATGGCACTTATAATATTCAATCCTTGTTTACATAACATATGTATGTAAACCCACTTCATATTTTGTAAGTATGGTTTTCATGCCAAAACCATCCAAATAAACATATTAAGTGAATCAAAACATATTGGAGATTTATTCACTTTACCAAAGCATAAAGTCTAAAATTAATAATTTTAATTTTCTCATTTCATGTAAAACATGAAAAGAATTCATGTACTTTATTTTCCTAAACATTGAATCTTTAATAGTCAACATGCAAGTTACCATTAAAATTTTCGGATTTTGGCAGATTCATACATGTAACTTTAAATGGTCATATCTTACTCATTTCTAATCCGTTTTCGATTAATTTTTTTTTCAAATTTAAGTTCTTTCAGTTAGCTTTCAAATGCAATTGGTCTCATACAATAATATTGAGTTTAAAGCCCCGAAACAGTCCATCCAATACGGACTGTCCAGGCTGAAAAAAATTTCTTAAATGAAATACAAAATGAATTTAACCCATTTTACATTTTGCCAAAATCCAAGATTCAAATTAGTATTTAGGAAACATAAAACATAAATCATGATACTTGTTTTGCATGTTTGTTATGCATGATCATCTCCAAGAATCATGCACAACGCATCCATCAAAACTAAATATCATAAGAAAAGTTTGCTAAAACTTGTACAAGATGGCTCGGATACCACTGTTGGAGTATGATACAAATTCAAAGCGAGCGGAAGCATTTTTAAAACTTTACAAAATCATACTCTTCCACGGATCATTGTACAAAACTTTAGTAAACAAAACAAATTAACGAAACTGAACAAGAGAAGATTAGAATACAACCTTTGTAGCCCTTTTGAAGATCGAATTTGAAAACCCAAAGAAGAGTTCCTCTAAACGGTAGACACCCAAAGTTCCAACCTTGCTTCGATCTATACCTTCTACTTAACGGATCTTTTCTTTTCCTTATTTCTACCAAAACCCGAACCCAATTATAGATCTCAAGTATTTTGTTTACTTGAAAATGAGAAAAAGAAATAGCATTTTGTATGTGTGTTTTTGTATCTCAAGTTACATATATATTTTCAATACCAAGACTTGGTATTATATAGAATAAAATTGATACATATAATACAAATATAAAGATTTGAAAAGATTTTAAAAGATTTGCAAAATCAAATCTTTATATAAAATAAGATTTACAAATCAAATCAAATCTTATTTATATCAAATCAAATCTTATATATTATATAAAATATGATTATAGTACAAATCATTATATAAAATAAGATTTACAAATTAAATCAAATCTTATTTATATCAAATCAAATCTTATATATTATATAAAATATGATTATAGTACAAATCTTTATATAAAATAAGATTTACAAATCAAATCAAATCTTATTTATATTAAATCAAATCTTATATATTTAGATTTGTAAGTATATGTACACACATAAAAAAAAACTTACTTAATTTATTAAACCATTAACTAATGATTAATAAATTAATTTCTGATTAGAAGGTATATCAAACAATTTACGATTGGCCTTTGTGTGTGACCGAATAGGATAAATGGACTTTTATTATTTAATGTCATGGGCATATCTTCGGAATATATGTACCACGGTCAAACCATGATCGAACCGTAGCCAACCCGAGAACATATTTCTAACAGACTCCCACTTGCACTGACATTAATAATATTGGCCTGTCTTAAAAGACACACCGTGTGTAACAACTAGTCTGCTACGTTACACTCCTATATTTTGATTTATATCAGTCATCCTTTTGTTCAAGATATCTATATGAACGTGTGACATGGTTAAGTGTCAATCATCATCATTCAAGATTATGTTTCCCGATAGAGATTTGTGGTGATCAAATAGACTGCTATTGCATCAATTCAGTCGTAGCATGGCCATGCATTTAATGCAGCACAAATCAACGAGGGGCCCAGAGATATCGCTTCAACTTGCTATGAGAAGAAGGAACAAATTGCTTCAACTGTATAGACATCCACCACATCCCATATTGTACCTGATCTGCACCCTTATGACTGGCATTTACGCACAACGTTAAATACAGGTCAAAGTAGAATATAGTTTGTGTCAGGATTCCTCATACATATCCACTCTAGGATAAATGATATTGCCATCTTAGAGCTTACTTGTGACTTAAAACCATGAAGTAGCATCTAAGTGTGGTCATTCCAGAACCTTGAATCAACTATCAAGTTCCTCATGAATGTAGTTTCATATAAGCCTATATTACTACACTTCATAGCAGCCTTAATTCAATTCTCTCTTCCTTAGAGAATGACCGACTGTGGAAGTTTATGAAATAGTATTCATTGGAAGTTAAAACATGCAAAATGAAACATGGAAATATACAATGAAATGATCGCATCGTGCGTATAATATAATCTCAATATATTAATCATCAGATCAATTGCAACATATATTATTACCCATGTTTAAAGTTTCAAACTTAACATAATAAATACAATCAAACTTTATCATCAATGACACGAATGCCAATAGACATGCTATGAGCATCATGCTTAGTCTGTGGCAAAGGCTTGGTGAAAGGATCAGCCAAGTTCTTAGTCGTGTCTAATCTACTTAATAATATGTCATTTTCTGCTACAAGTTGACAGATGTAATGGTACTTTCTGAGTATATGCCGTGTGCGCTTTTGTGACCTCGGTTCTTAAGCCAAGACAACCGCACTCACATTGTCGCAGAAAATCTCAACAGGATCATGGATTGTAGGAACCACTCCTAGATCCCCGATGAATTTCTTTATCCACATGGCCTCTTTAGCAGCTTCATTTACCGCTATATACTCGGCTTCTGTCGTAGAATCAGCAATAGTACTTTGCTTGCCACTTCTCCATGTGACGGCTCCACCGTTCAACATAAATACAAATCCTGATTGTGAAGAGCAATCATCTCTATCTGATTGGAAACTAGCGTCTGAGTATCCTTTGACGCTCAGCTCGTCATTCCCACCATAGACCAAGAACATCTCTTTGGTCCTCCTAAGATACTTTAGAATGTTCTTGACTGCTATCCAATGAGCTTCACCAGGATTGGCCTGATAACGACTAGTCATGCTTAGTGCATACGACACGTCAGGCCTAGTGCATATCATCGCATACATGATCGATCCTATAGCTGAAGCATATGGAGTACGACTCATGGTAGCTGACTCCAAGTCAGAATTAGGACATTGAGACTTGCTCAATATCATTCCAGGGTTCATAGGAACGCACCCTTTCTTAGAGTTATGCATACCGAATTTATTCAGTATCTTATCTATATATGCACTTTGGTTTAGCCCAATTAATCTCCTTGACCTATCTCGATAGATCTTTATTCCCAAAAGAACTCATATAGTATTTCAAATAATTGACCCAAAGATGGATGAGTAGGTTCTAAACTACCAGTTTGGTTTCAACTCAAGTACTGGATAGTGAAAGGCATACGATCTGGATAGTGAAGTATTTGTTAGAATTTCCCATTTTTCATTAACAGGATTCTTAAACTCGATAATTTTTCCGTCAGACGTTTTATTTGCCATCACTTTGCGTATCATGAGTTTGAAGAAGAACTCGGTACTATCTATGCTGCAAGTATATACAGTTACGTATTTGGGATGGCAAGTTGTAAAAAGTGCATCAAAAAAATTCCTCAACCACCACTGGCGTTCATGTGAATTTGTATAAATTGTTAATTTTTCCACGTTCGTAGATGGAATTAGGAACCTTATTTCGCTATCATCAATATTGATGTTCAGATGCTTATCAATATCATATCTTATTTGGATATCAAACTTACTTGATAAATTGAGTAATTCCCTCATCCCAAGGAAGAAAGAATGATCAACAGGATACCACAATTGTAGTGAAAGCTTCACATATTCTGGAGTGTTATTCGAATGAAACAGGAGACTAGGCATTCTTTCGCCAATGTAACTCAAACGATACAACTTTGGAGCATAAACTTGTATATCAATCTGCCTTCTTTCACAAATATTTAAGATCAGTATCTTCAACGAGAAGCTTGTAAACTCCAACCTTTCAAGAGGCCAATCCTGTATTGTAAGGTTCAAAATCTCGAGAAAAGGTAATTTCGATTTGATAACTTCTAGAAACGCAGAGTCTATGATCACACGATGTAATGATAATTCAGTCAGGCTTGCTAATGAATCTATGTTGATTGTAACAGGGGTACTTCCAATTAATACTTTGTAGAAAAACAAGCGAAGATTAGTGATGTGCGTAGAGGTGTATACAAAATAGTTATATTTTTACAAGGAAATACTATTAAATACGATACAATTTTACACAAGATATTTATTTATTTATAGAATGGATATACCTAAACCTTGCTACAACACTTATAGGCAGTGTACTTAATCGTACAGTAGTGTAGTTTTTAGTAAGCCCAGTTCGTTCCACAGGGATCTTAGCCAAGTTTAACGCTATATTTTTAAAACTATAATTGTAAATAAATAAATATATATAAGTAGTATTATTATTATAAAAAGGGGGTTTTTACCGTTTAATGACCGGTTTGTCGATTTTAAAACTTTAGTCGCAGTTAAAACCTAATGTAAAATATTAAAAATAAATATAACTTAATTTTAAGCGTAACGTAAATAACGATAATGAAATTGCGATAAATAAAAGTGCGATAAATAAAATTGCGATAATTAAAGAGTACGATAATTAAAAGTGCAATTAAATAAAATAACAATAAATAAAAGTGCGATAATTAAATGTGCAATTAAATATGAAATAAATGAATTATGCTTATTTAAACTTCCGTAATCATGATGTTTGACGTGTTGATTTTAGTTTATCACCATGGGTTAATTGTCCTTTGTCCTGGATTATTCAATATGTCCGTCTGGGTTTTGTCCATAACAGTCCATCAGTCATAAATATAAAGTGCGAGTGTCCTCGTCAAATTATCCTTATATCCGAAGTCAAATATTTCAACTAATTGGGGACTTAAACTGTAACAAGGTCTTAATACTTTGTTTAATAATTACACCAGGGTATCGACTGCGTGTAACCCAATGTTTTAATACTTTGTTAACAATTACGCCAAGTGTCCTTGTACATAATTCACCCCTGTTTTAATAAGTCCATTGACTATTAATCCATTCCCGTGTCCGGTTAAATGAACGATTATTAGTACTTATAAATATCCCGCCCATCGTGTCTGATCGAGTGTATATGGTTATTTATAGGTACGTCCAATTGTAAATCTTTATATTAAATTAACAAACTGTCATTTAATTAAACAAATATAAAGCTCATTAATAGCCCATAGTCTAATTTCCACAAGTGTCGTTCTTTTGTCCAAACCCCAATTATGGTACAAAGCCCAATTACCCAATCTTTAATATTTTAACCCAACATCACGATTACTTCAGCTTAAATAAGCATAATAATAACTTAGGTACGAGACATTAATTAAAAAGGTTGAACATAACCTACAATGATTAAAAATAGTGTAGCGTTACACGGACAGAATTTTGACTTACACCCTTACAACATTTGCTAACATACCTTTATTATTAGAATTAAAATTAAAATTAAAATTAAAATTAAAATTAAAATTAAAATTATAATATATATATATATATATATATATATATATATATATATATATATATATATATATATATATATATATATATATATATACGTTGATAGATGAAGAGAAAAAGATGTCTTTGTTCGCTGAAAACTCGTCGCCTTTTATAGATGTGGCCAACATTTCAGGGCCATGCGATCGCATGGCTTTGATGCCTGATTCCCATGCGATCGCATGGAGGGCACTTCCAGCTCACACTCATTTGTTTTCTTGTTTGCCGACAGTTTATAAATATAATATAATATATATATAATTTTTAAGAATTATTTATATATTATATTATATTCATGTGCATAGTTGACTTGTAATTTTTAGTCCGTTGCGTCGAGCGTTGAGAGTTGACTCTGGTCCCGGTTCCGGATTTTCGAACGTCCTTGCGTACAATTTAATATCTTGTACTTTGCATTTTGCGTCTTGTACTCTTGTAATTTTGAGACATTTCTCATCAATAATTTGAACCACTTTGATTGTATTTTGTACTTTTTAGCTTTTTGGTCGTTTGCGTCTTCAATTCGTCGAATCTTTCTTTTGTCTTCACCTTTTATTATTTAAACGAATATCACTTGCAAATAGAACAATTGCAACTAAAAGCTTGTCTTTCTTGAGGGATAATGCTATGAAATATATGTTCGTTTTTAGAATTATCAAATATTCCCACACTTGAGCGTTGCTTGTCCTCAAGCAATATAGTCTTGAAATAAAAATACTAGAATCACTTCTTTATTCTTCACACTTTGTACATCAGTGATTTCTATACGGTGGTATGAACAATGGTAGTAACGATGTGGTTTACAGTCCCACATAACTATAAAAATTTATATCCTTAAGGAAATTGGATCTTTATGAAAACATTTAATTTTTTGAAAATACAATCTAGCTTTTACCCTAGATAAGTTTTTCGGAATAACCCTTCACCGGTGTTTGCAAATTGTTTTTGTGGGTTTGGTGGGTTTCAGATTTGAAAATTTTAGCTCAAAACTTGCGGTTTTGTGTCACCCACTTGCTAACCTTGTATTGGGAAAGCAACACGTCCAGTATACTTGCTCTGTATATTACCTTTCGGTAAACTACCGTTTGGTTGTAGAGGAAAGCGTTGAACAAGCAACTGTTAAGGCAATGTCCCCTGACATGCTTTTAATTATGGTCTATATCGTGTCGGATGCAATTACTATCCTTCGTAGGAGAAATAGTAAAGCTCACCCTATAATTTTTCAGTCTGGCACAAGGTCCTGTCTTTGACCATGCTATGCAATCACCGTTCTTACGGTTGACACCCGATTTGGTTCAGGTGACCTAATGAATTCTAGGTGAATTCCTAGGATTTTACGTTCAATGGTAATGAACGCATTAAAAATGGGTTTTCATAAAACAAATCGGTTTGTAGTTTTGATCAAAATATTTTCTCGTTCAAGCTCGAGTTTAGATATCATCGAATTCCATGAGTTTGAATTCTCAATCTTTAAAAGTCAATCTCAAGGATTGAGTAATATCAGTCTTAAAAGCTGATTTTTGATCTTTAAGGAGATTATCCTTTCTGGGGATCTGATTCATTAGTCTTATCAAGCTAATTTGCATGGCGCCCTCCCCATTTTACGAGACAGATCCTCTCATGGTTAGGATAAGTCTGACCACTTGGCGACCCTGTTTGATGCTGAGGTCCGTGGATTTCCTGCTGATTTTAGAGATGACTTTTCTAGATTTTTCATTAACCTACAGCTGGTCTGGACGACAACTTCCTGACCTAAATCAAGAAGCGCGTTTCTTTTTCAGAAGACTTTACTTCCTTTTAATGATAAAATTGATTCATCGTGTAGATCCATCTTTCTTTCAAATATCTTACAATTTACCGGGTAAAATGGTTAAATTTGTCCAAAACAAAAGTATCTTCAATTATTTGTAAAAAAATATGTGATATATGTTTTAAATAACTTGGTAAATTTTTCCCACACTTGGCTTTTATTTTCCTTTCTTTGCCTTTTTATTGTCCTCTATTCCATTTTAAATGAATTCTAACATTTTGGGTTGTTTCTCAATTTATGTCCTTTCCGAGGTAACAATAATTTCGGTGTTAACACCTAGTTTTATCGTTCATAAATATGTATAAACATGATTTTGAATTCATTTAATTGAAAATTTTGAGAATTTTACTAGAATTGGGTAGTCAGTATATAAGACTAGGGCTGTTCTTTATTATCAGAGAGCACTAGATTCTAATACAACTACTGCGTTACTAGTATTTTTAATGGTAACCAAGTGTATAAGTTAAAAAAATTTTAAAAATCCGAAAGAATATAACCCCTTCCCACACTTAAGATCTTGCAATGCCCTCATTTGCAAGAAATCAGTAACAATTTAAATTATTGAGGGTGATTAGCGTAGAAAAATGATTAAATTTTATCAAAGTTTCAAAACATATTGGCGTTTGTTTGTTGAATGATAAATGGTGTACATCATTTGTTCATTCCGTCTTGTTGTTACATCACGTTTGTTTTTCGTTTTGTCGTCAAAATTAGTAGCTTTTGCTGAACTTAATGCCAGTCTTTGAAAATGCGCTGTTTTACCCTGTTGTGTACAATTGACAATATACATACATACATACAAATATAAACATGCATGGTAATTTGAAATGGGACTTAAAATCCCACTTTCAAATCAAACATAATAAAAATATTAAACATTACATAAAAGTATCAATATTTGTATGTTTAAACAAAAATAAATAAAAATAATAAAAAATAAAAATCATAGAAATCACCAACGGGAACTATATCAATTTGGATAGGGGTTCCAGTTCATGTCGTCGGTCGGGTTCCATGGTTGGTGATAGGTGTACTGGTAGGCCTAGTTAGGGTCGTAGAAAGTATATGGTGGTCTCATCTCGGGCTGGTGTGGAGGATAGTAAGCGGGTCGGGTCGGTACGTAGTGATCCTGAGGTGATAGCCGGCTCATGATCTGATGCTGGTGATAGTGCCATCTATCATGCTGTCATTACCTGGAATGCTCGTAATCATTCTGGGCTTGCCACTGCTCGTACCGTCTATGTCTCTCCTCGTTTGTCATATCTACCTCATCTACACGCTGGTAGACGTCAGTCATAGCCTCCCTAATGACATCCCTAATGTCATCTGCTTCCTCCATTTCTTCATCTGAACCTCTCTCTACGTGAGGATGATTACCAACATAGGATATTGCCTGATTGCGTCTGCTTTTTAATACCTTAGCACCATGATAGACCCCCAATCCTAAAGGCTCAACCTGTTCCCTACATACCAAAAGTGGACCCCCTTGATCCCTATCTACACCCAAATACTCTCCAATGAGAGTAACAAGAATACCTCCTCCTATTATTCCCCCTTCCTGTATTCCTTCCAACATCTTAGACAAATAAAAACCAACACAGTAAGGGATATTAACAAAGCCTCTTGGGTCTCGAATACACTTAAGGTAGAATAAATCATGTAAGGTCATTTTCTCCTTGTTGTGACCTCTCTGTGTTATCGAGTTAGCCAGAAATCTATGAATTATACGAAGCTCGGCTCTGTGAATATGTAAGTAGGTATGTGTTCCTGTCCGCCCAAAAACATTAAAATCTGACATACGCCTCCAGATGGCGTTAGCATCAAAATTCCTATCTACCCTTTCACCATGATAAATCAAATTCATACAATCGGGTAATAGCAATTCAGTGGGCGTATATATCTGTAAAGCCCTCGCCATGTCCAGCATGGACATCCTGTACATCCTACGGCTAAGTATAAATCTAAGAAAACTTCTATCATCTAATCTATCTACATCCGCATTAAGTGAAATAGTACTCATAAGCTCAATACACCATTCCTTATATACAGGTCTATGAATAGTGAATAAACGTTCTCAATCGGGAAAAGAAGAGCTGCCATACATTTGGATCAAATGCTGTCTAACTGAGTTAACAAGTTGGACCCTTTCCAAAGGCTCCCAATCGATTACCCTTGGCACTTCTACATTTTTTGGTATCAGTTTGAATTTGTTACTTTGATATGTTGGGTAATATTTCCAACTTCGATCAAATCTTAGATTGGGATGCAACTGTTCTTCATGAATCGTTGGGTGAGCTACTATCGGATGCATTGGAAATACTACGTAAGCATCAACATATTCTTGATGCGGATCATAATAAGGTACGTGTTGATCAGTTTGTTGTTGTTGTTCCTGTTGTTGCTCCGGTTCAGGTTCTTATTGCATTTCTGGTTCAGGCTCTGGAGCAGGTTGTCTAGATGATGATGATGCACCATCAGTATTAGTAAATCTCTGTAAAACACATTAAACACAAAATTTGTGCATCTAAATATGCATTAGTGTTAGCAAAATAACAAATTAACACAATTACAATAACATGTTCAATCAAAATTAAACTTATATACATTTTCACAATTTTTACAATTCTACACTTTTTCAAATAAGCATATATGAAAATGTTTACAAAGTTCATAAGCATTTAACTCAAATAACATATTAAAATAACCATTACTAGCAATTAAACAAGTTTCAAATGGCATTTACATCAATTTAATCAAGTTCATGAATTTTATACCTAAAAAGTCCACTTTAATTCTCAAAAATCATGTTTAGGATCAAAGTTTGGATCATTTAGCTACCTAAACATGTTACACTACTTAATTTAGCAATAATTCATGATAAAAATCGGTCATAACCTGTTTATATCAAAAAGCCCCAAATTGCTCAAGAATATAAACCCTAGATTCCTAAAAATTTTGAAGTTTTTGGCTTCAAATCATGTTAAATAGCATCAATCTAGGTTATACATGCATAATATACTAACAATTTAACTCTAATTACACTAGAAATTAACAAAATCAAATTAGGTAAAATATTGATAAATATCACAAAAACTAGAAAATTAATGAGGTTAGGGGTGTAATTTTTACCTTCTTTGAAAAGCTTCTGAACAATTTCATGATTAGAGCGAGAAATTTGACGAATTACGGTAAAAATTTGCGAATTTTAGAGAGGTTTTTTTAGGTATTTTCGTGTGTGTGTGTGTGTGTTGGAAGTGAGGAGCAGCAGCAGCGACTGCTCTTTTTGATCCTGGCCTGATTTCGGTCTCCATGCGATCGCATGGATTTGAAGGCCAAACCCCATGCGATCGTATGGGGGTCTGGTATTAATTTTTTATTTTTTTTATATAAAACCTTATACTTATTAAAACAAATAATTAATTAAATTTTAAAAATTTTGTTTCTTTTTAGGAGCGAGGGCGTTTCGGATCGTTGTCCTAGTCCGTCCCTCGATAAAATTTTAAAATTTGTCTTTTTTAAGCGCAGTTTTAAAAGTAAAGATTTTTGGGTTGTTTAAATGTTTTTTGGGATACTTTAATTCAATAATATTAAAAATAATGATAATAAAAGTTCTCGTCCCTCCCTTGGGTAAAGCAATTTCGGTTCAACGACCTAGTTTTCAACTCACGACGAATTTTAAATATCAAATTTTTTAACTTAACGGAATAAAGTAAATTTTGTTTTTAAATTCACACCAACTAAAATTTAAAATGCATAAAATTAAAAATCCATATTATTAATATTTTTACACATACAAACTTTATATTAAAAATTTTATTTTTAAACATACAAACTTATATTAAAAATATTAATTTTTCAAATATTTACAAACTTAAATATATTGATTTTAAAAAGTTTATAATATTAATTTAATATTTCTATATTAATTTTAAAAACATGGTAAAAATTAAAAATTAAAAATCTTTTTGGTCTTTTATCCCACTTTAATCAATCAAATATTATCAAAAATATACGCCCCTCTTTTCGGTAAAGTAATTTCGGTTCAACGACCTAGTTTTACTCCTGACGAATTTTTAAAATATTTTAGGTTGATTGATTAAAGATATTTATACCTTAAGAATAAACGGTAAATTTCGCAGTGATTTAATAATTTTTTGTATGATATCAATAATTTCGGTTACGCATACCTAATTTTATTGAATACCAATTTAATACTTTATAGCGAACGATTTAGCGTTTATTATCAAAAGGTTAAAAGCAATAAAAAAAATAAAAACTGAACATAACTACCTATGAGAAAGAATTCTCAGAGACCTGCTTTAGCCGACTCATAGGAGAGTCGTGTGATTTGGTTCTCCATAGCTACGTAAGCATAACCTCGAATCTTCGATATCTTTTCTTCTAAACATATGAACGGTCCTTCTCTGCATAGAGTAACAAATTCGGTATTTGAATATGTTTGATTATTTGAACATTTACATTCGTGTGACCATTTTCCGCATTTGTAACATCTTTCAAAGTGTCGTGCTCTTCTTTTCGTTGCGGATTTTGATTTTCCTTTACCAAAATGTATCTTATGATGATCTTTTCTAAGTTCTTTTCTTACTCCGTCCATTTTTTCTCTTATGAATGATACCAGTTCACTCGGAAGTGTGTCATTATTACGTTTAGTAATCATAGCGTGTAGCATTAGACCATGGTTCAGATCAAAGGAATTCTTCATCTCGTAAAACCTATAAAAAAAATTCAGAATGGGGGGAGAAGACTAGTTCTTTAGGGTCTGCTAGGGAAAGACCATTCGGATTCCATTCTCGGAAACTACACGAAAACAGAATATCTAACTCTAACAGAAATATATATTTTCCTTAAAAGACTTGATTCTCCCCAAACTTAGTTAGTTGTGGCGTCAAAATTGTGATTAACTTCATCTTCAACTTCCATTGGATTATCTATGTAATGTTTAACTCTGTGACCATTAACCTTAAATTCAATTCCATTTGAATTTATTAATTCTACTGTCCCGTACGGGAAAACTCTTTTGACTATGAATGGTCCAGACCATCTTGATTTCAATTTTCCAGGAAATAGCTTGAATCGTGAATTGAAAAGAAGAACTCTGTCTCCTTCTTTAAATTCTTTTGAACTTCTGATTCTTTTATCATGCCATTTCTTCGTTCTTTCTTTATAGATTAACGAATTTTCATATGCTTCATGTCTTAATTCTTCTAATTCGTTCAGTTGACTTAACCGTAGACGTCCAGCTTCATGTAAATCAAGATTACATGTCTTCAAAGCCCAAAATGCTTTGTGTTCAATTTCTACTGGAAGATGACATGCTTTTCCGTAAACGAGTCTGAAAGGTGTGGTTCCAATTGGAGTTTTGTAGGCTGTTCTGAAATCCCAGAGTGCATCCTCTAATTTTATGGACCATTCCTTCGGATTTGATCCTACGGTTTTCTCTAGAATACGTTTTAAAGCTCGGTTGGTATTTTCAACTTGTCCACTTGTTTGTGGATGATAAGCGGTTGAGATTTTATGAGTTACTCCATATCTTTTGAGAACTTTCTCAAGTTGATTATTACAAAAATGAGTACCCCGATCACTTATTAAAGCTTTCGGTGTTCCGAACCTTGGAAAAAGACATTTTAAAAAGTTGACTACAACTCGTGCATCGTTAGTTTGGAGAGCTTGTGCTTCCGCCCATTTAGATACATAATCAATGGCAACGAGAATGTAGAGATTATTATGAGATTTTGGAAATGGACCCATAAAGTCAATACCCCAAACGTCAAATACTTCACATACTTGAATGACATTTTGTGGCATTTCATCACGTTGACTTATTATTCCGGCCCTTTGACAAGCATCACAGGATTTGCAAAGAAGGTGTGCGTCTTTGAAAATTGTAGGCCAATAGAATCCAGCATCGTAAACTTTTCTTGCTATAATTTGAGGCCCATAATGCCCTCATGTTGGTCATGTGTGACAATAGTTTAAGATTTGACTAGCTTCATCTCCGAATACACATCGGCGTATTATTCCATCGGGACAACTTTTAAACAAATGTGGATCTTCCCAGAAATAGTGTTTTATATCACTAAAGAATTTCTTTCGTTTTTGGTACGACAACCTTTTTTCAAGGAATCCACATACTAAGTAGTTTGCATAGTCTACAAACCATGGAATTTTACTATAATCTATCTTCAATAGATATTCATCAGGGAAGTTATCTTGTATGGCTGATTCATTTAGAACTTCTAATTCGGGATTTTCATCGAACTCTTGTAAGAGTAAGATCCAACGGATTAATCTTGGTTTAGCATCTTGTTTTGAAAATAGGTATCTAAGAGCAGAATGATCGGTATAGACCACCGTTTTAGCTAGAACGAGATATGAATGAAATTTGTCAAAAGCAAAGACAATAGCAAGGAGTTCTTTTTCATTAGTTGTGTAATTTGTTTGTGCTCCTTGTAACGTCTTACTAGCATAATAAATAGGTTGAAATCATTTTTCAATCCTTTGTCCTAAAACGGCTCCCATTGCAAAATCACTTGCATCGCACATTAGTTCAAACGGTAGATTCCAATTTGGAGTTATCATAATCGGTGCATTAGTGAGTTTTTCTTTAAGAATATTAAAAGATTTGATGCATTCATCTGAAAAGATGAATGGAGCATCCCTTTCTAGGAGTTTATTCATAGGAGTGGCAATTTTAGAAAAATCTTTTATGAAACGTCGATAAAAACCGGCATGCCCAAGAAAACTCCTCACTCCTCTAACATTGGTGGGATGTGGAAGTTTAGCAATTACATCTACTTTAGCTCTGTCCACTTCAATTCCTTCCTTTGAAATTTTATGACCAAGAACGATGCCTTCTTTAACCATGAAATGACATTTCTCCCAATTAAGTACTAGATTTGATTGTTCTCATCTAATAAGCATTCGTTCAAGATTAACTAGACATGATTCAAAAGTATCACCGAAGACTGAAAAGTCATCCATGAAAACTTCCATGCATTCTTCTATCATGTCGTGAAAAATCGCCATCATGCACCTTTGAAAGGTTGCAGGGGCGTTGCAAAGTCCAAATGGCATGCGTTTGTAAGCAAAAGTACCATAAGGGCACGTGAACGTGGTTTTCTCTTGGTCCTCGGGTGCTATTGGAATTTGAAAATATCCGGAAAAACCGTCAAGAAAACAATAGTAACTATTCCCGGCTAATCTTTCCAACATTTGATCAATAAAGGGTAAGGGAAAGTGATCTTTTCTGGTGGCGTCATTTAATTTTCTCTAATCAATACAAACATGCCATCCTGTTACAGTCCTAGTAGGAATAAGCTCATTTTTCTCATTTGTGATGACAGTCATGCCACCCTTCTTAGGTACGCATTGAACTGGGCTTACCCATGAACTATCAGAGATTGGATAAATTAAACCTGCATCAAGCAGTTAAATAATTTCTTTTTTAACAACATCTTGCATATTAGGATTTAGTCTTCGTTGGCGTTGCACATACGTTTTATGACCTTCTTCCATAAGGATTTTATGTGTGCAATACGAAGGACTTATTCCTTTAATATCATGAATCTTCCATCAATAGCTGGTTTATGAGCTTTTAGCACAGAAATGAGTTGAGATTTTTCATTTACAATAAGAGAAGACGATATTATTACCGGTAATTCAGATTCACCATGTAAATAAGCATATTCCAAATGGTTTGGAATTGGCTTTAACTCTAATTTCGGTGGTTCTTCTATCGATGATTTATATCGATATCTGTCTTCTTCTTTTAGCATTTGAATTTCTTCTGTTGTTGGTTCATATCCATTAGCCATAAGTGTAGCTAATATTTCAGTTTCATCAATTGGTTCAGTTCCTTCTCCTAAAGAACATTCTCTTGTTCCTTGTAATTCTGGAAATTCTTCTAACAATTCTGCATGTGAATCTATAGTTTGAATATAATAACATGTATCATCTGCAGATTGCGGTTGTTGCATTGCTCTATCAATAGAAAAGGTAACACTCTCGTCCTCTATACTTAGGGTCAGTTTCTTACCGAACACGTCTATTATTGCTTTAGCCGTATTTAAGAATGGTCTTCCTAATATGAGAGGAACTCGAGAATCTTCTTCCGTGTCCAGAATAACAAAATCTACTGGAAATACTAAAGTACCAGCTTTAACTAGCATGTTTTCCATTATCCCTCTAGGATATTTTACTGATATATCTGATCTATCTGCTAGTTGTATACTTATTCGTGTTGGTTTCAATTCTCCAAGGTCTAGTTTAGCGTATAGTGAATACGGCATTAAATTTATACTAGCACCTAAATCTGCCAATGCTTCTATTGAACTAAGACTACTCAGAAAACATGGAATTGTGAAACTTCCTGGATCTGAAAGTTTTTCTGGTATCTTATTCAACAGCACTGCAGAACAATTAGCATTCATTGTAACAGCCGAGAGTTCTTCCATTTTCTTTCTATTTGTGATTAGATCTTTCAAGAATTTAGCATATCTAGGCATTCCTGAAATCACATCAATAAAAGGAAGGTTGACATTTATTTGTTTAAACATATCCAAGAATTTGGATTGCTCGGCTTCAAGTCTTTCTTTTCTCATTTTACTCGGGTAAGGAAGTGGTGGTTGGTATGGTTTAACATAAGGTTTAGCCTTAATTGTGTTATCTTCATTAACCTTTTCAACTACCGGTTCTTTTTCCTTATCTTGCTCAGGTTGTGGTTCTTGTGGAGTAGGAATAGCGTCCTCAGAAATTACAGGTATTTCAGGTGGTTTAAGTGTAATACCACTTCTTGTGGTAATGGCTTTAGCTGTTTCATTTCGGGGGTTAGCATTTGTATCACTAGGTAGACTTCCCGGTTTTCTTTCACCTATTAACCTTGCTAGGTTACTTACTTCTTGTTCCAAATTTTGAATCGAAGCTTGTTGATTTCTAAATACTTGAGCATTTTGTTCATTGGTTTGTTTCTGAGATGTGAAAAACTGAGTTTGAGATTCAACTAACGTCGACATCATGTCTTATAAATTTGACTTTTTATCATCGGTTTGTGGTGGTTTGTTTTGAAAAATAGGTCTTTGCTGATTGTAAGTATTATTGGATACTTGTTGATTGCTAGGACCTTGTTGGTTGTTGTATGGAACATTTCAGTTATAATTCTGATTTTGATTGTAGATTGGTCTTGGCGGTTGATAATTATTCTGATAATTATTTCCAGGCCTTTGGTTCATGTATGAAACATTCTCTCTTTGTTCCATTGTTTGTTCAATACTGAGACAATCTTTTGTTAAATGTGGTCCTCCACACTGCTCACAACTAATTCGTATTGAGTGGATATCTTTAGTCATCTTTTCCATTCGTCTCTCGACAGCATCTATCTTTGCAGAAATGGAATCAAAGTCATGGCTAGAATCTGCTCTAGCCGCTTTAGATGATCTAATGATATCTTTTTCTTGGTGCCACTCATGTGAGTAGGAAGCAGTGTTATCAATAATTTTGTAAGCGTCAGTTGCGATTTTCTTCATAATGGAACCACCAGCTGCTATATCGATGTCTTTTCTTGTAGTGATGTTGCATCCTTGGTAGAATATTTGTACTATTTGACAGGTGTCTAAACCATGTTGCGGACATCCTCTTAATAACTTTCCAAATCTTGTCCACGCCTCATATAGAGTTTCATTTGGATTTTGCGTGAACGTAACAATTTCTCCTTGAAGTCTCACGGCTTTAGATGCCGGAAAGAATTGTTTAAGAAATTTTTCAACTAAAACGTCCCATGTATCAATTGCCCCTTCGGGTAATGATTCTAACCAATCTTTGGCTTCTCCCTTTAAAGTCCAGGGAAATAACATGAGATATATCTGTTCATCCTCAACTTCTCTTATTTTAAATAAAGTACAGATCCTATTAAAAGTACGAAGATGTTCGTTTGGATCTTCCTTCGGCGCACCACTAAATTGGCATTGATTAGTTACCATGTGTAGAATTTGTCCTTTGATTTCATAATCTGGCGCATTAATGTCTGGTTGAGTAATTGCGTAACCTTGGCCAGTGCGTTTAGCTCTCATTCGGTCTTCCATACTTAGAGGTTCTAGATTTTCCGTGATTGAATTTGTTGAATCTGAATCACTAAGGGATTCTGATTTAATGGTTTCTTCCTCGACAATCTCCGTTTGAATGATTGGTGGTTCCGGAGGAAAGATTAATGGTTCAGGATCTCTGTATTGTCCTTGAATATCTTCCGGATTCTCAATTGTGAGGTCGGGTTCAAAAAATGGATTATCGGAAATTTGAATTGGAGTACTTGGTCGACTGGATGACGATTCTAAAGAAAAATCAACGGCAACAATATTGGCTAAATGTCTTGATCGAGTTACAGGTGGTGAATGTATAAAAGGTGGTGAACGTTTTGCTCGGTGCATTCACTGAATATCCTATTAGTTATAAAAATAAAAATTATATAAGTTATCAAATTAATAGACTTTTCTGATTTTGCCCACGTTTCGAATAGCCAATAGATGCAGCAGGTAGCCAGGACCCTTTAAATCGGAAGCCCACAACTCGCCACTAACAAATCCAACTATTACTACGAACCAGAAAATTTTGGATGTCTATCAATTTAACCACTTAAAATAATTTTTCGTTGAAATTTAAAGAAATTTTAGAGAAGAAATAGAAAATTCTATGTCCTAAAAACTAGAGCATCGAGAAATAAGAAAGAAAAAGTGTGCGTCGAAAAACGTCGAAAAATAAATGGTCGAAAAATAATAAAAAGAACGTAGCGCGTCGAAACTTAAAAGTCTAAAACTAAGAATTAAAGGTTGCGTCTAAAGGTATTAAAGCTTAAAAGAAATTCTATATCCAAAACGGCAATTACTTAAAAAGGTACTAAAATATTAAAACGGCGTCGCAAAATTCTAAAGCACCTAAATCTTAGTCTAAAGAAAAAACACTTAAGAGATTTTACGGCAAAGCCTAAAAAAATCTAGAAATAAAAAAAAATAACTATGGCAAAAACTATGACTTAAAACTAAATACGAACGAAAAATACAAATATTACGATAAAAAAAATAAAAAAGATACAAAATATAAAAATAAACTTAAAGTTGTAAAAATACAATTTTTATAAAAATATTATTTTTATATTATTTATTTTATAAAACTATTAATTTTATATATTAATTAAAACTAGATTAAAACTAAATAATACAAAATAATTATAAAACTAAAACTAAATATTAAAAATTAATTAAAGTTAATTTTAAGCGTAACGTAAATAACGATAATGAAATTGCGATAAATAAAAGTGCGATAAATAAAATTGCGATAATTAAAGAGTACGATAATTAAAAGTGCAATTAAATAAAATAACAGTAAATAAAAGTGCGATAATTAAAAGTGCAATTAAATATGAAATAAATGAATTATGCTTATTTAAACTTCCGTAATCATGATGTTTGACGTGTTGATTTTAGTTTATTACCATGTGTTAATTGTCCTTTGTCCTGGATTATTCAATATGTCCGTCTGGTTTTTGTCCATAACAGTCCATCAGTCATAAATATAAAGTTCGAGTGTCCTCGTCAAATATTCCAACTAATTGGGGACTTAAACTGTAACAAGGTCTTAATACTTTGTTTAATAATTACACCAGGATATCGACTGCGTGTAACCCAATGTTTTAATACTTTGTTAACAATTACGCCAAGTGTCCTTGTACATAATTCACCCCTGTTTTAATAAGTCCATTGACTATTAATCCATTCCCGTGTCCGGTTAAATGAACGATTATTAGTACTTATAAATATCCCGCCCATCGTGTCCGATCGAGTGTATATGGTTATTTATAGGTACGTCCAATTGTAAATCTTTATATTAAATTAACAAACTATCATTTAATTAAACAAATATAAAGCCCATTAATAGCCCATAGTCTAATTTTCACAAGTGTCGTTCTTTTGTCCAAACCCCAATTATGGTACAAAGCCCAATTACCCCATCTTTAATATTTTAGCCCAACATCATGATTACTTCGGCTTAAATAAGCATAATAATAACTTAGCTACGAGACATTAATTAAAAAGGTTGAACATAACTTACAATGATTAAAAATAGCGTAGCGTTACACGGACAGAATTTCGACTTACACCCTTACAACATTTGCTAACATACCCTTATTATTAGAATTAAAATTAAAATTAAAATTATAATATATATATATATATATATATATATATATATATATATATATATATATATATATATATATATATATATATATATATATATATATAGATGAAGAGAAAAAGATGTCTTTGTTCGCTGAAAACTCGTCGCCTTTTATAGATGTGGCCAACATTTCAGGGCCATGCGATCGCATGGCTTTGATGCCTGATTCCCATGCGATCGCATGGAGGGCAGTTCCAGCTCACACTCATTTGTTTTCTTGTTTGCCGACGGTTTATAAATATAATATAATATATATATATATATATAATTTTTAAGAATTATTTATATATTATATTATATTCATGTGCATAGTTGACTTGTAATTTTTAGTCCGTTGCGTCGAGCGTTGAGAGTTGACTCTGGTCCCGGTTCCGGATTTTCGAACGTCCTTGCATACAATTTAATATCTTGTACTTTGCATTTTGCGTCTTGTACTATTGTAATTTTGAGACGTTTCTCATCAATAATTTGAACCACTTTGATTGTATTTTGTACCTTTTAGCTTTTTGGTCGTTTGCGTCTTCAATTCGCCGAATCTGTCTTTTGTCTTCACCTTTTATTATTTAAACGAATATCACTTGTAAATAGAACAATTGCAACCAAAAGCTTGTCTTTCTTGAGGGATAATGCTATGAAATATATGTTCGTTTTTAGCATTATCAATTAGGGACACCATCAATATACAAATTATGATAGCGTGATTGTCGTGAAGAATATGACCAAAAGCTTAATATCAGTTCATTAAGATAATGAAGATTATTAACCTTGATTGTCCAAGATAGAATTAACGGGTCATCGGGGTCAAATGTCTTCAATTGGAAATGGGCCAGGCCGATCAGAGGTCGAGCCCATAATGATTTAGATCTGCTCGTGGGTTTAATCGAAAGTATAACTTTTGTCTATGGGGAAGTTGATAAGTGGAAATGGCGTTTAGATCAAGATGGAGTCTACAAATCGAAAACAATGGCTCTATTAATCGATGATAAAAGGCTGGGCACACATTCTTCATCCGAAACACTATTAAATAAAGCAGTACCACAAAAAATCGGTATTTTCGTTTGGAGAGCAAAACAAAAAAGGATCCCGGTCAGAGTCGAACTCGACAAACGAGGGATAGATTTAGACTCTATTTTATGTCCGTTATGCTCCAACAATACAGAAACAGTGGATCATACTTTATTGGAGTGTACCAAGGTTAAAGAGTTATGGTTGCTATTTTTCAAATGGTGGAACTCTTCAAATGCAAATTTGTCTTCTCTTGAGCAGATTTTCGATTACACTTCTGCCCATCCTGGGATCACAAAAGTTGGCAAACAAATATGGCAGAGTGCTAAATGGGCTTGTAGCTATTTCATATGGAGGGCCCGAAACGAGGTGGTTTTCAAGAACAAAGTGTGGAACGGGGATTCGATTCTAACCAATATTCAAACGGCCAGCTTCGCTTGGATCTCGAAACGCTTAAAGAAATCCAACTTGGATTGGTCACAATGGCTAATTAACCCGAGCTCCTTCATCTCCTCCAACCACAATAGATCGGGAGTCGGCTAATCTTCCTTGTTACATTTTCTAATTTCTAATTTCTTTTGCTTTTCTGATTTCAAAATGTAATTTTGTATATAGCCATAATTCGTGGCAGTTTGTATCCCTTTGTACTCTTTTCTTTCCTGGTTATAATATCTTTTTGCTTTTCAAAAAAAAAATTAACCTTGATTGTCCTGAAGTCACTGCAATAAGTAATATTTATCTTCTCGAGTAATGTACAAGTAGAGAATAAGCTATCAAGTACCTCTTCACTTATTTTCACATTTTCCAACTCGAGTACTCTTAAGGATACACGGTTGATCATAGAATAACGACTCAATGAAACAATACCGAGAGGCCAGTAACGATCTCTTACAAACAAAGTACGTAGGTTTTCTCCAGAGAATATCTCATTCGGAAGTATAAAGTACTTACTACTGATTAGAGTATATAATTCGAGCGAAAGCTCCTTGAGATAACTTTGGCCAGCTATGGTTTGAATCCATTTATTAGCATGAGAAGCTCCCTTGATATTGAGTTTCATATCAAAACTTTCGATTGGTATGTTGTCTTGGACGTACCTAAAAACGTTACGATCCATTAAATTCATGTAATCTTCTTGTTTTTTCTCTGTAGGAAAGTCTATGTTGTTACTCTTAAATCTGAGATGAGGGATGGTAGACCAAGCGTGTGACCAAGTCTTGGACAAAACACACGTAAGAGCGGCTTCTTTTACCGGCAACAACGATTGTATCTGGTGAATCACCTCCACTGGTAAAATTTTGGGTTGTGATCTTCTTCTCTGCAGTTTCTCCGTACACCACCTTATTATACCTACATACAGCAGAAGAAGAAAGCGAGCAAACATTTTTAGGGTTGCTAAACCTTGATCTTTCTTTTAGATTAGATGATCTTTTTTGTTGAACTGGGAATAATGTCAAAGATTGATTGTGATTACGAGAGATTATAAATAGTTATTAATCTTATATCTTATATTTATATGATAAAATAAAATAAATTTTAATCAATTAATAATTAATAACTAACTTATAATAAGAAACTAAATCAAAATAATAATAATTAATGATAAAATATTTATCAAGCTAGTGTAATTAATAAATAATTCCGAAAATATCGAAATACAAATACTATCTTCAAAATATATCTTCTAATATTTGAAGGCTTAATCGCTAATTAATGAGAGGATATGCACAACGATAACGATCTGGGTAACTGTTTAATTTCATATTGAATTTCTATGGTTCTGATGTCGTTCAAAGATGCACAAAAGATTACTTTTCAAGATAAAGATGTTACGAGCATAGAGGCAGAGCTATCTCAGTAATTTATAATAATGACTCGTTTAAATTTTTTAATATATCTTTTACATTAAAGGTACTATAATAATATAATCTGGTCCGGTCCAACAGTAGTAAAAATATGCCCCCATAATAAATTAATGAATTTTTTTAATTATAATCGTAATCGTAAATGCAATACTTAAGATATTAGAACATGCACTATTAGTTATATTTGTTAATAACCAACCTCAATAACTATCTTACTACATTCATGTAAGGTCATTTAAAACACATATAATTTCTTAAGAATTTTATAGCTATGTTAAAAAAAGTCCTAATAAACTTATAAACAAATAACATAATACTTTTCTAGTGGTTGGTCAAAATATGTAACTTACACATCTACTGATTTCTATTAAATAGAGTAAATTGTTAAAATTCGATTAGATAAATATAAAATATTAAATTCAGCGTATTATATATAATACTAGTTTTATGAGCCCGTGCGTTGCACGGTAGTTGTACAAATTAATACTTTGTATTCGATAACATTAATATTATATGTTATCAAATATATAATATTATTACAATGAAAAAATCATCTCTTACTAATAATATTTGTATCGAAAACATTAATATTGAATACTAACGTTAACCCGTGCATGGCACGTCAGTTTTATAATTTAGTGTTCAATAACGTTGGTATTGATATTTATCAAATGTATAATACAACTACAATGAAAAACCCATTTATTACTAATAACATTTGTATCGAAAACATTAGTATTTAATATTAACGCATAGATTATGAGTTCGTCCGTTGGAATCATTTTAACTTTAATTGACAAATAATCGATGAAACACCAAATAGTAGCCCCTAAAAGTTGTTTTAAAACCGATCATTAAGAATAATATTTTATGTACATCTATAATTGTATATGTTTTTAGTACAAACTAATTCTATTATGTCAAAATCTCAAACAAAGCAGGGCAGTCATACATCTAAATATCTATAAGGATTATCTAATAACCATTTTAACTTTAATGGACAAACATGAGCCCGTACGTTTATATAATATTCTACAAATTTATATTAAAGTAATTTTAATTTCAATTGACAAACATGAGTCATTTGTTTATATTTATGACTATTTATATATATAAATATTATCAATATTTATATTAAATAAATATATGTTTTTTTATTGGAGTACGTATCAGAAAGTTATTTTTGTTCATTATCATTATCTTTTAATTATTTTTAATTAACGTTAATAATTTTTATAATAATTTCCGATTTCATATGGTTTTGGTTTCCAATTCTAGCTGGTCTCCTACATTCTTCCTAATAAGTTGATTATTACGTAGTATAAAATATATTTGTTACTTAATTTAGATAGGATTAATTATTTTAGGAAGTTAATATATGGTTTATTTTTGGAAGTTATTAAATGACACATAAAATAATTTAGTTCAATTTAATAGAAAAATTGACACGTGTGTAAATTTAATTCAGATTAGATGAGAAATTGACACGTAGGATTATTGACACGTGCTTTATAATAATGTAGAGATATAGATGTATAGATAGATTATATTTTACTAGTTAAAAGACCCGTGAAATCACGGGTTTGTTGAAAAAACCATATAAAAAATCTATGAAAGAAATATTAAAACAAAACTATATCTTGATTTCAAACACCGAAACCTTATAACAACCATTTTTCTATCATAAGTAAGCACTTGCACTTCACCAAATTGAAAAACATAGACCAATATAACAAAATCTCATTATTACTTAAAAACAAATAGAAATTGTGATATCATGTAGTTGCTGCTACAAAATCTTCATGTTTATTCAAAACAACCACAAATTAGATTAGATTTAAAAGTATTCAAATCATCCTTCTAAAACATAAAGTATTGAACTTTTAAAGATCTATTATCTGGGCATATTTGACTTTAAAACTAAACAACTATTTCATAAGCAATTCCTTTAAACCAATTTAGCACTATTAATTCCAATAACTTCATTTATTACTTTAGTATGTCTTTTGATTTTCAAACTGCAACCAAGTAACAAAAAATGTCAAAACACTCTAGAAACACAGCTTGAGAATATCTAAAAGTTCTCCATGAAATTTACAGAAACTTTTCTACGAACTACTGGGTCTATATTAACATGTGCAATTGTCATAGTCATAAAAATAAAAATGGGTCCTAGAAACATCATGAATTAGAGAAACATCATGATATAATACTAAAAAGTTCCAAAAACTCGGCAAAACCTTTAAAATGCCTTTGCTCTTGAATGTAGAAATTGCTTTGAACTCTCATCACTCCAAACCTGTTAAAAGAAGAAACGAAGCTTACTACGGTAACAAACATCAAACGCAGCAACAATTGTCATTGAAAACATCGTTCTCACATTCACTTAGTGGTACACCTAACGACAAAAGATATTTACAACATAATGACAAAACACGCCAATGTGATTGAAATTCAACTTTTTATTAAGACATTTCATTAAATACTTTGGTATACAAAATCGGATAAAAGAGCACACAGGAAAAAAATATGTTTAAAAGTATGTTGGACTCAAATGCTCCTGAACCAACATAAAATTAACACAAATCTACCAAAAAAAAGAGAAAATAAAACAATGAAATTAAAGATAATAAACTATAAATAGGACACTATTAGAAAATAATACTTCGTATAAAGGTTACTTACAATAGGATGAAGAAATCGTACACAATTAATATTTCTCCTAATCCGATATTTATCGATCTTTGTCCCTTTGATTCCATATGTGACATTAATATCATTCCCATATTTTTGAAGGTAAGTGGCTGAAAAAATAATATAAAGTGAGATAGATACTGTAGCGTCTTAATGATAGAAAGGTTAATAAATTTTCATAAAAACATATCAAAATAAAAAAGACATAAAAGATTATGATATATTTTAGGAACTAAATGAAAATCAAAGAGACTACAACCCAACCAATTGATGCTAATAAAAATCAATAAGTGCAAGTAGATATTTGAATACCAAACTTTTTATAAAGTTGACTAACCTTCAACGAAGAAATTCATATAGGTCATTTCATCGAACATCTAGTGTGCATCAACGAAAATACCTACAAAACCATATAAATGTGCATCAAAGTCATAACAATTACTAAATTGTTCATCCAAAGAATAAAAGGTCATTCAAAACGTAACTTTTTATAAAACTCATTAGAATTAAATTCTAAACAAACCCGTAGAATAAACTATGACTTTCAAACATGAGCTAAATCAAAAACAAATATTAGATTATGAACTTGTTCATCAAGACGGTAAATTGCAATAAATTGTTCATTCAAAACAAACCTGAACAATAAACTCTACAAATACATACATATACCGAATGATGGACCGTTCAAAATACAGTCCGTACTAAAACTCACTAATGATGGACCAATAAAAAAATACAGTCCTTACTAAAGATGGACCGTTCAACCCGAACCAAAACTCATTACTTAAACATTCGATCAACCAACCCTTCATACCATCAATATACGCCAGTCATAATAACGAAAGATAGTCGCAAACACCTTATTCAGACTACCTTATTCGGCCTACCATATTTTTAGAAATGAAAGTACCACCAAACACTTAAGAAGTTACATATCAAAATCATGAATGAGCAAAGAGTTATACCTTATAGTGGATGAAAAATCCTGTTTCCTTAACAAATTGCAGCTGTATGAACAAAACATCACGAGGTTAGAAAAAAAATCGTATTTTTAAAATTAGTAATCAAGTTCATGAGGTACCATGAAACATAAAAAACGTCTATGATGGCTATACCAACAATACATTCAAACTTAGAAACCAAACCATTTTCAACAATATATAATTATTTAAATAAAAAAAAGTAAACACAAATCCATCAAATTGATGCAATATCCACAATAATCAGTTATAAAGGAAAATATTAATTATTTGGGAAACATAAGCCAGATTAGATCCGAGAACACCAATTAGATTTGTAAATAAACAATTTTAATACACAAATCCAATACAAAAGCAATACCATGAAGCAATTGGAATGACATAGATAACAGTGACAACGGCGATGGTGCGGTGGTTGTGATAGAAGTGACGGTAGCGATGGTGCCTTCAACAGCGATGCCAACGTTTATAGTTTAACGAATCAACCACAAACCCTAATTTTGGGCCAGATCTTAATTCGAGCCTTGTATCTAGATAATAAAACCCTAATATCTTAACCTCCCTTTTCTCTTAAACAACCGCCATTCTTATCTTCATCATGGATTCCTCCTTTTTTGCTTTCTTTGTGAAATACGACTGAAGAAGATCCCTTGAATAAAACGTTACAGAGAATAGATGAATAAAAATGATTATATTAGAAGCTTGTTGAAAGAGTGTGATAAGACCTACTGAGAAACAGAAAATATTACTCCGTAAAAAGATTTTATTTTAATTTAAAATTATAAATTATAATTAAAATTGTTAATGACATCACGTAAGGTGTCTAGATTTTTTTGTTTTTTATTTTTATTTTTTTTAACAAAGAAAATAGGTTAATTATGATGTCATCATTTTACAGATTTAATGACCCGTAGAATTACGGGTTTGTATAAACGAAACTGTTTAATGATATATTTTAAGTATTAAGTGATTTTTTCTTAAACTTACTAATCCTTATTTATGACATATCATGTGAGAGATTTATATGATCTAATAGATATAAAGATATGAAAAAACCTAATAAAAAAAGATTATAGAAAACATACACTATTATACCATTATTTAAAAAGAAACATGATAACATAATTAAAAAAAAAAATTAAAGTGACCCCTTATATAAGTTCATAAATAAGAGTTCTAAGTGAAAAAATAACTTTATCTCAATGATTATGTATCTTGCTATCACTTTATAAACTCCATAAGCTTCCATCAAAAACTTTGCAAAACCAAAATCAACAAGCTTGTATACACCATTCTCCATATTCATTGTGTGAATCAATAACCAAAACATATATGAATATCTGAGCCCATTAAATCTAACATAAAGGATATAGAGTAGAAAATTCAAGGATATAAACATAAATATTATATTATGTAGTAGACAATTCAAATGCTATAAATCTAAAAAAAATGCATAAATAGAATCGAACTTATCATCGAAAATAATAATTAACCACTTACCTCAAATCTGAAGTTTTCACTCGCACTGCTAGATTGATATTGCAGCTTCTTCGTTGTATCTTCTTTAAATTAAATTTAGGGTACAATTATTTCAGAACTCAATTTTATCTTTATAGGATTAATCTCTAATCTTAAAAAAAAAAAAAAAAAAAAAAAAAAAAAAAATCCTTTTGAGTCAACCACAACCACAACCCATATCAAACACAATATTGATAACAACAAAAACTTAAAGATATAATATTAAAAAATCAATAAAAAGAAACCCTAAAATTAAAATTGAACCATAAACTTACAGATTCGTATATAAAACCCATGATGCTTGAATCCAGTGTCGAATCTTTCTAAACCATATAACCTTAACATTACAAAAATTATATGTCAAAATCAAAAAACACAAATTGTAAAGTGAAACCTAAAATTGTTAAATTGTAAATGATGTTACCTGAAGAAACAATAAAGTTGCAGAATGACGAGGAACGGAATATGGGGATCCTAGAATGCTCAGAGAAATGAAGTAAAACATATTACATATTGATGTTTTTATTTTGAATTCAAACCCTTCAAATCGTCAGAATCGCAATAATTAATTGGAGAAGATGAGTAATCTAAAATTGTGTAGCTTGAGGCCGGTTTGTGATAGATCTCTAGCATGAGTATATTAGGGTTTAATTGGAAAAGGATTTGGATTTTATACTCCTTATTCTATTAAAGATTTAATAATAATATTTATTTATTTAATTAATTAGTGTTAATGACATCTTTAATATGACTTAAATTTTTTCTTTTTCTTTTTGAATTATTTTTTACATTGATAAATTTTTTTTTTATGACATTATCATTTTAGAGTTTTATTAGAATCTATAGATAGATAAATACCTTCCACTAAAACCAAAGTTTATAAATAGTGACCTTTTAAAGATTTTCAATTTAACACTAAACTTTTAAACTTTTATAATCCAACCACCTTTACTAAAATCCAAACTCTACAAAACAAAAACTTATCAACGTTTACAATTAACACTAAACTTTTAAACTTTTATAATCCAACCACCTTTACTAAAGCACAAACTTGATAAAACAAAAACTTTTCAAGATTTACAATTTAACACAAAACTTTTTTACTTTTTCAATCCAACCACCTCTACTAAACTTTTACGAGTAACTTTTTAACTTCTTCAAGATTTACAATTCAACACTAAAGTTTTATATATACAATCTAACACAAAACTTTCATTCATTACAAATCAACTAGATAACTTTTCACCTTTTAATAACTACTCATTTATTATTATTATTATTATTATTATTATTATTATTATTATTATTATTATTATTATTATTATTATTATTATTATTATTATTATTATTATTATTATTATTATAACCAATCGTCGATATACGTCTTACTTTATTGATGAGCATTTGAGTTCTTCCTCTCGACAAAACAGAAACTAAAACACGAAAATGATGTATAGTTACTTTCTCATTTATTACAAATTAACCACATACCTTTTCACTTATTACATATCAATCATAATTATTACTGCTTGATTTTTCTAAATAATATTGTTGTTGTATTTATTTATATAATTGTTATTATTGTCTTTTTAAAGATTGTTTTTTTCGGGCAAATTCCATAAAAAGATAACATATTATATCAATTTTCCTATTTTCGCTAATATATTCATCTCGCTATAAAAAAAAGAATCATTATTCAAAAGTTAATCTAAAAGAGGGGTGTCGTTAATTTTCTCACTTAAATGTCAACTTTGCATAACATGTCAAGTCCTTTATCGATCAACGTTTTCAAATCGCGATTTCAACGCACGTTTTCGATGGGTGATTTCGACATGCGTTTTCGAGGCGTGTTTTTTTGTGACGCCCCGTACAAAATCAACGTGTACGGATCATCAACAACAGGATCTTTACACGGTTACAACACTATATGCTGTTTTAAAACAAAGTTTACATTCATGAAAAGGTAACATTTTTACCAACGTCAAATGTTTTACAAAAGATGACGTCTTTACCAACGTCAAATGTTTTACAAAAGATTACATCTTTACCAACGTCAAATGTTTTACAAGGATAACGTGCTTCTACGAATAGAAAGCATTAACATAAGTACGTGACACAAAAGTCATTACAAAACCATTGTTTAAATGTAGCATAAGTTGTGAATGCAAAGTAAAAGTTCCATGATCGAGACATCTCTAAACAATGCAACAGAAGTCTAACACAGCGAGTTTGTAATAGCAAGTCCATAACATCAAGACTATAACAGCAAGTCTAATAGCAGAAGCAACAACGTCTAAGCACCTGAGAAATACATGTTTTAAAAAGTCAACACGAATGTTGGTGAGCTATAGTTTGATTATAAACAACAATGTAATGTAGACCACGAGATTTCAGTGCTTCAACCAGCATTTCAAATCAGTATTTCAAATCAGTATGATAAGGTATATGTTTGTTCGTGGGCACCCGATAACTAACTTAACGTAAAATAAATATCACCCGCTAAAAGTACACTTGGCGAGTGCGTATGTTCTCGAAGTATTAGACACCCGTTAAATGCTAGCGCAACTAGCCCGAGTGGGGATGTCAAACCCTATGGATCCATATCTAAGATTCGCGTCTACCGGTTCAAAAACCAATAGTTAAACGTTACCGAGCTAAGGGGAATCTTTGTGCCGTTATATCACCCACACATATATAAAGTTTAAGTACTCGTGTCTAGTATGTAAAACATAAAAAGCGCATGTATTCTCAGTCCTAAAAATAGTTAAAGTAAAAAGGGAGCTATAACTCACGGTGAATGTGCGGTAAAATCGATACGCAAATGTAAGCAAGCAGTAAGTTATTCCAAATAAGTAAGTTGGTCGATCCAAAAGGTCCTCAACCTAAGTCAATGGTTACTAAGTCAGTAAATTGTCCCCAAAGGTTTAAAAGTAAATAAGTTAAGTCTTAAGTATCATCATCATCATCATCATCGTCATTCGTAGAAGGTAAAGCAAGTTTTCAACAGAAATAGAGATCGAAACGAATAGCTGAATTCGTACAGTTGTTACTACCTCTATACAAACTGAAATGACGCGCGGTCAGTGGCCAAGGCTCCGTTTGTGAGTCCTCTAACCGCTTTCCGAAAATCAGATCCTAACTCGATGTCGTTTGATCGTGACAACGGTCAAAGCGCGAGTAGGTCAGAAATTTAGCACTTCATTACAAAGACGTAGTAAACTTTCGAAGGTTATAAATCCTAAATAGTATATCGGATTTAGGAGAGTCTTAAACGAAAAGTCATCTACTCGAACTGTACTATCTGAAAATTAACTTTTCAGAAGTCCTAGGAGTCTGATCAGACCTCAAAAAATAGAAACAAGTGCTCCGGTGGGTTTCTTGGTGCTTGATGCTTATCATGGTTCTCATCCTTGATGCATATAAGCCTCAAGTGTACAACTCTTTGATGTTTTAGCATCATTTTGTCCAAGTTTTAACCATTGACACACAACTAAAAGTAAAAGCTAACTTTCTACAAGTTTTGAACATCAAGGTTGTCTCTTTATTGTATAAACACAATAAAGCTTCAACCTTTGTCCTTTTGATACAAGTTTATGCATCTTCATCATATGAGATGATGAAGACTTGTTTTTTATCACCATAAAAATCATAAAAAGGTTCCAAGTAAGTGAGATCTACAATAATAACTTAGATCTCAAGTGTTAAGAAACCCAAAGCTAGAATGCTTGGATCTTTACAAGATTAATGAGACCATAAACTAGAAAGCTAAGATCTAGTAAAAGTAATGAGATCATAAACTAAAAAGCTTAGATCTTCAATAAAATAATGAAACCCTAAGCTAGAAAGCTTGGATCCTTAATGTTCTTGAAGATCCTTAAAGCAAAAAGCTAGATCTACAAGTTACATGAAGATCATAAACACAAGTTTTGATCTTTTAACAAAATAAAGTGATCTTAAGCTTCAAAACTTAGATCCAACAAAGTAATGAAGATTCAAAGCTAAAAAGCTTGAATCTTTCATGTTCTTGAAGATTTCAAATCAAAGTTTGAATCTACAAGATGTAACAAGATCAAAAAGCTAAAAAGCTTGATCCTTTGATGATGATGATGTCGAAATTAAAGAAGAAAAAGAAGAAGAAATAAAATTCAAGAACTTACAATTTTAGTGTGAGAAAGACTAGAGAGAAAATTAGAGAGCAAGTGTGTGTAAAAATGAGAATGAGATCAAGTGTGAAATGGATGAATGAGGCTTGATATTTATAGTGGTGGAGGTGGTGGTTTGGCCGTAGCTTTTGGGGGACAAGGGGGAGACAAACTTTGCTTTTTGCATGGTGGTGGTCTAAAGGTGGTGCTTGTTGTTGGGATCCCATGCAACATGTGTAGTAATGGTTAACAAAAATGCTAGTATGTTGGCTCATCTAAATGGGTTTTTGTCTTTCATTTTAATGAGTCATAATTCCATTATAATTGGGCTAACTTAAAAGTCCATTAGCTAGAGTAGGGTGGGCTTAAGTCCATTAAGGTAAAGAGTCTATTAAGACTAACTAGTGTGCTTTAGTAAATTACTAAGCGTAATTAAGCAACCAATAAGCCAAGTAGTTGACATTAGAAAATAACAATTAGTATTACATAGTCATAATATTCCAATTATGACAAAAGTTAAACGTGTACAAAGTACGTAGCTCGTTCAAAACGACAAGTGACACTAACAGTCGTAAAAGCATTCGGGGATCAAGTTAAGTGATTACGCACTTAACAACACGTTGTAAGATACTAACGAAAGTAATTAATCATGAATAAAGATCCCAGAGTATAAACTAGCTCAGTACGCACATATACGCAGATTCGCGAAAGTATAGAGCACAAAAATATAAGTCGAAAAATTCGGGTCGTTACATTACCCACCCGTTAAAGAAAATTTTGTCCTGAAATTTTGAGGAGTGACTAACAACGGTACCGAATTTGAAAAAGAAGGAGCGTATCAAAATTCGGAGAGACTCGTGGGCTCAGAAGTGAGCTATTTACCTTGAAAGGTACTTGTGCATATAAAAGTAAGAATAGGTATATGCCATTAATTAAGTCTCTTGACCTTAAGATCAACAAATTGATCTCGTTTCTTGTTAACATGAATATGTCATCTGAATATATACCTACAAATGGAAAGATAATGTTTTTAGCCTTACAGGCATCTTCAGTAAGCTGGATGCAGAAATGCATCATGAATGTTACCAAACTCATCTAAAACATTGAGCGCTCATGTCGCAATATAAAGTTGACCGATAGAATGGAAAACTTGGTGATCACAATCATGCGATTTAATGTCTGGATAGTGTTAGCCACGGATTTTACTAACCCCTTAATTTCGGAAGGAGACCATAGGCATAAAGAACCCGATATTTAGGAAACGTTTTGTGACGCCCCGTACAAAACCATCGTGTACGGTTCATCAACAACATGATCATTACAAAGTCAAACACTATATGCTGTTTGAAAACCAGTTTTGCATTCATAAAAAGATAGCGTTTTACAAAAGATAACATGCTTCCTATGAATAGAAGCATTAACATAAGTATGTGACCCAAAGGTCGTTACAAAGCCATTGTTTGAAAATAACATAAGTTACGAATGCAAAATAAAAGTTTCATGATTGAGACATCTCTAAGTAATGCAGCGGAAATCTAACCCAGCAGGTCCATAACAGCAAGTCTATAACACCAAGACAGCAAGTCTAACAGCGGAAACAACATCGTCTAAGCACCTGAGAAATACACGCTTAAAAGTCAACACGAATGTTGGTGAGCTATAGTTTGTAATCAGTAGAGTAATGTAGACCACGAGATTTTAGTGCTTTAATCAGCAGTTTAAATCAGTATGAAAAGTATATGCTTAACCGTGGGCACCCGGTAACTAGACTTAACGTACGTATATCACCCCCTAAAAGTGCACTTGGCGAGTGCGTTTGTCCTCGAAGTATTAAATTCCCATTGTCTGCTAGCGCGACTAGCCCGAGTGGGGTTGTCAAACCCTATGGATCTATATCTAAGATTCGCGTTCACGGTTAGGAAACCAATGAATAAACGTTACCGAGCTAAGGGGAATCTTTGTGACGTTATGTTACCCACACATATATAAAGTTTAAGTACTCGTGTCTAGTATATAAAATGTAAAAATCGCATGTATTCTCAGCCCCAAAAATAGTTAAAGTAAAAAGGGATGCTATAACTCACAGTGAATAGGCAGTAAAAGTTGATATGAAACGTATGCAGGTAGTAAGTCGGTCTGAAAGGTCGTCAACCTAAGTCAAAGGTCACTAGGTCAGTATGTTGTCCCCATAAGTTTAAAAGTGCATATATTAAGTAAAAGTGTCATCATCATCATCATCATCATCATCATCATCATTATTCATCAAAGCTAAGGTAAGTTTAACAAGAATAGAGATCGAAACAAAAGGCTGACTTTGGACAGATGTTACGACCTCTATACAAATCGAAAAGACGGGTAGTCAGTGGCCAAGGCTCCGTATGTGAGTCCTCTAACCGCTGACCAATTTTCAGAACCTAACTAGTCTTCGTTTGACCGTGGCTATGGTTTAAGTGCGAGTAGGTCAGAAATTTCAGCATAACGTTACAAAGGCGTAGTACTTTTCGGAAGGCTATAAATCCTAAACCGTATATCGGATTTATTCGAGGACTAAACGAAAAGTCATCTACTCGAAACGGACTATCTGAAAATCAAATTTCTAGAAGCCCAGAGTGTCTGATCAGACCCCGAAAAATAGTAAACAAGTGCTCCGGTGGGATTCTTAGTGCTTGATGCTCATCACGGTTCTCATCCTTGATGCTTGTAGCTTCAAGTGTACAACTCATTGATGTGTTATCATCACTTTGACCAAGATTCAACCATCAACACACAATATGTTAAGACCAAGTAAGAATACAACTCACTTAAGAGTTTTAGAAGGATGATGAACCAAGGTTACATCATATTCTTAGTCTTAACACAAATACAAGTTCTATTTACAACTAAAGCTACAAACTTTCCTTCAATCAAACAAGTATGAACACAAACTTGATCAAACAAAGTAGTGGAACCCTAAGCTAGAGAGCTTGGATCCTTTTCACACAAGTTATGAGATTACAAAACTAGAAAGCTTGAATCTTTGGTGTTCTTGAAGTTCTTGAAGCATAAAGCTTAGATCTTCAAGTTACATGAAGATCATAAACACAAGTTTTGATCTTTATAACAAAATAATGAGATCATAAGTTATAAAACTTAGATCCAGCAAAAGAATGAAGATTCAAAGCTATAAAGCTTGAATCTTGATTGTTCTTGAAGATCCTTGAAGCATGAAGCTAGATCTTCAAGTTACATGAAGATTACAAACACAAGTTTGAATCTTTACAATAAAATACAAAGATTATAAGCTAAAAGATTTAGATCTAACAAAGTAAGTGAAGATTCAAAGCTATAAAGCTTGAATCTTCCATGTTCTTGAAGGATTCAAATCCAAGTTTGAATCTACAAGATATAACAAGATCTAAAAGCTAAAGAGCTAGACCCTTTGATGATGATGATGTCGTGAATGAGAAGGGAAGAAGAAGAAGAAGAAGAAGAAAGTTTAAAACTTACACTTTTTAGAGTGAGAAAGACTAGAGAGAGAATTAGAGAGTAAGTGTGTGTAATTTGTGAATGAGATAAAATGTAAAATGGGTGAGGTTTGTGTGGTATTTATAGGGGGAGGGGTGGTGTGGCAGTGGGGTTGGGGGGAGATAAGAGGGGGGGGGACAACTTTTGCTTTTTGGTTAATGGTTGTCTAAATTTGGTGCTTATGCTGGGATCCCATGCAACAATTGTGATTATGGTTAACAAAAATGCTAGCATGTTCCCTCTAATAAATGGGCATTTGTCTTACATTAATATGAGTCACTAACTTATTAAAATTGGGCTAATTAAATAGTCCACTAGCTAGTGTAAGGTGAGCTAAATTCCAACAAGGTAGAAAGCCAACAAGAATAACTAGTGTGTTCCAGTAAATTACTAAGCGTAATTAAGCATCCAAAAACCCAAGTAATTGTTATTATAAAATAACAATTAGTATTTCATAGTCATAATATTCCGATTATGACCAAATTTAAACGTTTACCGACAAACATAGCTCGTTCTAAACGTTAAGTGACACTAACGGTCATAAAGGCTTCCGGGGATCAAGTTAAGTAACCTACGTACATAATGACACGCTTTAACATATAAACGAAAGTAATCCACATGTAGTAAGATCCCAGAGTGTAATATGGCACAGTACGCACAAATACGCAGTTTCGTGAAAGCACAAAGCACAAAGCACAAAAGCAAGTCAAAAAAGTCGGGTCGTTACACGTTTCATTTGAATAAATGAATTGAAATTTTAGCTGAGAGTGACTAATCAGACTTACATGCAATGCAAGCCATAATTATTTATAGTGTCTTTAGGGCGGTCTAAATGAACAATGAAGGATATCACCCAGTTTACCATACTGTATGTGATCTTATCCTTGGATGGAATGAAAGCACAGTTCCATACTGTAACTATATGCTTTCAGTTACATGCTTAGGTGGGTTAACATCGACTAGAACAACACAAGTTGTAACCAACGAAGGCAGAAATATATAGAATAACCACATCAGTGTTATAGATGTTTTAAGCACTCACTTCCAAGAGGATAACAAGATTCATAGATTTTTAAAGTATTTTACATTTCATTTCCGAAAAAAAATCGAACGAAAGGTGTGATCTTTGAATGAGAGTGAACTCTTCGTACAACAAGCAAGTTGATCTAAATTTATCCTTATACTTAAGGGGATGCACGGATGAGAAGATACGTGAACCCTTGGTCATAAAGAATGGTTAACTCCAAGTGAAAAGAATCTAAAAAAGGATTTATTGTAACTCAACATACTGGATCATACTGGATAATTAGCCGTGAAATATTGGGAGTAGAAACCCACCTAGTGCCTTTCCTACAATAGGGTGACCACTGAGTGTACCTCAGAAAACTGATTTATCGGCCCGCGTTTTTGCCATGTATAACCTTAAAAGGAACATTTTATGAGCGCAAAGACTTCCTAACAAATTTTATAAGACTGCCATCCAAAGTGGCTCAATAGTTTTTAACAAAGATCTTAATGGTAAGCTTCATCCCTAAATGAGGGACGAGAAGAAATGTGATCCATACATGGTGTAGACTAATACGAAAACCTTTAATAAAACCAACCAAGGAAGTTTTGAAAACCCTTTAAACGTTTGATGTGACAACATAAACGGAACAAAGTTCCTAGTAAATTTAGAATTATATACAACGTGTACCATTTTGCACAAAACTATCTGACTTAAGTTAAACAACACAATAAGTAAGCGATTTTTAAATAATTTGAAGGTATAACTTAGTATGTACTAACCAAAATAAGTAAAGGTAAATTTATTAACTTAATTATATACATACATATATGATTTATAAATCGCATAAGTGACAGAAAAATTTTATTACTTTCATTTGTCCATAAATCTTGTGAGGACCGCACAAATAAACAACGTGTAAAAATTTTGAACGAATTTCACTAGAATGATGGAGGGATCCTCAGTGGCGGATCATGTGAACGAATTTAATTTGATTTTAACCCGGTTAAAATCGGTTGATATTCAATTTGATGATGAGCTACAAGCGCTATTTTTACTATCTTCATTGCCCGATAGTTGGTCAAGTTTAGTGACGGCGGTTAGTGGTTCATCCGAAACTACTAAACTCACTTTTGAAGGAATCCGTGATTTGATTCTTAGCGAAGGTATTCGTAGGAAAGATTCGAATAGGAGTTAGGGTTCGGTTCTAAGTGTTAGTCGGGGAAAAGCTAAGTCGCGAAGTATGTCAAGGAGCAAGAGTGTGGTGTGTTGGAATTGTCAACAAGTAGGTCACTATAGGTCGAAGTGCCCGAGTTTAGTGTCGGGTGGGAGTTCAACGAATGCGGTGATCGAAGATGCGTTGTTGTGCCAAGAAGAGGTTCTTGACGAATCTTGGGTTTTAGATTCGGGTGCCTCGTTTCATGCTACCCCATACATGAACGAGATGGTAAATTTCAAGTCGTATTCCGGTAAGGTTCGCGTCGCGAACGGGAGTATACTTGATGTTGTGGGTATTGGTGATCTAATGGTTAAACATACTTGGATCTTGAAGAACGTGAGGTTCATTCCAAAGCTCAAGAGTAGGTTAATCTCGATTGGGCAGTTGGATAATGATAAGTGTCATGTCCTATTTGGAGATCAAAGGTGGAAGGTGTTTAATGGAGGTCATGTGGTTGCTCGCGGGTATAAGAGGGGAGCCAAGTATATGGTTGAAGAAGGGCTAGGTGATTTTGGTGGTGTTAAAATTCCTAGTATGCTAATGCTTTCCGGGTTTGTTGAGGGATCTTGTTTGAGTGGGAGCTCAAGGGAAGTCGAAGCTAGTGAAGATTCAGGACGAATTGGTTATACTAGAGCTTTCGTTACTTCAGGTAGATCTTCTTCAATGGCAACTTTGTTGCAATCGGCCGAAGAAGATGAACAAGAGATTTTCATGAGAGTCACTGTTAAAGAAACATCTGTACAGTGGGAGTTGGCTCGTTTTGGAAAATCGGGTTTGTCAAAAGACGTGTGCGCGTATGTAGTAGGTGTTCCAATGGTGAAAGCAAAGGCGGTTATGTGGAAGATCAAGGGTGTGAATGCATTCTCACACGGTTGCCTTGATGGCATTGTCCACATGTTTGATCTACCGGGTGGTTTATTCTATGTTGGAAAGATAAATCGGGTGGATGTTATTGTGTACGGGTGGATCGCTTGGGCGATGGGGTTAATTGAGTCGGGTCGGACTCAAACGACCCGTTATCTCCTAGTGTAAGGAGATATGTGTCAAATCCAAAGAGTTGTTGTTGTTTGTGTTTTATTTTCCCAAGCAAGTAACATGGTGATCAAATTATAGCTCAACGGAAGGAGGTGTAATTAGTAGGTCAAAGTTGTTATTGTGGGTTAATAATGTTTGAAGTCTAACAAGTAGCATTGAAGACCTTATATCGAAAGTCTACTCATCCGTGAGTTGAGGTGCGTGTTCTAAACGGTAATTGGAGGACCCAAATGGCGTTTGGCGGTGTGTAAATGGTATTTAATGTTCTTGGTTAGATTAGGCGAGTTTACGAAGATTGAGTTTGTTAAAAGTCTTCAAGTGGGAGATTTGTTGAGGTGTGGAGACATTTAAACAAAAGCTGGAAAAAAAAGAGTCACTAAAAACTGTTTAAAAGTATGAAACAGAGCAAAACAGTGCAAAAACAGAGAAAAATGATGGTACGCGGTGATGGTGTGCGGCGCGCACCCTGCGCGCACTAGGTGAAACTTGATCAGAAGGTTTGCTCGAAGAATCAAGAGTGCACGGCGCGCACGTTTAAGTGTGCACGGCGCGCACGTTGTCTGGCAGTGAGCTGTCAGCATGTTGATCAACTTTTGCACATGGGATCCGTATTTGGTTGTCCAAGTTGTTACTTTAGGTTCATGTGGGCTACTTTACACCTTGTTTTAGAGCTGTGATCATGCTAATACAAGGGTGTAAAGAGGATCAAGATGGCTAGTTGATGATTACTTGAAGCATGCTTATGTATTCTTGTTCTCCTATAAATGTTCCTGATTATAACTCATTGTAAACTCACCACCACGAAATTTAATCAATAAGAACACTCTTTGGTTGGCCGTGGACTAAAGCAATCACAAACGATTGCATATAACCACGTTAAATTCCCGTGTTTTTATCATTCTTGCTTGTGTTACGATTATCACTATATTTTTCGTTTGTTGGAAGTGGGTTAGATAACTTGGGTTATCTTGTCTTGTTTGGGCTCACCTAATCGGGTTTCCTAACAAGTGTTATCAAGAGCTCTCGGGTTTACGAGTATTCGGGAACAATGGCGGAAAAGAGTGATGTGAAGATCGATCGGTTTGATGGAACCGACTTTAGTTTTTGGAAGATGCAAATGGAAGATATGCTCTATCAAAAGAAGCTTTACCAACCCTTGAAGGGTGTTAAGCCGGAGGGAATGGATCAAGGCGAGTGGGAATTGTTGGATAGGCGAGCCCTAGGAGTTGTTCGGCTTTCTCTGGCCAAGAATGTCGCTTACAACATTGTGGGTGAAACCACAAAGGAGGGATTGATTACGGCTTTATCTAACATGTATGAAAAGCCATCCGCTTTGAACAAGGTTTTCCTAGTTAGGCAATTGGTGAACACTAGAATGATGGAGGGATCCTCGGTGGCGGATCATGTGAACGAATTTAATTTGATTTTAACCAGGTTAAAATCGGTTGATATTAAATTTGATGATGAGCTACAAGCGCTATTTTTACTATCTTCATTGCCCGATAGTTGGTCAAGTTTAGTGACGGCGGTTAGTGGTTCATCCGGAACTACTAAACTCACTTTTGAAGGAATCCGTGATTTGATTCTTAGCGAAGGTATTCGTAGGAAAGATTCGAATAGGAGTTCGGGTTCGGTTCTAAGTGTTAGTCGGGGAAAAGCTAAGTCGCGAAGTATGTCAACGAGCAAGAGTGTGGTGTGTTGGAATTGTCAACAAGTAGGTCACTATAGGTCGAAGTGCCCGAGTTTAGTGTCGGGTGGGAGTTCAACGAATGCGGTGATCGAAGATGCGTTGTTGTGCCAAGAAGAGGTTCTTGACGAATCTTGGGTTTTAGATTCGGATGCCTCATTTCATGCTACCCCATACATGAACGAGATGGTAAATTGTTAGGAAGAGGGGATCGCCTGGACGTTGGGAGATATAAATTTGAGAGAAAAACAACTCTATTACTCACAAGAATAGATTTATAGAGTATTACAAAAATCTTAAAAAAAACTCTCAAGCTCACACACACTCTCTAGGTTGTGATTACACTTCTCTGAATGATTTGGGATGATTTACAATTTAGGTTTGCACCTCTATTTATAGTAAAAATTCTATTACGGTGGAAGGGTGTGAACGGAGATGGTGGGCGGCCGTCATCGTGTTCATCTTTGCTTCTTCTACATGGTGTTCAAAGAAGGCTACTTTGAACATCTAGAAGGTGAGCTTCTAGATTGTAGGCTGGAAACTTTCAATTCTCCCCCTCCAGCCGAATCCACGAACATTCCAGTTATGTCTCTGCATAACTCCAACTTCTCTCGAGTCACCACCTTTGTTAACATATCCGCAGGATTCTCCTTTGTATGGATCTTCACTAGTCTCAACAGTTGTCGATTAATTACCTCGCGTATCCAATGATAGCGAATATCAATATGTTTTGTACGGGAATGGTACATGGAGTTCTTGCTCAAATCTAGAGCACTCTGACTGTCACAATGTACCTTGTACTCCTTTTGCTTGATTCCAAATTCTTGGAGATAACGCTTTAACCACAACATTTCTTTTCCAGCTTCTGCGGCAGCAATATACTCTGCTTCAGTTGTGGATAATGCAACACACCTCTGTAGTCTTGACTGCCATGAAACAGCTCCCCCTGCAAAAGTGTAAATGAATCCTGAAGTAGATTTCCTACTATCAGGATCTCCAGCCATATCCGCATCTGTATAGCCTTCCAAGATTGGATCAGCTCTCCCGTAACAAAGACATAGATTCTTTGTACCTTTAAGATATATGAGAATCCATTTTACTTCATCCCAATGCTCTTTCCCGGGGTTCGAGAGAAAACGACTCACCGTTCCCACTGCATGAGCAATATCGGGCCTTGTACACACCATCGCATACATCAAACTTCCAACTGCTGAGGAATATGGTACTGACGACATCTCCCCGATCTCTTCCTTGGATGAGGGACAAGAACTCTTGCTTAACTTGAAATGGTTAGCTAATGGAATGCTAACAGGTTTGGCATTGTTCATATTAAAACGTGAAAGCACTCGTTCAATATACTTCTCCTGAGATAGCCATAACCTTTTATTCTTCCTATCTCGGGTTATCTGCATTCCCAAAATCTGTTGAGCCTATCCTAAGTCTTTCATGTCAAAAGACTTAGAGAGTTCCTTCTTCAGCTGGTTGGTCTTCGTTACGTCTTTTCCTACGATCAAAATATCGTCTACATAAAGTAGAAGAGCAACGAAATCTCCTTCAGAAAACTTCTGAATGTAGACACACTCATCTGATGCAGTTTTCTTGTACCCGTGACTCACCATGCACGAGTCAAACTTCTTGTACCACTGCCTAGGTGCCTGCTTTAAACCGTACAAACTTTTCTTCAGCTTGCTTACGAGATTATCTCCTGAAACCTCAAAACCTTCTGGCTGCTCCATGTAAATTTCTTCATGTAAATCTCCATGAAGAAAAGCTGTCTTTACATCCATCTGTTCAAGCTCCAAGTTCATACTTGCGACCAATCCAAGTATAACTCTAATTGAAGTCATCTTGACTACTGGTGAAAATATCTCGTCAAAATCAATCCCTTTCTTCTGTTGGAATCCTTTGACTACAAGTCGTGCTTTGTATTTCACCACTTTTCCACTACCATCCTTTTTCAGCTTGAACACCCATTTATTTTTCAGTGCCTTCTTCCCGCGTGGAAGTTCTACAATCTCATAAGTTTGATTTTTCTGCAAAGAATCCATCTCATCCTGCATTGCGAGCAACCATTTTTCTTTATCCTTATGAGTTACTGCTTCATGAAAACTCTCCGGTTCTCCATCTTCAGTAAGTAGAAGGTACTCGGATTCTGGATATCTACTCGATGGAATCCGACCTCGTTCAGATCTACGAACTTCTGGAACATTCTGAGGAGATCCACCATCATCTTGACCTTGTGATGGTGCTGGAACGTCTGGCAGATGGGGTTGTGGCTCCCCCTGCTCAGCACCGTCATTTTCCTCATTATCTTCTACTTCTGGCATTTCTTCTTGCACTGAAAATTCATTTCTCATGAATGATTCCGTTGTTGCCTCTGGCACCTGAGCAGCAACATTTGACTTATGAGATATTGTGGGTTTTTCAATATCTTCTATTGTCTGGCTTTCATGGAACACCACATCCCTACTTCTGATCACCTTTTTCTCCTTCGGATCCCATAATCTGTATCCAAATTCTTCATCTCCATAGCCTATGAATATGCATGGAGTGGTCCTTGCATCCAGCTTCTGCCTGAGCTCCTTGGATACATGTGCGTACGCCAAACATCCAAATACTCTTAAGTGAGAGTATGATGGATCCTTTCCAGACCAAAGTTTCTCCGGAACTTCAAAATTCAGTGGTACTGATGGAGATCGGTTGATCAAATAACAAGCGGCTCTGACTGCTTCTCCCCAAAATGGCTTTGGCAGCTTAGCCATACTGAGCATGCTCCGAACACGTTCCATGATTGTTTGGTTCATTCTTTCTGCTATACCATTATGTTGAGGGGTACGTGGGACCGTCTTCTCATGTCGGATGCCATATGATCTGCAATAGGCATCGAACTGTCTGGAAGAGTATTCACCGCCGTTGTCGGATCGAAGACACTTTAACTTCTTTCCTGTCTCACGTTCTACCATGACATGGAACTGTTTGAAGTAATCGAACACCTGGTCCTTCGTCCGTAAGAAATATACCCACACCTTTCGAGAAGTATCATCGATAAACGTCAGAAAGTATCGATTGCCGCCAATTGATTCAACCTCCAAGGGACCGCAAACATCAGAGTGTACCAGACTGAGTAACTCTGATTTTTTCGTTGAAGAGGAATTAAACGAGACTCTATGCTGCTTACCAAACAGACAATGATTGCAAGAATCTAGTGCAGCATCCTTGTCTACATTGATAAGCTCCTTCTTTATTAGGGTAGACAACCCTTTCTCACTCATGTGACCGAGTCTCTGGTGCCATAAATTTTGTGAAGCCTCCTTTTCTGCAACATTAATACTGTCTGTGCAGATCTTCACATGAGTCTTGTACAGTGTGCCACAAATGTGTCCTCGAGTGACTATCATAGCGCCTCTTGACAATTTCCATGTGCCTTTACTGAAATGACTATCATAGCCCTGTTTGTCGAGAGCTATCCCAGAAAGTAAATTCAGCCGAAGATCTGGCACATGGCGGACATCCTTCAGAGTGATTGTGCTCCCAGAACTTGTCTTTATCCTGACATCTCCAATTCCGACAATCTCAGCGGAACTGGAATTTCCCATCTTCACAACTCCAAAGTCACCAGCTTTGTATGTTGTGAAGTATTCCTTGTATGGAGTCACGTGGTAGGAAGCTGCAGTATCTACCACCCATTCTGTTTCTTCTCGTGAGACGTGAAGGCATGTCTCATCATGGGTTGAACAATAAGCTACATCACCAGAGATAGTCACTAATGTTTCTCCACCCTTATTCTTCGGATGTGAACTGTTTTGATCTTGTTCCTCTTTTAATCTATAGCAGTTCTTCTTCATATGTCCCTCTAATCCACAATGATGGCATTTATATGTTGGTTTTCTGCCATCAGCTGACCTGCCCCTGCTCTTTCTTCTGCCTCTCCATTTATTTTTGCTACTCATTCGCTGTCTCCCCCGATTCTCTGTGACAAAGGCATGGGTCTGATCTGTGCCCATGTCTTTTCTCCTTGCCTCTTCACTGAATAGGGCATCCTTGACCATTGACATGGTAAGTTTGCCATTCGGGGCTGAGTTGCTGAGTGTTACTACCAGCGTTTCCCAACTATCGGGAAGGGAACTAATTAGCAGTAGCGCCTGAACTTCATCGCCAAGCGGCATCTCTACAGACGATAACTGGTTGACCAAGCTCTGGAACTCACTGGTATGCTCGGCAACTGAAGTTCCACTTTTGAGCTTCATGTTGACTAAACGCCTCATCAGCAGGGCTTTATTCCGAGCAGTCTTTGCCTGGTACATGTCCTCCAACTTTTTCCAGAGGACATATGCGTCTGTCTCTTGTGCAACATGGTGGAAGACACTATGATCAATCCATTGACGGATCTGACCAATACTTTTTCGGTTTGATTTCTTCCACTCTTTCTCTTTGGCAGAATCAGGGTTTATACCCTTCAATTCAATAGGATCGAACAAATCCTTACAGCTGAGGAGATCTTCCATTCGAGGTTTCCACAGCGTGTAGTTTGTGGCTGTGAGCATAATCATAGCTCCGAAAGATGATGTTGACTCTTCTGTGGACATTATCACCTTACAAATAATTTTTCAACAAAAACGGGGTTGAATTGTAGAAAATAGAGATCACCGTTACGTCCAGAACGGTTGAAAATGGTGGAATAGACACTTCACGGCTTAAATTCCACTTACGGGGCAAAATTATAATTTTTATAAACTTCAGGGACCAAGAATGAAATTCTGAAAATTTCAGGGACCAAATTGTAAAATTTCAGAATTGCTACAGTACCGCTACAGTACCGCTACAGTGACTTGATACAGTGCCGCCAGCTGCTATAGTGAATTGCTACAGTGATCGTCTTCTCCGGCAAAAATTCCGGCACCGGTCGTCTTCTCCGGCGAGATTCCGGCGAGTTGACCAAACTTTGACCGCGTTTTCTGGGCTCGTAATAACTCCGTTTAAGTCGCCGTTTTTTGCGTTGGACTCGGTTCGACGAGAGGAATCCAATGGTACACTCAAAATTGAATTTTGAGAAAACTTCCGAAAACCCAAAAACTCAACCAACGTCTCTAACCAAGCTCTTGATACCACTTGTTAGGAAGAGGGGATCGCCTGGACGTTGGGAGATATAAATTTGAGAGAAAAACAACTCTATTACTCACAAGAATAGATTTACAGAGTATTACAAAACTCTTAAAAAAAACTCTCAAGCTCACACACACTCTCTAGGTTGTGATTACACTTCTCTGAATGATTTGGGATGATTTACAATTGAGGTTTGCACCTCTATTTCTAGTAAAAATTCTATGGCGGTGGAAGGGTGTGAACGGAGATGGTGGGCGGCCGTCATCTTGTTCATCTTTGCTTCTTCTACATGGTGTTCAAAGAAGGCTAATTTGAACATCTAGAAGGTGAGCTTCTAGATTGTAGGCTGGAAACTTTCATAAATTTCAAGTCGTATTCCGGTAAGGTTCGAGTCGTGAACGGGAGTATACTTGATGTTGCGGCTATTGGTGATCTAATGGTTAAACATACTTGGATCTTGAAGAACGTGAGGTTCATTCCAAAGCTCAAGAGTAGGTTAATCTCGGTTGGGCAGTTGGATAATGATAAGTGTCATGTCCTATTTGGAGATCAAAGGTGGAAGGTGTTTAATGGAGGTCATGTGGTTGCTCGCGGGTATAAGAGGGGAGCCAAGTATATGGTTGAAGAAGGGCTAGGTGATTTTGGTGGTGTTAAAATTCCTTGTATGCTAATGCTTTTCGGGTTTGTTGAGGGATCTTGTTTGAGTGGGAGCTCAAGGGAAGTCAAAGCTAGTGAAGATTCAGGACGAATTGGTTATACTAGAGCTTTCGTTACTTCAGGTAGATCTTCTTCAATGGCAACTTTGTTGCAATCGGCCGAAGAAGATGAACAAGAGATTTTCATGAGAGTCACTGTTAAAGAAACATCTGTACAGTGGGAGTTGGCTCGTGGTGGAAAATCGGGTTTGTCAAAAGACGTGTGCGCGTATGTAGTCGGTGTTCCAATGGTGAAAGCAAAGGCGATTATGTGGAAGATCAAGGGTGTGAATGCATTCTCACACGGTTGCCTTGATGGCATTGTCCACATGTTTGATCTACCGGGTGGTTTATTCTATGTTGGAAAGATAAATCGGGTGGATGTTATTATGTACGGGTGGATCGCTTGGGCGATGGGGTTAATTGAGTCGGGTCGGACTCAAACGACCCGTTATCTCCTAGTGTAAGGAGATATGTGTCAAATCCAAAGAGTTGTTGTTGTTTGTGTTTTATTTTCCCAAGCAAGTAACATGGTGATCAAATTATAGCTCAACGGAAGGAGGTGTAATTAGTAGGTCAAAGTTGTTATTGTGGGATAATAATGTTTGAAGTCTAACAAGTAGCATTGAAGACCTTATATCGAAAGTCTACTCATCCGTGAGTTGAGGTGCGTGTTCTAAACGGTAATTGGAGGACCCAAATGGCGTTTGGCGGTGTGTAAATGGTATTTAATGTTCTTGGTTAGATTAGGCGAGTTTACGAAGATTGAGTTTGTTAAAAGTCTTCAAGTGGGAGATTTGTTGAGGTGTGGAGACATTTAAACAAAAGCTGGAAAAAAAAGAGTCACTAAAAACTGTTTAAAATGATGGTGCGCGGTGATGGTGCGCGGCGCGCACCCTGCGCGCACTAGGTGAAACTTGATCAGAAGGTTTGCTCGAAGAATCAAGAGTGCACGGCGCGCACGTTTAAGTGTGCACGGCGCGCACGTTGTCTGGCAGTGAGCTGTCAGCATGTTGATCAACTTTTGCACATGGGATCCGTATTTGGTTGTCCAAGTTGTCACTTTAGGTGCATGTGGGCTACTTTACAACTTGTTTTAGAGCTGTGATCATGCTAATACAAGGGTGTAAAGAGGATCAAGATGGCTAGTTGATGATTACTTGAAGCATGCTTATGTATTCTTGTTCTCCTATAAATGTTCCTGATTATAACTCATTGTAAACTCACCACCACGAAATTTAATCAATAAGAACACTCTTTGGTTGGCCGTGGACTAAAGCAATCACAAACGATTGCATATAACCACGTTAAATTCCCGTGTTTTTATCATTCTTGCTTGTGTTACGATTATCACTATATTTTTCGTTTGTTGGAAGTGGGTTAGATAACTTGGGTTATCTTGTCTTGTTTGGGCTCACCTAATCGGGTTTCCTAACAACTCCTAGGTAGTAGCTCATTTCTCCTTGAATATAGTAACAAATATGAAACAGAAACAAGATTAACTTAATAAATACACCAAAGAACTCATATAGTATTTCAAATAATTGACCCAAAGATGGATGAGTAGGTTCTAAACTACCAGTTTGGTTTCAACTCAAGTACTGGATAGTGAAAGGCATACGATCGGGATAGTGAAGTATTTGTTAGAATTTCCCATTTTTCATTAACAGGATTCATAAACTCGATAATTTTTCCGTCAGACGTTTTATTTGCCATCACTTTGCGTATCATGAGTTTGAAGAAGAACTCGGTACTATCTATGCTGCAAGTATATACAGTTACGTATTTGGGATGGCATGTTGTAAAAAGTGCATCAAAAAAATTCCTCAACCACCACTGGCGTTCATGTGAATTTGTATAAATTGTTAATTTTTGCACGTTCGTAGATGGAATTAGGAACCTTATTTCGCTATCATCAATATTGATGTTCAGATGCTTATCAATATAATATCTTATTTGGATATCAAACTTACTTGATAAGTAAGATTTATCTTCTCGAGTAATGTACAAGTAGAGAATAAGCTATCAAGTACCTTTCACTTATTTTCACATTTTCCAACTCGAGTACTCTTAAGGATACACAGTTGATCACAGAATAACGACTCAATGAAACAATACCGAGAGGCCAGTAACGAACTCTTACAAACAATGTACGTAGGTTTTCTCCAGAGAATATCTCATTCGGAAGTATAAAGTACTTACTACTGATTAGAGTATATAATTCGAGCGAAAGCTCCTTGAGATAACTTTAACCAGCTATGGTTTGAATCCATTTATTAGCATGAGAAGCTCCCTTGATATTGAGTTTCATATCAAAACTTTCGATTGGTATGTTGTCTTGGACGTACCTAAAAACGTTACGATCCATTAAATTCATGTAATCTTCTTGTTTTTTCTCTGTAGGAAAGTCTATGTTGTTACTCTTAAATCTGAGATGAGGGATGGTAGACCAAGCGTGTGACCAAGTCTTGGACAAAACACACGTAAGAGCGGCTTCTTTTACCGGCAACAACGATTGTATCTGGTGAATCACCTCCACTGGTAAAATTTTGGGTTGTGATCTTCTTCTCTGCAGTTTCTCCGTACACCACCTTATTATACCTACATACAGCAGAAGAAGAAAGCGAGCAAACATTTTTAGGGTTGCTAAACCTTGATCTTTCTTTTAGATTAGATGATCTTTTTTGTTGAACTGGGAATAATGTCAAAGATTGATTGTGATTACGAGAGATTATAAATAGTTATTAATCTTATATCTTATATTTATATGATAAAATAAAATAAATTTTAATCAATTAATAATTAATAACTAACTTATAATAAGAAACTAAATCAAAATAATAATAATTAATGATAAAATATTTATCAAGCTAGTGTAATTAATAAATAATTCCGAAAATATCGAAATACAAATACTATCTTCAAAATATATCTTCTAATATTTGAAGGCTTAATCGCTAATTAATGAGAGGATATGCACAACGATAACGATCTGGGTAACTGTTTAATTTCATATTGAATTTCTATGGTTCTGATGTCGTTCAAAGATGCACAAAAGATTACTTTTCAAGATAAAGATGTTACGAGCATAGAGGCAGAGCTATCTCAGTAATTTATAATAATGACTCGTTTAAATTTTTTAATATATCTTTTACATTAAAGGTACTATAATAATATAATCTGGTCCGGTCCAACAGTAGTAAAAATATGCCCCCATAATAAATTAATGAATTTTTTTTAATTATAATCGTAATCGTAAATGCAATATTTAAGATATTAGAACATGCACTATTAGTTATATTTGTTAGCTAGGCTTTGAGCCCGTGCGTTGCACGACTGCTCAAAAACCATTTCAAAATTAGTTACATATAGATATACTTATAACTTTTATATTCTATATGAATTTTGGTTTGACATACAAATGAATCTGTATTGTAAGTCGTATAATAAAGTATCTCATGAAAAATTTATCAAAAAAATAAATAACGTTACTAATTTGCTATACTAAACTCTTTGTGTGATCAACTATGCCAAACCACAAATAAAACATACAAATATGTTTGGTTGCAATGGCACCATATTTACTCAACATCAAAATAACACATCTTTAAAAAACTTTTTGATACAGATCGTATCCTCAACTAATATTATAAAATGTACTTCCGTATCACTTAAAATGAATATTAAGATTACAAAATTAAAAATGACACAATTAGCGAACATACAGTATTAGCCTATCATGTAAATGTTTATGCTTACCGACATTCAAAATCAAAGTGCCTGGAATGGAAAAAAGTGTTATTTTAGTTGGTACTTACGATGTATATTTGCAGTCCCCTTATGCTTCCCCCATCGTCAACTGGGTCGGGTCAAAACAGGTTTTGGTCATAAAACGCACTTAATCTAAACATATAAACATGGGTTGATAACACCATTCCACGCATGCTGAGCAAAGCTTACTCGTTAAGATTCTTTTTATTTTAAGCAAATACTCCTAATAATTATCAAACTTAAAACTTTGATTATGCTTGACACGTATGAATCTGAAACCTTAAAAGTTTACTGCATAGTCCCGCATGTTCCACAAATAATAGATTTTGGTAAATTGACCAATTTTAAACCAAATACAGCATAAAAAATGTCAATATCAAAAATTAAACCACAATATGAAACATACATCACAAACTCATCGATAAATCATGATAATTTCAACATCTTTATAAACTTTTAGATTTATATTTATAACAACATTATAGTTGGTAAAAATATTACGGACTATAAAAAAATAATCAATTGAACAATTGTAGAAAATAACATGAAAATCTTTTAGGGATTGAAATTGGTGTACGAGTTTTTCATTGTTTGCTAAAGAAGATAAGATCACCGCTTCCTTTAAATTTTAAAGAAAAGAACTCGATGGAGATAATATCATTGTGTAGAAAATATATGCGTATTCCGTTAAATCTTGAGCCCTTTGATTCTTCCTTTCCTTATCCTTGGTTTACACCCTTTGATTATTCCAAATCAGTTTTGGCACATGAATTTAGGGTTCGATTGAAGTTACATGTGTTTGTTAAAAAGGGTGGAATAAGGTTGTTAAAAGGGATGGGGTACACCCGTTTTGATTATATACGGCTTTTCCGCTTGTAAATTTAAATATCGTTAATTTATGAAATTAATTATTCAGGATCATTGAGGAATGAAAAAGTGGATTTTCCAAATGTCACAATTTGCAATAATTAAGGTGCTAGTTACATGTAAGCTTTTTTAACTCTTGTTTATATAGATATATAGATAACCAACCTCAATAACTATCTTACTACATTCATGTAAGGTCATTTAAAACACATATAATTTCTTAAGAATTTTATAGCTATGTTAAAAAAAGTCCTAATAAACTTATAAACAAATAACATAATACTTTTCTAGTGGTTGGTCAAAATATGTAACTTACACATCTACTGATTTCTATTAAATAGAGTAAATTGTTAAAATTCGATTAGATAAATATAAAATATTAAATTCAGCGTATTATATATAATACTAGTTTTATGAGCCCGTGCGTTGCACGATAGTTGTACAAATTAATACTTTGTATTCGATAACATTAATATTATATGTTATCAAATATATAATATTATTACAATGAAAAAAATCATCTCTTACTAATAATATTTGTATCGAAAACATTAATATTGAATACTAACGTTAACCCGTGCATGGCACGTCAGTTTTATAATTTAGTGTTCAATAACGTTGGTATTGATATTTATCAAATGTATAATACAACTACAATGAAAAACCCATTTATTACTAATAACATTTGTATCGAAAACATTAGTATTTAATATTAACGCATAGATTATGAGTTCGTCTGTTGGAATCATTTTAACTTTAATTGACAAATAATCGATGAAACACCAAATAGTAGCCCCTAAAAGTTGTTTTAAAACCGATCATTAAGAATAATATTTTATGTACATCTATAATTGTATATGTTTTTAGTACAAACTAATTCTATTATGTCAAAATCTCAAACAAAGCAGGGCAGTCATATATCTAAATATCTATAAGGATTATCTAATAACCATTTTAACTTTAATGGACAAACATGAGCCCGTACGTTTATATAATATTCTACAAATTTATATTAAAGTAATTTTAATTTCAATTGACAAACATGAGTCATTTGTTTATATTTATGACTATTTATATATATAAATATTATCAATATTTATATTAAATAAATATATGTTTTTTTATTGGAGTACGTATCAGAAAGTTATTTTTGTTCATTATCATTATCTTTTAATTATTTTTAATTAACGTTAATAATTTTTATAATAATTTCCGATTTCATATGGTTTTGGTTTACAATTCTAGCTGGTCTCCTACATTCTTCCTAATAAGTTGATTATTACGTAGTATAAAATATATTTGTTACTTAATTTAGATAGGATTAATTATTTTAGGAAGTTAATATATGGTTTATTTTTGGAAGTTATTAAATGACACATAAAATAATTTAGTTCAATTTAATAGAAAAATTGACACGTGTGTAAATTTAATTCAGATTAAATGAGAAATTGACACGTAGGATTATTGACACGTGCTTTATAATAATGTATAGATAGATATAGATGTATAGATAGATTATATTTTACTAGTTAAAAGACCCGTGAAATTACGGGTTTGTTGAAAAAACCATATAAAAAATCTATGAAAGAAATATTAAAACAAAACTATATCTTGATTTCAAACACCGAAACCTTATAACAACCATTTTTCTATCATAAGTAAGCACTTGCACTTCACCAAATTGAAAAACATAGACCAATATAACAAAATCTCATTATTACTTAAAAACAAATAGAAATTGTGATATCATGTAGTTGCTGCTACAAAATCTTCATGTTTATTCAAAACAACCACAAATTAGATTAGATTTAAAAGTATTCAAATCATCCTTCTAAAACATAAAGTATTGAACTTTTAAAGATCTATTATCTGGGCATATTTGACTTTAAAACTAAACAACTATTTCATAAGCAATTCCTTTAAACCAATTTAGCACTATTAATTCCAATAACTTCATTTATTACTTTAGTATGTCTTTTGATTTTCAAACTGCAACCAAGTAACAAAAAATGTCAAAAACACTCTAGAAACACAGCTTGAGAATATCTAAAAGTTCTCAATGAAATTTACAGAAACTTTTCTACGAACTACTGGGTCTATATTAACATGTGCAATTGTCATAGTCATAAAAATAAAAATGGGTCCTAGAAACATCATGAATTAGAGAAACATCATGATATAATACTAAAAAGTTCCAAAAACTCGGCAAAACCTTTAAAATGCCATTGCTCTTGAATGTAGAAATTGCTTTGAACTCTCATCACTCCAAACCTGTTAAAAGAAGAAACGAAGCTTACTACGGTAACAAACATCAAACGCAGCAACAATTGTCATTGAAAACATCGTTCTCACATTCACTTAGTGGTACACCTAACGACAAAAGATATTTACAACATAATGACAAAACACGCCAATGTGATTGAAATTCAACTTTTTATTAAGACATTTCATTAAATACTTTGGTATACAAAATCGGATAAAAGAGCACACAGGAAAAAAATATGTTTAAAAGTATGTTGGACTCAAATGCTCCTGAACCAACATAAAATTAACACAAATCTACCAAAAAAAAGAGAAAATAAAACAATGAAATTAAAGATAATAAACTATAAATAGGACACTATTAGAAAATAATACTTCGTATAAAGGTTACTTACAATAGGATGAAGAAATCGTACACAATTAATATTTCTCCTAATCCGATATTTGTCGATCTTTGTCCCTTTGATTCCATAGGTGACATTAATATCATTCCCATATTTTTGAAGGTAAGTGGCTGAAAAAATAATATAAAGTGAGATAGATACTGTAGCGTCTTAATGATAGAAAGGCTAATAAATTTTCATAAAAACATATCAAAATAAAAAAGACATAAAAGATTATGATATATTTTAGGAACTAAATGAAAATCAAAGAGACTACAACCCAACCAATTGATACTAATAAAAATCAATAAGTGCAAGTAGATATTTGAATACCAAACTTTTTATAAAGTTGACTAACCTTCAACGAAGAAATTCATATAGGTCATTTCATCGAACATCTAGTGTGCATCAACGAAAATACCTACAAAACCATATAAATGTGCATCAAAGTCATAACAATTACTAAATTGTTCATCCAAAGAATAAGAGGTCATTCAAAATGTAACTTTTTATAAAACTCATTAGAATTAAATTCTAAACAAACCCGTAGAATAAACTATGAATTTCAAACATGAGCTAAATCAAAAACAAATATTAGATTATGAACTTGTTCATCAAGACGGTAAATTGCAATAAATTGTTCATTCAAAACAAACCTGAACAATAAACTCTGCAAATACATACATATACCGAATGATGGACCGTTCAAAATACAGTCCGTACTAAAACTCACTAATGATGGACCAATAACAAAATACAGTCCTTACTAAAGATGGACCGTTCAACCCGAACCAAAACTCATTACTTAAACATTCGATCAACCAACCCTTCATACCATCAATATACGCCAGTCATAATAACGAAAGATAGTCGCAAACACCTTATTCAGACTACCTTATTCGGCCTACCATATTTTTAGAAATGAAAGTACCACCAAACACTTAAGAAGTTACATATCAAAATCATGAATGAGCAAAGAGTTATACCTTATAGTGGATGAAAAATCCTGTTTCCTTAACCAATTGCAGCTGTATGAACAAAACATCACGAGGTTAGAAAAAAATCGTATTTTTAAAATTAGTAATCAAGTTCATGAGGTACCATGAAACATAAAAAACGTCTATGATGGCTATACCAACAATACATTCAAACTTAAAAACCAAACCATTTTCAACAATATATAATTATTTAAATAAAAAAAAGTTAACACAAATCCATCAAATTGATGAAATATCCACAATAATCAGTTATAAAGGAAAATATTAATTATTTGGGAAACATAAGCCAGATTAGATCCGAGAACACCAATTAGATTTGTAAATAAACAATTTTAATACACAAATCCAATACAAAAGCTATACCATGAAGCAATTGGAATGACATAGATAACAGTGACAACGGCGATGGTGCGGTGGTTGTGATAGAAGTGACGGTAGCGATGGTGCCTTCAACAGCGATGCCAACGTTTATAGTTTAACGAATCAACCACAAACCCTAATTTTGGGCTAGATCTTAATTCGAGCCTTGTATCTAGATAATAAAACCCTAATATCTTAACCTCCCTTTTCTCTTAAACAACCGCCATTCTTATCTTCATCATGGATTCCTCCTTTTTTGCTTTCTTTGTGAAATACGACTGAAGAAGATCCCTTGAATAAAACGTTACAGAGAATAGATGAATAAAAATGATTATATTAGAAGCTTGTTGAAAGAGTGTGATAAGACCTACTGAGAAACAGAAAATATTACTCCGTAAAAAGATTTTATTTTAATTTAAAATTATAAATTATAATTAAAATTGTTAATGACATCACGTAAGGTGTCTAGATTTTTTTGTTTTTTATTTTTATTTTTTTTAACAAAGAAAATAGGTTAATTATGATGTCATCATTTTACAGATTTAATGACCCGTAGAATTACGGGTTTGTATAAACGAAACTGTTTAATGATATATTTTAAGTATTAAGTGATTTTTTCTTAAACTTACTAATCTTTATTTATGACATATCATGTGAGAGATTTATATGATCTAATAGATATAAAGATATGAAAAAACCTAATAAAAAAAGATTATAGAAAACATACACTATTATACCATTATTTAAAAAGAAACATGATAACATAATTAAAAAAAAAAAATTAAAGTGACCCCTTATATAAGTTCATAAATAAGAGTTCTAAGTGAAAAAATAACTTTATCTCAATGATTATGTATCTTGCTATCACTTTATAAACTCCATAAGCTTCCATCAAAAACTTTGCAAAACCAAAATCAACAAGCTTGTATACACCATTCTCCATATTCATTGTGTGAATCAATAACCAAAACATATATGAATATCTGAGCCCATTAAATCTAACATAAAGGATATAAAGTAGAAAATTCAAGGATATAAACATAAATATTATATTATGTAGTAGACAATTCAAATGCTATAAATCTAAAAAAAAATGCATAAATAGAATCGAACTTATCATCGAAACTAATAATTAACCACTTACCTCAAATCTGAAGTTTTCACTCGCATTGCTAGATTGATATTGCAGCTTCTTCGTTGTATCTTCTTTAAATTAAATTTAGGGTACAATTATTTCAGAACTCAATTTTATCTTTATAGGATTAATCTCTAATCTTAAAAAAAAAAAAAAAAAAAAAAAAAAAAAAAATCCTTTTAACTCAACCACAACCACAACCACAACCACAACCACAACCCATATCAAACACAATATTGATAACAACAAAAACTTAAAGATATAATATTAAAAAATCAATAAAAAGAAACCCTAAAATTAAAATTGAACCATAAACTTACAGATTCGTATATAAAACCCATGATGCTTGAATCCAGTGTCGAATCTTTCTAAACCATATAACCTTAACATTACAAAAATTATATGTCAAAATCAAAAAACACAAATTGTAAAGTGAAACCTAAAATTGTTAAATTGTAAATGATGTTAACTGAAGAAACAATAAAGTTGCAGAATGAAGAGGAACGGAATATGGGGATCTTAGAATGCTCAGAGAAATGAAGTAAAACATATTACATATTGATGTTTTTATTTTGAATTCAAACCCTTCAAATCGTCAGAATCGCAATAATTAATTGGAGAAGATGAGTAATCTAAAATTGTGTAGCTCGAGGCCGGTTTGTGATAGATCTCTAGCATGAGTATATTAGGGTTTAAATGGAAAAGGATTTGGATTTTATACTCCTTATTCTATTAAAGATTTAATAATAATATTTATTTATTTAATTAATTAGTGTTATTGACATCTTTAATATGACTTAAATTTTTTCTTTTTCTTTTTGAATTATTTTTTACATTGATAAATTTTTTTTTATGACATCATCATTTTAGAGTTTTAATAGAATCTATAGATAGATAAATACCTTCCACTAAAACCAAAGTTTATAAATAGTGACCTTTTAAAGATTTTCAATTTAACACTAAACTTTTAAACTTTTATAATCCAACCACCTTTACTAAAATCCAAACTCTACAAAACAAAAACTTATCAACGTTTACAATTAACACTATTAAACTTTTATAATCCAACCACCTTTACTAAAACACAAACTTGATAAAACAAAAACTTTTAAAGATTTACAATTTAACACTAAACTTTTTTACTTTTTCAATCCAACCACCTCTACTAAACTATTACGAGTAACTTTTTAACTTCTTCAAGATTTACAATTCAACACTAAAGTTTTATATATACAATCTAACACAAAACTTTCATTCATTACAAATCAACTAGATAACTTTTCACCTTTTAATAACTACTCATTTTTTGTTATTATTATTATTATTATTATTATTATTATTATTATTATTATTATTATTATTATTATTATTATTATTATTATTATTATTATTATAACCAATCGTCGATATACGTCTTACTTTATTGATGAGCATTTGAGTTCTTCCTCTCGACAAAACAGAAACTAAAACACGAAAATGATGTATAGTTACTTTCTCATTTATTACAAATTAACCACATACCTTTTCACTTATTACATATCAATCATAATTATTACTGCTTGATTTTTCTAAATAATATTGTTGTTGTATTTATTTATATAATTGTTATTATTGTCTTTTTAAAGATTGTTTTTTTCGGGCAAATTCCATAAAAAGATAACATATTATATCAATTTTCCTATTTTCGCTAATATATTCATCTCGCTATAAAAAAAAGAATCATTATTCAAAAGTTAATCTAAAAGAGGGGTGTCGTTAATTTTCTCACTTAAATGTCAACTTTGCATAACATGTCAAGTCCTTTATCGATCAACGTTTTCAAATCGCGATTTCAACGCACGTTTTCGATGCGTGATTTCGACATGCGTTTTCGAGGCGTGTTTTTTTGTGACGCCCCGTACAAAATCAACGTGTACGGATCATCAACAACAGGATCTTTACACGGTTACAACACTATATGCTGTTTTAAAACAAAGTTTGCATTCATGAAAAGGTAACATTTTTACCAACGTCAAATGTTTTACAAAAGATGACGTCTTTACCAACGTCAAATGTTTTACAAAAGATGACGTCTTTACCAACGTCAAATGTTTTACAAGGATAACGTGCTTCTACGAATAGAAAGCATTAACATAAGTACGTGACACAAAAGTCATTACAAAACCATTGTTCAAATGTAGCATAAGTTGTGAATGCAAAGTAAAAGTTCCATGATCGAGACATCTCTAAACAATGCAACAGAAGTCTAACACAGTGAGTTTGTAACAGCAAGTCCATAACATCAAGACTATAACAGCAAGTCTAATAGCGGAAGCAACAACGTCTAAGCACCTGAGAAATACATGTTTTAAAAAGTCAACACGAATGTTGGTGAGCTATAGTTTGATTATAAACAACAATGTAATGTAGACCACGAGATTTCAGTGCTTCAACCAGCATTTCAAATCAGTATTTCAAATCAGTATAATAAGGTATATGTTTGTTCGTGGGCACCCGATAACTAACTTAACGTAAAATAAATATCACCCGCTAAAAGTACACTTGGCGAGTGCGTATGTTCTCGAAGTATTAGACACCCGTTAAATGCTAGCGCAACTAGCCCGAGTGGGGATGTCAAACCCTATGGATCCATATCTAAGATTCGCGTCTACCGGTTCAAAAACCAATAGTTAAATGTTACCGAGCTAAGGGAAATCTTTGTGCCGTTATATCACCCACACATATATAAAGTTTAAGTACTCGTGTCTAGTATGTAAAACATAAAAAGCGCATGTATTCTCAGTCCTAAAAATAGTTAAAGTAAAAAGGGAATATAACTCACGGTGAATGTGCGGTAAAATCGATACGCAAATGTAAGCAAGCAGTAAGTTGGTCCAAACAAGTAAGTTGGTCGATCCAAAAGGTCCTCAACCTAAGTCAATGGTTACTAAGTCAGTAAATTGTCCCCAAAGGTTTAAAAGTAAATAAGTTAAGTCTTAAGTATCATCATCATCATCATCGTCATTCGTAGAAGGTAAAGCAAGTTTTCAACAGAAATAGAGATCGAAACGAATAGCTGAATTCGTACAGTTGTTACGACCTCTATACAAACTGAAATGACGCGCGGTCAGTGGCCAAGGCTCCGTTTGTGAGTCCTCTAACCGCTTTCCGAAAATCAGATCCTTACTCGATGTCGTTTGATCGTGACAACGGTCAAAGCGCGAGTAGGTCAGAAATTTAGCACTTCATTACAAAGACGTAGTAAACTTTCGAAGGTTATAAATCCTAAATCGTATATCGGATTTAGGAGAGTCTTAAACGAAAAATCATCTACTCGAACCGTACTATCTGAAAATTAACTTTTCAGAAGTCCTAGGAGTCTGATCAGACCTCAAAAAACAGAAACAAGTGCTCCGGTGGGTTTCTTGGTGCTTGATGCTTATCACGGTTCTCATCCTTGATGCATATAAGCCTCAAGTGTACAACTCTTTGATGTTTTAGCATCATTTTGTCCAAGTTTTAACCATCAAAACACAACTAAAAGTAAAAGCTAACTTTCTACAAGTTTTGAACATCAAGGTTGTCTCTTTATTGTATAAACACAATAAAGCTTCAACCTTTGTCCTTTTGATACAAGTTTATGCATCTTCATCATATGAGATGATGAAGACTTGATTTTTATCACCATAAAAATCATAAAAAGGTTCCAAGTAAGTGAGATCTACAATAATAACTTAGATCTCAAGTGTTAAGAAACCCAAAGCTAGAAAGCTTGGATCTTTACAAGATTAATGAGACCATAAACTAGAAAGCTAAGATCTAGTAAAAGTAATGAGATCATAAACTAAAAAGCTTAGATCTTCAACAAAATAATGAAACCCTAAGCTAGAAAGCTTGGATCTTTAATGTTCTTGAAGATCCTTAAAGCAAAAAAGCTAGATCTACAAGTTACATGAAGATCATAAACACAAGTTTTGATCTTTTAACAAAATAAAGTGATCTTAAGCTTCAAAACTTAGATCCAACAAAGTAATGAAGATTCAAAGCTAAAAAGCTTGAATCTTTCATGTTCTTGAAGATTTCAAATCAAAGTTTGAATCTACAAGATGTAACAAGATCAAAAAGCTAAAAAGCTTGATCCTTTGATGATGATGATGATGATGTCGAAATTAAAGAAGAAAAAGAAGAAGAAATAAAATTCAAGAACTTACAATTTTAGTGTGAGAAAGACTAGAGAGAAAATTAGAGAACAAGTGTGTGTAAAAATGAGAATGAGATCAAGTGTGAAATGGTTGAATGAGGCTTGATATTTATAGTGTGGAGGTGGTGGTTTGGCCGTAGCTTTTGGGGGACAAGGTGGAGATAAACTTTGCTTTTTGCATGGTGGTGGTCTAAAGGTGGTGCTTGTTGTTGGGATCTCATGCAACATGTGTAGTAATGGTTAACAAAAATGCTAGTATGTTGGCTCATCTAAATGGGTTTTTGTCTTTCATTTTAATGAGTCATAATTCCATTATAATTGGGCTAACTTAAAAGTCCATTAGCTAGAGTAGAGTGGGCTTAAGTCCATTAAGGTAAAGAGTCCATTAAGACTAACTAGTGTGCTTTAATAAATTACTAAGCGTAATTAAGCAACCAATAAGCCAAGTAGTTGCCATTAGAAATTAACAATTAGTATTACATAGTCATAATATTCCAATTATGACAAAAGTTAAACGTGTACAAAGTACGTAGCTCGTTCAAAACGACAAGTGACACTAACAGTCGTAAAAGCATTCGGGGATCAAGTTAAGTGATTACGCACTTAACAACACGTTGTAAGATACTAACGAAAGTAATTAATCATGAATAAAGATCCCAGAGTATAAACTAGCTCAGTACGCACATATACGCAGATTCGCGAAAGTATAGAGCACAAAAATATAAGTCGAAAAATTCGGGTCGTTACATTACCCACCCGTTAAAGAAAATTTTGTCCTGAAATTTTGAGGAGTGACTAACAACGGTACCGAATTTGAAAAAGAAGGAGCGTATCAAAATTCTGCGAGACTCGTGGGCTCAGAAGTGAGCTATTTACCTTGAAAGGTACTTGTGCGTATAAAAGTAAGAATAGGTATATGCCATTAATTAAGTCTCTTGACCTTAAGATCAACAAATTGATCTCGTTTCTTGTTAACATGAATATGTCATCTGAATATATACCTACAAATGGAAAGATAATGTTTTTAGCCTTACAGGCACTTCAGTAAGCTGGATGCAGAAATGCATCATGAATGTTACCAAACTCATCTAAAACATTGAGCGCTCATGTCGCAATATAAAGTTGACCGATAGAATGGAAAACTTGGTGATCACAACCATGCAATTTAATGTCTGGATAGTGTTAGCCACGGATTTTACTAACCCCTTAATTTCGGAAGGAGACCATAGGCATAAAGAACCCGATATTTAGGAAACGTTTTGTGATGCCCCGTACAAAACCATCGTGTACGGTTCATCAACAACAGGATCATTACAAAGTCAAACACTATATGCTATTTGAAAACCAGTTTTGCATTCATAAAAAGATAGCGTTTTACAAAAGATAACATGCTTCCTATGAATAGAAGCGTTAACATAAGTATGTGACCCAAAGGTCGTTACAAAGTCATTGTTTGAAAATAACATAAGTTGCGAATGCAAAATAAAAGTTTCATGATTGAGACATCTCTAAGTAATGCAGCGGAAATCTAACCCAGCAGGTCCATAACAGCAAGTCTATAACACCAAGACAGCAAGTCTAACAGCGGAAACAACATCGTCTAAGCACTTGAGAAATACACGCTTAAAAGTCAACACGAATGTTGGTGAGCTATAGTTTGTAATCAGTAGAGTAATGTAGACCACGAGATTTTAGTGCTTTAATCAGCAGTTTAAATCAGTATGAAAAGTATATGCTTAACTGTGGGCACCCGGTAACTAGACTTAAAAGTGCACTTGGCGAGTGCGTTTGTCCTCAAAGTATTAAATACCCATTGTCTGCTAGCGCGACTAGCCCGAGTGGGGTTGTCAAACCCTATGGATCCATATCTAAGATTCGCGTTCACGGTTAGGAAACCAATGAATAAACGTTACCGAGCTAAGGGGAATCTTTGTGCCGTTATGTTACCCACACATATATAAAGTTTAAGTACTCGTGTCTAGTATATAAAATGTAAAAATCGCATGTATTCTCAGTCCCAAAAATAGTTAAAGTAAAAAGGGATGCTATAACTCACAGTGAATAGGCAGTAAAAGTTGATATGAAACGTATGCAGGTAGTAAGTCGGTCTGAAAGGTCGTCAACCTAAGTCAAAGGTCACTAGGTCAGTATGTTGTCCCCATAAGTTTAAAATGCATATATTAAGTAAAAGTGTCATCATCATCATCATCATCATCATCATCATCGTTATTCATCAAAGCTAAGGTAAGTTTAACAAGAATAGAGATCGAAACAAAAGGCTGACTTTGGACAGCTGTTACGACCTCTATACAAATCGAAAAGACGTGTAGTCAGTGGCCAAGGCTCCTTATGTGAGTCCTCTAACCGCTGACCAATTTTCAGAACCTAACTAGTCTTCGTTTGACCGGGGCTATGGTTTAAGTGCGAGTAGGTCAGAAATTTTAGCATAACGTTACAAAGGCGTAGTACTTTTCGGAAGGCTATAAATCCTAAACCGTATATTAGATTTAGGCGAGGACTAAACGAAAAGTCATCTAATCGAAACGGACTATCTGAAAATCAAATTTCTAGAAGCCCAGAGTGTCTGATCAGACCCCAAAAAATAGTAAACAAGTGCTCCGGTGGGATTCTTAGTGCTTGATGCTCATCACGGTTCTCATCCTTGATGCTTGTAGCTTCAAGTGTACAACTCATTGATGTGTTATCATCACTTTGACCAAGATTCAACCATCAACACACAATATGTTAAGACCAAGTAAGAATACAACTCACTTAAGAGTTTTAGAAGGATGATGAACCAAGGTTACATCATATTCTTAGTCTTAACACAAATATAAGTTCTATTTACAACTAAAGCTACAAACTTTCCTTCAATCAAACAAGTATGAACACAAACTTGATCAAACAAAGTAGTGGAACCCTAAGCTAGAGAGCTTGGATCCTTTTCACATAAGTTATGAGATTACAAAACTAGAAAGCTTGAATCTTTGGTGTTCTTAAAGATCTTGAAGCATAAAGCTTAGATCTTCAAGTTACATGAAGATCATAAACACAAGTTTTGATCTTTATAACAAAATAATGAGATCATAAGTTATAAAACTTAGATCCAGCAAAATAAATGAAGATTCAAAGCTAGAAAGCTTGAATATTGATTGTTCTTGAAGATCCTTGAAGCATGAAGCTAGATCTTCAAGTTACATGAAGATTACAAACACAAGTTTGAATCTTTACAATATAATACAAAGATTATAAGCTAAAAGATTTAGATCTAACAAAGTAAGTGAAGATTCAAAGCTATAAAGCTTGAATCTTCCAGGTTCTTGAAGGATTCAAATCCAAGTTTGAATCTACAAGATATAACAAGATCTAAAAGCTAAAGAGCTAGACCCTTTGATGATGATGATGATGTCGTGAATGAGAAGGGAAGAAGAAGAAGAAGAAGAAGAAAGTTTAAAACTTACACTTTTTAGAGTGAGAAAGACTAGAGAGAGAATTAGAGGGTAAGTGTGTGTAATTTGTGAATGAGATCAAATGTAAAATGGGTGAGGTTTGTGTGGTATTTATAGGGGGAGGGGTGGTGTGGCAGTGGGGTTGGGGGGAGACAAGAGGGGAGGGGGGGGGGACAACTTTTGCTTTTTGGTTAATGGTTGTCTAAATTTGGTGCTTATGTTGGGATCCCATGCAACAATTGTGATTATGGTTAACAAAAATGCTAGCATGTTCCCTCTAATAAATGGGCATTTGTCTTACATTAATATGAGTCACTAACTTATTAAAATTGGGCTAATTAAATAGTCCACTAGCTAGTGTAAGGTGAGCTAAATTCCAACAAGGTAGAAAGCCAACAAGAATAACTAGTGTGTTCCAGTAAATTACTAAGCGTAATTAAGCATCCAAAAACCCAAGTAATTGTTATTATAAAATAACAATTAGTATTTCATAGTCATAATATTCCGATTATGACCAAATTTAAACGTGTACCGACAAACATAGCTCGTTCTAAACGTTAAGTGACACTAACGGTCATAAAGGCTTCCGGGGATCAAGTTAAGTAACCTACGTACATAATGACACGCTTTAACATATAAACGAAAGTAATCCACATGTAGTAAGATCCCAGAGTATAATATGGCACAATACGCACAAATACGCAGTTTCGTGAAAGCACAAAGCACAAAGCACAAAAGCAAGTCAAAAAAGTCGGGTCGTTACACGTTTCATTTGAATAAATGAATTGAAATTTTAGCTGAGAGTGACTAATCAGACTTACATGCAATGCAAGCCATAATTATTTATAGTGTCTTCAGGGCGGTCTAAACGAACAATGAAGGATATCACCCAGTTTACCATACTGTATGTGATCTTATCCTTGGATGGAATGAAAGCACAGTTCCATACTGTAACTATATGCTTTCAGTTACATGCTTAGGTGGGTTAACATCGACTAGAACAACACAAGTTGTAACCAACGAAGGCAGAAATATATAGAATAACCACATCAGTGTTATAGATGTTTTAAGCACTCACTTCCAAGAGGATAACAAGATTCATAGATTTTTAAAGTATTTTACATTACATTTCTGAAAGAAAATCGAACGAAAGGTGTGATCTTTGAATGAGAGTGAACTCTTCGTACAACAAGCAAGTTGATCTAAATTTATCCTTATACTTAAGGGGATGCACGGATGAGAAGATACGTGAACCCTTGGTCATAAAGAATGGTTAACTCCAAGTGAAAAGAATCTAAAAAATGATTTCTTGTACCTCAACATACTGGATCATACTGGATAATTAGCCGTGAAATATTGGGAGTAGAAACCCACCTAGTGCCTTTCCTACAATAGGGTGACCACTGAGTGTACCTCAGAAAACTGATTTATCGGCCCGCGTTTTTGCCATGTATAACCTTAAAAGGAACATTTTATGAGCGCAAAGACTTCCTAACAAATTTTATATGACTGCCATCCAAAGTGGCTCAATAGTTTTTAACAAAGATCTTAATGGTAAGCTTCATCCCTAAACGAGGGACGAGAAGAAATGTGATCCATACATGGTGTAGACTAATACGAAAACCTTTAATAAAACCAATCAAGGAAGTTTTGAAAACCCTTTAAACATTTGATGTGACAACATAAATGGAACGAAGTTCCTAGTAAATTTAGAATTATATACAACGTGTACCATTTTGCACAAAACTATCTGACTTAAGTTAAACAACCAAATAAGTAAGCGATTTTTAAATAATTTGAAGGTATAACTTAGTATGTACTAACCAAAATAAGTAAAGGTAAATTTATTAACTTAATTATATACATACATATATGATTTATAAATCGCATAAGTGACAGAAAAATTTTATTACTTTCATTTGTCCATAAATCTTGTGAGGACCGCACAAATAAACAACGTGTAAAAATTTTGATAAACATGGTTTTTCGTATTTCAGAGGTTACGAGTTGAAAAAGATCGAGTGAAAAATCTTTGAATCATCGGGTGACATGTTACTAGGTAATGAAAACTAATGAATTAAATGTAGCTTTGATAATTATCAGGACATAAGTATTTGGGCAAAAAATGTTCACGCGCGAAACCGTTAATAAAAAGTGAGGTATGAAGGATAGAGCATGAGTATGAGAAGTTAATCGCTTCTTGACTTTGCAAAATGCCAAACAGGTTATGGCTAATATTAAAGTCGGAATACTGATGATGTTAATATCACTAAATGAGAACCTCTGGATTTCGACGATTGTAAAATCTTCATGATGACTTGGATACGAATAACACGAAAAACTTTATATAACAAGCAACGAAAATTTTATAGAAATCGTTTAAGGTGACAATGTAAGAAAAGAAACGAAGTTCTTACTAAACTAGAGTTATGTACAACATGTACTATTCTAAGTAAAATATCTTTTGAATAAAAGAATTGATTTGTAAAAGTGAAAGTAAAATTTCATATGTACTAGTCAAATATAAGTAATTATTTACTTTATATAACATATACGGTTTCTAAAATTTGTACGAATGGTAATAAAATAAATTTATTTTTATAAAACTTTGAGAGGATCGCACAGTAAAATAATGTGTGTAAAATTTTGGCAAACAAAGTTTTCATATTTCGAAGGTTACAAGTTGGAAAAAGATTGATGAGGATCGGGTAAAAGATTTTTGAAAATTTCGGGTGATATTTGAGCAACAATGTTACGAGGTAATGAAAACTATTGAATTTAAATGTGGTTGATGACTATTAGTAGGGCATAAGTCCTTCGACCAAAAAAATGCTTAAGTGTGAAGCTGTTGCTTATAAGTGAGATACGAATGAGAGAGTATGAGGATGAGAATTAACCACCCAATTGATTTTGGAAAATTTTGAACTGGTATGACTAATATCGAAGTAAGAAGTATGATGGTGTGATTATCATCAAATAAGAAATCTCTCGGAATAAGTTAGGATTTAGAGTCGCGTAAGAATGAGTATCAAATAAGATTCTTGGGTAGTCTTTAAAATAGAATTTGAATTGCTGAAGTGACGGGATACAATTTCCTTTATGTATCGTTGTGCAAGTTTGTCCATTGTATCGGTTTCTTTCATGGCTAAAAAGTGAGCAGTTTTGGTGAGATGGTCAACGATAGTGTCACGGTAGTTTCGTGATGAAATCCATTGTTATTCCTTCCCATTTCCATTGTGGGATTTCGGGTTGTTGAAGTAACCCAGATGGCTTTTCGTGTTCGGCTTTGATCATGATACAAGTCAGACACTTCTCAACATAAGTAGCAATGTCCTTTTTAAGGTTCGGTCACCAATACTGTTCCTTGAGATCGTGGTACATCCTACCAGCTCCGGGATGAATCAAATACCGTGACTTATGCGCCTCGTCTAGATTAAGGCTTCGTAAATCTCCATAACTAGGTACGCAAATTGTTCCGGCGAAATATCGGAGTTCGGTCTCTTTAACCTCGAATCGAGAGACGAGAATGTTCAAGCGTTCTGGAGCAATATTCTCCTCAGTCTCCAATTTCTTCACATGTGTCAAAATAGCAAAACGCCCTTTTCTCATGACCTTTTGTGCCTTCATGCAACTAATAAGGTTCAGCTTCGGGCTACTTCTCTTCCCGTAAACTATTAATGGCTCATCATTCTCGCGAGGTATACGAATAATCTTCTCACTATACATAACTTTCGCTTTCACCCTTGAAAGCCAGACCATTCCAACTATTACATCAAAGCTTCCTAACTTGATGAGTATTAGGTTAATCCTAAAGTCCATTCCAACTTTTACATCAAGCTTCCCAAATTGATGGGTGTTAGGTTAATCTTAAGGTTCATTCCAACCAAATCTTATTATACTACTGTGAAAAATTCTATCAATCTTCTCAAATAACATCTGCTTGTGCGTAGGTAACTAATCCTTTCCAACTACTACTTTAAAACTTCCAAGTTTTGTTGACATGAGGTCATCTCCAAATGACCCACCTGTTAATTTTAAGGTACTACCTTAAATTATTCCTCTATCTCTGCCAGCTTACCATTAGCTTGTCCTATAGAATACTTAACTCTCATGGTTGTTAATGACTTATTAGTCATAACACTAAGGTTCTTAGATATAATTTTCTATCACTCTAGTATTAAACAACTTCGAGACAATAAAACGTTGTGACGAAATGTACCCTAACTAAAATCAGGATCCATGCGAGTCTCCATAGCTGAAATAACGATTGCTCTACCGCAAGTAAGTCCAAAGTTTTTCCTAGTTGAGAACTTTTTCCTTAAGTGTCCAGGGTGTCTATAGCGAGATGAAATATATTATCGGAAATAGGACTCTTTTAGATTAACTTTTGAAAAATGACTCTTTTTTTTATAGCGAGATGAAATATATTATCGAAAATAGGAAACCTGATATAATATGTTACCTTTTTTTTGGATTTTTTTTTTTTTTTTTTTCTTCTCATTTTTCACTCATTTTAGTTTATGTCATTTGTTTCTATTTCTTCCTCATTTTTTTTTATCGAATTTCTTCTGCCGCAAGGCAGGGGCACCCAGCTCGTATTAACTAGAACTCTAAAAGAGTTCAATATGAAAGGTAAACTCAACTTGTTCCAACTAAACGCCTTACTAAATTTTGTTACTATATTTTTTTCATGTATAAAAATTATTTAATATTTGAAATGATGATTAAGTCGTAACAAAAAGTATCTGACGTACAGAATCGGCAAAAATAAGAAAAAGTCCATAACTTGAAACTTTCACTACTACATTCCGGCTCATTTAGAGCCCTTCATTTAGACGTGTTCACTATATAACACGTCTAATTTATCACACGGAACACGTCTAATTAAGGTTTCTACCAAAAAAACACGGAACACATCTAATTAATATTCGCAACACGTCAAATTAGAAATCTACAACACGTCTAAGTAAGTTTAACACCTCTATTTGGTAACCACGTCTATTTACTTTTACCGGGAACACCTCTAATTGACAACACATCTAACAAATATTCCAAAGAAAACGCCCAATTAACAACACGTCTAATTATGTGTACCATGAACATGTATGAATGAAACAACAACACGTCTAATTGGCAACACGTCTTATTAGATTTGTCGGGAACACGTCTAAATGCCTAACACGTTTAATAAGTTTCAAAACACACGTCTAATTAGTTTGTAACAAACGCCTTTTAACTGGAACATGTCTAAATAAGTTAACGGGATATATAAGTTAACGATCTCCGTTTAATCAACCTAACCCTTACAGTTCTGTTAATATTAGTCTACCAAAATTACCGAACACGTCTAATTAAACAAACAGTCCTATATAAAATTTGATTTATATGTAACGGGTTATTTACGGTTCCATATTTAACGGGTTATTAAACAAACACGTCTAATTAAAAGGAACTTAGTTAGCTATAGAAGAGTTAGAAAATAATTTGATAATTAGGAATGGATTTTGATAAGTATATATAATATAATATAATATAATATTATTATAATAATATAAAATGTTATATACCTTAAATAAGATTATTATTAAACTTATAAATAATATAAAATATAAAAAATCTGTTCAGAAATATAAATACACACGTTTTTTAGTTTTTTTGTTTCGGCTTGTTCTTGTTTGCTTGTTTAGCTTCGTACTTAAAGTATATAGTGCAGGATTATAATAGTTGGTTCGCATGTAAAGTGGTCTGATTCAAGGTTAACAATGGAGACTTCAAAATCATCAGAGGTAATTCAATCTTTCTTTTTCTTTATATCTTGCGTCGTTTGTTATGAAAGTTTGTATAAATCTAGTTTACATGAACATTAATAATATCACATGATTCACACATGTTTGAATCAGGTTTATAAATTAGGTTTATAACACATGTTTGATTCGATATATAGAACAACAATTTGACTATATAACACACCATGATTCACACGATTACCCAACACGATTGTAGACATGTAGTGCAGACCTGGAGCAGATCATGATTCACACGATTACCCAACGATTACCCAACACGATTGTAGACATGTAGTGCAGACCTGGAGCAGAACTGGACATACAAACGACACACAACCATCTCACTGTTTTAACACACCATGATTGACACGATTACACAACACGATTCTAAACATCATACAACACTATATTAACAATATATAAACTTTATTAACATCATATAAACACACTATATATAACCTATAACATATAAACCCTTATTATGCAATGAAAGAAAGTTATACTATATAGTAACAATAGGCAAACACAACCTGATAGTAGTAGCAGAACCAACTGGGTCAAAATCTAAATCCAACTTACGAGAAATTGGTCAAAATCCCCCATTTTCGGATGTCTTTAACAATATATGCTAAAAAAATCAAAATTGAAACATATGCCCCTTGTTCACGCATCACGCACCACACATCATGTGTGGATTCTCGTGCATGATGCGTGCAAGCGATCATACTAGCAAAATGAGTTATTCTAAGAAATATGACGCACACGCATATGAAAGAACGCACGGTGCACGCACGGTGTGTTTTTTATCGTGCGCGGTGCGTGGTGCTGATCATGCTAGCAAAATGAGCTATTTTACGAAATAGAACGTACACTCATAGGAATTATTCTTGGGATATGTGACAATAGACGATTACTTTGTTGACACTATCAATTCCAAGTTTCCGTTCCTTGAGAGTTTGACACTTGACATGGTACAATGCAACCTGGGTATTGTGGATATCACATGCGTTTCATTGAAGTGTTTGATTTTATATCTGTTTGGAGGCATGCAAATCGATATACAAGTCTACGCTCCAAATTTACAAAGCTTCCATTACTGGGGTAGACAAGTACCAGGTCTCATGTTTCCATTTGTTGTTCCTGCTCAACTTAAGCTAGCTTTCTACCCGTTAGAACTCGTTGATCTAACGTTCTTTCTTAAGATGAGGGAAGTACTCAATTTACCAAGAAAGATTAAGATTATAATAAATCATTATACTCCTGGTTATTGGCGGGTGCCATTCAACATTAGTGATGTGAGAAGCAGGCTCCATGTTCCAGCTATAAATGTTGAAAAATTCTCGTTCTGGATTTTTTCAAATAAACGCGAGTGGGTGAACCCACTATTTTTTGATGCACTTTTCTGTTATCCATCCCAATTACGTAAAAGTAATACAATTCGAAAGGTGCAAGAAGATAATTGCAAAGCTGATGCTGGAAATGAAAACCCGAAAGAAGCACTGGCGAGACCTTAAAGATGTTGAAATACAAAATCACATTAATGGAAAATGGGAGACCCTAATAAGTTCGTGTATAAGCTCACCTACTGGATTGTCTTGTCTCAACAATTATTCTGTGAAGTTCAAACTAACTTGGAGTCCTCTCTAGGAGCCACTATCTCCACCATTAGAGCTCCCACTACTTTCGGAGTTTTCACCACTCTTCGAATCATCCCCATTGTTTTGATCCTCACCGTTAATCGGCAATTCAATAGTTTCCGAACTCCCACTAGAACCGGTACTCACATTAACAAAATCATCAAACATAACCGGATCATTATTGGAATTAACCGTTACCTTATTGCCATACAACGAGTTTTCATCAAAGATAACATCTCAACTACGAATCACCTTTCTCGCCTCATTTTCCCAACACCTATAACCCATGTCATACAAACCATACTCGATAAATGTACATCTTCTTGATTTTGCATTAAGCTTGTCTTTATCAATGTCTTTGGTCTTTACATAAACATTACAACCGAAAATCCTTAAGTGAGCCAAACTCACCTTTTTACCGGTCCATTCTTCCTCATAAATTCGAAACTCTAACGGTGTAGAGGGTACCCTATTAATCAAATAAGCCGATGTGTTCACAGCATCTGCCCAAAACATCTTTGGTAGACCCGCATGTAACCGCATACTCCTAGCCCGCTCATTAAGCATCCGGTTCATGCGTTCGGCAACCCCATTGTGTTGTGGTGTTTCCGGAACTGTTTTCAACATACGAATACCATGTTCCACACAATAGTCTTTAAACTCTTTGCTGATGCATTCTCCTCCATTGTAAGATTTCAAGCACTTAACTTTCAAGTTAGTCTCGTTTTCAATAGCAGCTCTCCACACTTTAAAGGTAGCAAATACATTAGATTTAACTTTAATAAAAGAAACACATACCTTCCTTGTGGAGTTATCAATGAAGGTGACATAGTAGTGAGAACCACCATGTGACTCGACCGTTGTAGGTCCATAAACACCAGAATGAACGAGTTCAAGCTTCTCCTTCTTTGGCGCAATTCCTGATTTCCCAAAGGACACTTTCTTTTGCTTCCTCAAGGTACATGGTTTGTAAAACCTAATATTCACTTTCTTTAAATCCGGAATCTTCCCATTAGAAACTAGCAACTTTATCCCCTTCTCACTCATATGCCCTAAACGACGGTGCCCTAGAGTAGAATCGGACCCTACATTACTCGTCACATTAACCTCATCATCATCGAATACCTCGACCATGTATAAAGTTCCCTTTTATGTCACGATGTCACGATACGACCATCCCTTTTAACTTGCCACTTGCGATCACCAAGGGTAGTGTGATTGCATTCTTCATCCAATTGACCAACTGAGATAAGCTTCCGTTTTAAATTCGGAATGTACCTCACATCTTTCAACGTCCAATCGGATCTTTGGGATGTCTTTAATATCACGTCTCCAATGCCTCTTATGTCTAAGCGTTTGTCATCCGTCAATCTTACTTTCCCCCGATACGGTTTATAATTCTTCATCATCTCCTTACTAGGATTATCGTGGAATGATGCACCCGAATCCATGATCCAAGCTTCAACCGAATTTTCAACACAACACACCAAATCGTCATCCTTATCTCCGAAAGTAAAGTTCACCCTAGCATTATCCGCCTTCAAATTCTTACATTGAGTGCTAAAGTGACCCTTTTGATTGCAATTCCAACAAATCGCCGATTCTCAGTCCCTAGAGTTATACGTTTTCTTGAGTTTCTTACCCTTCTTCGTACCCTTATCGTTCTTCCTGCCCCTGTTGTCAATATTTAAGAGCGACCCTGACGATTCCCCGGAATTCCTCCTACGGGTATCTTCTCCAAGAATCAAATCCCGAATCCCCTCAAACTTGAGTTTAGAAGTTCCCGTAGAACTACTAACTGCCGTAACGGTACCCGACCAACTTTCAGGCAAAGACGAAAGCAAGATCAGTACCTGAAGTTCATCAACAAATACAATCCCCACCGAAGCAAGTCTTGAGATGAGATTGTTAGAATCATTGATATGTTCCGTAGCACTATCACCCTCCTCCATCTTTTGGTTGAATAATTGACGCATGAGAAGAACCTTATTGACAGCATTAGGTTTCTCATACATGTTTGTAAGTGCGTTAATACACCCAAACGTAGTCTTCTCGTTAATAACGTTGTAAGCAACGTTTTTGGCAAGAGACATCCTAACCGCCCCCAAAGCTTAGCGATCTAGTAGATCCCAATCTTCTTGTTTAACATCATCTGGTTTCTCCTCCTTTATAGGTAAGTGCAGTTTTTTCTGATACAAATAATCCTTTATTTGCATCTTCCAAAACCCGAAATCCTTCCCATCGAACCGATCAATTCTAAACTTTCCTTCGCCCGCCATCGTGCCCTTTAATCGAACCTTGTGCTCTGAGACCAGTTGTTGGGAATTTATGGACCCAAACAACAATCACCAATTCAGATTTGGTGATCCAACAAACAACAAATGAACGATAATAAAGAAAAGTAAAGAAAACGACACAAGAATTACGTGGTTATATGCAATCGGTTAAATTGCTTTAGTCCACGGCCAACTAGAGTGATTTTTATTGATATTTTCGTACATAGGGTTTAGGATTACAATAAGATGTATTTATAGGCATACAACAACTTAAGGAGTAAGAAAAATCGAATCTGGAAGTTTCCTTCCGTCAAACCAACGCCGCGGCGCGCCCAGGAGGGGCCGCGTCAGGTGTAAACTCGAAATAGAAGCTTTTCTTCGACTTGACCCATGTTCATGCTCTAGGACACGTCGCGCCTAGGAGAGGCCGTGGCGCGCCTTATAGGTGTGACGAATTCCTCATTTGTTTTGATATCCTTCACACATATGACAATATTAGCATCTCATTATAAGTGACTCCAACCTATTGATTAAAAGACTCTGGTCGTACAGCTAGACTAAGCCCCTTTGGTCACCAAAAGTATTAATAATGTAAACGACAACCACCCCCCCCCCCCCCCCCCCCCCCACCCCCCCCAAAGAGTTGTCATGAAGGTTCATACAAAACTTGTAAATTTTAATAACCGCCGACTTATAATCAAAGGTAACCGCCATGTTCAAGTCTATTATGCACCTTAACGACCACCCTAAGAGCTGTCATTATAACTCTTTTTTCCTAATTTATTATTAATTAGAATTAGAATTAGAATAAGAATAGAATTAGAATGTTTCAATCGAACTTTTAAGGATTTGTCTAACACTTCATGTTGTGTGGATAACAATCTAATAATAAGTTAGTGGCTAATTTAGAGGTACTAACAGATCATCTTACACTATCACCAGCAAATATATAGCTCAGCTATATATTTATATAGTAATGAATACCAAAAGGATATATCACGTAACCAAATCGATAGATAAATAGCCTGTCCAGCAGGTAGAAAGCCCAACAACTATTGGAGAGTATATTTTTGGCCCATTCACGAAATATATCGATAATCCAGCAAAAAAAAAAAAGAAAAAGAAAAAGCCTTTATTTGGTTTTCTTTTTTACTCCGTGAGGCAACTCTATATCTGTACAACTCCTAATGACGCAGCCGTACAACCCACCCTAACTAGGTAAAGACCGTACAACCCACCCTAACAAAGAGGTAAAGTTTACTGAAAATTCAACTTAAGTTTTTATGTTACGCAGTCAATATGAGCTCTGATTAATTATATGATTCTTTCTCGTTAAATATTGACCAAAAATCTTTATTAATTGCGAAGTTATGAGGCTTTTATTTAAAAAGACTACGAGGTTTATTTAAAAACCCTTGTTCAACTCGACACAAGGCAACAATTCCCAGATATTGATAAATCGGACATATTTCCTCACTTTTTTTTTTTTTTTTGAAAAGCAAGAAGAATTATATTCACACACAAGAGTACAAGAGTACAATGGTTGTCAATTTGACAACATAATACAACTCAAGACTAACGATCTAAACAAGCTACAAAATTGCAAAGGAACTCGAGACTAACGATCTAAACAAGCTACTAAATTGCAAAGGAAGCAATTACACCGCCAACGGCTTTGTAAACCAAGTATGCCAATCAATACCCAAATTTTTATGTCTTCGCGAGATCCAATCAAATGAGAGAGCTTGGATTTCCATGAATAATGAAGGAACCGTCGCGCTCTTATTCTTGAATACTTTTGCATTTCGACATCTCCAAATCAAGTAACAAGCAATCCAACACACCGCTTGCCAAACCATACGCTTACTATCACTAGCCGTCGATCCAAATGTACCTAGAAAAATATCATCGAAGCCAAAGATAGCCGAACCATAACCCCGCCAATTAAGAACTTTGAGCCAAACGTCTTTCGCGAATTGACAAGAGAAGAGGATGTGTTCCACCGACTCGATCCCCCGTCACAAACCGGGCACCTCAAACTATGCAAATCAATACCCCTTTTATCTAATTCAACCCTTACCGGAATTCGACTCCTTCTAGCGCGCCAAATAAAGATCTCAATTTTTTTAGGGACCAAACGATTTCGTAGCGACTCAATGGAGTGATTCCCCCTAGATAAAATGCTGCCATCGATCAGTTTAGACATCTTCTTAACCGAAAATACCTTACTACCGTCTAGCACCCATTGCCATCCATCAGATTTGTCACGATCCAAGGCGATGGACTGCAGCAACCTTCGAAGCTCTCTGAATTCTGCATCTGTTCGACCCGATGGTTTGCGGACCCACGTCCAGCCAGATCCTGACCCGTCGCCATTACCCAATTTGTCTTTTACACTTACATCTTTATTAACCTCAAGCCTGTAGAGTCTGCCGAATTTATTTTTAGGCAATGATTATCGATCCAAATGTCGTCCCAAAACAAAGTATTAGCCCCATCCCCGATCAAGCGAGAGAATGAGCTAGAGAAAGGAATCCCTAGATCATCCACCCGTTTTCCTGCAATACAAATAAAAGACCAAAGACTAGCGATTGAGGGACGAGCAAGCCCGCCCCCAAGCACAAGTTCCCCGTTAGAACCATAGATGCTACGAATCACGGTAGACCACAAAGTGTTGGTTTCGGATTTAAACCTCCACCACCACCAACAAAGAAGAGCAATATTTTTACATTTAAGTGACATGATATTTATCCCTCCTTCTTCGTAAGGAAGAATGATTGTTTCCCATTTAACCCAAGCCATTTTCGAATTAGTGCCCGCCCCGCCCCAAAAGAAATTTTGTCTCACACTCTCTAAATGTTTAAGCACACAAACTCTCTAAATGTTTAAGCACACAAGGCGGGGCCCGAAAGAGTGAGAAATAGTAAAGAGGTAAACTAGAAAGAACCGATTTAACAAGAGTTAGACGACCACCGGATGACACCGATTTAGCCCTCCATTCTGCTAACCTATTGTTGAACTTCTCGATAACCGGGGACCAATCACTCAACTTCTTCATCTTACTACCCACGGGGAGACCCAAGTACATGAATGGCAATTTACCCGCTTGACAAGAGCACCAAGAAGCCATATCTTTCACAATAGAGTTACTAATCCCAACCCCATAAAGTAGGCTTTTGTTGTAGTTAACCTTTAGACCCGAGGCTCTTTCGAAACATTCCAACAAATACATAAGATTACGTGCATTACGCTTACTCCATTCACCGAAGAAAATCGTGTCATCCGCATATTGGAAATGAGAGACCACAACCTTATCTAAACCGACCTCCACTCCCTTGTACAAACCTTTATCCACCGCGATCTTTGATAAAATATTAAGTCCTTCTGCCGCTATAATAAATAAGAAGGGTGATAGCGGGTCGCCTTGTCTCACCCCTCATTGCAAACAAAATTCCCGAGATGGAGAACCGTTAATTAAAATGGAGATAGAAGCCGACTCTAAACACGATAGGATCCATTTTCGCCATTTAATCCCGAAACCCATACAACACATGACCTCCATGAGATATTTCCAATTAAGTGAATCGAACGCCTTTTCGAAGTCAACTTTAAATATTAATCAATGATTTTTATTACGCTTAAGATCGTCTACTACTTCGTTCGCAACTAGCACACTATCTAGAATGTATCTTCCCCCGAGGAATGCACTTTGTTCTGGTCTAATAAGTCGTGGGACCACCCGTCTAAGTCTAAGGGAAAGCATTTTCGAAATAATCTTGTAATAGCTACCGATGAGGCTAATCGGACGGTAGTCGCCAAAAGAGAGTGGATCGGATTTTTTGGTGATAAGAGACACAAACGACGCGTTGCAACCTTTAGAAAACTCCCCATTAACCCAAAACCAATTAACTGCCGCGATTAAGTCGCCTTTCATGATTTCCCAATATTTTTTAAAAAATCCCAAGTTAAAACCATCATGCCCGGGTGCTTTCGAGCTGCCACATCAATTAATTGACTCCCTAACTTCGGCCTCAGAAAATGGTAATTCGAGGTCCGTTGCTTCCTGCTCAGAGATCGACATGTAAGATAAACCATCTAGGCTTGGACAATCATGAGATACGTCGCTGAATATTTTTTCAAAATGGAAGGCTGCTGCCTCTTTGATCGTGACCGGATCCACACACCATGCACCATTTACCGAAACGCCTCGAATGTTGGTTTTGTTGTAGTTTCTATGCAACGAATTATGGAAGTACTTGGAGTTTTCATCACCCTCTATCATCCACCTCACCCGAGCCTTTTGTTTCAACATCCCAGCTTTTATTTTTTCTTTATCTAACCATAGCTTCCTCGACTTCATCCAATTCCTATATTCGACCGAATCCAGACCCCCAGCTCTGCCTTAAGTTCGAGGTCCGTAGCCTCACGTTTTGCATTTTCAATTTCGACATCCAAGTTACCGAAGTGAGATTGACTCCAATTTTTGAGAGCCTCTTTCAGTCTCTTCAATTTATTACGAAAAACACAATCTTTCCGGTTACCTTCCAACGGGGCCGACCAAGATTCGGCGATGACTTGATCGACACCATCCACATAAAACCAATCGTCGAAGACTTTAAATGGTTTGGGACCAAAGTTAACGTCCCCATCCGAAAGCATAATAGGACAATGATCCGACATCATTCTATCTTGAGCATTCACTTTTAAGTTCGACCACAAATCAAGAAATTCTTCGGAAACAAGAAATCTATCTAATTTGCTCATCTTGACACCGTCGTCGCTAACCCTAGTAAATTTCCTCCCACCCATCAGAATATCTACAAGCATGTTTTGATTAATAAACCCATTAAACATCTTTGCTCATTTCTCAAAGAATTCGCAATTTAATCTTTTGGAAGTATCTCTAACCTCGTTGAAGTCTCCACAAATTACCCACGAAACCCCACTAATACTTAAGATGTTATTAAGTGAGTCCCACATCTTCCTCTTACTAACATCATCATGCAGCCCGTAGACATTAACGATAATTGTTTCTCTACCCGAATCCTTCCAAGAACCTCGAATGGCCACAAAATAATCGCTTATCTGTTATCCGCTAACTACAAAGGCATTTTTATCCCAAATAATCAATTGCCCTCCCGACTTGCCAATCATTTCTTTTTGAATGTACCCATAGTCTTTAGAACCCAGAGACCGAATACCCAATTATCCCCTACACTATGACATTTGGTTTCTTGAAGAACGAAAATGTTAGGTTTCTCTGAAATACATAATTTTCTAACATCCCATAACTTGCTTTCTTTCCCTGACCCGAATCCCCGAATATTTAACGAAATAATCTTCATTTGAACCCACAAAAACGAAACAAAAAGTACAGAAGTTTACTGAGTGTTCTTGGTCCATTTTAGACCAAGGTTCGTGCCAAATTCCTCAACACCAATGCTACTTTCCGAGATTAAATGCTTTAATTCTTCATTCCTACTATTACGAGATGAAGAAGAAGATTTACCTTTTGCAGATGATTTTGGAACATCAGACCCCCTTGACTTTTTCACCCTAATGCAACCGTCGGTACAATTTGCCACTTCTTTATCTTCGATTCTCTTTTTCCTCCTACTTACTTTATTAGCGTGTAAAAGTTTCGATGAAGCCTTCCAATTACCGGCCGAAATCCAGCAGCAATTTGATGAATTAGAAAAATACGATTTTTCTTTTTTATTAACCCTCAATTTCGCAGTTTGATCAGTCGCCTGTTTATCCAAAACTCCTGAATCGTCCAATTTTATTCCAGGCACATCTATAGGCCCAACATCACTTGGACCACACTTTGGATCATGCCCTAGTAATGGGCTTGAGCCCTCATCATCCTCTGTGGTATTATCAGTCTCACCCAAATCTTCCACCATAACCACATCAATTGGGTCCATTGGGCCACTGTCCGGAATAGGCCCATTAACATCGTTGGGTTTACTTGGGCCTGACATACCTGTAGCCTGATTCGTTTGGCAATGAATAGGCGTGCTGTTTCTTTTCTGGTTACGAGACACATCATCAATCATATCCACATTACCCAAAGTATTGGAATTCTCCATGTTGGCGGCTACTGGAGTTACCCTCACGTTCCCCAACCTATCATCATTATCATTGTTATTTCCAAAAAGTTGTTTGATACCCATGCTCGAAGACCCATCATCTTCCACCGAAACAGGGGAACGGCGGTGATGGGCTGATCGGAATTCTCCATCTTCCAATTCATCGTCACTATCATCAGAGTAGGTATTAGATATATCATCCGAACCCGAAAAATCCTCTCAATCAGACATGTTATTATTCTCAAGATCCAGTTCAACTCCGTCGAATGATTCGATTATATTAACAAATTTGCACAATGTTCCTGCAACTAACTTCACCACCCCAAAGATATGTTCATCTTCTTTCGTATGAATCAGGACCTTCCCAGAAATTAGATTCTGTTTTCCATGAATGATGTTACAGTTTTTGAATTCGATGGTCTGCCCCCACCAATTAGCAATCGAATCGAAGGTGGAGATATTCTAGAATCTGAATGGTACACCAATGATATCCACCCACACAAATCTTCCAGGATTGAAATACCCACCATCCCAAGCTTTTAGAGACTTAAAACAATTACTAAACGGCGTATCAGACCCCTCAATAATGTTTTTTGCAGTTCTTGCATTATCACATATAAGTAAAACGCATAACCCACCAACATATTTAAGATGGAATCCATCAAACCCATTGACCTCTCCTAAAGTAGTGATAAGATTGAGTGAACCAATGCTCTTTAGTTCTCCCAGAATAAATCGATCCTCCATGTTATTGAAAGATAAATTTTTTTCGACATCCACAGTTCTTGCCTTTTCTACTTCCTTTAATAGCTTTCTTTCCCAACCCTTTTTCAGGATTTTACCCGTAAATCATCTTTAAAACAGTCCTCACGATATCTACGGTTTTGAACAGGAGCACCGAAAATGGTGTTCCTTCGCCTTGATCCATATACTTTATTCAAATCCGGGAATTCATCCCCCAGTGGCAGTCAGATTACACTACCAGCAGAATTTGTTTTGGGTCTCCACACCGAGCCAATCGTCACCTTATCCCCCCTGACCGGAGGTCGGTTATTAACATGCACATTAGGGTTTCTGTTTGTAGCCTTGAAAACCCTAATAGGTCTTGAATCGAACTTGTTGCTCTCTAGGCGACGTAGAAGGAGGTCTACGTCTACAACCCCATGAAACCTCACGAAGGCAAATTTGTATCCACTTCGCAACCTTTTGCCTGCTAGATATATGTCTTTGAGATCACCAAAAGGCTTGAAGATCCTCCATAGATCGGAGATGCTCCAATGGTCACCGAAATTGAAGAACATGAAAGATGTTAAACGATACCCGAAAAACCTTGAAACCGAATCCCTAGTGTTGCCATCGCCTGCTCTCTTCCCTTTCGAACCAATCTTGTGTGCAACTCTCTGAAAATTTGGATTCTCTCTCCTCACCCTTTCTCTCACACACACACTCGTCATTATTTTTAAAAACTAAAATCTGACATATTTCCTCACTGCCATAACGCCGAACTCTATTTTTCACGTTGGTGGTCAAGGAGGAAACTGAACTGGTTAAAAAGTTCCGATTAAGGTTGAAGTATTGTTATAGGAGCTCACTGATGTACTACCTAATGAAATTCCTCCCGGATTACCATTAATGTGCGATGTCGGGTTCCACGATTCCCAACAAACCCGCTTACCGCATGAACCCCACAAGATTTGCCGAGTTACGTCAGGTGACCGAACTATTAGAGAAGGGGCTAATTCGCAAAAGAAAAAGTCCATGCATTGTGCCAACATTGCTCATTCCCAAGCTTGTCGATAAGTTCATCTGGCCGACTGGCTTGCCTTGACATGGTTTTTGTGAATTTCAGACTAACTTGGTGTCCTCTTTAAGAGCTACGATCTCCGGTTCCTTTGATTCATTTACTATTCAAGTTTTCATCATTTATAAAAACATTTATAAAAGGGAGGTGATCCTTACACACCACTTTTTGATCCATTTACATATAGTTACCTATTTTACCCTTAATTATAATTACTATGATAATATAAATTCAACTCCCTAGAGGAAGTTCAACTCCCTAGAGGCATAACTGTAATTTTATGAGACAAAAGTGTATATGGATCAAAAACTAGTGTGTGATCTCCCTTTATAAAAATTGATGTGGTTATGTATTTTTTTTATAATTTATTACTCGTATTAATTAGAATTAGAATAGAATTAGAATCTTCCAATGGAACTTTTAAGGATTTGTCTAACACCTCATGTTGTGTGGATAATAATAATTTAAATAATAAGTTAATGGTTTAGAGCTACTAAGAGAACATCTTACACTATCACCCGCAAATGATAGCTCAACTATTATTTACCTTATATACTAAATAATGTCCCATGTTTTGGTTTTATTAACAAAAACGAAAACAAAATTAAATTGGGGTGGTACAGGGTAATTCAAGTGGTATAAAGTGTAAACTTTCTATTTAATATATAAACTATTAAATAAAACTTAGAATTTTTTTTAACCGGATTTATCTTTTTTTCCCTTCCAAGTTACGTCTCCGTAGACACCATTAAACTCGAAATAACTTTGTGAACTAAATGCGACGAATTACATTCAAAAGGAGATTCCAAACACGGCCAACAAACCTTTGTTTTTGCGTAAACATGGGAGTGATTTAAATTTACAGTTTAGATTTCTAGATTATTATTTTTTTTACATGCAAATATAATTAAAATAACATTAAATGTACATGATCACCCCCAGAATACCAGTATCTTACTGAAATGGCTATAAAACGGTCTAGTGAATTATCCGCACAATCGATTTACCAAAGTGATACGCGCCGCAACGCGCACCTGGTGAACTTTTTGCGTATGTATATACAATTTATGCAACATACCTTTATCATTCATTAGAAACATAACCAAAAACCAACAGAACACGGCAGACGAAGTTGTGATGTGGTCCAGCGGTTGGTGGCCTGCCTCCTTTTGGGGAGGTCAGGAGTTCGACCCCCGTTGGCTACATATTAAAAACACAATTTCATCCCTGTCATGAAGTATCCACCCATGACACCTTTCTGATCATATCGTTTGGGGGGTAAAGGGGAGGGGGGTTTTACTTGGCCGTGCCCTTGGATCGGTTTCAAGGTTTCCTCCGGGGCAGCGATGGGGGCGGGGTTATGTGACAACCCGTAAATTTTTGGCAAAATTTAAACAAAAATCTTTATATGATTTCATTTAACCTTGACTAATTCCGAAGATTCACGAACAATTATTTCTAAATAATTACGCATTAATTTGATATATTAATATTATTATTATTAATATCCTTTTTAAACAAGATATCAATAATTAATATCATTATTATCAGTATTGTTATTATGAATAAAAAAAATATTGACAAATATTCTTGGAAAAGTAGTAAATCAATTTGTTTATTTTTAAAAAAAAATATATATATATATATATAAAAAAATCCTTAAAATAAATGATTTTTTTAATAAAATAAATAAATAAATAAATAAATTACTTTTTAATTAAAAATTATAATGGAAAACTACTTTTATTATTTTATTTTGTGCATTATCCCATGACCTAACATTTAATACTTTTGAATTTTAAAATCCCATTAAAAATTAAAATATTTTTTTTCTTTTAATTATTTTATTCTTTTTACCTAATTTTTTCAAGTATAAATACCCCTCATTTCTCATTCAAACTCACACCAAAATTTTTCTCATTCTCTCTTTGAAGAATTACTACTAGTAAGTATTCTTTTCTTACTTTTTACTTTTTACTTCGGTTTATTATTTTTTTTACAGAAACATGTAAATAATATTATAAATTATATGCAATTAAAATTAAAATAAATAACATGTTATAATTAGTAATATATGTTACTAAAAATTATAAAAGTATTTTTATGAATTAATATATAGGAGTTATAATTAAAATCGAATTAATGAATATATATGTATATACGCACCTAACGTGAAGGTTATAATTAAAGATAGCGTACAAAGACTACAAACATCACCGCTACTTGTGGCCTAGGTGATCCTTGTTACCATTATGGGACGCTTGTGGATCTCGAATGCCAAGACTTAGATTCTGGTCAAGAGATCCTGGGCCGCTCGGTAACAATAGATCATTCGAGTGACTTGCATGTTAGCGACGAAGTTTGGGAGAGATTGTACAACATCTTTGTTAAAAATTATAACCCGAACATTCTTAAACTAGAAGCTTACTATAAGTGAAAGTTTTTCATAAATAGTAGGTTTCCAAAAATAGAAACTTTTGAGAAATAGGAACTTTTCTCGAAAACCGTCACTGTCAATATAGTTGCTATATTAATAAACATACTTTATGTCAAGTTAGACATTAACTAATCAAACGTTATACCTCAAGGTTGATATTCAGATCACTTACTTGCTTTACTTTCCTTCTTGCGTGGAATACTTCAACTGCTATTTAATGTGTGTTTTCATATGCTCCCTTTTACTCTTTACATTTTTGGGCTGAGAATACATGCGCTACTTTTATAACTGTTTTTATGAAATGAATACAAATACTAAAACTAATTTTTCGTGAGTTTTCATATGCTCCCTTTTACTCTTTACATTTTTGGGCTGAGAATACATGCGCTACTTTTATAACTATTTTTATGAAATGAATACAAATACTAAAACTGATTTTTTGTGAGTTTTCATATGCTCCCTTTTACTCTTTACATTTTTGGGCTGAGAATACATGCGCTACTTTTATAACTGTTTTTATGAAATGAATACAAATGATAAAACTGATTTTTCGTGAGTTTCATATGATCCTTTTTACTCTTTACATTTTTGGGCTGAGAATACATGCGCAACTTTTATAACTGTTTTACACGTATCAACTATTAAACTGTGATATGTTGGGCTATGACCAGCAAGTCCCCAACCGACAAGTATAAACGATAACTTGTTACGGGACAAACCTGAAAGTCTAGTCTAAATACAAGTACCAACTATTAAACTGTGATATGTTGGGCTATGACCAGCAAGTCCCCAACCGACAAGTATAAACGATAACTTGTTACGGGGCAAACTTGAAAGTCTAGTCTAAATATCAGTACCAACTGTTAAAACTATGCTATACCCGGCTATGTCCGACTAAGTCCCTACAGTGATATTTTTAATTGCTACGGCATTCTTAATTATTGGGGATAGGCCTATCGGGAGTAACGTCCCCGATACATTTGACTAAGTCTTTGTATTACTTGATAATGAAATTAAACGACAAGGACAGAACAACTTGTCACGGGGCAAACAACGTTTAGTCTAAATATCACGCACTGGCATAACTTTTTGATCCTGCGGGAGATCAACTTTACTGGATCTGAGTGATCTACTTATGAAAACAAATCTTGTGGTCTAACACTATTACTGAAATCATTAATTATGACAAACCTATGAACTCACTCAACCTCGTGTTGACTTTTTAAGCATGTTTATTCTCAGGTACTTAAATATTGCTTTCGCTGTATATCTACTGCTTTGATGATGATTGCTTGCTATGCTTGGAGTCTTCATTACATATCATATCAATTAAAGACATATTTATCTTCCGCTGCAAAACTCAACAAAACGTCTCATGTAGAGTCGTTCTCGTTTATACAACTGTGATTTGATATAATTAGTCACAAATACCCCAGGCCCCATTTGGGGGTGTCAAAGGTTATTATCGCTGCATCGGCATAGTGGAAACGGGAGATGATCGCAACGGGTGGTTTAGTCCCCCACGGGTGATCCCAATCGCTGTTCCAAAAAAAAAAAATATAAGACAGAACTCGGCAGCCGCAATGCACGACCATATACATCTCTAGTTTTTAGTAATGAATATGACAAGGATATATCACGTAACCAAGTCGATAGATAAAGAGCCTGTCCAGCAGGTAGAAAGCCCAAAACTGTTGGAGGGTACATTTGTGTCCCATATTCACGAAATACATCAAATAATCCCGAAAAAATATTCCTTTATTTGGTTTTCTTTTTTACTCCGCGAGGCAACGATATATCTATATACAACTTCTAATGACGCAGCCCAATTTTTCTATTGAAGAACACGAAAAACCCGTACTACCCACCCTAACGTACAGGTAAAGTTCACATAAAATTCAACGTAAGTTTTTTTTATCTTACGCAATATGAGCTGACTATATGTTTCTTTGTCGTTAAAAATTGACCTAAAGTGTTTATCAATCGCAAAAGTTATGAGGATTTTATTTAAAAAACTACGAGGTTCATTCCTGATAAAACGTGAAATCAAAATAGCTATTGTACTTGCATAAAACTAGAGGTCCTGTACGTATTTAACTTTTTTTATTTTTTATTTTTTGGGTAGCAAGAACCCCTATATGAACAAGCACATTGGCTCCCTCATATAAGGTAAAACTTCGGGAAATAAATTGAGCACCCTCTATTCACACTCCCTTTTTGAACAATTTCGCATAACCAGGAATTGAACCCGGATGGTGTGCCTCATTAGGCAACTCTGGCCTCTCAGATAAGCCTGTGTGGTTAACTTTTATGTTATTTTTTATTTGAATGAATTTGAACTTAAACGTGTAAAGGAACAACTTTATCATTGTTCTCGAGTATTCTTTGACCTTGATCTTTTGTCTGCAGGTTCCTGGAGATGGAGGGAAGGAAAATAAACGGCCAGGTTGGCACACAGCAGTTAGATGTTGACGAGTTGATCGAGTTATTGCACATAAAAGAAGAAGTACATGAGACCTCTTGTTGCGAAGATATCTCCAAACAGTAAGTTCTCAATATCCAATCTTGAGATAATATATTTCTTCTATTCAAAGTTTTCTTAGTTTAAATCTAAAACTTTGTCAAGTAAAATTTCAATAGTTCCACGTAGAATAAGTTTTACTGTTTTGAAATAGATATTAAATAAATATTAAATAGACCTTGATTTTTGTCTGCAGGCTCCTGGAGATGTTGGGAAGGAAAATAAATGATACGACTTGCACACAACAATTTGATGTTCCTGAGTTGATTCACCTTATACAATCGTTATTGCCAGTGAAAGAAGCTGCTCGCACGCGTGTGTTGTCTAAATCTTGGCTACATGCCTGGTCTACTATTCCCAATCTCAGGCTTCGTCAATATGAAAAGTGTTTAAGCAATAAACAAATGGAAAAGTACATTAGCTTGATTTGTTTCACTCTAAAGAGGTATCTTCGTGACAACATACCAATCACTAGTTTTGAGCTTGAATTTAGCATACATGATGATAAACAAGATTCAAAAATCTACGAATGTGTCCAAAAAGTAGTTTCCAAAAGTTGTCTCAAGGATCTTTATCTTAAATTGAACTTTGTGAAGGTTACTTCTTCTTTTACTTTGCCTGATGAGATATTCTCCGGTGAAAACCTGAATAGAATAAGTGTCTCAAGTGTTAACGATGATTATGATGAAACAACTCCTCTCCTTATTATTTGTAGCAATCCTTTAATCAATTGTTTGAATCTAAGAGTACTGGAGTTGCACAGAGTGTACATAAGCGAAGAGGTACTTGATAAATTGCGCTCAATATGTACCTTACTTGAGGAAATTGATATTTCATTTGTGAAAAACTCAAAGATGACACTTAAAGTAAAAAATCTCCCTTATCTCCGCAAGTTGAATGTAAGATATGTTAAAGAGGATTCTGTTTTGGAAATTTATGATCTCCCGAGTCTTCACTATCTTTCTTACGGCAACCGATCTTATGTAATGAAGTCTATAGTATTCAACACATATTCATTAGACCACAGATATTGGTGATTGTGACGTGGAGTGGGTGAGGTGCACTTTTTGGGGAAAAAATGTGACTGGGCCATGACATTTTGGGGGAGTTGTAATGGGGGGCTTTTGTAAGGGCGTTTGTGGGTGATGTGTCAAAATATAATTGGAGGTTGGGTTAAAAAGTGGTAAAAAGGTAGAAAAGAATTAAAATAAAAATAAAAAAATCACAAACGCACATTTTCATGCCCGTGCTTTTTTGACAAACGCCCCCAGACAAACGCCCACAAATGCCCCATTCCGGGCGTTTGTGGGGCATTTGTGGGCGGATTCAGGCGACAAACGCCTGCATTATCTGTGGTCTTAGGGAACCTGAGAGAATTATTCTTGAAATATGTGACATTAGACGGTAAGTTGGTTGACATAATCAATTCCAAGTTTCCATTTCTTGAGAGTTTGACACACTACAAGAAATTCGTTCTTTTGCCACGAATCCATTTGTGGCGACATAGATTTCGCTGCAAACAACCCGCTAAACGACAAAAATTCCTCACTTCTTGACTTCTTGAGTCAAAGTTAACTTTTGTGGCGACATGTCGCCAAAAATGTCGCCGCAAACTTAATTTTCCATTTACTTTTCCCTTTTCTCAATAATAAACTGGTCAAAGTTTGAAAATATTGAATTGTGGCGACATGTCGCCACTAGAAGTCGCCGCAATTATTATTTTTTATTTATATTCCAATTAATTTTTTCTCTCCAAATTGTAAAAATTATCAAGTGGAGGGAAAGTTTCCTGCCATCCCTATTGTGGCGACCAGTCGCCACTAATGTCGCCGCAATAAAAAAAAATTTCGATTTACTTTCCAATAATTTTTCCCATCAAACTGAAAAAGTTTACCTTGTAGCGGGAAAGTTTCACGCTAGTTCAATTGTGGCGACATGTAGCCCTAAATGTCGCCGCAATTGGTTCATATTGATTTAAGATAACAAAATGTGACAATGCAGTAACAATGGGGAATGTAGTGGTGATGTAAGTCGGTGAAATGGGGAGGTGATGTAAGACGACAGAATGTGATGATTATGTAAGACGGTGGAATGTATTGGAATGCGGTGATGATAAGCGGTGATGTAAGACGGTGGAATGAGAAGTTAATGTAAGTTGGTGGAATGCGGTGATGATATGCGACATTGGAATTTGGTGGTGATGTAAGGTGATGTAATGTGGTGGTTATATATGACGATTGAATGTGGTAGTATGATGTGGTAATCTAAAACGGTAAATTGTGGTGGTGATATAAGTCGGTGGAATGTGTTGGCCATGTACGACGGTGGAATGAGGTAGTGATGTAAGACGATGGAATGTGGTGAAAATGTAAGATGGTGAAATGTGATGGTTATATATGACAATGAAATGTGGTGGTGATGTATGATGGTGGAATGTGGTGGTGTATGACGGTGGAATGAGGTGCTGATCTGAGACGGTGGAATAAGGTGGTGACGTAAGACGATGAAATGTGGTGGAAATGTAAGACAATAAATTTTGATGATTATGTATGGCAATGAAACGTAGTGGTGTTGTGTGGCGCTGGAATGTGGTAGTGTATGACGGTGGAATGAGGTGATGATCTGAGACGGTAGAATGAGGTGATGATCTACGATGGTGGAATGAGGTGGTTATGTATGGCGATGGAATGTGGTGGTTATGAATGACAATATAATGCAATGGTGATCTAAAAAACGGTGGATTGCGGTGGTGATGTATGACTGTGGAATTAGAGGGCGAAATATGGTGGTGATGTAAGAATGTGGAATTTGGTTGTAATGTATGACGTTGGAGTGAGGTGGTGATGTATGATTTTGAACGGAGGCAGTGTTGTAAGACGGTGATGTAATACGGTAGAATGTGGCGGTGATGTAAGACAATTGAATGAGACAGTGATGTATGGCAGTGGAATTTGGCAGTGATGTATGACATTGGAATTTGGCGGTGATGTATGATGGCGGAATGAGACGGTGATGTAAGACGACAGAGTGTGGTGGTGATGTAAGACGATGAAATGTGATTATTATGTAAGCAGGCGGAGTTTGGCGGTGATGTACGACTGTGGAATGTGGTGGTGATATACGATAACGACCAATAGAACAATAGAACGATAAGAAGGACCAAGACAATATATATATATATATATATATATATATATATATATATATATATATATATATATATATATATATATATATATATATATATATATATATATATTGTTGAGGTGTGGAGACATTTAAACATGCTGAAAAAAGTGCCACTAAAAACTGTTAAAATACTGAATATAACCACGTTAAATTCCTGTGTTTTTATCATTCTTGTTAGCTTTACGATTTTCACTATATTTTCGTTTATTAGAAGTGAGTTGATAACTTGGGGTTATGTAGTCTTGTTTGGGCTCACCTAGTCGGGTTTCCTAACACACACACACACACACACACACACACACACACACACATATATATATATATATATATATATATATATATATATATATATATAGGGATCAAATGAGAACTTTTAAGCAATGAGAACTCTGAGAACTAAGGTAATCAAGATTAACTTGAAAAATATGCCAAAGAACTCATATAGTATTTCAAATAATTGAATCAAAGATCAATGAGTAGGTTATACCAGTTTGGTTTCAACTCAAGTAGATCGCGAAATTCATACCAACTGTCAAGAATGATTCTGCAAATTTTTGTTACAACTTGCCATTTTTCATTACCATTATTCTTGAACTCAAATTTTTTTTTCGTCAGAAAGTTTTCTTTGCCATCACTCTGCTTATCATGTGCTTGAATAAGAAAGAAGCCATTACTATCAATGTTGCGACTATATAAGGTTATGTATTTGGGATGGCAAATTGTAAGAAGTGCCTCCAAACAATATTGGGGCCCACACAAGCGTTCGTGTGAACTTGCATAAAATGTTAATTGTTGAACGTTTGTAGATGGACTTGGGAACCTTTTTTGCGATCATCAATATAGATGTTCAGCTGCTTATGAATATGATCTTCTATTTCAATATCAAACTTGCTTGATAAATTGAGTAATTCCCTCATCTCAAGTAGAAAGAAGGATCCACATAATCTCACAATTCTAGTGAAAGCTTGATATATTCTGGAGCATTATGGAGACTAGGCATTGTGAAACCCCATAACTGAAATGATATAACTTTGGAGCATAAACTTGTATGTCAATCCGCCTTTTTTCACGAATCTTTAAGGTCGGTTTTTTCAATGAAGAACATGTAAAATCCAACCTTTCCAAGTCCAACTCGGCATTGAAAGGTGTTAAGGGATTTGAATAATTCACCACGTGCTTGGCATTCATTATTATTTATATAAAGTTACAAGTATGGGATAAATACAAAGTGTAACAACTAGATAAAGATTACAACAAACAAGTCCTATACTATATATCACCTAACCCCCCCCCCCCCCCCCCCCCCCCCCCCCAGGCAAAGAGGTGGAGGTCCAACACAAAGCTTGTCCCGGAAAGATTCAAATAGCGGGCGTGAAATACTTTTGGTAAAAATATCCGCAAGTTGAAGATTGGTAGGAACGAACTTTGTATACAATTTTCCAGATGCAACTAATTCTCGAACAAAATGATAGTCAATGTCAATATGTTTGGAGCGCTTATGTGAGACGGGATTATGACTCAGGAAAATAGCGCTCTTGTTGTCACATAATATCGTAGGACGAACAGGTTGAAGAACGTGGAGTTCCTTGAGTAGGTGAGTAATCCATACGATTTCAGCAGCATTGTTGGCTCGATATTCCGACTCACAACTTGATCTAGCTGTTGGGGTGCAAACCTATCCCACATAGGAGGGAGACAAAAAAAAATGTATGTATATAAGTCTAAGGGGATGTCCCTCTAATACCAATTGGTTTTAGAAAATGATGGACTCTTGGGCTTATATTGCAGGACATTGTGTTTGGGCTATGCGATCTTACAAATGGCATCAGAGCTAGGCTATAGCCCGATGTGGTGAACAACGCAGTGGTGGCGCACCCCTAAGCGCATGGTGCGACATGGCACACCCCTCAGTTTGCCAACGATAATGGAGCCATGGTGCCTTATATCGAAAGTCTTCCTTCCCAAGGCGTGGAAGTGCGGCGTGTCCCGATGGTGAAAGAAAAAATGAAAGAAAGAGATCGGCGGTATAAGAGGCGTGTCCCGGTAGTGAAAGAAAAGTGAAAGAAAAGAGACCGGTGATATAAGATGGCGGGAGTATCGTTGAAGAGGAGGCTCGGTGATGTGGTCTTCAGTTTGAGGGGAGGATTGTTGGGGTGCAAACCTATCCCACATAGGAGGGAGACAAAAACAAATGTATGTATATAAACAAATGTATATATAGGTTGCTTCTTTGCGTTCCAGGAAACAAGATTCCCTCCTAAGAAGATTGAGTAACCATATGTCGATCGACGTGTCTCAATGCACCTTGCCCAATCCGCATCCAAGTAACCGAGCAAGGAGGGTGTCGGTGAGTGAGAAAATGATAACCCAAATGCCATCGTGCCTTTGACATACCGGAGAATCCGTTTAACTTCCTGAAAATGATCCGTGGTTGGAGCTTGTAAAAACTGGCTTACCTGATTTACGGCATACGAAAGATCAGGTCTAGTAATGGTTAATTACTGGAGTGCTCCAACCAAGGAGCGATAGAAAGTTGGATCTGAATAAGCTATCGCATGAGAACTGGAAGTTTCAGCAGTCGCTAATGGAGTGGCAGCTGGATTCTAATCCAGCAGCTGAGTAAGGCTCGGTCAAGTATATTTCGAGCATACTTTGTATGACTAAAGAAAATCCCAGAAGAAGTGTACACAACCTCGAGTCCAATAAAATAATTAAGCCTTCCAAGATCTTTAATGGAAAACTCAGCATTCAATCGAAAAATAAATTTGTGAATGGTGGCCGAATGGTTATCAGTGAGAATTATATCATCAACGTACACTTACAAGTAAAGAATGCGGGAGTTTTGTTTGAACACAAATAGAGATGGATCGGCTCGGATACAAACAAAGCCAAGTCGAATTAAAAAATCACTAAGGTGTTGAAACCAAGCCCGAGGAGCCTGTTTAAGTCCATATAACGCTTTCTTGAGTCGACAAACATGAGAGGGAAACCGAGAGTCGGTGAATCCGGGAGGTTGTTCCATGTAAACAAATTCAGTTAAGTGACCATTTAAAAACGCGTTCTTCACGTTTAACTCATGAAGAGGCCATTTGTTAAGGGTAGCAAGTGAGAGAAATATACGAACAGTCGAGGCTTTGACCACATGACTGAAGGTAACCGAGTAATCAAGGCCAGAGACTTGAGTAAACCCTTGAGCAACCAAACAAGCTTTGAGTCGTTCGATAGAACCATCCGAATGATACTTGGTTCGGAAGACCCATTTGGAACCAACAATATTGGAGTGTGTAGGTCTCGGAACAAGGACCCTTGTACAATTTTGATCAAGAGCCTGCATTTCTTTGTACATTGCATTGTACCATGCAGCATTCTTCATGTCAGATTTGTAACTTTTGGGTTCAATGGTAGTTAAAAGTGCAGTATTTAGGGGTGTAACAAACAACTCATCTGTATCAATACGATATTTGCTTTTAAATATTCCCGATTTTGAGCAAGTCACCATTGAATGTTGAGAGGCAGATGGCATAGCAGGTGATGGAATGGATGGATGATCAGGTGCTGGTGTCATAACAGAGGGCACGAGATCATCACAAATATGACAATCAGCAGGTGCTGAATTTGATGTAACTACAGGGGGTTGTTGACATGGGCACATTAGAAGACAATGGAACCATACAGATGGGTTCATTATACTGAGTGAACCCAAGAGTAGTAGTGTCAACAGGAGGTAAGCGGCCAGAAAAAGGAAAGCACGTCTCATCAAATTTTGCATGACGCGTGATATAAACACGACCGGTATTAATGTCGAGACATTTGTAGCCTTTGTGTTAATAGCTATAGCTGATAAAAACACATGCGAGACTTCGTGGAGCCAATTTATGAGGAGAATAATCTCGCAAATATGGGTAGACTCGACATCCAAAGGTGCGGAGATTTTCATAATTCGGGCAGCGGTGAATAAGTAGTTCAAATGGAGAAGTGTTCTTGAGAAATACAGACGGTAACCTGTTAATAATGTATGTAGCGGAGTTGAATGCATCCACCCAAAGTGAGGCAGGTGCGTGGCATGAAATAGCATCGCAAGTCCAGTTTCAGTAATATGCCTATGTTCCGCCCAATACGCCCATTTTGTTGAGGCGTGTAGGGGCAAGACATTCAGTGATGTGTCCCATTCTCCAAAAGAAGGGTACGAACTTTGTGGTTGGTGAATTTAGTACCTCCATCACTTTGAAAAACTCTCACCTCAAGAAAATTGATTTTGAATAAAGTTAAGAAACGCTGCAAATACAGCAGGGAAGTCAGCCTTCGATTTAAGCGGATAAAAAAAAGTAAACCGCAAAAAATCATCAATAAAGATTACATAATATCGATAACCAGTTGTAGACATAACGGACATAACAGGTGCTGGACCCCACAAATCACAATGTACCAAATCTAATACTTTCAAAAAACGTTTTTCATTATGAACAAAAGGTAAATGCTTGCTTTTTGCTAGTTGACAAGGATGACATAAGTTCAGTTTTGGCAATACAGAAGAAACCAAAATACGCCCATGTTTATTTAAAAAATAAATAATATCAAATGAAATATATCCTAGCCTATTGTGCCATAATTCAAATGATCAACGAGACTTGTGAGAATGCAACTTGGTGATGAAAGCTCGTTGACCACGTTCAAGGACATAAAGATCTTCATGTCGTCTTCCCGTTGCTATGACTTTCCTTGTGTAATGATTCTGAATGGTGAACATCTTATCAGAAAACAAAATGTCAACGGGATTGTCAGTCATTAGTTTACTAATAGCTAGAAATTTTTTAGTAATAAATGGAACCACAAGAACATCAAGGAGATGGAGATCTTTATTGAGAGTTGAAGGTCCAATGTAGGTAACGTGTAAAGAATCACCATTACCAACAGTGACTTTTTCTTTACCTAAATAAGGAGTGGAAATATCCAAATGAGAGGTCGATGGTGTAACGTGATAAGAAACACCGGAGTCGACATACCAATCCTTTGAGTTATTTGTAACATGGCATTGAGCATGGAATGCTTGTGCGAGATTTGCATCTACCGAAGGTCCCCGTGAAGCAAAGGTAGCAAGATCAGGGCATTGACTTGCATAATGCCCATCTTGTCTACATAACCGACAGCGAGGTAGACGACGTCCATGCCCACGACTGTAGGTGTTTCGATTGGATGAACGACCACGACCCCTAAAGCTGTTTAATGTGCCACGAGTATTTGTAAATTGGGTGGCAAAAACGGCAGGTGGAGGAGCAGAGGTTTGAACCGAGGCAAGGAAAATTTCATGACTTTCTGCTTGAGAATATAGTTCGCTGAAGGATGGTCTTGGTTTAATAACACGTTGCGTAGTTGAGAATGTTTCGAAAGAGCTGCCGAGACCACACAAAAACCAATGGATTTGATCGATGTCATCAACCGGATGACCTATGGCAGCTAATTGATCACAAATAAGCTTGAATTTTTGACCGTATTCGGAGACAGTAGAAGTCCCTTTTTGGAGCTGTCGAAGGGTGTCACGAAAGGTATGTATACGCTCCGTCGAATCGTGACTGTAATGATTCTCAAGAGCATTCCAAATAGCATAAGCGTCAATCGGACCAAGAATGATGGCCATCGATTCCTCTGATAAAGAAGCATGAATAATGAGGAGAGCTCTCTGATCACCATTTTGCCAAGATGTGTATTCTTGGTTAACAGTGGTGCTCTCACCAGCGGCAATTGTGGGAGGTGGTTTAGGTTTTGTGCCATCAATGAAACCGGACAGCTTTTGGAAGGATCGGCAGAGGAGGGAAAAAGAATCGGCAGAAAAAAATTGAGGGATTGATATCAGTCTGATACCATGTAAAGGGATTTGAATAATTCACCACACTTGGTGCTTGGCATTCATTATTATTTATACAAAGTTACAAGTATACGATAAGTAAAAATATTGTAACAACTAGATAAAGATTACAACAAACAAGTCCTATACTATCGGCTAACAAAAGGTACAAAATTTCGAGAAAAGGTAATTTCAATTTGATAATGTCTAGAAACTCAGTGTCTATGAACGCACAATGTAATGATAGATCAGTCAGCCATGTTAATGAAGCCCTGATTATATGTTTAGTACTAAATGAGTCGTCTAACCACACTGAAACAAGTGAAGGTTAGGGACCAGAGGCGAGTCTACATAGTATCCTGTGGAGTCACGAGACACCGATAGTTTGAAAAATTGTCACTAGAAAATATCCTGTAAATTGTATAGGACACCATTAAATTTAACTGGAGGAATCCATAATTTTTTCGAATTTATAGTTTTTCCTTTAAAATGTATTGGTCACCACTATATTTAACTACTCGGACCCGATATATTTTCCGAACTTGTAGCTTTTTTAAAGTAAATAATCATTAAAATAGCATTAACATATAATTAGTACTGAAAAATTTTGTAGGACCCAATTGAGTTTGCATCGTGGAATCGCCACTATTAGGGACATCATCAATTTTCAAAATATCATATGGTTCTGTTGACCTTAATATCAGCCCGTGAACATAACGAAGATTTCTAACCTTGATTTTCTTCAAATAAAATTAGCAATGAGAAAGGTTTATTTTCTCAAGTAAGGTACAAGTAGAGAATAATCGATCAAGTACATCGTTGCTTACATTCACATGAACAACTCAATTACTCTCAACGACACGCAGTTTATCACAGGTTTACGATTAATTGAAGCAGTTGTTAGAAATAGGAGGTTATGTGTATATTATTTATGGAAGAGAGGATTGATAATTTAGAAGTTTGATTGATCTTGAAAACTCTTCTTTTATTGCTTATTGAATTGCTTTGTTGCTTGATTACAAATGAGGGGTGAAGCCCTCTATTTATACTACTCAATGGAGTAGTCTAGATCACTCCATCATCTACTACTATCTAGATATTTCCTAGTATTTCTAGACCTAGATATTTTACAAGATTATTCTACACACATTCTACACACTTTCACTACTACATATTACAAGAAGTTTCTACATAATGGGCTATAATCTTGATCCAAAATAGTTGTATACTTGCAAGCCCAAATCCAAAACAAATAGCCTACAATCAAGTTTAGTTTCCAACAGCCCCCCTTAAACTTGATTTCGTTACTCCGAGCATATTCCGTAATCTCTGAAACGTCTCGTGTTTTAGAGGCTTTGTGAAAATATCAGCAACTTGGTCAAGTGACTTCGCGTACTTTATCTGCACCTCTTTATTTGTAACACACTCCCTGATGTAATGGTATTTCGTATCGATGTGCTTGCTTCGATCATGGAAGACTGGATTCTTTGCTAGAGCAATCGCAGACTTGTTATCCACATATATCTCTGTAGCTTCCTTTTGAAAAAACTTAAGCTCATTTAGTAACTTCGTGAGCCATATTGCATGACAGGTGCAAGATGTTGTTGCTACAAACTCGGCTTCACACGTTGACAGAGTCACAATGGGTTGCTTCTTCGAGCTCCATGTGAACGCCGTATCTCCCATATAGAACACGAAACCACTAGTACTCTTACGATCATCTATGTCTCCAGCCCAATCACTATCACTGTATCCAACTAGCTTGAAGTGCTCAGAAGGCGAATAAAACAGGCCATAGTCAATCGTACCTTTGATGTAGCGAAGTATCCTCTTGGCCGCCTTCAAGTGATTTATTGTAGGTGCTTCCATGTATCGACTTACTAGTCCAACTCCGTAGAGAATATCTGGCCTCGTGCAGGTTAGGTACCTCAGACTTCCAACCAAACTCTTGTATTGTGTTGGATCCACCAAGTATCCTTCATCATCTTTTGACAATTTGAGATTGCAATCCACCGGTGTGTTCATTGACTTGCAGTCATTCATCTTAAACTTCTTGAGCACCTCATTCGCATAACCTTCTTGGGATATGAATATTCCTTCTTTCTTTTGTTTTACCTCGATCCCAAGATAGTAAGCCATAAATCCAATGTCGGTCATCTCGAACTCCCGAACCATTGTTTTCTTGAAGTCCTCAAACATTTTGGGATTACTACCGGTGAATATCAAGTCATCCACGTATAGGCACACAATCATAACATCTCCATCATTGCTAACTTTAGTGTAGAGGGCATGCTCATGGGGGCATTTCGTAAAGTCATTCTGCTATAAATACTTGTCTATCCTGCTATTCCATGCCCGAGGCGCTTGCTTCAACCCGTATAAGGCCATTTTCAATTTTAGCACCTTATTCTCTTGGCCTTTCACGATGTATCCCAAAGGTTGTTCTATATAGACTTCTTCTTCTAAGTGGCCATTAAGGAACGCGGATTTGACATCCATTTGATAAATCTTCCAATTATGTTGAGCCGCAAGTGAGATTATCAATCTTATAGTTTCTAGACGAGCGACGGGAGCAAATACCTCGTCATAGTCTATGCCGGCTCGTTGACTATATCCCTTCGCCACCAACCTTGCCTTATATCTTTCAACTTCACCTTTGGAATTCTTCTTGGCCTTGTACACCCATTTTACACCAATATCCTTATGTCCCTTTGGTAGTGTGGCAAGATCCCACGTATTATTCTTCTCGATTGCTTGAATCTCTTCGTCCATAGCACATTTCCACTTTTGGCTTTTTGTTGCGTCTTCATAGCTTATTGGCACACAATCGGCAAGAAGGCAGAACAATGATAGATCCTCCATAGGCTGTGTTACCTCATACAACTCCTCAATGCTCCTTGTGTGATGTTGTAGCCTACTTGATTCTCCTCCTGATGTTGGTGTCACTTCATTAGGTGTAGTGGTTGGAGTATGTGGAGAGTGCGGAGATGGTGTACTAGAAGGTTCTTGAACTTCTAGATATTCTTCGTTCTTTGCAGTACTCTCGAATGGATAAGGGAAAAAGTCGTAGTTCTCCTCTTCGGGAACATTCCAATCCCATGTTGCTTCTTCATCGAACACCACGTCTCGACTTGAGATTACTTTACCATTCTTGGGATTGTATAGCTTGTAACCCTTCGAACTTGAGTCATAACCCACGAATATGAGTTTCTCGCTTTTATCCTCGAGCTTCGTCCTCTTCTGATCTGGCACATGAGCATATGCCACACTTCCGAACACTCGAAGGTGTGAGATGCCGGGCTTCCTTCCACTCCAAGCTTCAATGGGCATTTTGTTCTTGGCGCTTCTAGTGGGCGAACGATTTGCTAGATAGATCGCACAGTCCACTGCCTCAGCCCAAAACTCCTTAGGCATCCTTTTGCTCTTTAACATACTCCGAGCCATATCAAGAATGGTCCTATTTTTTCTTTCCGCAACACCATTTTGCTAAGGTGGATACGGAAGGGTTAGAGGACGTCATAACCCATTGTTGTCGCAAAATTCCTTGAATTCCTTGGATGTGAAATCTCCTCCACGATCAGATCTCAACGCCTTTATGGTGAGACCACTTTGATTCTCCACAAATGCTTTAAACTTCTTGAACATTCCAAAAGCTTCCGACTTCTCTTTTAGAAAATAGACCCATGTTTTTCGACTAAAATCATCAATGAATAGAAGAAAATATCTATTTTTACCAAAAGAAGGTGGGCTGATGGGTCCACACACATCCGTGTGAATAAGTTCTAGAGGTTTCTTCGCTCTACTAGAAGCTTCTGTTGGAAAACTGTTTCGAAAGTGCTTTCCTAGAAGGCATCCCTCACATATTTGATCCGGATGATTAATTGGAGGCAAACCCTTCACCATTCCTTTACTTGATAATAATTTTAAGCCTCCAAAATTTAAGTGCCCGTATCTCATGTGCCAAAGCCAAGAATTATCTTTGAAACATGCTTTTAAACATCTTGGAATGTCATGTTGAGTATTTAGCATGAACATCCTATTCGTTGACATTGGCACCTTAGCAATCAAACCTCCTTTTTGGTCTCTTAAAGAAAGGGTACGATTTATCATGTGAATATCATAGCCTTTCTCCAAGAGTTGTCCAATACTCAGTATATTCGTCTTCATATTGGGCACATAATACACGTTAGAGATAAATTGATGCCTTCCATTTTTCAAGCGGATGAGAATCTTACCTTTGCCTTTAACCGGGACTTTAGAGGAATCTCCGAAGGTGATATTTCCACTAATTACCTCGTCTAACTCCACAAACATGTTTTTCTCACCGCACATATGGTTGCTTGCACCCGTGTCGAGATACCACAAATTTGATTCTCCGTTATCTTCACCTTCGCATGCTAGTAACAAAGTGTTTTCCACGGCTTCAGTATCTTCTTGTGCAAAATTTGCTCTTTCTTGCACGTAATTGTTTGACTTCTCGCATTCCGAAGCATAGTGGCCAAATTTATGACAATTATAGCATTTGGTTTGAGAATTGTCATACCTTGGCTTTCTACTTGTGTAGCCTCTCCCGCGACCTCTTGTCGGGTGAAAATCTTGACTTCTTTCTTCATTTTTGTAAGAACTATAACCTCCACGTTTGATAAATCCTTGCCCTCGTCCTCAGCCACGTACTTGACCACGGCCTCGTTGACTCGTTTGATGAGTCTTTTCACTGTTCTCTTCCTTGAAAGAGAGTTTTGCTTGTAAAGCTTGCTCCAAGGGCTCCTTATTTTTCTTATTGAACCTCTCATCATGGGCTTGTAGTGAACCCATGAGTTCATCGATAGTCATTGATTCTAGATCTTTAGATTCTTCAATGGCTACGACTATATAGTCGAATTTTGAATCTAATGATCTAAGAATTTTCTCAATGACCCTCACATCACTTAAAGTTTCGCCATTCCTCTTTAATTGATTGACAACCGCCAAGACTCTTGTAAAATAAGCAGAAATTGATTCTGAGTCTTTCTTATTTAAGGATTCAAACTCACCTAGTAGTGTTTGTAGTCGAACCTTTTTCACCTTATCAACTCCCTTATAAGAATTCTCCAAGATCTCCCATGCTTTCTTGGCGGTGGTTGCACTTGCAATTTTCTCAAAAGCTCCATCATCTACACTTTGTTGGATGATGGAAAGAGCCTTTTGATCGTTCGTCTTCATTAATTTTTTCTCCTTGCCGAGAGGACCTTTTTCTGCAGGTTCCTCATAGCCTTCCTCCACAATCTCCCATAAGTCTTGTCCACCTAGGAAGGTCTTCATTTGGATGCTCCATCGATCATAATTATCCTTTGTGAGGCGAGGAAACGTGATGACATTGTTGGCCATCATCTTGTCGAACCAAGCTCTTGATACCAATTTGTTAGAAATAGGAGGTTATGTGTATATTATTTATGGAAGAGAGGATTGATAATTTAGAAGTTTGATTGATCTTGAAAACTCTTCTTTTATTGCTTATTGAATTGCTTTGTTGCTTGATTACAAATGAGGGGTGAAGCCCTCTATTTATACTACTCAATGGAGTAGTCTAGATCACTCCATCATCTACTACTATCTAGATATTTCCTAGTATTTCTAGACCTAGATATTTTACAAGATTATTCTACACACATTCTACACACTTTCACTACTACATATTACAAGAAGTTTCTACATAATAGGCTATAATCTTGATCCAAAATAGTTGTATACTTGCAAGCCCAAATCCAAAACAAATAGCCTACAATCAAGTTTAGTTTCCAACAGCAGTATCGATCATCGAGTAAGAAGGAGAACGAACTTCTACAAACAGAGTACGTAGGTTTTCTCCGGATAATATGTGATCCGAAAGTATAAATTGACGGTAATGACCATAAATTTCACCAAAATATTCGAGCGAAAGCTCCTTGAGACAACTTTGGGCAGCTATGGTTCGAATCCATTTATTGGCAAGAGATACCGCCTTGATATCTAGTTTGAGATCAAAACTTTCAATTGGTATGTTGTGTTGCACGTACCTAAACATGGTGCGATCCATTAAATTCATGCAGTCTCTTTCTTTTTCCTCATTAGGTAACTTTAAGGTTTTATAAACCCCTGATCGAGTTGAGGGATTATATGACAAGCGTGTAATCAAGTCTTGGACAATACACTTACGAGCGGCTTCTTTAATCGGAAACAAGGATTGTATACGCTGAATCAACTCCACTGGGATACACCTAGTTGTATATGGTGAATCATCTCCACCGATACACCTTTGGGTTGTATACATTCATACAGCAAAAGAAAGCGAGTGAACATTTTTAAGGTTGCTAAACCATGATCTTTCTTTTTTATTTAATGATTTTTTCTGTTGAACTGGGTGAATACTGTAAATAATTAATTGTGATTTTGAGAGATTTTACATGTAATCTTATATTTATAACCTAAATTACACTTTAGTGATTAAGTAACTTAGTTATAATAAGAAACTAAATCAATTCAACATAATAATAATAATAATAATAATAATAATACTAATAATAATAATAATAATAATAATAATAATAATAATAATAATAATAATAATAATAATAATAATAATAATAATAATAATAATAATAATAACAATAACAATAATAATAATAATAATAATAATAATAATAATAATAATAACAATAACAATAACAATAATAATAACAATAATAATAACAATAATAATAACAATAATAATAATAATAATAATAATAATAATAATAATAATAATAATAATAATAATAAAATATTAATTCAATGTAGTTAATCGCTAATCAGGGGATATGCACAACCACAAGTTATCCTAACACGTATTTTGGCCTAACGATATAGTTGAAGGTGAAAAACCATCCACAATATGCATCCCGCGGTCTCTGAATATAACTCGACACTCAATCTCCGACTTAAGCTTAAAACTGAATGAAAGTTTAGTCATATCGTTTTTCTTACGTACTCCATTTTAGTTGTTTTGAAAGTTAAAATGTTCTTAACTCAAAGAGCATTTATAATATATTAGTTTTTTTTTCTTAAGAAAATTAATTGACTCAAAGAGAATTTATAATGATATTGTTCGTAACGCATATTAACGTGACTCTTCTGACTTCCGTAGTGTCTTTTCATGTGGACTTACTATCAAATGAATGACTTTTCTTGGGGGTGTATTGAATTAAATTGTGGAATAAAGAGGGCGTTAATAGAAATATATTAAGAAGTTAAAATCTATCTATCTATACATTATATAAAGTGCGTGACAATAATCATACATGTTTCAGCCACGTCTCAACTCCTCATTTAATCCTGTCACGTGTTATTCTATCAGTTATTTCCATATACTAATTGAATTATTAGATTTCTTAATTTAATTTAATATACAGATTTTATTACTTAAAATATTATGTTATACTACTATACAATATTATAGTAATATTAACATATGTTATAATTACTAGTGAAATGACCCGTGGAATCACGGGTTTGTTTAAACGAAACAGTTTAATGATATGTTTTAGGTATTAAGTGAAGGTAAATGTTAAAGTTATTTAGTTTAATGACCCGTGGAACCACAGAGTCCGACTAAGAAACTCGCCAGTTGAACATTTCATCAAAAACTAAAATGCATATTAAACAATTCACATCTAATCTAAGAGATAATATTGGTTGTCATTTTATTTTAAAAGTGTAAATTAAAATATAAATTTAGAATTGGTTTCCATCTGCCTAACTTTTATACCTTCTCGTACTCAATTAAAAGTTATCTATAGTTAATATTATTAAATAATTCAAAATTATTTAATTTTCATAATTAAAATTACTATTAATTAGATTTAATAATAATTATAATTAATTAGTAAGATTTAATTTTAATTCAAAATTATTTAGATTAATGACATCACCCACCATGCTTTGATTTTTTTCTTTTTCTTTTTGATTTTTTCTTGACAAAGAAATTAGTCTAATAATGACATCATCATTATAGCAATTTAATATTAACTATAGATATTAATAATATTATCATATGTTATAATTATTTTAATAATATTACTTTAAATGATCATAAATAATATGTAGTATTATTTTAAACGATACACTAATTTAATATAAATAATGATAATATATATATATATATATATATATATATATATATATATATATATATATATGGTCATATATTGAAAACCATTTATAAATATATTTATCGTGATAAAAATTATAAAATAGCAATTTCTTTATTAACATTAGAATATTATTTATAAATGCTATTTTATATAATATAAAATTAATATACAGTCTGCGCATAAATTTAAAATATTACGTTAATAAAATATTTGTAGAATATTATATAAACGCCCAAACTCATGTTGTCAATTAATGTTAAAATGGTTATTTGATAATCCTTAAAGATATTTAGATGTATGTCTCCTTTGCTTTGTTTGAGATTTTAACATAATAGAAGTAATTCTTATTAAAAACATATAGATTTAGAAATTTACATAAAATATTATTTTTAATGATCGGTTTTGAAACAACTTTTTAGGGGGTCGTGTTTGATGTTTTATCGATTATTTTTCAATTGAAGTTAAAATGATTTCAACAGACAAGCTCATATTCAATGCGTTATTATTCAATAATAACGTTTTCGATACAAATGTTATCATTAATAATGGATTTTTTTACTGTAACTGTATTATATATTTGATAAGTATCAATTTTAACGTTATCGCTTACTAATTTATGTAAATGTCGTGCAACGTAAGGGCTCATAAAAACTAATTATATTATATTGATTTTGATATATACATGGTAAAAGTGTCGTGTATATATTATCCATATTTATATCTATGTATATTTTTGTTTATTTATTTATGCTTAAATATATTACATTTATATATTATTTTAATTTATTATATTTTTATATTACATTATATAAAATCTACTTCGTATAAAATATAGAATATAGAATATATAAAATAATAATTAAAAAAATATATAAAATAATCCATAGAAATCTATCTATATAGTCATATAAATATCTAAAATGATGATATCATCATTAAGCTAATTACCCTTTAATTTTCATAATAATGATGTCATAATTTTATATTAATTTAATTAAAAAAATAATGCGAAATCTTTTATAAAAAGAAATACTAATCTCTCATAAATTTTAATTTTAATTTTCTAAAAAAATTTAAAAGGCATTTATTATTACTAATAATAATAATTATTATTATTATTAAAAATATAAATATTCAATTTTGAGCGAACTTTATTATTATTATTATTATTATTATTATTATTATTATTATTATTATTATTTATTTTTAATAAAATAATTATAATTATAATTATTATATTATTAATATTTAAATATGAATTCTTTTTACGAAATTAATTACGTCACATATGTATGCGAAAATACATGTCTCTATATATTTTTAAAAACAACTCCAAGTTTAATCAAACGGGTCATTAAAATAAATGACTTTAGCATTTACATTCACTTAATACCTAAAACATGTCAATAAATTGTTTCGTTTAAACAAACCCATGATTTCACAGGTCATTTTACTAGTATAAAAATACTATACACACGTTGTAATGTAGACTTCGTTATAAACCGATTATATCCGGAATAATATAATAAAAAAATAAACCGATTACTCGGAATAATTTCGTCAACTCAACGGAATTAGGGTTTAACAGGAGTAACGACCAACGATGTGTGCAGTCTCTCAATTCGGTGTATCGATTGTAAGGTAAATCATGTAAAACTGTTACAATAGTGATTTTAGGTAATTAAGTACTGTAATTCTTAGACAACGCTTTTTTTTTTTCTTAACAAGATATGGAGGAAGTGGAGAGAATCCACGGACCACAGTTTGAAGATGATCTTCCGGTGGAGTTGATCCACCGTATTCAGTCATGGTTGCCCGTAAGAGAAGCTGCTCGTTCCTGCGTATTGTCAAAGTCATGGTTGTTGAAAGTTTGACTCAAAGTGTTTGATCTTCTACCAGTTACAGTTACATGTTTGTTTAATGGTCTGAATTTACTTTGTGTCTGTTAGCCTTTCAGTTTTCCTATGTACTGGTTTTTTTGTTTGCCTATAAAAGGGGCTGCTACTTTATGTTCTACTTGAATAAAACATATATCAATTGAATGTTTTTGCATATTATTTTATTGTCACCAACATTTTCTTGGTATCAGAGCACCAGCTGATTAGGGCTGTGGGTTCTTAGAATAACAAAATGGCAACAAATAACTCAGCAATGAATGTTACTCAACCTCAGATTCCAATCTTTAAGGGGGAATCGTACGAGTATTAGAGCATGAAGATGAAGACTCTCTTCAGATCTCAAGACCTTTGGGATCTTGTTGAAATTGGATTATCTGAAGAAAGTTCAAGTGAAGCAATCAACAAAGAGACATCAAAGAAAGACGCAAAGGCCTTGTTCTTCATTCAACAAGGAGTCGACGAGATGATTTTTGCAATAATTGCTACTGCTACCACCGCTAAGCAGGCATGGGATATTCTCAAGGTCGAATATCAAGGTTCAGCAAAGGTGATTTCTGTTAAGTTGCAGTCCTTAAGAAGAGAGTTTGAAATCGCAAGTATGAAGAACAATGAGCGAGTTCAAGAATACCTCGCTAGTATATCCACTATCATTAGGCAGATGCGTACATATGGTGAAAAGATATCTGATGAAACTGTTGTTGCCAAGATACTGAGAAGTTTGACACCAAAATTTGATCATGTTGTTGCGGCAATTGAGGAATCTAAGGACTTGTCGGTATTGACCGTTGATGAACTAATGGGCTCACTTCAAGCTCATGAGTCGAGAATAAATAGAAATGTTGAAAGAATTGAAGAGCAAGCTTTTCAAGTTCAAGGTGAGCATGAAAAACCCTTTCAACAACCTCGAGGTCGAGGTCGTGGTCGAGGTCGAAGTTCATTTAAAGGAAGAGGCCGTGGCCGAACGAATTCTGTCCAATGTAATTTCTGTAGAAAGTTTGGACACACAGAAGAGGTCTGCTGGAGCAAGGAAGATCAAGTCAAATTTGTTGAAGAAGTTGAGGAAAGAGATGATTATTTGTTTATGGTTCATGCTAATATCTCTTCCTCTAAAGGTATATGGTACCTTGATAGTGCATGCTCAAACCATGTGACAGGAGATAAGGCAAAGTTCAAGGATCTTGATGAAATGCACAAATCACTTGTAAGATTGGGAAATGATAAGGCAGTTCAAATTGAGGGCAAAGGAACTGTGGCAATTGATGTTGATGGCAAAGAAAAGCAGATAAAAAATGTTCACTATGCTCCTGGTTTTGCTCACAATTTAATTAGTGTGGGCCAATTAGTTGAAAGTGGACTCGCTGTTGTATTTGAGAAAGGAACATGCTTTGTAAAAAAAGAATCTGGTGAAGCTGTCCTAAGAGCAAAAATGACAGACAACAAGATGTTTCCTATTGAATTTTCCCTAAAAAATCAATATGTATTATTGAGCAGCAATTCTATTGACTCGGAGGTATGGCATCAGCGATATGGTCATTTGTATCTTAAAGGTTTACAGTTGCTGGTCAACAAGCAGATGGTGCATGGGTTGCCGATTATTAATAATTATGAACACGTGTGTGAAGGGTGTGCACTAGGAAAGCAAACAAGGAAGGCGTTTCCCAAATATCAGTCTAGACGTGCAACCCAACAACTTGAACTTGTGCACTCTGATATTTGTGGACCAATGAAAACTCCATCACAAGGAGGAAGTAAGTACTTTCTTCTTTTTATTGATGACTTCACACGAATGTGTTGGGTGTATTTCTTGACGGTGAAATCAGAGGCATTTGAATGTTTCAAAAAATTCAAAGCGTTGGTAGAAAAACAAAGTGACTACAAATTAAAAACTCTTAGAACAGACCGAGGAGGAGAGTTTTGTTCCACTGATTTTTCAGAGTTTTGTGAAAATGAGGGTATAAAGAGAGAGCTTACTGCTCCCTACACCCCTGAACAGAACGGAATAGCAGAGCGAAAGAACAGAACTGTAGTTGAAATGGCTCGTTCCATGCTTAAGACAAAAATGCTTTCTGATGATTTTTGGGCTGAAGCTGTTGCTACAGCTGTATACCTGTTAAATATATCTCCAACAAAAGCTGTATGGAACATGACACCGTATGAAGCGTGGTATGGATCCCAACCATCTGTAAGTCATTTACGTATTTTCGGATGTCTTTGTTATGCTTTAATTCCAGCTAACAGGCGCAAACTAGATCCAAAAGCCAAGCCGTATATTTTTGTTGGTTATAGCATGAGCTCAAAAGCGTACAGGTTATATGATCCAGAAAGTAAGAAAATCATTATCAGTCGTGATGTTAACTTTGCTGAGAAACGGATGTGGGGGGAAGTGTCAAAGAAGGAAACTCCTAAAGTAAATATGCAAAATGATGAAGGTCAAGAACCATCTGCAGTTATTTCACCAACTGATACACCAATATCCCCCTCGGCTACACCAACAATGTCCTCATCAAGGTCATCAGATGAGTCTTCTAGTGACCACAGTCCAAAATATAGGTCATTGGAAGATTTCTATGAATCTACAGTTGAATTAGAACCTTCATATGCTCTCTTTGTTGAAGGACCAATTAATGCGGAAGTTGCATTGAAACAAGAAGTATGGAAAGAAGCCATGATGGATGAAATTGCCTCCATCGAAAAAAATAGCACATGGGAATTAACTGAGTTGCCGAATGGGAAAAAGTCAATTGGCCTCAAGTGGATATTTAAGACCAAATATAATTCTGATGGTAGCATACAAAAACATAAAGCGCGATTGGTTGCACGAGGATATACACAAGAACGTGGAGTAGACTTTGATGAAACATTTTCTCCCGTTGCAAGGTTCGAAACAATCCGGATCATTCTTGCTCTTGCTGCACAACAACGGTGGAAAGTATTACAAATTGATGTTAAGTCGGCTTTTTTGAATGGAGACTTAAATGAAGAAGTGTATGTGCAACAACCTGAAGGCTTTGAAGTTCATGGAGAAAAACATAAAGTATACAGGCTTAAAAAGGCCTTATACGGGCTTAAACAAGCCCCCCGTGCATGGTATAGTAAAATTGATGAGTTTTTTCGTATAAATGGTTTTCAAAGAAGTCCAAATGAACCAATGTTATATGTGAAGAAACATGATGATGGTGAAATTATTTTGCTCAGCTTGTATGTTGACGACATGATCTACACTGGATCTTCAATTCAACATATATTAGAGTTCAAAGAAAACATGATGAGAACGTTTGAAATGACAGACCTAAATTACGTTATTTTCTAGGTCTTGAAGTTAAACAAACAGATAAAGGGATATTTGTGTCCCAACAGAAATATGCTGCGGATCTGCTGAAACAATGCAATATGATTGATTGTAAGGTCTCCGAGTCTCCCATGAATACCAACGAAAAGTTACAATTACAAGATGGTACTGAAAAGACAGAGGCTAAGAAATTTAGGAGTCTTGTTGGTCGACTTATCTATCTCACACACACCCATCCAGATATCGCTTTTGCAGTGGGTATGGTTTCAAGATTCATGCACTCCCCTACTCAACATCATCTTGGTGCAGCTAGAAGAATTCTGAGGTATATAGCGGGGACAAGTGACTTTGGAATTTGGTATTTTCAAAATGAAAATTTCATGTTGAAAGGATATACGGATAGTGATTGGGCTGGCTCACAAGATGATCGAAAAAGTACAACTGGTAACTGTTTTAGTCTAGGTTCAGGAGCTATTTCATGGATGTCAAAAAAACAAATCACTGTGGCTTTGTCTTCCACTGAGGCAGAGTACATTGCAGCGACGACCACCGCTTGTCAAGGAGTTTGGCTTCGAAGACTATTAGAGGATATGAAACAAAAGCAACGTGATGCAACTCTATTGTTCTGTGATAATATGTCTACTGTGGCATTGACAAAAAATCCAGTCATGCATGCTAGAACAAAACACATCGAAATAAAACATCACTTCATGAGAGAGCTAGTAGCTAATGGGATGAAAAAGATAACTTTCTGCAGATCACACAAGCAGCTTGCTGATATGTTCACGAAATCACTTCCACATGCCAGGTTTAAAGAGCTAAGAAATCAGCTAAGTGTCACCAACTTTGAATCAAGGGGGAGTGTTGAAAGTTTGACTCAAAGTGTTTGATCTTCTACCAGTTACAGTTACATGTTTGTTTAATGGTCTGAATTTACTTTGTGTCTGTTAGCCTTTCAGTTTTCCTATGTACTGGTTTTTTTGTTTGCCTATAAAAGGGGCTGCTACTTTCTGTTCTACTTGAATAAAACATATATCAATTGAATGTTTTTGCATATTATTTTATTGTCACCAACAATGGTTACACGCTTGGTCTACCTGTAGCTTTAGGTTTCGTCCACCGATTTGATCAACCGCACTCTACAAATGTACGGTTTGCACAACATACCAATCCAGACAGTAGCTTCTAGAAGCAGTATAAAAGAGCTTTACCTCACAATATCTGTTCTAGAATCTATTACCTTGCCAGATGAGTTATTCTTGGGTGAAAACCTAGATACAATTACTGTAAAAGCTGACCCCCATTTCTTACTTTAGGATTCTCTTTTTATCAGCAATAATCTGGTTATAAAGTGTGTCAACTTACGAGTATTGGTGTTGATTGATGTGACGTTAAGTAACGAGGCTCTTGTTAAATTATTGTCTACTTGTATCTTACTTAAGAAGATTGACCTTTCATGTAAAGGGTTGATCTTTCATTATATCAAAGTTCCATTTTCTCGACAGTTTGGCCATTAACATCGATCATTACAAGGTGAATATCATGGATATCACATGCATTTCATTGAAGAAACTCAACATACGTCTCCTACATAATGCGAAGCAAATCTACATAAAAGTTTATGCTCCAAAATTAGATGATTTATGTTACAAAAGCGAATCAGTACCGGGTCTCTTGTTTCCATCTACGGTTCCTGGCCAAATTAATCTAACCCTGAATTTGATCACTCCCATTGATCACTCGTTCTTTCTGAAGATAAGGGAAGTACTCAATTTATCAAACAAGTTTAATATTAAAATTAAAACTGCTTATAGGTCTGATGATTTTATGGTGCCATTCAACAATGACATGGAGGATATGAGAAGACAGATCCAAATTCCAGCTATGAATGTTGAACGATTAACGTTTGAAACTAATTTTTCAGATAAAGGCTCGTGGAATCACCCACAGCTAATTCTTGAAGAAATATTTTCTACTTTACACCCCATTTACTTAATGGTGGATCATGTGGGATTCATCTGCGTCCCTAAGCTAATTGCAAGGGAGATGATGGAACTGAAAACCACAAAGGAGTATGGGCCCTACCTCAAACATGTTGAAATACAAAACAGTGATGATGGAAAATGGATAACCATCACAAGTTCATGGATAAGTTCACCTGACGGATCAGCTTATCTTGACTCCTATCGGGGTGAATTCAAACTAACTTGGTGTTCTCTATAGGAGCTACCATCTCCAATTCTTTTATTTTTAATCAATATAGTATAGTATTAGTATTATTATTACTGTGGCAGTATGTTAGTATTCAGCATTCTATGTAAGTTAATTTGGTTTTTATACTTTCTACTTATTAATCAGATTGTTTTAATTGATGTTTTAAAGATTTATCTGAAACGTATATTTTATTTGACGTGATATCAGTTAATATGAATGGATCTGTATCTTGTATCGTGTTATTAATGAAGAATTGTACATGAATGACTCGTGTAGTAGTTCTATTAAATGCATTTCACTGTTGACTCGTGTATCTGTATTTGTACATGATGTTCTAGTTTGCCCAATAATTAGGTGCAGTCGAGTCCAAATGGGTTGGGTCTGGTTGGGTCAGGTCTGGCTGAGTCAGATCTGGTGCAGTCGGCCAAATGGCTTGGGTCAGCTGCAGTCGGTAATCGGGTCCAAATGGGCTGGGTTAGGTGCAGTCGGCCTTTTGTCAAAAAATTGTTGCTTAATGTTTACTGTATAACAATATAGAGATGAACGTAGGCTTGAGTTTTGAGTTTACCTACTGCACCCGGTCGACGCACTCTACCTGTTGGAACCATTATGTATTTGTTAGGCTTTGTAAAGGTTTTATTTTGACTCTTTCTTTGTTTTATCTACTGACCCAATAGGCTAAACAATTGACTCAATGGACTCCTTTTAAAACTTTTTTTAGCAAGGAAACCCGTCTATGAACAAGCACATTGGCTCCCCCGTAGAGGGTAAAACCTCGGGTAATCAAGCCCCTCGAGCGCGAGACCTTTTGCATGGTATAGCGTTAATTAATAGACTCAAACCTAAAACGGAAATAGCAATACTCTAAGTTCTAGATAAGTTTCTTATGTGATAAATTTGAGGACGAAGTATTCAAAGTCGGTACTCATGCACTTTATGCAAAAATATGTACTTATTTGTTTCAAATCGATTATTAATACATGATAGATTGAAGTATATATTTGCTAAGGTTGAATGATCAGTATATATTTGCTAGTGACTTGGTTTAAAGTTATCAACATGGTAGTTGCAGAGGAAAGAAAAACTGAATGAATATTTGAAACTGGTAGATAAGATTATAAGAAACTCACAGCTTAAGACACATATTCTCTGTTAGTTATGCACATTTCTGTCTCGTATTTCTTTATCTCTAGCATCACGATCGCTTTGTCGCTTCCTAATTAAGTTTGGTCGATTTTCTGCTCTATTAAGCATTGTTTCCCCGACCTATATAATTGTGTAACCCTTATCCTCACTTATCATGTTATGCAAAATCACACAAGTGTACAAAATCCGTCTTCGTGTTAAGAGTATGAACTTCACATTGAACGTGTAATAACTGGGGAAGACTGCCTAATAACATCAGTGATTAAAAATATTCTGAGAAACTATGCTGATATTTTCTATATGTTTTCATTAAAAACAGATTTTATATGTGGCAAAATGGAGGATTGGGTGGGTTTGACTGACTCCACTTGACAATATGGCATAGGTCTCATATCAGTCTCAATGCAACTGAAATTAAAAATCGGAAGAGTGCAATAATTTTTTTTTACTGTAAATTAACTGTAAATACAATACAGGGAATTATCAATCATTTGCTACTTAATATTAACTGTAAATTAAAAAAATCACTGAAATTTCACAATCAAGTTTAGTGTTATACTTTAATTTTATTAAGCAAAAAGTTTAGAAACCATTTCACAACAATCGTTTCTTTCAGCCTTAAGATTATTACACAAGTTTATGTGTCTGTGTAGGAGCCTTTTCCTTTGGGTCCAAATATGGCGGCACAAGAACAGGTGCAACATGCCAGATGTTGATGACAACCAAGAGAACTGGCCGTATTATTAGATAAAGTACTGCATATGATATATAGATTTTTCTTGTGACCAAATATCTGTGAACAGCTAAATTCCGCTAGAACTATGCTTATGTTTTTTCTTCACGAACATACACAAGCTTTGTTCTAGAGTTACATATTGAAGAGAAATAAAGTAAATGAAAAGACAGTTAAAAAATGTATTGTCAAGTACCCATTATCAATAAATCAGTCTTTGTTTTCACAGATACAGGAATTAAGTACCCAATTTAGCATCCATATCCAATCTAAATTTGACAACAGATCTCAGTTTACAAGTTGGTACTGTACGTGCTTTTTCCGATTTTAATAGAGAAAATCATGAGCTGATATATTGTTGTTGGTGATCAATTTCTTCCCTTTGAAGCAGTTGCATGCCTTTTTTTTTTTTTTTTTTTTTTTGTAGCAAGGAAACCCTATATGAACAAGCACATTGCCCCCCCTCCCCCCAGAGCGCTCGATCCATTCAATGGACCTGTTGGACCCATTATGTATTTGTTAGGCTCTGTAAAGGTTTTAATTGGACTCATTCTTTGTTTTTTCTACTACTGACCCAATAGGTTAAACAATTGACCGAATGGACTCCTTTTAAGACTTTGGATCTCATTTTCTAGGGATAAGTTCTACATAAGGTTGAATGATCAGTATATATTTACTAATGAATTGGTTTAGAGTGACTACTTTTCTTGTAGAACTAATTATTTTTCTTCTAACTCATGAATACATATAAATTCCTAGGATTGGTCTACTTTTATAGGTAGACTTGTGCCCTTTTTATTTTTTCTCGTTATTAGAGAATTAAAAAATAATATTTGTAGTGTATTAATGTGAATGAAATGTGCATTTGAAAATGACATGGCACTAACACTAGATTTTGCCACCAACGGAGGAATAACAACTATTCAAGGCACATACGAACTACAAATCCCCACACGGTATTCCAATTGATTTCTTGGATCGCCTTCTCATCATCTCTACACAACCTTACACACAAGACGAATTTCGGAAGATTATTGATATCAAGAGGAACGTGTGATGTATCTGAAGATGCAAAGGTATTGTTGACCAAAACTGGGATCCGTGCATAAGTTACAATGAGAGCGAAGCCGAGTCACTTTTTACAATCGGCTTCGCTCTCATTGTAGGCCATAAACTTACGTGTCTCTCACGCACGTGTCCCTCATTATTTTACCAATCTTTAATCTTAATTTCTGCAGTTGAAAAATAGGCTGGACACCTGTATTAATCCGAGTCTATTGAAATAGAATCCGTCTAGCAGATGGCGCAATAGAAAGCCCATATATCGGTAGTCCAGAGGACCAGAAAAACGCCTTTATTTCTTTTTTACTCGATGAGGCAACTATATATATTTATATACAACTCCTGGTAACGCGACCTAATTCTTTTATTGACGAACACGAAAAAACCTTACAACCCGGCCATATTAAGCTCACAGAAATTTTCAAGGTAATATCTAATTTACGCAGTCAATATGAGGTGATTTTTTGATTCTTTTTAGATAAAAAATTAACCGAATTGATTAGGGAAGTGATACTCCCTCACCAATTTTTGATCCATACATACTTTTACTATAAAACGTACAATTATATCTTTAAATTTATTTAGGGAGTTGAACCATTATTTTTGTAAGTAAGGACATATTAGTAAATTAGGTGTGTATGGATGAAAAACAGGTGTGTGAGGATCACCTCCCGATTAATGAAAAATTCATTCATTTATTTTAGATAGGACTAGCAGGTTGACTTTTAATTAAAAAAAAATAAATTGAAAGCTACTGTACATATTTGATGGTACTTTTAATTTAAATTAAAATAAATCGTTTCAGTTCTAATGCAAAGATGGCAATAGAAAGATTTCAAGAGTTCTACCTAGAATAAGATTTGTTGTTAATTAAATAGACCTTGATCTTTTGTCTCCAGGAGATGGTAGAAAAGAACATAAACGGTCAGATTTTTCCACAACAATTAGATGTTCCAGAGTTGATCCACCGTATATAATCCTTATTGCCATTAAAAGAAGCTGCCCGCACGTGTGTGTTGTCCAACTCTTGGCTACACGCTTGGTCTACAATTCCTAATCTCAGGTTTCGTCAATTCGAAGAGCGTTTAAATAATAAACAAATGAGAAAGTATATTACCTTGATCTGCCTCACTCTTGAAAGGTATCTTCGCGACAACATACCAATCACAAGCTACGATATTGAATTCAGCATCGAAGACGAAAAATGGCATTTGCTTATTTACAGATGTGTCCAGGAAGTAGCTCCCAAAACTTGTCTTAAGGATCTTTATCTTAAATTGATCTTTGCAAATGTTGATCTCTCTTTTACTTTGCCTGATGAGATATTCTCCGGTGAAAACCTGAATAGAATAAGTATCTCAAGTGTTAACAAGGATTTTTTCTAAATAAAGCGTTCTCTTGTAGTTGTTGGTAGTAATCCTGTTATTAACTGTGTGAATTTAAGAAAACTGAAGTTGTATAACGTGTACATAAGCGAAGAAGTACTTCATAACCTGCTCTCAAAATGTAGCTTAATTGAGAAGATTAATCTTTCACTTTGCGAGGACTCACAAATGACACTGAAAGTTAAAAATCTCCCTTACCTCCATAAGTTGAAAATAAGCGTTATTGGAGAGAATAATGCTATGGAAATTTACAATCTCCCAAGCCTTCAATGTCTTCATTACTGCAACATATCTACTACGTGTGTGAGGAAGTCTATAGTATTCAACACAGATCTATTAGGGAACCTGAGAGAATTAGTCTTGGATTATGTGACAGTAGACGATTACTTGGTTGACATTATCAATTTTAAGTTTCCATTTCTTGAGACTTTGACACTTAACACGGTAGAATGCAGCTCGAGTATTGTGGATATCATAAGCGTTTCCTTGAAGAACTTGATTATAGATTTGTCATCAGAAAAGCAAATTGACATACGAATCTCTGCTCCAAAATTACAAAATTTCCAATACAAGGGTAGTGAAGTACCAGGTCTCATGTTTTCGTATGTTGCTCCTAACCATATTAGCCTAACTTTCAGGCTAATAAAACTCATTGATCAATCATTCTTTCTTAAGATTAGGGAAATACTCACTATACCAAGAAAGTTTAACATTGAAATAGATTATTCTACTTCTGGTTATTGGAGAGTGCCATTCAACATTAATGATGTGAGAAGCATGTTCCCTGTTCCTGCTACAAATGTTGAAAATCTCACCATCTGGTTTTCTTCCGATGAAAGAGTGTGGGTGAACCCACTATTTTTCGATGCACTTTTTTCTATTTTCCATCCCAATTACCTAAAAGCAAGCCAAGTCAAATGCAACTTCAAGAGGCTAATTGCAGGGGTGATGCTGAGATTGAAAACCCGAAAGGAGTATTGGCCAGACCTCAAAGATGTTGAAATACAAAATCACATTAATGAAAAATGGGAGACCCTAACAAATTCGTGGATAACTTCACCTGGTGGCTTGGCTTGTCTCGAAGAGTATACTGTGAATTTCAAACTAAATTGGCGTCCTCTCTAAGAGTTACCATCCTCGGTTTCGTTGATTCATTTCCTGTTTAAGTTTCCAGTAGTTTATATAAGTGATTTGGTTATGTTATAAATTTCTTTTCTTATTTGATTATAAATTTTTTACTTTAAAAAAAATAGAATTTTTCAATCTAACATTGTGCTCAATTACTTCCAGCCATAAATCTCCTAAATTGGAGGCAGGAACTGAAATTCAACTATTTCCCGTCAACTTGACATTGTGGAAAAGATTGTGTGCCTAACAAATTTAATGATTCTGAATAACTATGTTAATATATGTATTCGTTTCAGTTATCTGAAATGTTGCAAAATGGAAGATTAGATGGGTTTTATTGACGCCAATTGATAGTGTGGCGTTCGTTAAATATAAGATCATGTACTCAGAGTAACGGAAATTTAAATTCACTCAACTTTGACAATCAATATTTGTGTTATGTATTAGTTTTATCAAGCAAAAAGTTCAGTTATGAAAAGTAGACGTGGAAGCAATCTAATGAAGATTATAATTTATTCACAACCTGCAATGTTTTGCACAACCATAGTTACTATTTGCTTTTGGATTCGTTTTATTTTAAGAAAAATATTTGCAGTTGATAACCTGGTACCAAACATGAATATACCATTCAACTGTAAGTCATATAGGTCCAGACCGTCCAGTCACAACAGTTGATAATCTTATTGGCACAAAAATTATGGACAATGCTTAATTTGTGTACTTAATCAACAGTCCCAAAGCGGGGTCAATAGACTCAAATCGAAAATATAGCAATGCTCTAAATTCTACATAAGAAACTTATGTGATCAATTTGTGGATGAAGTATTCGGACAGTTAATATCCGAGATTTTTATCATAAATGAGTCGTTATTTTTTCAAATCGTTCTCTAATACATTTCCCCCAAAAAAACCAAAAATTGTCGTGTTCATTTTTATCGTAGTTGCAGAAAGGAAACTAAATAGATATTCATGAGATTACAAGAAAACAACATCTTAAGGCATTTCTTAGTTATAAGTACACCCGGCAATTGAGACCCATAGTGTCACGACCCCCGTCTCAGTCCGCGACACGTGGCATGATTGGTGTCCCAGTAATAATTAACGACGACAGCAGAAACGTTTTTTTTTAATACGACATTCAAGTACACGTTTTTAGGTTACATGCCCGGATGTACATGTAGACGTACTTGGATCTTAGATCAAACGTTGTAACTAGATTAGAGGCGGAAAACACTAAACTAGGATGAATCGAATACGTAGTTCACCTTGGGATCAATCTAACCAACAATATGTATATAATCGACGCCTTAATGATTGTATTCGGTTGGGGTATGGTCTAGGACGATAGTAACAGTGAAATATGACGGCAAGAGGGTGTAGGGTGTGTAACCTAACAATGTAACCCGGCACCTCTATATATATACCATTACAGTGACCATCGGCCGGTGGTCTCTGACCTACGGCCGGTGGTGTTCGTCCCTCGACCGATGGTCTCTACCATCGGTCGATGGTCTGAGCTGCCAACCAAACAGCTCGAACCATTTTATGTCATTACTTTAATCAAACCAAACACAATGTATTAATGACAATGTCCTTACACGACTGAAATATCAAAGACAATACGAATAGAACATATTACAATAATATAACTTGGGATTATGCACCAACAAACTCCCCCTAAGACCTAGTTCTATATCAAAAATCTTCAGTCGTCAACCAATTCATTCGTACGGATCGATCACCATGTTGTTCAAGTAGCACAGCTTAGCTACTTTCACATAATGTTCAGCCTGCACCTTGTTCTCGCGTCGATAAAGCATACGATTATAATATAACGTGAAAATGTCAGCCTCGGTACAGTTTGGCAGCTAAATCTGATCCAACACACGAATGCACTCAATATCATTCTCTTTCACCTTATCCAACACTATCACAGCTTCTTCTGAATGATCATCATAAAACCACCATCTGAATCTCTGACTCCAATTTTGCGGCAATTTCCTCAACGGCACCTTCTTCATTGTCTTTGCTCGCTTATACTTTACAATTCTTCGAGATTCACCAGTTCGAGGATTAACTTTGTAACTAATCCTAGGAAACTGTGGTCTAAAACCTTCCCAATTCTTAGATTTAAACTCAATTCGAATCTTCTTCACTAGTAACGAAGATAGATCGTTCATTCCACAATATAACATTCTTAACCTGGCAATTTGCATTAGCTCAAAGTAAGGTAGTGACTTGAATTCGTGACCATGTTTAAAATAATCAACACCAAACTCTCATTTAACCGCAAACATGTTGAATTCTTCAATGTAAGCCCAGGCAAGAATCCTTCCTTTTGCACTCTTTCTTAAATTTATCATTTTCAAATACTTCGGCTCAAGCTTTGGTTTCTCACAATACTTCCTAATCCTCAAGATATCTCTCCAATCAGCTTCTAACTTCCAACTGATTCATCATTATATTTAACAGGCAAGAAACCTTCAGGCAAAACTTTAGTTCTTTCCTTTTCTTTATTCATTCTATTCAAAACCTCATCATTAGTCTTAAACAGTTCATCAAAACCAGGAAGATCTTCATTCTTATCATTCTGATATGTAGGAAAATCTTCATGAGTAACATCTTCGACTAAATCATCTACATCTCTATCACTAAAACCCTCGGTAACCTCAGGGCCAAAAGAATCATCCTCAGATGGAGGATCATCGGACTGTGCGTCAGCTGCTTTAGCTTCTTCTTGCTCTAGACGCACCAGTTCGTCCAACTCAGCTCTAGTGAAGTTGTGAGGGATCTCTCCCTCCTCTTAATCATCATAAACAACAGAATGCTTGAGCTCATCCTGCTTAGAAAAGAAATCACTAAAACTATAATCAATTTTAAGAGGAATTACTGACAGTGCTATGGCATTGGAGGAACCAGGAGCCTCCACCATTCTGTTTTCAGGCTCATCTTCAGGAATCTCAATCAAATCAAACTTTTCTTCCCAAGCAGTCACCTTAGCAATAGCTGATGCAGCTAACTCCTTAGCTTGTGAAGCCTCTCTTTTTACCTCAGTCAATAGCAAAGACTGATCACCAACCTTCTTCTGCAACAAGTCAACTTGCAAGGTTAGTCGTGCAACATCCTCAGACTTAACACGGTTTTCCTCTTTCAGTTTCTCAACCTTTTCATCAATCTCCTTTCTCATTCTCAAATTATCAGCCATAGCTTGAACATATAGATCATTTAGAGTACTAAGAGTTGAGGAGCCAACACCTGCTTCTGTTCCAGCATGTGGAGGAGCTTCAGGAGTAGGAGTAGAAACAGTCTCCTGAGACACCTGTTGTGCCACGGGTGGTGATTGATGAGTTGATTGGGTTTGTTGTAGCAGTGGTTGTTGTCCTTGAGTTTGTGAAGGCTGAGTTTCCTGTGTAGCACCTGTGGCTAATCCACCGGTATTTTTATAAACGAACCTAAACCTCTTCTTCGGTCTGAACTTTATTGACACCTGAGAACCCTCATCTTCAACCATTCTCCTTCATTCACCTCAAAGCATCCTCAACACCAACATTAGGATTAACAGCTCCGATCTCATCAACTAATCCACCAGTACCTGACCCACCAGCAGCTTGAGTATTCACTGTCTGATCCACCTCCTCATCACTATTAGCCACTTCAAAAATCAGGCTCTCTATCAGACACACTATTTTCATTTCTCCACTTCTTACCTGGAGGACACTGATAGTTTTCTTTCGCAAGATGACACACGAGCTTGCCATCATCAGCACTCTTCTTCTGGTTCAGTCTATTGAATGTAAGATATGTCATATGCTTCAGCTCAATGACATCCTTCTTCGATCTGGGCAAATCCACTGTTTGACGGTTGATTATAATTTGTAAGAACCTCGAATAAATCAAATACAACTGGCTTGTCACATTCTCCACCAGCAAATCAGATATAACCCCCAAGAAATTGAAATCTGCCTTCAAAACCAACGCAGCAAACCTTCCTTGATAGATGTAACGACCCGGAAATTTCCGACCAAATTTAAACCTTAAACTCTATATATTTCCGACACGATAAGCAAAAACCTTAATGTTGAGTCTAGAAAGTCTGAAATCTATATTTGAATGATTAGTTACCCATTGACCAAGCCTAACGATTTACGAACTTTTATGTGTATATATGATATATATTTATTAATTGATAACGTTAACAAGGTATTAGATATGTAATATTTGGTTTCGATATAAGAATACTATATTTATCGGCGAGAGTAAAAGATAATATATTTTTACTACATGTCAAGGTGTAATTATTAAGTTTAATATAGTTATCTGTTATTATTTTAGAAATTATAAAATATGATTTATATGTCACGTCTTCTTTAAAAAGGATTATAATTTTTATAAATATCTGAAACCACTTTCGTCAAATTATTATCAAACCATTTTGATAAGAATAAAGATTTTTAACGTTATCTTAAAAGTTGGAATTTTTCTTGAAATCTTTTGACAAATTGTAAATGATAACGGTCCGTGATTTTAATAAAAATGAATATTTAAATAAAGCGTGTTTATTAAATATATATTTATGTATTTTTACAAAATGATTAAATATAGTCTTTAGCTAAATATAAAACGTTTTGTATTTAAAAATACTTAGTTAAACAACGAACATTTTTTTTGATATAATATAATTTGATTATAAAATATTTTTAGGGATTTTCAATGATATAAAAATAAAAATAAAGATAATATAAAGATTTTTAATGAGCACCAAAAGACTACAACATTTCATCACAAGATTTCAAGTTAAAATGTTGGAAATCACTAAACCTGCGCACTTGCACGAGAAAAATCATAACTAATTCATTCGGACTCGAAAAAGGGTGATCTTGGTGTCCAAACGACCGTAACTCAAAAATCTACAACTTTCGTGACTATACCTTACACGAATCGTGTACCCATTTACACGAATCGTGTAATGTTTTGCCGACATAAAGTAGTTAGGTGACGAAAATTTTCTTTAAAAGGCCTTCTATTATTTTTCATTTCATCAAACATCGCACACACACATATATACATATAATAATACTCTGTAAACTTATAAAATTTATATTATTATTATTATTATTATTATTATTATTAAAATTATTATTAAGATTAAAGATTAAGATTAGTATTAATTTTAAGATCAAGAGTATTTATTGTACCAAAATTTATACAAAGATTCTATGACGGGGTTCTATCCAAGTGTTCCAAAACTGGTTTTATGAATGGGATAATATTAAGGAGATTATGGGTCAAATCTATGAAAGTTATGGGTACGGATCGGGGGTTTTGCTCATGAGACAAACTAGTGTTTGTCATCTCTGTTGCGTCTAAATAATATCCTGCAATATTGAATCTCAATATTGATACGTAAGCACTCTAAACTTAACTTTTATTTACTTTTAGTGTGTCCCTGACTGGTGCTCGAGAAATTAGGATCGTGTATATTTTTATATCTATTTTTGTTAAAATATATTTTTAGGATAGAATCTGAATTAGTTACTCTTGCAGTTGAAATAAGGTATATGAATAATATGTTTTTGGAAAGGTGGCGAAAAACTATAAACTTTTCATTCAGATGTCGAAAGAATTCGACGGATGGATTTGAAGTTATAGTCAATCGAACTTTTGTACAAATTGTTTAAAAAAGAACATTTTTACATTTTATTTACGATATCGTTAAAATCATTATTATTATTAGATTGTTATTATAAGTATTATTATTATCAAAATAGTACTATCATTGTTATTATATCTAAATACAATTGATATTTTTATCAAAAACTATTAAACTAATATTTTTGATCATTAATATTAATAAAACTATTAATTTATTTTCATTGACACTAAAATTATTATTTCTATTAAAAATATTATTTTTAATGAAAATATTGCTAACTTATCATTTCGTATATATTTTTTTTAATAAAGTTTTAATTATAAAAATTATATAATTTTATGAAATATTTGACAACAATATTTAATTATATTTAAACATGAATGAATTTTTGGAAATCATTTTTGAGTCAAATGAATTTTTGTTAACTTTTACATATTAGTCTCGAGCATTAGGATTGGTACACTATAATTTGACTTTAATTGTTATTTAGATATTAATCAATATATATAATTATATAATTAATTAGGTTCGTGAATCGAAGACCAAACCTTATAAGTTATCAATGATGTTATATGTATTTTTACTACAAAATACAATTGGTGAGTTTCATTTGCTCCCTTTTTAATTGCTTTTGCAATATATATATATTTTTGGGACTGAGAATACATGCGAAGCTTTTATAAATGTTTACGAAATAGACACAAGTACTAAAAACACATTCTACGTTGAATTGTACCACTGACATACTTCCCTGTAGCTTGGTAACTAATATTTACAGCGGTATTGTAAACGCGAATCCTGTTGATAGATCTATCGGGCCTGACAACCCCAACCGGACTGGACGACCAGTATTCAACGGTTGCACAGTACTTCATTTTGCGACTACACCTTGGTACGGTGTAGTAAGATTTCATATTAAAGGGAATATGCGACGTGATTAAATGTTAAGTATGGTTACCAAGTGCTCAACCACTTAGAATGCTTTTATACACTTGCGAGTGTACAGATATTTATAACTATGAAATCTTGTGGTCTATTGAAACTTTTGATAACTGTTGATACGATAAACTTATGAACTCACCAACCTTTTGGTTGACACTTTAAAGCATGTTTATTCTCAGGTACGAATTAAGTCTTCCGCTGTGCATTAGCTCATATAAAGGATACTAGTTGGGACCATTTAAGCCATGATACACGAACGTTGCATTCGAGTCATTGAAGATCATTAAGGGCTAATATTAAGCCATTTGGATATTGTAAAATGTTAGACGAGCATATCAATTTTGATGTAATGATAGTTTGCCTTTTTAAGAATAAATGCAACGTTTGTAAAATGTATCATATAGAGGTCAAATACCTCGCGATGTTATCAACTATTATAATTCGTTTGTAATCGATATGGACGTTGTCCGGATGGATTAGGAACGGGTCGTTATAGGTGGTATCAGAGCGTTGGTCTTAGCGAACCAGGTCACCCACTAGTGTGTCTAACTAGTAGTTGTTAGGATGCATTAGTGAGACTGGACTTCGACCGTGTCTGCCTGTCAAAAAGCTTTGCTTATCACTTTAGTCGGAAATCATCTGCTTATCATCTTTAGGGAAATTGCCTGCTTAGAATTCTTAAGTCTAGACACGTCTTACTGCATTTAGTGCATCGATGGTGTATAGACGAAATTCATATTTTAGCGCATCCTAGATTTGCCTGACATATGCCGTAAATTCCTTTGAAGACTATGAAATCTTTGGATATATATATAGATATTCTATATAGTTAGAATATCATATGACATCCGAAAATCATTTCACATCGAGGAACCTTTCTATCCACTAAATTACTCTTTTGACGATAAACCTGAAACACTTACCGACGAACCTGTTCGAGAAACCATTTCTTTTCCCCTTTTTACGGATATCTCATCATAATTATATACCATCTCATATTCCGAATTTTATACATCCGCTCGCTTCAATCGCCAATCATTCCGGTGTACAAGTATAAGTTAACAAACTTCGCGTTCGTGTGACGGCTATGGAAAATATGGTACGACGGTTACAAACATCAGCAGTAGCCACAACCGCGTCGTAAACCACAACGTCATAAACTATACCATGAGTATAGTCACCGTTCTACGTATCGTTCTATCTACTAAATTTTCGTTCGGTATATCGTCCTATATCGATTACCTTCGCTTTACGTTTAACCTCATATATCTTCGTTCGACATGGTGATTATGTAATCTCTAATGTTTTAGAAATCATGTAATCCAGTGTTAACGATAAATCAAATGAGTATAATATCTTATTGACTCATTAAATCTACTATTACATCTGAAGAAAATATATATGCAAGTATATTTTCATAAAGAATGTAATTAAAAATTTCTTTCGTACCAACTGTTAATGATGAAAATATTTTAACGGGTGGGTAACACCCGAGAAATATTTAGAATTCACATTAATAAGTTACATTGTACATTCTTCGAATCTAATTCAACGGTTATCTATCATCCTACTTACAACCACCGGTATTCGTATCCGCTCATCCCAGAATAACCATTCTCATTTCATATTCGGATTTTGACTTATCAGAATCCAACAAGTGGCATAATGAAGAAAACATTGGATATATTAAAATTGTTAGAAACACACGATTTAACTAATTGAAAAATTATTAAGAATTTCACGCTAACTGTTCCGGCTAACTGTTCCCAGCTAACTGATTAACATTTAATTTATCGCAATTTACATTTCCGCAATTTACATTCTCGCAATTTTAATTTTCGCACTGTACTACTGTCGGGACACATGTACGCAACACGTCGGATTAATTCTGAGACAACACCGGTGCATGGGTCATGATATACATTTATTTATTTTACGCACTTTATATAACGGGACACGTATACAAGGTTCGATTTATCATATTGACCCATCTATATATATATTTTGGAACAACCGTAGACACTCTATATGTGAAGGTGGGATATGGCTATACGGGGTCGGAGTTGATTCCAAAATATATATATACTTTGAGTTGTGATCGACACCGAGACCGGTACACGGGTCACGATATGTATTATTTAATTCGAATATTATATACATATATATATATATATATATATATATATTATTTAATTATTGTACTATTGGACAATCGAACTAACAGACTGCTAACTTTGGACAAGTAAAAATTAATTAAAATATTGATTATAACATATATGAAACTAAACTAATCTTCAAGTTTGCCACTTGATTTTATTCTAAACCTCATTTGAACCTCGACAATTACAATTCGCATTCAAATCCTTTCATGATTCTTAAAAACATCTCGATCGAGAAGTCGAACCTGCCGCATCTTGTCTACCGAAGAAAAGATTTATACACCGGAAAACCCTCGAATCCAAATTCATAGTTTAACACATACCGTGTTGAATCCTATGCTATTTATTAGCGAAAACAGCCCTACAATTCCTTTTCAAGAAGCTAATTTTGTCACAGCTCCACTTCGACTTCTCAGTGAGACTACTCCTATTATAACTTTGATATTTAAACATTGTCCTTCCGCCGTTGTTACCAGAGAACCTTTTATATCCCACGACATTATCAGCCGATATACCAGCAGCTCGTTATCTCTTCGGTGAAATCCGCAATCAGTATTTTGAAAATCTTATAGAAATTCCCCAGTTATACCAAACGTGTCTATCCCTAAGAATTACATGTTTCGAATGCGAAGTTTCTGAAAAACATCTTGGACTATGAAGTAGTTCTTGAAATGCTGATGAAGCAGCAAAAACCGTAAACAACCTTAATAGTCAAAAGTTTACGATGAAGTACAGTATGTTGAAAAAGCTCAGAAAAAGGAGGAAGTGTTAGGAACGCTCGATAGAAAATTTGGTACTGAAAACCGGATTGAGCAAATCGTGAAGGAGACTCTGAACAAATTACAAGGACTAAACTTGTACATAAAGAATCATGACGATTCTGTAGTAAACACCTTGCTTCTAAATCTAAACCCTTACGAGTCAATCTTCATCATCATCCTTCGACATTAGAAATTCCAAGATATTATCATATCTTTCATTATAAATATCCTCAATATTTCTGAAGCCATTTTCACAGCTATCCTTATCTGAAATCATTGATTTCTCCATAACATCTGTGTTACAAAATAAAAGAAACTGTGTTAGTTTCTAAATTCTGAAATCTTCAAATTTAAAATATGAATGTTTTGAAGAAGTGTTGGGAATTGATGCGTGAATTAATATAATATAATGAAACTTGATCAACTTCATTATATTACAGTAACTCATGTTAAGTTTCGTGATGATTCACAGTACCATCATCATGTGCCATGTTACACGGCTCTTACATTCTGTTCAATCTCCAAATATATTAGAACGCATCACCCTAATAGTTCTAATTTCTCGAAATATTCTGGTAATTTTTACGAATCAAGATCGTGCCATTACAATTTCATTCTAAAACCAATAGCTAGGTTCATTCCAAATTTCCTACCTACGAATTTCGGACCATTGTTCGCTTGGCTCAAGGACGGGAAGAAGAAATGAAGGGACAAAGCCTCAAAATAGAAATTGAGGTATAAATCGCAGCAAACAGGAGAAAGTATTAACTATGGATGACAATGATTATAGAAAACAGAAGCAGGAACATTGAAGTGTAAGGAAAGATATCAAACTCAATAACGACCCAGAAACTACAAACCGTGTATATCAATACGTATAGCGACGTAAAGACACGGGAGAATTAGAAACATTATAATTCCAAGAAAATCATAAAAGTGAATAGATTCTTCTGGCGGTAGATGAAAGAGAAGAATGAAAGATATGAAAGTTAAAAGTATAACAAAAATCAGAACAGGATGAAGCATTTTAAAGAATACCTTAAAGTATGAATTAAAAGATGAAGAAAAGAAGATGTGAGGTATGGAAATAGGGAAACGATGGCGGTAGTTTTATAAGTGAAAGATCCGACAAAGAAATCACAGCTGATTTGCCGTATTTAATCAAAGGAGATCCTGTTTCTAAATCGCCGAAGAACCAAATCTTATTACGAAAGATTTTTTTTAAATCAATCATAACTACGTCATCAGTTAAAATGATACCATATTACTCATTTCACTCTCTTTTGTGATAGCTTCGCTCGTACGCTTCACATGATCGAAATTTTTTTATCTATATCTATCAATAATGATAAAACTCTATTATTATCTCATATTCGTCATGAAAACATTCCTATATGTTATTATGACAACCTCTACCAAATTTCGGGGACGAAATTTCTTTAACGGGTGGGTACTGTAACGACCCGGAAATTTCCGACCAAATTTAAACCTTAAACTCTATATATTTCCGACACGATAAGCAAAAAGCTTAATGTTGAGTCTAGAAAGTCTGAAATCTATATTTGAATGATTAGTTACCCATTGACCAAGCCTAACGATTTACGAACTTTTATGTGTATATATGATATATATTTATTAATTGATAACGTTAACAAGGTATTAGATATGTAATATTTGGTTTCGATATAAGAATACTATATTTATCGGCGAGAGTAAAAGATAATATATTTTTACTACATGTCAAGGTGTAATTATTAAGTTTAATATAGTTATCTGTTATTATTTTAGAAATTATAAAATATGATTTATATGTCACGTCTTCTTTAAAAAGGATTATAATTTTTATAAATATCTGAAACCACTTTCGTCAAATTATTATCAAACCATTTTGATAAGAATAAAGATTTTTAACGTTATCTTAAAAGTTGGAATTTTTCTTGAAATCTTTTGACAAATTGTAAATGATAACGGTCCGTGATTTTAATAAAAATGAATATTTAAATAAAGCGTGTTTATTAAATATATATTTATGTATTTTTACAAAATGATTAAATATAGTCTTTAGCTAAATATAAAACGTTTTGTATTTAAAAATACTTAGTTAAACAACGAACATTTTTTTTGATATAATATAATTTGATTATAAAATATTTTTAGGGATTTTCAATGATATAAAAATAAAAATAAAGATAATATAAAGATTTTTAATGAGCACCAAAAGACTACAACATTTCATCACAAGATTTCAAGTTAAAATGTTGGAAATCACTAAACCTGCGCACTTGCACGAGAAAAATCATAACTAATTCATTCGGACTCGAAAAAGGGTGATCTTGGTGTCCAAACGACCGTAACTCAAAAATCTACAACTTTCGTGACTATACCTTACACGAATCGTGTACCCATTTACACGAATCGTGTAATGTTTTGCCGACATAAAGTAGTTAGGTGACGAAAATTTTCTTTAAAAGGCCTTCTATTATTTTTCATTTCATCAAACATCGCACACACACATATATACATATAATAATACTCTGTAAACTTATAAAATTTATATTATTATTATTATTATTATTATTATTATTATTAAAATTATTATTAAGATTAAAGATTAAGATTAGTATTAATTTTAAGATCAAGAGTATTTATTGTACCAAAATTTATACAAAGATTCTATGACGGGGTTCTATCCAAGTGTTCCAAAACTGGTTTTATGAATGGGATAATATTAAGGAGATTATGGGTCAAATCTATGAAAGTTATGGGTACGGATCGGGGGTTTTGCTCATGAGACAAACTAGTGTTTGTCATCTCTGTTGCGTCTAAATAATATCCTGCAATATTGAATCTCAATATTGATACGTAAGCACTCTAAACTTAACTTTTATTTACTTTTAGTGTGTCCCTGACTGGTGCTCGAGAAATTAGGATCGTGTATATTTTTATATCTATTTTTGTTAAAATATATTTTTAGGATAGAATCTGAATTAGTTACTCTTGCAGTTGAAATAAGGTATATGAATAATATGTTTTTGGAAAGGTGGCGAAAAACTATAAACTTTTCATTCAGATGTCGAAAGAATTCGACGGATGGATTTGAAGTTATAGTCAATCGAACTTTTGTACAAATTGTTTAAAAATGAACATTTTTACATTTTATTTACGATATCGTTAAAATCATTATTATTATTAGATTGTTATTATAAGTATTATTATTATCAAAATAGTACTATCATTGTTATTATATCTAAATACAATTGATATTTTTATCAAAAACTATTAAACTAATATTTTTGATCATTAATATTAATAAAACTATTAATTTATTTTCATTGACACTAAAATTATTATTTCTATTAAAAATATTATTTTTAATGAAAATATTGCTAACTTATCATTTCGTATATATTTTTTTTAATAAAGTTTTAATTATAAAAATTATATAATTTTATGAAATATTTGACAACAATATTTAATTATATTTAAACATGAATGAATTTTTGGAAATCATTTTTGAGTCAAATGAATTTTTGTTAACTTTTACATATTAGTCTCGAGCATTAGGATTGGTACACTATAATTTGACTTTAATTGTTATTTAGATATTAATCAATATATATAATTATATAATTAATTAGGTTCGTGAATCGAAGACCAAACCTTATAAGTTATCAATGATGTTATATGTATTTTTACTACAAAATACAATTGGTGAGTTTCATTTGCTCCCTTTTTAATTGCTTTTGCAATATATATATATTTTTGGGACTGAGAATACATGCGAAGCTTTTATAAATGTTTACGAAATAGACACAAGTACTAAAAACACATTCTACGTTGAATTGTACCACTGGCATACTTCCCTGTAGCTTGGTAACTAATATTTACAGCGGTATTGTAAACGCGAATCCTGTTGATAGATCTATCGGGCCTGACAACCCCAACCGGACTGGACGACCAGTATTCAACGGTTGCACAGTACTTCGTTTTGCGACTACACCTTGGTACGGTGTAGTAAGATTTCATATTAAAGGGAATATGCGACGTGATTAAATGTTAAGTATGGTTACCAAGTGCTCAACCACTTAGAATGCTTTTATACACTTGCGAGTGTACAGATATTTATAACTATGAAATCTTGTGGTCTATTGAAACTTTTGATAACTGTTGATACGATAAACTTATGAACTCACCAACCTTTTGGTTGACACTTTAAAGCATGTTTATTCTCAGGTACGAATTAAGTCTTCCGCTGTGCATTAGCTCATATAAAGGATACTAGTTGGGACCATTTAAGCCATGATACACGAACGTTGCATTCGAGTCATTGAAGATCATTAAGGGCTAATATTAAGCCATTTGGATATTGTAAAATGTTAGACGAGCATATCAATTTTGATGTAATGATAGTTTGCCTTTTTAAGAATAAATGCAACGTTTGTAAAATGTATCATATAGAGGTCAAATACCTCGCGATGTTATCAACTATTATAATTCGTTTGTAATCGATATGGACGTTGTCCGGATGGATTAGGAACGGGTCGTTATAATAGATCTCACTCAATTCATCAAACCCTCCTTGTAACAGACTTAAGCATTTAACCACAACCAAAGACAAGTATCTGTATGGTCTAGACAATCGGCCAAGTGTCAGAGACCTTAGGCCGAGGGTAAAGACTGTCGACCGGTAGTCTTAGCTTTGAAATTTTAAAACTTAAAAGTTTTCACATTCAAACTTTACCTTCTTTTTCACATCCACTCCCCCTGGGACTGATCTCCACAGTATAAAAACAACCACGTTTCGTTCTTTAAGCTCTAAACAAACTTATTTTCAAGTTTAAAGTAAAGCATAGGATTCCTTTCACAGTAAACCTTTTCGAGAACTAAGTTGCTAAGCTCAAACCACAAAACAGAAATGCACATGCCACTAACTTATGAATGCAAATATTTTGGATTTTTCATATATGTATGCACATGCAAATACACAAGGCGAACTACTATACAAGATCCAGCGTGTCATGATCAGCAATATTATAACTGGCATATAAAGTAACTTTTAACCTTTCAGGTCTGCGATAATTCAACTGCTAACATCAGTTTCATTAAGCAAAACATAAACATATATACGATGTTATCAGCATAAGAACAAGTGATGCTGCTTATCATGAAGCACACTAAGAAGAGTATAACACAGTTTTTGTGAGTTGACATATCAAATTGATTAAATCTTTTGATTCCGGGATTAGAACTAAACTATATTGACATGTTATTCCACAATTCATTCATTAACTTATTTGATAAAGCATATACAGAACAACTTTCAAATATATCAGTAAACGTTTACCAACTTTCACCCTAGACTTCGATGATCACGTTATATTAATTACTTTAACATTTTTCAATGTTAGATTTTGATCACGAAGTCAGTCCTCATTCGAGATCGCACGATGTTTCAGGTAGAACAATTGAGCACAAATATATTGACGTTGTACTCTTATCACATCTATGTACTTTCGATTTGATTGAACCGAACCATCTCACGATGTTTCTAGCAACCCTGTCAGCCATGAGCTTCTACCTTAAACTTATACATGTCGTTTCAGATAACATTGTTTATCTCAAATTTATTGCATACTTTGAGAGAAAGCATACCGTCCGCTATAAACCCCATACTTAAACGGAAATCGTATGATGTATGATGTTGGATGGATGGTAGTGATATATATTTGAGTGATGGAACGCTAAGGTATCCTCCAGCCGATATTCCCTGCTATCTAGGTCAATAGGTACAATCCCATATCACAGAATGATTTAAGTTCTCTATATCTGATGATCCAATACAATCCAATTCTCCCCCTCGGATGTAGATAACTTAAACATCCAAACATGTCTCGGACAAAAATACCGTAGAATCCTTCAACCTTGTTCAATTCTTGATCCATGATTCTCTTGCAATAATGTGGTGCATCAATGTATTTACCACTTGAGTAACAAAACATAAGCCATAATTTGTTTTTTTTTATGTTGCGATGATATCCATGCTAGATTACAAAACATAAACAAAATAAATAAAATAAATATAATTGTACATGATAATGCACCGGTGTCTTAGACTTTTGTTGTGTCTGCACAGAAAATCAATCTTCTGATGTTGAAGTCTAGAACCCGATGACGTTTCGTTGTTCAAATCATTCTATGTCTGTGATACAGAATTGCACTTCTCAACCCATCTAGAGAGAACATATTCTTTTGAATACCCGACATATATGTTGTTGACTTTCGGTCTAAGTAATAAAGGTAAATAGAAACAAGTATGCATTCTAGACAAAGTATGCTCACCTTGGGGACTCACAAAATTATCCGTTGCTACCGAGTATAAATCATAATAGGAGAGACCTCAACCGTCTGTTGAGTTTCTGAATAATCATTTCTCAGTACATATTCAGTGATAAGTAGGTTACTACCCTTAACCGCTGTAAACCTTTCCATGATTTCCTCATCATGATATTTACGCGTTGTTATTGTGATCATCTCTATCCAGAATTATATCAGTAAAATTTACCAGTATACTATTAAGCATTCTCTATACATGTCTGTTCAGTATTGTAATCACTTCCCCACAAATAGAATAAACAACTCATTTTCTGAATTATTTTTTTTTCACTTTTTATGGATTTTTCAATTATTCAACTTTTTATTTGATTTTCTGGTTTTATAATTTTTATGGCTTTTCAATTTTATCTGTACAAAAACATAAAAACAAAATAAAAACACAAACTAGCATGCAGTACTATCAGAAAACAAAAATCTATCATGCAAACGAAAATTAAGCATGCAAATGACCTACTAAATACTATGCAAGGTACATATACTATACAGGCAGTTCTAGGGCATTCACAACTCAGTTTCTTTGGAAGGTTCCTCTGTGTTAGGATCCTCAATTTCAGGAACCACGTCAGTTAGCAATTTAATTCCAATTTCTTTTAACAATAACTCAAAACGTGGTTTATCAAAAGCTTTAGTGAAGAGATCAGCCCGTTGGGTTGTAGTGTCTATCTGCACTACATCTATTAACTTTTTCTCATAGCAGTCTCTAATGAAATGGTATTTAATCCCTATATGTTTCGTTTTAGAGTGATTTACGGGATTTTTAGTGATAGCTATCGTAGCAGTATTATCAACATAAATAGGAGTGTTAGAGATATGCAAATCGTAGTCACGTAGCTACTGTTGTATCCAAATAACCCGTGATGTACAGCTGGCCGCGACAATATGTTCTGCTTCACAAGTGGACTGAGCCACTGCTGTCTGCTTCTTACACTGGCAAGTAACTAGTTTGCTACCAAGGAACTGACAACCTCCTGATGTTGACTTAAAATCCTTCTTATTCTTCAATACCCATCTAAGACCATAGGGTTCACAACCATGTGGTGGATTGACTAGTCTCCAAACTTTCAAATGTTAAAACTATAACAGCTCTTCCTGCATAGCACTAACCCACTCATCATATTTCAATGATTCAAAAGGATCTTTCGGTTCAATTTGACACACATAGCATGAATGAGCATGTACAAATACTCTCCCTGTCTTGTTCAACGAGGAATAGAAAGCTGTTACCACATTTGCACTTTCTGATTCAACATTTTTTGCTGTCGATTGACTCTCATTTACTACGGGAGCCTCAGATGTAGTAGGAACTTCAGACGTACATGCTTCATTAGACGTGACATAAGGAATCCCAATATGAGGTATGCCTCTTGTATCAACATAGTAATCATCTAAATGTTTTGGAGGCATGATAACACGATTTGACCTACGTACTCCTCCTGCATCAGTTGGCTATTTAGACCCTGTTACAGTTGGAGGTTGATTATAAAAAGGATTTAAGTGCTCTTCTGTCAACCGTGCTCGATTAACACCCTCATCTTTGATAATGCTAAAAACGAACATATATTTCATAGCATTATTCCTCAAGAAAGACAAGCTTTTAGTTGCAATTGTTCTATTTACAAGTGATATTCGTTTAAATAATAAAAGGTGAAGACAAAAGACAGATTCGACGAATTGAAGACGCAAACGACCAAAAAGCTCAAAAGTACAAAAGACAATCAAAGAGGTTCCAATTATTGATAATGTAACATCCCGCGTTTTTCCGTTAAATTTATTTTAACACCGTCTTTTTTTTTTTTAAATAATATCTTTCGTATTTAAATTCGTCGACTCCGTTGACGAACGTTCATAATATTCTCGTTATTTAATTATAACATCTCTCGTTAACTTGCGTTTTAAAAATATTCGATCGGTTAAATCCCGCACCCGCTTCTAAACTCGAGGGACTAAAATTGACACGGGACAAACTAGTTGACTAGGTCAACTAGTCCACCCCAATCACCACCATTCAACCATCTCCCTCTCTCTCTCTTTCTCTCTAGCAAGAACACACACACAAACCCCAACTTCATAAAATCATCATCTAAATTCGATCTAGGAGGCTTACAACAAAACAAATTACATATTTGGAATCCTTGCATCTTCCTCTTCGATTTCATACCAACCTCATCTTGTTTGGGTAACTTTCTAAAATCACTAGATTTTTGTGTTCTTGATGTTTTTAACTTATAAAGTTGTTAATTAGTGTCTATGGCTCATTGTGATGTCGTGTATGTAATTTGTATGCTCGATTCGTTGTTTTTGGTGTAACTAGTTCAATATGAAAATTACTTGCTAAATCCTTGATTTTGGATGATCAAATGTTGTTAGATTGTTAAAGTGCATGTTTTAAAAGTGTTACTAGTATCATTAGTTTCGTTTTGATGTATAGGTGGATTAAGGAAACTCCAAAAACATGATTATTGATTTTGTGATGCTTGATTAGGGTTTGCTAATTCTTGAGATGAATTTTTGGATGCTTGAATGCCATGGAATGTTAATTGTTAGTGTTTTGTTGCAATGTGTGTTTGATTACCTTCGAAACGGCATAACATACATGTAAGTTGGTTGCCCGAATCATAAAATGCGTTTTTGGAACTTGAACTTTGATTATGAGTATTTAATTGCGGTTTTTGGTTGTTTAAAGTGAAAGTTTGATTGATGATATGTGTTTAGTTGCATTCCTCGTCAAGATACCTTTCCAACGATGTATGATAGGCGTTATAAGCGTTTGCGGGTCAAGTGTTGTGTTAGAATAGGTTTTGGCTCGTGCACACTTGTGGAAAAACAGAAACAGACCTGCACAGATGGTGGCGCGGCGCGCCCCATACCCGCGCGGCGCGCAGATGTGCCTGGTCAGATTCTGACCTCCTCGTCCCATTTCACGTGAAATGTTTGATGACCTACGGACCTCCGATTCACATGAAACTTGTTTTAATATACTTGTATATGAATATTTAGCATAGAAAAATAGTCCGGGACCCGACCCGAACATGTTGACTTTTTCGTTGACTTTGACCAAGTTTGACTTTTTGTCAAACTTAACCAATTAATTATGCAATCTTTCTAACACGATTCTATACTTGTATCTTGCATGAAACTTGACAATTTGACTCACATGCTTCATAATCGAGTCGTAACGAGCCATAGGACTAATTGAACATCTTTGACCGTTTTGTGTTTACCGTTATTGATATAACCTATATGTTTAGGTCAAGACTAGCTTTGTCTTTGCACGCGTTTACTTGTCGAAGTACTTTATTAACTCTTGCACTCAAGGTGAGATCATAGTCCCACTTTTTCAATCACTTTTATTCTTTACATCGTGGGCTGAGAAACACATACATTTCATACTTATTTACTTTTCATGCTTTTACATTGTGAACAAATACGAATACAAAGATGCATACGAGTTTGAACAAAAGTCCTCAATCCAATTATCATTAGTTCCACTTGCAGGGTGTAAGTGTAAGCGTGTAATTATGTTGTGTGGCCATACGGGTTTAACAAACCCTCATTCAGACGGTTCGCTACCGTTAGTGAATGAAATATAATTTCAACAATGTATAGTGTAAGTTCTAACACTAAATTCAAAATTCAGAGGGAAGATTCGGTTAAGCCTTGATAATTGGGTGCTCGTGATACAAATACTATTTTGGAATGTGAATGATTCTGGTTGAGCAATTCTTAAAGAACCTTGTGGTTCAATACAATTTACTTACTAAACCTATGATTTCACCAACGTTTTTCGTTGACAGATTTCTATGTTTTTCTCAGGTCTTGCACGATATGTGATACATGCTTCCGCTCATTATTTGATACTCGCTTTGGATGTCGAGTATACATGCTTTTCATGGAGCGTCTTTTGACTTTACTTTAAACCGTGTCGCCTAGATTTCAATCGTACTTATAACGTTGTAACTTAACTTTTGGTTGAACAATTCTTGTAAACTTTGAAACAATCTTTATTTTGAAATGAAGGCGACATATTTTGGTCAAACGTTATCTTAAAGACTTATAATCAGGTAATGGGACCCACGTAGCCGACGCCGTCACTTGACGATTTGTCGGGGTCGCTACAAGTGGTATCAGAGCCTTGGTTGTAGGGATTTAGAGTTCATTTGTGTCCACCCCGAGTCATAGGGTACATAGGTGAATCTAGACTACAACCGGCATATAGACTGAAGTAGGAATTACTTGACTATTTGTGCATTTATACTCGAACTCTTCTATCATATCTAACTCGTATTCGATCTTGATCTTACGTTGATAAATTTTGTTGACGCGCCACCTTGACTTTATGAAGTAATGTTAAATGCACATGAGAATCAGGGTAATATAATTTCCGGGATTATATTACGGTGATTCATATGGACATTCCGACATTATGACATAAAGAATTTAAGGCGAGTCAAGGAAAATTTTCTCTACATCATCATTCCATATCATGATTAGTATTATTGAGAATACTAATCAAAGATATTCTTGTGTCTTGAAGGAACAATGCCTCCCCGTCGCGGGCCACGTAATGAAACTTCCGAACAAGCTTTTCAACGCATGATAGCTGCCGCCATAGGTGCGGCTATGGCTAGTACCTCCTCCGACATCAATAACAACCACAACCACAACAACCATGGAGCCGGAAATTCAAACGAGGGTTGCTCCTACAAAACTTTCATGGGGTGCAAACCTCACACCTTCGATGGGACCGGAGGACCGGTTGTGCTCACCCGATGGTTTGAGCAAACAGAAGCCGTTTTTAGCATAAGCGGTTGTCGGGACCAAGACAAAGTCAAATATTCCACCCACACTTTTGCCGGTATCGCCCTCACATGGTGGAATACGTATGTGCTGTCGGTGGGTATCGATGAAGCCCACACACTCTCATGGGCCGACTTAAAGAAAAAGATGATCACCGAATACTTCCCGCGCGAAGAGACCCGTAAGCTCGAACACGAACTAAGAACTTTAAAAGCGGTCGGGAATGACCTTAAGGCCTATAATCAACGATTCTCCGAACTTGCTTTGATGTGCCCAAATCTTGTGAACCCCGAATCTTTAAGGGTTGAACTTTACATGGATGGTCTCCCCAAGAGCATCAAACAAGGAGTAATGTCATCCAAACCCGCTAACCACCAAGAGGCTTTGAATATGGCCCGTCAATTAATTGAAACAGTGGACGAGATTGAAGTGCCGGCAGCTAAAGCCGAGGATAAGTCGGGTGACAACAAAAGAAAATGGGAAGCCCCCCTATCAAGCAATTACAACAACCTCGCCAAGAAGCCCTTCATCCCCAACGGCAAGAAAGGTTATACCGGACACCTACCATATTGTAACGAGTGCTACAAACATCATTTAGGTGAATGTGGCAAACCATTTTGCTTGAAGTGTCAAAGAAGTGGCCATGTAGCCCACGATTGTAGGAATACCGCTCCCGTCGCCCAAAAGGAGCACAATGCACCCAAGACGGGTGTTTGTTTTGAATGTGGCCAACCGGGTCATTTTAGGAGTGCGTGCCCAAACAAGAAAATCAACCCCAACGCACGCCGTTGAACTTTCAACATCGACACCTAGGATGCCCGAGACGACGATGGACTAGTCACGGGTACGTTTCTTCACAACAAACAGTATATTTCATACTTATTCGATTCGATTACCGCTAGATGTTTATTAACCAAGTCTTTGACTCGTGCTCTTTACATTCCACTTTTTTCCCCTAGATATTACTTAGACGATTTAAGTGACCAACGGAAAATATTGTGTGCCTATAAATTTTATTGGAGGATATACGTTAAGACTTTTGACTTGACACCTATAGAACTAGGGAGCTCGAAACCTATTCGTTAAAAAAAAAAAAAAAAAAAAAAAAAAACCATCATCTTGTATAGATTGTTGTGAACTGAGTAATTTTCGGTTGGAAACCGATACCCTCTCCCTCGTATCCATTACCTCATGATTATTTGCATGAATCCCGTAGTTTCCAAATCGACCTCCGTTCCGGTTATCATCAATTGGGGGTTAAGGGAGACGATGTCTCCTGAGTCTTTTCCGAACTCGCAAAGTTAGTTGTAAATCTCTCTTAGTACCATTCGATTTATCCAAGGCTCGTCCGTATCCATAAACCTCCTAAACCACGTATGCAAACTTATCTAGACAAATCTGTTATCGTATTTATAGATGACGTCTTAACTTATTTAAGTAAAGAAGGAAAACGAACAACATCACCATCTTACGCTCGAACTTTTGAGAAAAGAGCAACTCTATACCAAATTCTCCGAGTGAGAATTTCTGTTGAACGAAGTCCAATTTTCTAAACCATGATGTTAATGGTCAAGGCATTACAATCAATCTCCAAATCAAGCCACATGTAATCAGGAAACTCTCATGACTCAGACTTACCGCAGATTCATTTTCGACTTTTTCTCGTGATGCTCGTTCTTTACCCTCGATAACTCATTAAGGTAGAAATCTAAACCTCTACGTGCCCGAATCTTGAACGTGATTATTCACACCAACCTTACTAGCTTAATTCGTATAGCGCCAGGTGGGACTCAAATATGGAAATATTTCTACTTGGACGCCGAAAGGCATACTCTCTCGACTCAAAAATCAACATAACTAAAATTCGTTATTTTACACGAAGAATTCGAATACTAAATTGTGGATCCGATCAATCTTCTCGTCATCACGTACCACACTACATACCTCTGTTATTTCACCGTCACCGTCTGATATTACTGGAATTTAAGATAGCACACAATCCAACGATACTTCACTCTTCTTTGACTTAACGCCCTTGCGTTGCTGATAATCGTCCAACCATTATTCAACCCCGAACTATACAATTACGTGTACTATCTCGTTTCTCTTTCAGGCTTCATTATTTTTTTACAACTAGAGGCACGTTATGGCAACCTTGAGATGTAAGCTCATCCTATTCAAAGTCCTCATTTCACCCCTATCCTCATCGCTCGCATTTCCGTTAAGGAAACTCCTTGTAACATTTCTCCATGGATAGAGAAACTCCTCATATTACATTAGTATTCGCCACGAGGGTGAATAGTCCTAACGAACATTTTTCGAACCCTAACTGACTTGTTCAAACATATCTTAAGAAATTCTATTCCAACACGGTGTATCTTCGTCATTTATCCTGTATTGAAATACTCGTTTCACCTCTAGCGTTGCAAGAGACCTTGGGAACCCGCTTAGACATATGTACCGCGTATCTCCCACAACCGACGAACCGAGCAAACGTACGATTCAATCTTGGAAAGACATGTTACAGACTGGTATTGTCACCTTTAGTAGTTCCCCTTACTACGACAGCTATCACTCATATATTAACGCAGCACTTCCGAAACCCTATATGACCGCAAATGTCATACCCCTGTTCATTTAACCAAAGCATGCGGCAAACAAAACACCGAATCTTAACTCATCCAAGAAACAACAATTGAGATAATCCAAGTCCGAGAAGGGCTCGAGACGACCCGTAGTCGCCCAAAAGAGTCATACCAAACTTAGATGAAAACCTCACAAATCCCAGTGTGTAACCGCGTAATATTGAGAAACCGCACCTTGGAAAGGTGTAATCCAATTTGGGAAATCGAGAAAGGCTATATCCGCAATATCGAACCTTTTGAAACCTTGGGGCGTATTGGGACCGCTTCCTACCGTTTAGAACTTCCGACTCAATTAAGTTTCCATTTATCCTACATTTCGTGTAACAAACTTAGAAACGTGTCATGCGGAACAGGAATGTGCAATCCTTTTAGATGCACCAACTATTGATGACAAACTCCTCTTCATGGGAAAACTGGTTGAAATCATGGATCGTAAAACCAAACCCAAATACAACGTAAAACCCTGACTATCCAACTCATGAGAACACTCAAGGACGTACTTTCACTTATTCATTGCATGGACAACGTAAAGTTTCGAGTAAGAGATATCGACTACTACTTCCAACTAAATTTCGGGACGAAATTTCTTTTGAGTTGTGGATAATGTAACATCCCGCGTTTTTCCGTTAAATTTATTTTAACACCGTCTTTTTTTTTTAAATAATATCTTTCGTATTTAAATTCGTCGACTCCGTTGACGAACGTTCATAATATTCTCGTTATTTAATTATAACATCTCTCGTTAACTTGCGTTTTAAAAATATTCGATCGGTTAAATCCCGCACCCGCTTCTAAACTCGAGGGACTAAAATTGACACGGGACAAACTAGTTGACTAGGTCAACTAGTCCACCCCAATCACCACCATTGAACCATCTCCCTCTCTCTCTCTTTCTCTCTAGCAAGAACACACACACAAACCCCAACTTCATAAAATCATCATCTAAATTCGATCTAGGAGGCTTACAACAAAACAAATTACATATTTGGAATCCTTGCATCTTCCTCTTCGATTTCATACCAACCTCATCTTGTTTGGGTAACTTTCTAAAATCACTAGATTTTTGTGTTCTTGATGTTTTTAACTTATAAAGTTGTTAATTAGTGTCTATGGCTCATTGTGATGTCGTGTATGTAATTTGTATGCTCGATTCGTTGTTTTTGGTGTAACTAGTTCAATATGAAAATTACTTGCTAAATCCTTGATTTTGGATGATCAAATGTTGTTAGATTGTTAAAGTGCATGTTTTAAAAGTGTTACTAGTATCATTAGTTTCGTTTTGATGTATAGGTGGATTAAGGAAACTCCAAAAACATGATTATTGATTTTGTGATGCTTGATTAGGGTTTGCTAATTCTTGAGATGAATTTTTGGATGCTTGAATGCCATGGAATGTTAATTGTTAGTGTTTTGTTGCAATGTGTGTTTGATTACCTTCGAAACGGCATAACATACATGTAAGTTGGTTGCCCGAATCATAAAATGCGTTTTTGGAACTTGAACTTTGATTATGAGTATTTAATTGCGGTTTTTGGTTGTTTAAAGTGAAAGTTTGATTGATGATATGTGTTTAGTTGCATTCCTCGTCAAGATACCTTTCCAACGATGTATGATAGGCGTTATAAGCGTTTGCGGGTCAAGTGTTGTGTTAGAATAGGTTTTGGCTCGTGCACACTTGTGGAAAAACAGAAACAGACCTGCACAGATGGTGGCGCGGCGCGCCCCATACCCGCGCGGCGCGCAGATGTGCCTGGTCAGATTCTGACCTCCTCGTCCCATTTCACGTGAAATGTTTGATGACCTACGGACCTCCGATTCACATGAAACTTGTTTTAATATACTTGTATATGAATATTTAGCATAGAAAAATAGTCCGGGACCCGACCCGAACATGTTGACTTTTTCGTTGACTTTGACCAAGTTTGACTTTTTGTCAAACTTAACCAATTAATTATGCAATCTTTCTAACACGATTCTATACTTGTATCTTGCATGAAACTTGACAATTTGACTCACATGCTTCATAATCGAGTCGTAACGAGCCATAGGACTAATTGAACATCTTTGACCGTTTTGTGTTTACCGTTATTGATATAACCTATATGTTTAGGTCAAGACTAGCTTTGTCTTTGCACGCGTTTACTTGTCGAAGTACTTTATTAACTCTTGCACTCAAGGTGAGATCATAGTCCCACTTTTTCAATCACTTTTATTCTTTACATCGTGGGCTGAGAAACACATACATTTCATACTTATTTACTTTTCATGCTTTTACATTGTGAACAAATACGAATACAAAGATGCATACGAGTTTGAACAAAAGTCCTCAATCCAATTATCATTAGTTCCACTTGCAGGGTGTAAGTGTAAGCGTGTAATTATGTTGTGTGGCCATACGGGTTTAACAAACCCTCATTCAGACAGTTCGCTACCGTTAGTGAATGAAATATAATTTCAACAATGTATAGTGTAAGTTCTAACACTAAATTCAAAATTCAGAGGGAAGATTCGGTTAAGCCTTGATAATTGGGTGCTCGTGATACAAATACTATTTTGGAATGTGAATGATTCTGGTTGAGCAATTCTTAAAGAACCTTGTGGTTCAATACAATTTACTTACTAAACCTATGATTTCACCAACATTTTTCGTTGACAGATTTCTATGTTTTTCTCAGGTCTTGCACGATATGTGATACATGCTTCCGCTCATTATTTGATACTCGCTTTGGATGTCGAGTATACATGCTTTTCATGGAGCGTCTTTTGACTTTACTTTAAACCGTGTCGCCTAGATTTCAATCGTACTTATAACGTTGTAACTTAACTTTTGGTTGAACAATTCTTGTAAACTTTGAAACAATCTTTATTTTGAAATGAAGGCGACATATTTTGGTCAAACGTTATCTTAAAGACTTATAATCAGGTAATGGGACCCACGTAGCCGACGCCGTCACTTGACGATTTGTCGGGGTCGCTACAAACGTCTCGAAATTACAAAAGTACAAGATTCAAAACGCAAAGTACAAGATATTAAATTGTACGCAAGGACGTTCGAAAATCCGGAACCGGGACATGAGTCAACTCTCAACGCTCGACGCAACGGACTAAAAATTACAAGTCAACTATGCACATAAATATAATATAATATTTAAATAATTCTTATAATTATTTAATATATTATATTTATATTTAAACCGTCGGTAAACAAAGAGCCAAACTCCTCTGAGCTGTAAAAGTAAACTCCGCGACTCGCGGAGTTTGAAGGCAAAATTGGCCGCGAGTCGCGGAGCCCCAAATTCAGAAACCCCCTATAAAGCTCGCGCATTCTGATCGTAAAATATCATCTTTTTTTCTCCTCATTCATACGATATATTTATATTTATAATTTATATTTTAATTTTAATTTTAATTATAATTCTAATAATAAGGGTATGTTAGCGAATATTGTAAGGGTGTAAGTCGAAATTCTGTCCGTGTAACGCTACGCTATTTTTAATCATTGTAAGTTATGTTCAACCTTTTTACATTAATGTCTCGTAGCTAAGTTATTATTATGCTTATTTAAAACGAAGTAATCATGATGTTGGGCTAACTACTAAAATTGGGTAATTGGGCTTTGTACCATAATTGGGGTTTGGACAAAAGAACGACACTTGTGGAAATTAGACTATGGGCTATTAATGGGCTTTATATTTGTTTAACTAAATGATAGTTTGTTAATGTTAATATAAAGATTTACAATTGGGCGTCCCTATAAATTACCATATACACTCAATCGGACACGATGGGCGGGGTATTTATATGTACGAATAATCGTTCATTTAACCGGACACGGGAATGGATTAATAGCCACTAGAATAATTAAAACAGGGGTGAAATTATGTACAAGGACATTTGGTATAATTGATAACAAAATATTAAAACCTTGGGTTACACTCAGTCGACATCCTGGTGTAATTATTAAACAAAGTATTAAAATCTTGTTACAGTTTAAATCCCCAATTAGTTGGAATATTTAACTTCGGGTATAAGAATAATTTGACGAGGACACTCGCACTTTATATTTATGACTGATGGACTGTTATGGACAAAAACCAGACGGACATATTAAATAATCCAGGACAAAGGACAATTAACCCATGGGCATAAAGCAAAAATCAACACGTCAAACATCATGATTACGGAAGTTTAAATAAGCATAATTCTTTTATTTCATATTTAATTTCCTTTATTTTATATTTAATTGCACTTCTAATTATCGCACTTTTATTTATTGTTATTTAATCGCACTTTTAATTATCATACTTTTTAATTATCGCAATTTTATTTTATCGCACTTTTATTGCAATTTCATTATCGTTATTTATTTTACGCTTTAAATTAAGTCTTTTATTTATTTAATATTTTACATTAGGTTTTAACTGCGACTAAAGTTTTAAAATCGATAAACCGGTCATTAAACGGTAAAAACCCCCCTTTATAATAATAATATTACTTATATATATATATTTGTATTTTTATAAAAGTAAACTAATATAGCGTTAAGCTTTGTTTAAAAAGATTCCCTGTGGAACGAACCGGACTTACTAAAAACTACACTACTGTACGATTAGGTACACTGCCTATAAGTGTTGTAGCAAGGTTTAAGTATATCCATTCTATAAATAAATAAATATCTTGTGTAAAATTGTACCGTATTTAATTGTATTTCCTGCTAAAATTAATAACTATTTTATATACGCCCCGCTGCACATCAAGTATTTTTGGCGCCGCTGCCGGGGAACTCTCTTAAAAGCCGGAAGCGCAACGCTAATATAAAAAAAAAAGATTTTTAGTTTACTTTTATTAAAATTCATTTTTGTAAAAAAAAAAAAAAACGTTTTAAATATTCGAAAATATAAAAAGAAAAAGAAAAATATAAATATTTTTAGGAGTTTGATAAATATTTAAGTTTTATAAAGTTTCTTTGTTTTTATAAAAACATAAGTTTTATTTAAGTATTTTGTTTTTATTTAAAAACATATAAATATAAAAAATATATATATATATAAATCTAGTTTTAAGATTTTTATTTATAAAATTATAAAGTGATTCTATTTTTATTTAAGTTTTAAATATAAAGTTTTATTAATACACATGATGTTATGCGAGGTGTATATAAAATAGTATTATATTTTTGCAAGGAAATACTATTAAATACGATACAATTTTACACAAGATATTTATTTATTTATAGAATGGATATACCTAAACCTTGCTACAACACTATAGGCAGTGTACCTAATCGTAGAGTAGTATAGTTTTTAGTAAGTCCGGTTCGTTCCACAGAGAGCGGGCTTATTGCACACTATATTTTTAAACAACTATATTTGTACAAAATATATATAATTATATATAATAATATATAAAATGGGGTTTACCGTTTAATGACCGGTTTGTCGATTTATATTTTAAGCGAAGCGTATAGTAAATGACGATATAACAATATAAAATAAATAACAATAATTGAAATGACAATAAATAAAAGTACGAGAAAAAATGAAATAAAATATATTATGCTTATTTAAACTTCCGTAATCATGATGTTTGACGTGTTGATTTTAGTTTTATGCCTATGGGTTAATTGTCCTTTGTCCTGGATTATTTAATATGTCCGTCTGGTTTTTGTCCATAACAGTCCATCAGTCATAAATATAAAGTGCGAGTGTCCTCGTCAAATTATTATTATACCCGAAGTTAAATATTCCAACTAATTGGGGATTCGAATTGTAACAAGGTTTTAATACTTTGTTTAATGAATACACCAGGTTATCGACTGCGTGTAAACCAAGGTTTTACTACTTTGTTAACAATTACACCAATTACCCTTGAATGTAATTTCACCCCTGTTTTAATTATTCTAGTGGCTATTAATCCATTCCCGTGTCCGGTTAAATGAACGATTATTCGTACATATAAATACCCCGCCCATCGTGTCCGATCGAGTGTATATGGTAATTTAAAGGGACGCCCAATTATAAATCTTTATATTAACATTAACAAACTATCATTTAGTTAAACAAATATAAAGCCCATTAATAGCCCATAGTCTAATTTCCACAAGTGTCGTTCTTTTGTCCAAACCCCAATTATGGTACAAAGCCCAATTACCCAATTTTAGTAATTAGCCCAACATCATGATTACTTCGTTTTAAATAAGCATAATAATAACTTAGCTACGAGACATTAATATAAAAAGGTTGAACATAACTTACAATGATTAAAAATAGCGTAGCGTTACACGGACAGAATTTCGACTTCAAAAACCCGTAAAATAACCTTTACATAACCCGAACTAATCTAATATAACACTAATCTATACTATATATATATATATTTATTTATTTATTATCTTATGGAGTATTATTATTATTATTATTATTATTTTTTTTTTCTTTTACATGCAGAACTCGAGAGCTTTTATAGCCAGAACTGAAATTCACTGCTCCGCGAGTCGCGGCCATTTTGGCCTTCCAGCTCCGCAAGTCGCGGAGGTTCCAAAACCAGCCCACAAGTTTAAGATCCAAGGCTGCCGACGGTTTTTATTTAAATATATAAATAATTTTTATAATTATTTATATATTATATTATATTTATATACATAGTAGACTCGTAATTTTTTTTTCGTTGCGTCGAGCGTTGAGAGTTGGTTCATGTACCGGTTCCCGATTTTCGAACGTCCTTGCGTACGCTGAGATATTTTGTACTTTGAGTTTCGTAACTTGTACTCTTGTCATTTTTAGACGTTCCTTATCAATAAATTGAACCTTTTTAATTGTATCTTGTACTTTTGAGCTTTTTGGACCTTTGCGTCTTCAATTCGTTGTTTTCGCCTTTTGTCTTCGCACTTATTTAATATAAACAATTACAATGAAAATATAATACAATTACAAATGAAAACCTATTATTTAGGAGGGATATTGCTATGAAATATATGTTCCTTTTTAGCCTTATCAACACATATTTAAAAACAGAAAATAAAATAAATAAATAAATAAAGAAAAACGCGTTGAAATTAAACCTGTCAGTTGAAATTCTGAACCCCGCGAGTCGCGGGGTTTGAAGCTTTGAATACCGCAAGTCGCGGAGGTATTCTGACACGCGACAGAAGCCCTAATCAGGCATTAATTACGGAGTTATTATTATTATTATTTATTAATTAAAACCCTAATTATGTTTTTAGTTTTTAATTAGTTTTTAGTTTTTATTATTATTTTGTATATTTTGTTTAAATTAGTTTAATTAAATTGTAAAATTAGTAGTTTTATTAAATAAATAATATAAAAATAATATTTTTATAAAAATTGTACTTTTTACAACTTTTTGTATATTTTTATATTTTGTCCCTTTTTAATCGTTTTAACGTAATATTTGTATTTTTCGCTCATATTTAATTTTAAACTTAGTTTTTGCTATAGTTATTTTTACTCCTAGATTTTTAGGCTTTGCCGTAGAATTCCTTAAGTGCTTTTTCTTTAGACTAAGATTTAGGTACTTTAGAATTTTGCGACGCCTTTTTAAGTTTTAGTTTCTTTTTAAGTTATTTCCATTTGGGATTTAGTTTTTCCTGTAAGCTTTAATATTTTTAGACGACTTTTACCTATGTATCAATTATCATTCCAATTAGTAATTTCAATTTGCGATTATAATTTTAAGTTAGTTGTAGTAATAAGGTTAGGTTAGTCAAGTATTTTTAAGTTTTATAAGTTTCTTTTATTTTTTTCGTCACCTTTTATTTTTCAACCATTTTTCTTTTTCAACCTTTTTCCGACGAACTCTTTTTCTTTCTTATTTCTCGCTATTCTAGTTTTAGGACATAGATTTTTATTCTACTTCTTATCTAAATTTCTTAAAATTACGAAAATTTATTTTGAATGGTTAAATTAATAGACATCAAAATTTTCTGGTTCGTAGTAATAGTTGGATTTGTACGTGGACCGGGTTATTGGAGCCAAACAGTCCTCAATTATATTGAGACCAAACGAATCCTGCCCCTCTGCTGCATCTTTTGGCTATTCGAAACGTGGGCAAAATCAGAAAAGTCTATTAATTGGATAACTTATTATAATTTTTCTTTCCTTTTTAAAACTAATAGGATATTCAGTGAATGCACCGAGCAAGACGTTCACCACCTGTAACTAGATCAAGACATTTAGCAAATATAACCGCCGTTGATTTTTCTTTAGAATCGTCATCCAGTCGACCAAGTACTTCAGTTCAAATTTCCGATAATCCATTTTTTGAACCCGACCTCACAATTGAGAATCCGGAGAATATTCAGGAACGGTTCGTAGATCCTGAACCACTAAACTTTCCTCCGGAGCCACCAATCATTCAAACAGAGATTGTTGAGGAACGAACCATTAAATCAGAATCATCTAGTGATACCGATTCAACAAATTCAATTATGGAGAATCTGGAACCTTTAAGTATGGAAGACCGAATGAGAGCTAAACGCACTGGCCAAGGTCACGCAATTACTCATCCAGACATTAATGCGCCAGATTATGAAATCAAAGGACAAATTCTACACATGGTGACTAATCAATGCCAATTTAGTGGTGCGCATGAAGGAAGATCCAAATGAACATCTACGTACCTTTAATAGGATCTGCACACTATTTAAAATCCGAGAAGTGGAGGATGAACAGATATATCTCATGTTATTTCCCTGGACTTTAAAGGGAGAAGCCAAAGATTGGTTGGAATCGTTACCTGAAGGGGCGATTGATACATGGGACGTTTTAGTTGACAAATTTCTTAAATAATTCTTTCCTGCATCTAAAGCCGTAAGACTTCAAGCAGAAATTGTTACGTTCACACAGAAACCAAATGAAACTCTATATGAGGCGTGGACTAGATATGGAAAGTTGTTAAGAGGATGTCCGCAACATGGTTTAGACACCTATCAAATAGTACAAATATTCTACCAAGGATGCGACATCACTACAAGAAAAGACATAGATATAGCAGCTGGTGGTTCTATTATGAAGAAAACCGAAACTGATGCTTACAAAATTATTGATAACACTGCTTCCCACTCACATGAGTGGCACCAAGAAAAAGACATCGTTAGATCATCTAAAGCAGCTAGAGCCGATTCTAGCCATGACTTAGATTCCATTTCCGCAAAGATAGATGCTGTGGAGAAACGAATGGAAAAGATGACTAAAGATATTCACTCAATACGAATTAGTTGTGAGCAGTGTGGAGGACCACATTTGACAAAAGATTGTCTCAGTATTGAATTAACAATGGAACAAAGAGAGAATATTTCATACATAAACCAAAGGCCTGGAAATAATTATCAGAATAATTATCAACCGCCAAGACCGATTTACAATCAAAACCAGAATTATAACAGAAATATTCCATACAACAACCAACAAGGTCCTAGCAATCAACAAGTATCCAATAATACTTACAACCAGCAAAGACCTAATTTTCAAAACAAACCACCACAACAAACCGATGATAAAAAGCCGAATTTAGAAGATATGATGACGAAGCTAGTTGAAACTCAAACGCAGTTTTTCACATCTCAGAAACAAACCAATGAACAAAATGCTCAAGCATTTAGAAATCAACAAGCTTCTATTCAAAATTTGGAACAAGAAGTAAGTAACCTAGCAAGGTTAATAGGTGAAAGAAAACCGGGAAGTCTACCTAGTGATACAAATGCTAACCCCCGGAGTGAAACAGCTAAAGCCATTACCACAAGAAGTGGTACAACACTTAAACCACCTGAAATACCTGTAACTTCTGATGAAGCCATTCCTACTCCACAAGAACCACAACCTGATCAAGATAAGGAAAAAGAACCGGTAGTTGAAAAGGTTAATGAAGATAACACAGTTAAGGCTAAACCTTATGTTAAACCATACCAACCACCACTTCCTTACCCGAGTAAAATGAAGAAAGAGAAACTTGAAGCCGAGCAATCCAAATTCTTGGATATGTTTAAACAGATAAATGTAAATCTTCCTTTCATTGATGTGATTTCAGGAATGCCTAGATATGCTAAATTCTTGAAAGATCTAATCTCAAATAGAAAGAAAATGGAAGAACTCTCGGCTGTTACTATGAATGCTAATTGTTCAGCAGTGCTGTTGAATAAGATACCAGAAAAACTATCTGATCCAGGAAGTTTCACAATTCCATGTTTTCTGAGTAGTCTTAGTTCAATAGAAGCATTGGCAGACTTAGGTGCTAGTATAAATCTAATGCCGTATTCACTATACACTAAACTAGACCTTGGAGAATTGAAACCAACAAGAATAAGCATACAACTAGCCGATAGATCAATAAAATATCCTAGAGGGATAATGGAGAACATGCTAGTTAAAGTTGGTACTTTAGTATTTCCAGTAGATTTTGTTGTTCTGGACATGGAAGAAGATTCTCAAGTTCCTCTCATATTAGGAAGACCATTCTTAAACACGGCTAAAGCAATGATAGACGTGTTCGGTAAGAAACTGACCCTAAGTATAGAGGATGAGAGTGTTACCTTTTCAGTTGATAGAGCAATGCAACAACCACAATCTGCAGATGATACATGTTATTATATTCAAACTATAGATGCACATGCAGAATTATTAGAAGAATTTCCAGAATTACAAGGAACAGGAGAATGTTCTTTAGGAGAAGGTAATGAACCAATTGATGAAGCTGAAATGTTAGCTACACTTATAGCTAATGGATATGAACCAACAACAGAAGAAATTCAAATGCTAAAAGAAGAAGACAGATATCGATACAAATCATCGATAGAAGAACCTCCGAAATTAGAGTTAAAGCCACTTCCAAACCATTTGGAATACGCTTATTTACATGGTGAATCTGAATTACCTGTAATAATATCATCTTCTCTTACTGAAAATTAGAAATCACAACTCATTTCTGTGTTGAAAGCTCATAAACCAGCCATTGCATGGAAGATTCATGATATTAAAGGAATAAGTCCTTCGTATTGCACACATAAAATCTTTATGGAAGAAGGTCATAAAACGTATGTGCAACGCCAACGAAGACTAAATCCTAATATGCAAGATGTAGTTAAGAAAGAAATTATTAAACTGCTAGATGCAGGTTTAATTTATCCAATCTCTGATAGTCCATGGGTAAGCCCAGTTCAATGCGTGCCTAAGAAGGGTGGCATGACTGTCATTACAAATGAGAAAAATGAGCTTATTCCTACTAGGACTGTAACAGGATGGCGTGTGTGTATTGATTATAGAAAATTAAATGACGCCACCAGAAAAGATCACTTTCCCTTACCTTTTATTGATCAAATGTTGGAAAGATTAGCCGGAAATAGTTACTATTGTTTTCTAGATGGATTTTCCAGATATTTTCAAATTCCAATAGCACCCGAGGACCAAGAGAAAACCACATTCACGTGCCCTTATGGTACTTTTGCTTACAAACGCATGCCATTTGGACTTTGTAACGCCCCTGCAACCTTTCAAAGGTGTATGATGGCGATTTTTCACGACATGATAGAAGAATGCATGGAAGTTTTCATGGATGACTTTTCAGTCTTCGGTGATACATTTAAATCATGTCTAGTTAATCTGGAACGAATGCTAATTAGATGCGAAAAATCAAATCTAGTACTTAATTGGGAGAAATGCCATTTCATGGTTAAAGAAGGCATCGTTCTTGGACATAAAAATTCAAAAGAAGGAATTGAAGTGGATAGAGCTAAAGTAGATGTAATTGCTAAACTTCCACATCCCACCAATGTTAGAGGAGTTAGGAGTTTTCTAGGGCATGCCGGTTTTTACCGACGTTTCATAAAAGATTTTTCTAAAATTGCCACTCCTATGAATAAACTCCTAGAAAAGGATACTCCATTCATCTTTTCAGATGAGTGTATCAAATCTTTTAATATTCTTAAAGAGAAACTCACTAATGCACCGATCATGATAACACCAAATTGGAATCTACCATTTGAACTAATGTACGATGCAAGTGATTTTGCAATGGGAGCCGTTTTAGGACAAAGGATTGAAAAACGATTTCAACCTATATATTATGCTAGTAAGACGTTACAAGGAGCACAAACGAACTATACAACTACTGAAAAAGAACTCCTTGCTATTGTCTTTGCTTTTGACAAATTTCGATCATATCTCGTTCTAGCAAAAACGGTGGTCTATACCGACCATTCTGCTCTTAGATACCTATTTTCAAAACAAGATGCTAAACCAAGATTAATCCGTTGGATCTTACTCTTACAAGAGTTTGATATTGAAATCCGAGATAAAAGAGGAGCAGAAAATCTCGCCGCTGATCATCTTTCGTCTTGAAAATCCCGAATTAGAAGTTCTAAATGAATCAGCCATACAAGACAACTTTCCTGATGAATATCTATTGAAGATAGATTATAAAGAAATCCCATGGTTTGCAGACTATGCAAACTACTTGGTTTGTGGATTCCTTGAAAAAGGATTATCGTACCAAAGACGAAAGAAATTCTTCAGTGATATAAAACACTATTTTTGGGAAGATCCACATCTATTTAAAAGTTGTCCCGATGGAATAATACGCCGATGTGTATTTGGAGATGAAGCTAGTAAAATATTAAACCATTGTCACACAGGACCAATAGGAGGGCATTATGGGCCTCAACTAACAGCAAGAAAAGTTTATAAAGCTGGATTCTATTGGCCAACAATTTACAAAGACGCACACCTTCTTTGCAAATCCTGTGATGCATGTCAAAGGGCCGGAAAAATAAGTCAACGTGATGAAATGCCACAAAATGTCATCCAAGTATGTGAAGTATTTGACATTTGGGGTATTGACTTTATGGGTCCATTTCCAAAATCTCATAATAATCTATATATACTCGTAGCCATTGATTATGTATCTAAATGGGCGGAAGCACAAGCTCTCCCAACTAACGATGCACGAGTTGTAGTCAATTTTTTAAAACGTCTTTTTGCAAGGTTTGGAACACGGAAAGCTTTAATAAGTGATCGGGGTACTCATTTCTGTAATAATCAACTTGAGAAAGTTCTTAAAAGATATGGAGTAACTCATAAAATCTCCACCGCATATCATCCACAAACAAGTGGACAAGTTGAAAATACCAACCGAACTTTAAAACGTATTCTAGAGAAAACCGTAGGATCAAATCCGAAGGAATGGTCCATTAAATTGGAGGATGCACTCTGGGCTTTTAGAACAGCCTACAAAACTCCAATTGGAACCACACCTTTTAGACTTGTTTATGGAAAAGCATGTCATCTTCCAGTAGAAATTGAACACAAAGCATTTTGGGCTTTGAAAACATGTAATCTTGATTTACATGAAGCCGGACGTCTACGATTAAGTCAACTAAACGAATTAGAAGAATTAAGACATGAAGCATACGAAAATTCGTTAATCTATAAAGAAAGAACGAAGAAATGGCATGATAAAAGAATCAGAAGTTCAAAAGAATTTAAAGAAGGAGACAGAGTTCTTCTTTTCAATTCACGATTCAAGCTATTTCCAGGAAAATTGAAATCAAGATGGTCTGGACCATTCATAGTCAAAAGAGTTTTCCCATACGGAACGATAGAATTAATAAATTCAAATGGGATTGAATTTAAAGTTAATGGTCACAGAGTTAAACATTACATACATGGTCCGATGGAAGTCGACAACGAAGTTAATCACAATTTCGACACCACAGCTAACTAAGTGTGGGGAGAATCAAGTCTTTAAAGGATAATATGTATTTCTGTTAGAGTTAGATTGTCTGTTTTTGTGTAGTTCTCAAAAATGGAACCCGAATGGTCTTTCCCTAGCAGACCCTAAAGAACTAGTCTTCTCCCCCCATTCTGAATTTTTATTTTTTTAGGTTTTTACAAAATGAAGACTGCCTGTGAACTAAACCATGGTCTAATGCTACACGCTTTGATCACTAAACGTAATAATGACATACTACCGAGTGAAATAGTATCAGTAATCAGAGAAAGAATGGACGGAGTTAGAAAAGAATCCAGATGCGAAGATAATAAGTTACAATTTGGTAAAAGAAAATCAAAATCCGCAGCAAAAAGAAGAGCACGACACCTAGAAAGATGTCACAAATGCGGAAAATGATCACATGGAGGTAAATGTTCAAATAATCAAACCTATTCAAATACCGAATTTGTTACTTTATGCAGAGACGGACCGTTCATATGTTTAGAAGAAAAGACACTGAATGCTCGAGGTTACGCCTATGTAGCCATGGAAAACCAATTAAACCGACTATCTTATGAATGGGATAGATCATATAACTAAGAAATCTATTTCACAGGTATGTCTGTACAGTTTTTATTTTTATTTTTATTTTTAACCTTTTGATAATAAACGCTAATTTGTTCGCTAAAAAGTATTAAATTGGTATTGAATAAAATTAGGTTTGGCGACCGAAATTATTGATATCATTCAAAAATTTATTACATCACTGTGAAATTTAACGTTTATTCTTAAGGTATAAATATCTTTAAACAATCAACCCAAAATATTTCAAAAATTCGTCATGAGTTAAATTAGGTTTTGGAACCGAAATTACTTTACCGAAAAGAGGGGCGCATATTTTTGATAATATTTGATTGATTAAAGTGGGATAAAAAGACAAAAAGATTTTTAATTTTATTTTTACCATGTTTTTAAAATTAATATTTAAATCTTAAATTAATATTGTAAACTTTGTAAAAACAATATATTTAAAATTGTAAATATTTGAAAAATTAATATAAGTTTGGTGTGAATTTTTAATTTTTAAAATATGAATTTTTAATTTTATGCATTTCAAATTTTAAGTTTGGTGTGAATTTTTAATATTAATTTTGAATTTTATATTTAAGTTGTGTGAATTTAAAAACAAAAATTTACTTTATCTCATTAAGTTAAAAATATGATTTTTAAAATTCATCGTAAGTTGAAGACTAGGTCTTTGAACCGAAATTGCTTTACCCGAGAGAGGGACGAGAACTTTTATTATCATTATTTTTAATCTTATTGAATTAAAGTATGCCAAAAACATTAAAAAACCAAAAATCTTAGCTTTTAAAACAATCGCTACAAAAAGACAAATTTTAAAATTTTATCGAGGGACGGACTAGGACATCGATCCGAAACGACCTCGTCCTAAATAACTAGGGAAACAAAATTTTAAAATTAATTACTTAATTGTTTTAATAAGTTAAAGTTTATAAAAAATAAAAAAAAAAAAATTACCAAACTCCGCGACTCGCGGAGTTTGGAGGGTTAATCCCCGCGACTCGCGGGAGGACCGGATTACAGAAAAAAAATAAGAGCTGAACCAGCTCATTCCACACAAAACCCACAGAAAAAACTGCGAACATACTGCCGCAAAAACCCGAAAAATACACCCCAAAATCACAATTTTTAACCGTTAATCACCAAATCTTTTACTAAAATCATGTTGAGAAGGATGCTATCTAGGAATTACTCAAGAAAAACGGTAAATTTCTACACCTAAACACCATTTAATCCGAAATTAGTGTTCTTGAGCCATTTTTTCCCCAATTTGATTTTGATGCTTTTTAGTGTAATTATGCTTAAATTGTTTATGTATTATGCTTGTATAACCTAGATTGATGCTGTTTAACATGATTAGAAGCCTTAAACTTCAAATTTTGAGTAATCTAGGGTTTGTGTTCTTGAGCAAATTTGGGGCTTTTTGATATAAACAGGTTATGGCTGATTTTTGTCATGAATTGTTGCTAAATTGAGTAGTGTAACATGTCTAGGTAGTTAAATGATCCAAACTTTGAGCCTAAACATGATTTTGAGAATTAAAGTGGACTTTTTCAAGTCTAAAATTCATGAACTTGATTTTTGAGAGATAATGCCATTTGAGACTTGTTTAATTGCTAGTAATGATTATTTTGACATGTTATTTGAGTTGAATGCTTATGAACTTGGCGAACATTTTCGTATATGCTTATTTGAAAAAGTGTAGATTTGATGAAAATGTGAAAATGAGCTTAAGTTTGATATAAATTGATCATGTCATTGTGATTATTTTGATTGATGATTTTGCTGACACTAATGCATATTTGGATGCACAAAAATTGTGTTTGATGTGTTTTGCAGACTGAAAGGGGTGAATCTTCATCCCAAGCCCGTAATGCTCCTGCTGAGAATGAGGAACAACAGGAGGTGGATAACTACTACAAGCAGGATGTACCTCATCCAGTCATGACCTTTTCTGATATGCACTTGGAAGAGTTGCACCCGAACCTGAGATTTGACAGACTTTGGATAGATTATCCAAAATATCAAAGGGGTTTGCATACTCTTCATTCTAAGGTTGTTGAGGTACCGAGGGTCATAGAATGGGGACCCTTAGAAGCTGTAGAATTGGCCGGGCCAATTAGGGAATTACTTGTACAGAGGTATGGTAATTCTTCTTTTAATGACTGGGTACGTTTATTCACCATGCGTAGACCTGTATATAAAGTATGGTGTGAAGAATTTTTGTGTAGTATAGAGTTGAATGATCGGGTAGCTAGTTTAACCGATCGTTCTTTTATTAGATTTTTGTTAGGCGGTTCAATGCGCCACATGTCTTTACTGGACATGGCTCAGGCTTTACGTATATATACGCTTGAGGAGTTAGCATCTGCCGATTGTAGAGGGTTGATACTAAACGGTAGAAAGATAGATGAAAATTTTGATACACACGGTGTGTGGAGTCAAATGACAAGCCATCACCGTTTCAAAGGGGGAAATTACTCTTATTTGGATATAGATAGAGCCGAATTAAGAGTGATTCATAGGTTTTTAGCTAATTCGATTACACAAAGGGGTAAGAACAAGGAAAAAGTAAATGAACAGGATTTGTTTTACCATATGTGTATTCGAGACCCACAAAGCGCTGTAAGTATACCATATTGTGTGGGTTATTATTTATCAGCTATGGTTCGGGGGATGCGACCGCATAGCATAATAGGAGGTGGTATTTTTATTACTTTGATTGGTGAATATCTCGGTGTGGATATAAGTCGGGGGGGATTATTAGTAGAAGAACCGGAACCCCGCGATACTATAGGTTTAAATGTATACCATGGTGCGAAAGTTTTGAAGAGGCGAAATAACGCCGCAGTACGATACCATGGTAGACATCCACAGGTGGAGATAAACCAACAGCAAGGTAATGTAGGAGGGGGGAATGAGATGCAAGAAATGCAAAGGTTTATAGCTTCTCAGGAATACGAAAATGCTAGACAGAGAGCATTTGAAGATTGGCAAGTTCATCAGAACCAAATCATAGCTCATTGCCAACATATAGGTAGAAACTATATTCCTACACCGAAACCCATCTTCCCTCCCTGGTCTATAGAGATGCAGCCACCATATCCTATGTATAACCCTGCCGAAGCATTCTATAGCACCTATGGTTATGCCTGGAACCCCTATTGGTACCAGTATCATCCCTAGTATACTTAGTTTTATTTATTTTGTAATTTGTAATTATTGATACGTTTAATACTTTTGTTAATATTGTAATCATTTTTATAATTATCTAACTTTTATTCTTAGATTTTAATAATTTTTGAATGTGGGGTAATATACCAAACTTCAAAAATATGTATATATGTTTGCAGTTTATCTTATGTACACAATAGGGTAAAACAACGCATTTTCAAAGACTGGCATTAAGTTCAGCAAAAGCAACTAATTTTGACGACAAGATGCAAAATATATGTGAAATAACAACAAGACGGAATGAACAAATGATGTGCACCATTTATTTGGTAAAAATTTAATCATTTTCACACAAATCACCCTCAATAATTTAAATTGTTACTGATTTCTTGCAAATGAGGGCATTGCAAGATCTTAAGTGTGGGAAGGGGTTAAATTCTTTCGGATTTTAAAATTTTTTACTTTATACACTTGGTTACCATTAAAAATACTAGTAAAGCAGTAGTTGTATTAGAATCTAGTGCTCTCTAATAATAAAGAACAGCCCTAGTCTTATATACTGACTACCCAATTCTAGTAAAATTTTTCAAAATTTTCAATTAAATGAACTAAAAATCATGTTTATACATATTTATGAACGATAAAACTAGGTTTTAACACCGAAATTATTGTTACCTCAAAAAGGACATAAATTGAGAAACAAACCAAAATGTTAAAATTCATTTAAAATGGAATAGAGGACGATAAAAAGGAAAATAAAAGCCAAGTGTGGGAAAATTTACCAAGTTATCTTAAACATATGTCACATATATCTGTAACAAATAACTGAAAATACTTTTGCTTTGGACTAAACTAAACTGTTTTACCCGATGAAAGAAAAGAAGAGATGGATCTACACGATGAATCAATTCCATCATTAAAAGGAAGTAAAGTCTTCCGAAAAAGAAACGCGCTTCTTGATTTAGGTCATGAAGTTGTCGTCCAGACCAGCTGTAGGTTGACGAAAAATCTAGAAAAGTCATCACTAAAATCAGCGGGAAATCCACGGACCTCAGCATTAAACAGGGTCGCCAAGTGGTCAGATTTATCCTAACCATGAGAAGGATTTATCTCGTACAATGGGGGGGCACCATGCAAATTAGCTGGATAAGACTAATGAATCAGATCCCCAGAAAGGATAATCTCCTTAAAGATTAAAAATCAGCTTTTAAGACTGATATTACTCAATCCTAGAGATTGACCTTAAAGATTGAGAATTACAAACTCATGGAATTCAATGATATCTAAACTCGAGCTTGAACGAGAAAATATTTTGATCAAAATTACAAACCGATTTGTTTTCTGAAAACCCTATTTTCAATGCGTTCATTACCATTGAACGTAAAATCCTAGGAATTCACCTGGAATTCATTGGGTCACCTGAACCAAATCGGGTGTCAACTGTAAGAACGGTGGTTGCATAGCATGGTCAAAGACAGGACCTTGTGCCAGGCCGAAAAATTATAAGGGTGAGCTTTACTATTGCTCCTACCAAGGATAGTAATTGCATCCGACACGTTATAGACCATAATTAAAAGCATGTCAGGGGACATTGCCTTAACAGTTGCTTGTTCAACGCTTTCCTTTCAACCGGACGGTAGTTTACCGAAAGGTAATATACGGGACAAGTAAACTGGACGTGTTGCTTTCCAAATACAAGGTTAGCAAGTGGGTGACACAAAACCGCAAGTTTTGAGCTAAAATTTTCAAATCTGAAACCCACCAAACCCACAAAAATATTTTGCAAACACCGGTAAAGGGTTATTCCGGAAAACTTATCTAGGGTAAAAACTAGATTTAATTTTCAAAAGATCAAATGTTTTCATAAAGATCCAATTTCCTTAATGGATCTAAATTTTTATAGTCATGTGGAACTGTAAACCATATCGTTACTACCATTGTTTATACCGCCGTATAGAAATCACTGATGTACAAAGTGTGAAGAATAAAGAAGTGATTCTAGTATTTCAAGACGATATTGCTTGAGGACAAGCAACGCTCAAGTGTGGGAATATTTGATAATGCTAAAAACGAACATATATTTCATAGCATTATTCCTCAAGAAAGAAAAGCTTTTAGTTGCAATTGTTCTATTTACAAGTGATATTCGTTTAAATAATAAAAGGTGAAGACAAAAGACAGATTCGACGAATTGAAGACGCAAACGACCAAAAAGCTCAAAAGTACAAAAGACAATCAAAGAGGTTCCAATTATTGATAAGAAACGTCTCGAAATTACAAAAGTACAAGATTCAAAACGCAAAGTACAAGATATTAAATTGTACGCAAGGACGTTCGAAAATCCGGAACCGGGACATGAGTCAACTCTCAACGCTCGACGCAACGGACTAAAAATTACAAGTCAACTATGCACATAAATATAATATAATATTTAAATAATTCTTATAATTATTTAATATATTATATTTATATTTAAACCGTCGGTAAACAAAGAGCCAAACTCCTCTGAGCTGTAAAAGTAAACTCCGCGACTCGCGGAGTTTGAAGGCAAAATTGGTCGCGAGTCGCGGAGCCCCAAATTCAGAAACCCCCTATAAAGCTCGCGCATTCTGATTGTAAAATATCATCTTTTTTTCTCCTCATTCATACGATATATTTATATTTATAATTTATATTTTAATTTTAATTTTAATTATAATTCTAATAATAAGGGTATGTTAGCGAATATTGTAAGGGTGTAAGTCGAAATTCTGTTCGTGTAACGCTACACTATTTTTAATCATTGTAAGTTATGTTCAACCTTTTTACATTAATGTCTCGTAGCTAAGTTATTATTATGCTTATTTAAAACTAAGTAATCATGATGTTGGGCTAATTACTAAAATTGGGTAATTGGGCTTTGTACCATAATTGGGGTTTGGACAAAAGAACGACACTTGTGGAAATTAGACTATGGGCTATTAATGGGCTTTATATTTGTTTAACTAAATGATAGTTTGTTAATGTTAATATAAAGATTTACAATTGGGCGTCCCTATAAATTACCATATACACTCAATCGGACACGATGGGCGGGGTATTTATATGTACGAATAATCGTTCATTTAACCGGACACGGGAATGGATTAATAGCCACTAGAATAATTAAAACAGGGGTGAAATTATGTACAAGGACATTTGGTATAATTGATAACAAAATATTAAAACCTTGGGTTACACTCAGTCGACATCCTGGTGTAATTATTAAACAAAGTATTAAAATCTTGTTACAGTTTAAATCCCCAATTAGTTGGAATATTTAACTTCGGGTATAAGAATAATTTGACGAGGACACTCGCACTTTATATTTATGACTGATGGACTGTTATGGACAAAAACCAGACGGACATATTAAATAATCCAGGACAAAGGACAATTAACCCATGGGCATAAAGCAAAAATCAACACGTCAAACATCATGATTACGGAAGTTTAAATAAGCATAATTCTTTTATTTCATATTTAATTTCCTTTATTTTATATTTAATTGCACTTCTAATTATCGCACTTTTATTTATTGTTATTTAATCGCACTTTTAATTATCATACTTTTTAATTATCGCAATTTTATTTTATCGCACTTTTATTGCAATTTCATTATCGTTATTTATTTTACGCTTTAAATTAAGTCTTTTATTTATTTAATATTTTACATTAGGTTTTAACTGCGACTAAAGTTTTAAAATCGATAAACCGGTCATTAAACGGTAAAAACCCCCCTTTATAATAATAATATTACTTATATATATATATATATATATTTGTATTTTTATAAAAGTAAACTAATATAGCGTTAAGCTTTGTTTAAAAAGATTCCCTGTGGAATGAACCGGACTTACTAAAAACTACACTACTGTACGATTAGGTACACTGCCTATAAGTGTTGTAGCAAGGTTTAAGTATATCCATTCTATAAATAAATAAATATCTTGTGTAAAATTGTATCGTATTTAATAGTATTTCCTGCTAAAATTAATAACTATTTTATATACGCCCCGCTGCACATCAATCTTCTTCTGAATTACTATCTTCATCTGTCTCGTACACCATGTCCACATTAGGATTAGTGTTAGGATTATCACTCTGCGTACTTTGGCGTGGACTCTGAATCGGACTCTGATGAGAACTTCGAGTCTGAACCTGAGTCTGGCTAGGAATAGAGATAACATTCTCTGTGGAGTTCTGAGAATCATACAGCATCTGAGTTAGTATCTCATCGTCTGTAGCCTCCGATGGAAAGTTAAAAGAGTCAAACAGTTTTTCATATTCAAATTGCCATGCGAATCCTTTACTAACACGAGCTGGAGCGGTACGCTGAATATCAACCTCGAAACGTTCTTCAACACACTTTGATTCAGTATTGTACACTCGCTTATTTGGATTCCCATAACCCAAGAAGATACCTGAGACAACCTTAGTATTGAATTTTCCTCCTATGTCTCGTACCAAAATAGTACAAGGAGCACCAAAGGGTTCAAGATGTTTAATGTTAGGCTTTCTCTTGTGTAACAGTTCATAACATGTCTTTCCATGTCTTTTCACCACTAGAACTCTGTTCATCACATAACACGCTCTGCTCACCGCTTCTCCCCAGAAAACAATAGGTAAGCACGCATCAGCAAGCATTGTTCTTGCGGTCTCAATTAATGTCCTATTCTTGTAGTGACCCGAACTTTTCCATGTTTATATATATATATATATATTAAATGAAATTGTTATTTACATGATTAAGTGTTTCCAACATGTTAAGCAATCAAACTTGTTAAGACTTGATTAATTGAAATAGGTTTCATATAGACAATTGATCACCCAAGTTGACCGGTGATTCACGAACGTTAAAACTTGTAAAAACTATATGATGATATATATATGGTTATATATATAGTTAACATGATTTTATTATAATTATGTATCTCATTAGGTATTTTAACAATGAGTTATTTACATAAAAATGAGACTATTAATTTAAGAAACTCGAAAACGATATATATAACGATTATCGTTATAACAACGTCTTACTAGGTACATATGAATCATATTAAGATATTGATACACTTGGTTAATTATGTTAAATGATAAGTAAATATATTATTATATGTATTAACAATGAAATACATATGTAAAAATAAGACTACTAACTTAATGATTTCGAAACGAGACATATATGTAACGATTATCGTTGTAACGACATTTAACTGTATATATATCATACTAAGATATATTATATATCATAATATCATGATAATATAACAATTTAACATCTCATTTGTTATAATAAATAATGGGTTAACAACATTCAACAAGATCGTTAACCTAAAGGTTTCAAAACAACATTTACATGTAACGACTAACGATGACTTAACGACTCAGTTAAACTGTATATACATGTAGTGTTTTAATATGTATTCATACACTTTTGAAAGACTTCAATACACTTATCAAAATACTTCTACTTAACAAAAATTCTTACAATTACATCCTCGTTCAGTTTCATCAACAATTCTACTTGTATGCACCCGTATTCGTACTCGTACAATACACAGCTTTTAGATGTATGTACTATTGGTATATACACTCCAATGATCAGCTCTTAGCAGCCCATGTGAGTCACCTAACACATGAAATGTCCCGTTCTTATTGATTAAAAACGTTCCATATTAATTGATTTCGTTGCGAGGTTTTGACCTCTATATGAGACGTTTTTCAAAGACTGCATTCATTTTAAAACAAACCATAACCTTTATTTCATTAATAAAGGTTTAAAAAGCTTTACGTAGATTATCAAATAATGATAATCTAAAATATCCTGTTTACACACGACCATTACATAATGGTTTACAATACAAATATGTTACATCGAAATCAGTTTCTTGAATGCAGTTTTTATACAATATCATACAAGCATGGACTCCAAATCTCGTCCTTATTTAAGTATGCGACAGCGAAAGCTCTTAATAATCACCTGAGAATAAACATGCTTAAAACGTCAACAAAAATGTTGGTGAGTTATAGGTTTAACCTATATATATCAAATCATAATAATAGACCACAAGATTTCATATTTCAATACACATCCCATACATAGAGATAAAAATCATTCATATGGTGAACACCTGGTAACCGACAATAACAAGATGCATATATAAGAATATCCCCATCATTCCGGGACACCCTTCGGATATGATATAAATTTCGAAGTACTAAAGCATCCGGTACTTTGGATGGGGTTTGTTAGGCCCAATAGATCTATCTTTAGGATTCGCGTCAATTAGGGTGTCTGTTCCCTAATTCTTAGATTACCAGACTTAATAAAAAGGGGCATATTCGATTTCGATAATTCAACCATAGAATGTAGTTTCACGTACTTGTGTCTATTTTGTAAATCATTTATAAAACCTGCATGTATTCTCATCCCAAAAATATTAGATTTTAAAAGTGGGACTATAACTCACTTTCACAGATTTTTACTTCGTCGGGAAGTAAGACTTGGCCACTGTTGATTCACGAACCTATAACAATATATACATATATATTAAAGTATGTTCAAAATATATTTACAACACTTTTAATATATTTTGATGTTTTAAGTTTATTAAGTCAGCTGTCCTCGTTAGTAACCTATAACTAGTTGTCCACAGTTAGATGTACAGAAATAAATCGATAAATATTATCTTGAATCAATCCACGACCCAGTGTATACGTATCTCAGTATTGATCACAACTCAAACTATATATATTTTGGAATCAACCTCAACCCTGTATAGCTAACTCCAACATTCACATATAGAGTGTCTATGGTTGTTCCGAAATATATATAGATGTGTCGACATGATAGGTCGAAACATTGTATACGTGTCTATGGTATCTCAAGATTACATAATATACAATACAAGTTGATTAAGTTATGGTTGGAATAGATTTGTTACCAATTTTCACGTAGCTAAAATGAGAAAAATTATCCAATCTTGTTTTACCCATAACTTCTTCATTTTAAATCCGTTTTGAGTGAATCAAATTGCTATGGTTTCATATTGAACTCTATTTTATGAATCTAAACAGAAAAAGTATAGGTTTATAGTCGGAAAAATAAGTTACAAGTCGTTTTTGTAAAGGTAGTCATTTCAGTCGAAAGAACGACGTCTAGATGACCATTTTAGAAAACATACTTCCACTTTGAGTTTAACCATAATTTTTGGATATAGTTTCATGTTCATAATAAAAATCATTTTCTCAGAATAACAACTTTTAAATCAAAGTTTATCATAGTTTTTAATTAACTAACCCAAAACAGCCCGCGGTGTTACTACGACGGCGTAAATCCGGTTTTACGGTGTTTTTCGTGTTTCCAGGTTTTAAATCATTAAGTTAGCATATCATATAGATATAGAACATGTGTTTAGTTGATTTTAAAAGTCAAGTTAGAAGGATTAACTTTTGTTTGCGAACAAGTTTAGAATTAACTAAACTATGTTCTAGTGATTACGAGTTTAAACCTTCGAATAAGATAGCTTTATATGTATGAATCGAATGATGTTATGAACATCATTACTACCTTAATTTCCTTGGATAAACCTACTGGAAAAGATAAAAATAGATCTAGCTTCAATGGATCCTTGGATGGCTCGAAGTTCTTGAAGCAGAATCATGACACGAAAACAAGTTCAAGTAAGATCATCACTTGAAATAAGATTGTTATAGTTATAGAAATTGAACCAAAGTTTGAATATGATTATTACCTTGTATTAGAATGATAACCTACTGTAAGAAACAAAGATTTCTTGAGGTTGGATGATCACCTTACAAGATTGGAAGTGAGCTAGCAAACTTGAAAGTATTCTTGATTTTATGAAACTAGAACTTTTGGAATTTATGAAGAACACTTAGAACTTGAAGATAGAACTTGAGAGAGATCAATTAGATGAAGAAAATTGAAGAATGAAAGTGTTTGTAGGTGTTTTTGGTCGTTGGTGTATGGATTAGATATAAAGGATATGTAATTTTGTTTTCATGTAAATAAGTCATGAATGATTACTCATATTTTTGTAATTTTATGAGATATTTCATGCTAGTTGCCAAATGATGGTTCCCACATGTGTTAGGTGACTCACATGGGCTGCTAAGAGCTGATCATTGGAGTGTATATACCAATAGTACATACATCTAAAAGCTGTGTATTGTACGAGTACGAATACGGGTGCATACGAGTAGAATTGTTGATGAAACTGAACGAGGATGTAATTGTAAGCATTTTTGTTAAGTAGAAGTATTTTGATAAGTGTATTGAAGTCTTTCAAAAGTGTATAAATACATATTAAAACACTACATGTATATACATTTTAACTGAGTCGTTAAGTCATCGTTAGTCGTTACATGTAAGTGTTGTTTTGAAACCTTTAGGTTAACGATCTTGTTAAATGTTGTTAACCCAATGTTTATAATATCAAATGAGATTTTAAATTATTATATTATCATGATATTATCATGTATGAATATCTCTTAATATGATATATATACATTAAATGTCTTTACAACGATAATCGTTACATATATGTCTCGTTTAAAAATCATTAAGTTAGTAGTCTTGTTTTTACATATGTAGTTCATTGTTAATATACTTTATGATATGTTTTCTTATCATAGTATCATGTTAACTATATATATATATTCATATATATGTCATCATATAGTTTTTACAAGTTTTAACGTTCGTGAATCACCGATCAACTTGGGTGGTCAATTGTCTATATGAAACATATTTCAATTAATCAAGTCTTAACAAGTTTGATTGCTTAACATGTTGGAAATATTTAATCATGTAAATATCAATCTCAATTAATATATATAAACATGGAAAAGTTCGGGTCACTACAGTACCTACTCGTTAAATAAATTTCGTCCCGAAATTTTAAGCTGTTGAAGGTGTTGACGAATCTTCTGGAAATAGATGCGGGTATTTCTTCTTCATCTGATCTTCACGCTCCCATGTGAACTCGGGTCCTCTACGAGCATTCCATCGAACCTTAACAATTGGTATCTTGTTTTGCTTAAGTCTTTTAACCTCACGATCCATTATTTCGACGGGTTCTTCGATGAATTGAAGTTTTTCGTTGATTTGGATTTCATCTAACGGAATAGTGAGATCTTCTTTAGCAAAACATTTCTTTAAATTCGAGACGTGGAAAGTGTTATGTACAGCCGCGAGTTGTTGAGGTAACTCTAGTCGGTAAGCTACTGGTCCGACACGATCAATAATCTTGAATGGTCCAATATACCTTGGATTTAATTTCCCTCGTTTACCAAATCGAACAACGCCTTTCCAAGGTGCAACTTTAAGCATGACCATCTCTCCAATTTCAAATTCTATATCTTTTCTTTTAATGTCAGCGTAGCTCTTTTGTCGACTTTGGGCGGTTTTCAACCGTTGTTGAATTTGGATGATCTTCTCGGTAGTTTCTTGTATAATCTCCGGACCCGTAATCTGTCTATCCCCCACTTCACTCCAACAAATCGGAGACCTGCACTTTCTACCATAAAGTGCTTCAAACGGCGCCATCTCAATGCTTGAATGGTAGCTGTTGTTGTAGGAAAATTCTGCTAACGGTAGATGTCGATCCCAACTGTTTCCGAAATCAATAACACATGCTCGTAGCATGTCTTCAAGCGTTTGTATCGTCCTTTCGCTCTGCCCATCAGTTTGTGGATGATAGGCAGTACTCATGTCTAGACGAGTTCCTAATGCTTGCTGTAATGTCTGCCAGAATCTTGAAATAAATCTGCCATCCCTATCAGAGATAATAGAGATTGGTATTCCATGTCTGGAGACGACTTCCTTCAAATACAGTCGTGCTAACTTCTCCATCTTGTCATCTTCTCTTATTGGTAGGAAGTGTGCTGATTTGGTGAGACGATCAACTATTACCCAAATAGTATCAAAACCACTTGCAGTCCTTGGCAATTTAGTGATGAAATCCATGGTAATGTTTTCCCATTTCCATTCCGGGATTTCGGGTTGTTGAAGTAGACCTGATGGTTTCTGATGCTCAGCTTTGACCTTAGAACACGTCAAACATTCTCCTACATATTTAGCAACATCGGCTTTCATACCCGGCCACCAAAAATGTTTCTTGAGATCCTTGTACATCTTTCCCGTTCCAGGATGTATTGAGTATCTGGTTTTATGAGCTTCTCTAAGTACCATTTCTCTCATATCTCCAAATTTTGGTACCCAAATCCTTTCAGCCCTATACCGGGTTCCGTCTTCCCGAATATTAAGATGCTTCTCCGATCCTTTGGGTATTTCATCCTTTAAATTTCCCTCTTTTAAAACTCCTTGTTGCGCCTCCTTTATTTGAGTAGTAATGTTATTATGAATCATTATATTCATAGATTTTACTCGAATGGGTTCTCTGTCCTTCCTGCTCAAGGCATCGGCTACCACATTTGCCTTCCCCGGGTGGTAACGAATCTCAAAGTCGTAATCATTCAATAATTCAATCCACCTGCGCTGCCTCATATTCAGTTGTTTCTGATTAAATATGTGTTGAAGACTTTTGTGGTCGGTATATATAATACTTTTGACCCCATATAAGTAGTGCCTCCAAGTCTTTAATGCAAAAACAACCGCGCCTAATTCCAAATCATGCGTCGTATAATTTTGTTCGTGAATCTTCAATTGTCTAGACGCATAAGCAATCACCTTCGTTCGTTGCATTAATACACAACCGAGACCTTGCTTTGATGCATCACAATAAATCACAAAATCATCATTCCCTTCAGGCAATGACAATATAGGTGCCGTAGTTAGCTTTTTCTTCAATAACTGAAACGCTTTCTCTTGTTCATCATTCCATTCAAATTTCTTCCCTTTATGCGTTAATGCAGTCAAGGGTTTTGCTATTCTGGAAAAGTCTTGGATGAACCTTCTGTAGTAACCAGCTAGTCCTAAAAACTGGCGTATGTGTTTCGGAGTTTTCGGGGTTTCCCACTTTTCAACAGTTTCTATCTTTGCCGGATCCACCTTAATACCTTCTTTGTTCACTATGTGACCGAGGAATTGAACTTCTTCCAACCAAAATGCACACTTTGAAAACTTAGCGTACAATTCTTCCTTCCTCAATACTTCTAACACCTTTCTCAAATGTTCACCGTGTTCTTGGTCATTCTTTGAGTAAATAAGTATGTCATCAATGAAAACAATGACAAACTTGTCAAGGTATGGTCCACACACTCGGTTCATAAGGTCCATGAACACAGCTGGTGCATTAGTTAAACCAAACGGCATGACCATAAACTCGTAATGACCGTAACGTGTTCTGAAAGCAGTCTTTGGAATATCATCTTCTTTCACCCGCATTTGATGATACCCGGAACGTAAGTCAATCTTTGAATAAACAGACGAGCCTTGTAGTTGATCAAATAAGTCGTCGATTCTCGGTAGTGGGTAGCGGTTCTTGATGGTAAGTTTGTTCAACTCTCGGTAGTCGATACACAACCTGAATGTACCATCTTTCTTCTTGACAAACAAAACAGGAGCTCCCCACGGTGATGTGCTTGGTCGAATGAAACCACGCTCTAAAAGTTCTTGTAATTGGCTTTGCAGTTCTTTCATCTCGCTGGGTGCGAGTCTGTAAGGAGCACGAGCTATTGGTGCAGCTCCTGGTACAAGATCTATTTGAAATTCAACGGATCGATGTGGGGGTAATCCCGGTAATTCTTTCGGAAATACATCGGGAAATTCTTTTGCAATGGGAACATCATTGATGCTCTTTTCTTCAGTTTGTACTTTCTCGACGTGTGCTAGAACAGCATAGCAACCTTTTCTTATTAGTTTTTGTGCCTTCAAATTACTAATAAGATGTAGCTTCGTGTTGCCCTTTTCTCCGTACACCATTAAGGGTTTTCCTTTTTCTCGTATAATGCGAATTGCATTTTTGTAACAAACGATCTCCGCTTTCACTTCTTTCAACCAGTCCATACCGATTATCACATCAAAACTCCCTAACTCTACTGGTATCAAATCAATCTTAAATGTTTCGCTAACCAGTTTAATTTCTCGATTCCGACATATATTATCTGCTGAAATTAATTTACCATTTGCTAATTCGAGTAAAAATTTACTATCCAAAGGCGTCAATGGACAACTTAATTTAGCACAAAAATCTCTACTCATATAGCTTCTATCCGCACCCGAATCAAATAAAATGTAAGCAGATTTATTGTCAATAAGAAACGTACCCGTAACAAGCTCCGGGTCTTCCTGTGCCTCTACCGCATTAATATTGAAAACTCTTCCACGGCCTTGTCCATTCGTGTTCTCCTGGTTCGGGCAATTTCTAATAATGTGGCCTGGTTTTCCACATTTATAACAAACTACATTGGCATAACTTGCTCCGACACTACTTGCTCCGCCATTACTCGTTCCGACACCATTTGTTCCTTTCGTTCTATTAACCCCTGGTCCGTAGACCTCACACTTTGCCGCGCTATGACCATTTCTTTTACACTTGTTGCAAAATTTGGTGCAGAACCCCGAGTGATTCTTTTCACACCTTTGGCATAGCTGCTTCTGATTGTTGTTGTTGTTGCGGTTATTATTGTTGTTGGGATGATTGTTGTAGTTGCTGTTGTTGTTGTTGTTGTTGTTGTTGTTGTTGGGCCGTTTGTTGTAGTTGCGATTGATGTTGCGATTGTTGGGATAATTGTTGCGATTATTGTTGTAATTGCTGCTGTTGTTGTATTGGTGATTCTTATCACCGTTTTCCTCCCACTTTCTTTTGACTTGCTTCACATTGGCCTCTTCAGCAGTCTGTTCTTTAATTCTTTCTTCAATCTGGTTCACTAGTTTGTGAGCCATTCTACATGCCTGTTGTATGGAGGCGGGCTCGTGTGAACTTATATCTTCTTGGATTCTTTCCGGTAATCCTTTCACAAACGCGTCGATCTTCTCTTCCTCATCTTCGAATGCTCCCGGACACAATAGGCACAATTCTGTGAATCGTCTTTCGTACGTGGTAATATCAAATCCTTGGGTTCGTAACCCTCTAAGTTCTGTCTTGAGCTTATTGACCTCGGTTCTGGGACGGTACTTCTCGTTCATCAAGTGCTTGAATGCTGACCACGGTAGTGCGTACGCATCATCTTGTCCCACTTGCTCTAGATAGGTATTCCACCATGTTAACGCAGAACCTGTGAAGGTATGCGTAGCGTACTTCACTTTGTCCTCTTCAGTACACTTACTTATGGCAAACACCGATTCAACCTTCTCGGTCCACCGTTTCAATCCGATCGGTCCTTCGGTTCCATCAAATTCCAAAGGTTTGCAGGCAGTGAATTCTTTGTAGGTGCATCCTACACGATTTCCTGTACTGCTAGATCCAAGGTTATTGTTGGTATGTAGCGCAGCCTGTACTGCGGCTATGTTTGAAGCTAGAAAAGTACGAAATTCCTCTTCATTCATATTCACGGTGTGTCGAGTAGTCGGTGCCATTTCCTTCAAAATAGTTAAATGGAACAAGTTAATCATACAGAATATTAAGAGTAGTTAATAGTATTTCGTAGCATAATATGAACTCATTTATAAAAGCTTTTTCTTCATATTAGCGTTTTATAAGTTTAAATTCGGGTAGTACCTACCCATTAAGTTCATACTTAGTAGCTAATATACAATTCAACTACTACAATTCTATATGAAAAACTGATTATAATAATATTTCGCGTTCAAACTTTTATACAATATTTTACAAACTTACAATACCGCTTATTTTACATAAAGCATGAAATATAGCACACAATAACTTTGATACAAGATAGTTGTGAAGACAATTCTAGCTAGTACACAAGTCGTTCAGCAAAGGCAATAAAGACACGTAATTCATACGTCCAGAAACAAGTCATGCATTCTGGTTTTACTAGGACTACTTCCCATCCTTGGTCTTGTGCAACATAACCGTTATGGCCGTTGATAAGACAGCGTGTTGTAACGTCATCAAAGGGACGAGGGTTACGTAATGTCCAACAGTCCCGTAATAATCTAAAAACCTCATTTCTTACCCCAATTACCGACTCCGTCACTTGTGGAAACGTTTTGTTTAATAGTTGTAGCCCGATGTTCTTGTTCTCACTTTGGTGAGAAGCGAACATTACTAATCCGTAAGCATAACATGCTTCTTTATGTTGCATGTTAGCCGCTTTTTCTAAATCACGAAGTCCAATATTCGGATATATTGAGTCAAAATAATTTCTTAACCCATTGCGTAAAATAGCATTTGGGTTCCCCGCAATATATGCGTCAAAGTAAACACATCGTAACTTATGGGTTTCCCAATGTGATATCCCCCATCTTTCAAACGAAAGTCTCTTATAAACCAAGACATTCTTGGAACGTTCTTCGAATGTCTTACAAACTGATCTCGCCTTAAATAGTTGTGCCGAAGAATTCTGGCCGACTCTAGACAAGATTTCATCAATCATGTCTCCGGGTAGGTCTCTTAAAATATTGGGTTGTCTATCCATTTTGTGTTTTTAAACTGTAAAATAGACAAGAGTTAGATTCATAAAAAAATACTTATTAATACAAGCAATTTTTACATATATCATAAAGCATAAGAACACTATATTACATATATTACACCACACGAATACAACTATCTTATTCCGACTCGCTCGTTTCTTCTTCTTCGGTTTTGGTTCGTTTTGCCAAGTTTCTAGGGATATATGATGTTCCCCTAATACGAGCCGTCGTTGTCCACATTGGTTTAGAAAAACCTGGTGGTTTAGAGGTTCCCGGGTCATTGTTACAACTTAAGGACTTCGGGGGTTGACGATACATATAAAGTTCATCGGGGTTGGAATTAGATTTCTCTATTTTTATGCCCTTTCCCTTATTATTTTCTTTTGCCTTTTTAAATTCAGTTGGGGTAATTTCTATAACATCATCGGAATTCTCGTCGGAATCCGATTCATCGGAGAATTGGTAATCCTCCCAATATTTTGCTTCCTTGGCGGAAACACCATTGACCATAATTAACTTTGGTCGGTTGGTTGAGGATTTTCTTTTACTTAACCGTTTTATTATTTCCCCCACCGGTTCTATTTCTTCATCCGGTTCCGATTCTTCTTCCGGTTCCGATTCTTCTTCCGGTTCCGACTCTTCTTCCGGTTCCTCTTCGGGAACTTGTGAATCAGTCCACAAATCATTCCAATTTACATTTGACTCTTCATTATTATTAGGTGAGTCAATGGGACTTGTTCTAGAGGTAGACATCTATCACATAATATCAAACACGTTAAGAGATTAATATATCACATAATATTCATATGTTAAAAAATATATAGTTTCCAACAAAAATGTTAAGCAATCATTTTTAAAGAAAACACGGTCGAAGTCCAGACTCACTAATGCATCCTAACAAACTCGATAAGACACACTAATGCAAATTTTCTGGTTCTCTAAGACCAACGCTCGGATACCAACTGAAATGTCCCGTTCTTATTGATTAAAAACGTTCCATATTAATTGATTTCGTTGCGAGGTTTTGACCTCTATATGAGACGTTTTTCAAAGACTGCATTCATTTTAAAACAAACCATAACCTTTATTTCATCAATAAAGGTTTAAAAAGCTTTACGTAGATTATCAAATAATGATAATCTAAAATATCCTGTTTACACACGACCATTACATAATGGTTTACAATACAAATATGTTACATCGAAATCAGTTTCTTGAATGCAGTTTTTATACAATATCATACAAGCATGGACTCCAAATCTCGTCCTTATTTAAGTATGCGACAGCGAAAGCTCTTAATAATCACCTGAGAATAAACATGCTTAAAACGTCAACAAAAATGTTGGTGAGTTATAGGTTTAACCTATATATATCAAATCATAATAATAGACCACAAGATTTCATATTTCAATACACATCCCATACATAGAGATAAAAATCATTCATATGGTGAACACCTGGTAACCGACAATAACAAGATGCATATATAAGAATATCCCCATCATTCCGGGACACCCTTCGGATATGATATAAATTTCGAAGTACTAAAGCATCCGGTACTTTGGATGGGGTTTGTTAGGCCCAATAGATCTATCTTTAGGATTCGCGTCAATTAGGGTGTCTGTTCCCTAATTCTTAGATTACCAGACTTAATAAAAAGGGGCATATTCGATTTCGATAATTCAACCATAGAATGTAGTTTCACGTACTTGTGTCTATTTTGTAAATCATTTATAAAACCTGCATGTATTCTCATCCCAAAAATATTAGATTTTAAAAGTGGGACTATAACTCACTTTCACAGATTTTTACTTCGTCGGGAAGTAAGACTTGGCCACTGTTGATTCACGAACCTATAACAATATATACATATATATTAAAGTATGTTCAAAATATATTTACAACACTTTTAATATATTTTGATGTTTTAAGTTTATTAAGTCAGCTGTCCTCGTTAGTAACCTATAACTAGTTGTCCACAGTTAGATGTACAGAAATAAATCGATAAATATTATCTTGAATCAATCCACGACCCAGTGTATACGTATCTCAGTATTGATCACAACTCAAACTATATATATTTTGGAATCAACCTCAACCCTGTATAGCTAACTCCAACATTCACATATAGAGTGTCTATGGTTGTTCCGAAATATATATAGATGTGTCGACATGATAGGTCGAAACATTGTATACGTGTCTATGGTATCTCAAGATTACATAATATACAATACAAGTTGATTAAGTTATGGTTGGAATAGATTTGTTACCAATTTTCACGTAGCTAAAATGAGAAAAATTATCCAATCTTGTTTTACCCATAACTTCTTCATTTTAAATCCGTTTTGAGTGAATCAAATTGCTATGGTTTCATATTGAACTCTATTTTATGAATCTAAACAGAAAAAGTATAGATTTATAGTCGGAAAAATAAGTTACAAGTCGTTTTTGTAAAGGTAGTCATTTCAGTCGAAAGAACGACGTCTAGATGACCATTTTAGAAAACATACTTCCACTTTGAGTTTAACCATAATTTTTGGATATAGTTTCATGTTCATAATAAAAATCATTTTCTCAGAATAACAACTTTTAAATCAAAGTTTATCATAGTTTTTAATTAACTAACCCAAAACAGCCCGCGGTGTTACTACGACGGCGTAAATCCGGTTTTACGGTGTTTTTCGTGTTTCCAGGTTTTAAATCATTAAGTTAGCATATCATATAGATATAGAACATGTGTTTAGTTGATTTTAAAAGTCAAGTTAGAAGGATTAACTTTTGTTTGCGAACAAGTTTAGAATTAACTAAACTATGTTCTAGTGATTACGAGTTTAAACCTTCGAATAAGATAGCTTTATATGTATGAATCGAATGATGTTATGAACATCATTACTACCTTAATTTCCTTGGATAAACCTACTGGAAAAGATAAAAATGGATCTAGCTTCAATGGATCCTTGGATGGCTCGAAGTTCTTGAAGCAGAATCATGACACGAAAACAAGTTCAAGTAAGATCATCACTTGAAATAAGATTGTTATAGTTATAGAAATTGAACCAAAGTTTGAATATGATTATTACCTTGTATTAGAATGATAACCTACTGTAAGAAACAAAGATTTCTTGAGGTTGGATGATCACCTTACAAGATTGGAAGTGAGCTAGCAAACTTGAAAGTATTCTTGATTTTATGAAACTAGAACTTTTGGAATTTATGAAGAACACTTAGAACTTGAAGATAGAACTTGAGAGAGATCAATTAGATGAAGAAAATTGAAGAATGAAAGTGTTTGTAGGTGTTTTTGGTCGTTGGTGTATGGATTAGATATAAAGGATATGTAATTTTGTTTTCATGTAAATAAGTCATGAATGATTACTCATATTTTTGTAATTTTATGAGATATTTCATGCTAGTTGCCAAATGATGGTTCCCACATGTGTTAGGTGACTCACATGGGCTGCTAAGAGCTGATCATTGGAGTGTATATACCAATAGTACATACATCTAAAAGCTGTGTATTGTACGAGTACGAATACGGGTGCATACGAGTAGAATTGTTGATGAAACTGAACGAGGATGTAATTGTAAGCATTTTTGTTAAGTAGAAGTATTTTGATAAGTGTATTGAAGTCTTTCAAAAGTGTATAAATACATATTAAAACACTACATGTATATACATTTTAACTGAGTCGTTAAGTCATCGTTAGTCGTTACATGTAAGTGTTGTTTTGAAACCTTTAGGTTAACGATCTTGTTAAATGTTGTTAACCCAATGTTTATAATATCAAATGAGATTTTAAATTATTATATTATCATGATATTATCATGTATGAATATCTCTTAATATGATATATATACATTAAATGTCTTTACAACGATAATCGTTACATATATGTCTCGTTTAAAAATCATTAAGTTAGTAGTCTTGTTTTTACATATGTAGTTCATTGTTAATATACTTTATGATATGTTTTCTTATCATAGTATCATGTTAACTATATATATATATTCATATATATGTCATCATATAGTTTTTACAAGTTTTAACGTTCGTGAATCACCGATCAACTTGGGTGGTCAATTGTCTATATGAAACATATTTCAATTAATCAAGTCTTAACAAGTTTGATTGCTTAACATGTTGGAAATATTTAATCATGTAAATATCAATCTCAATTAATATATATAAACATGGAAAAGTTCGGGTCACTACAACACATGTGGGAACTATAATTTGGCAACTAGCATAAAATATCTCATAAAATTACAAAAATATGAGTAATCATTCATGACTTATTTACATGAAAACAAAATTACATATCATTTATATCTAATCCATACACCAACGACCAAAAACACCTACAAACACTTTCATTCTTCAATTTTCTTCATCTAATTGATCTCTCTCAAGTTCTATCTTCAAGTTCTAAGTGTTCTTCATAAATTCCAAAAGTTCTAGTTTCATAAAATCAAGAATACTTCCAAGATTGCAAGTTTACTTCCAAGTTTTCTAAATCCATTCCAAGTAATCATCCAAGATCAAGAAACCTTTGTTACTTACAGTAGGTTATCTTTCTAATACAAGGTAATAATCATATTCAAACTTTAATTCAATTTCTATAACTATAACAATCTTATTTCGAGTGGAAATCTTACTTGAAATTGTTTTCGTGTCATGATTCTGCTTCAAGAACTTTCAAGCCATCCAAGGATCCTTTGAAGCTAGATCTATTTTTCTCATTTCCAGTAGGTTTATCTAAGGAACTTGAGGTAGTAATGATGTTTATAACATCATTCTATTCATACATATAAAGCTATCTTATTCGAAGGTTTAAACTTGTAATCACTAGAACATAGTTTAGTTAATTCTAAACTTGTTCGCAAATAAAAGTTAATCCTTCTAACTTGACTTTTAAAATCAACTAAACACATGTTCTATATCTATATGATATGCTAACTTAATGATTTAAAACCTGGAAACACGAAAAACACCGTAAAACCGGATTTACGCCGTCGTAGTAACATCGCGGGCTGTTTTGGGTTAGTTAATTAAAAACTATGATAAACTTTGATTTAAAAGTTGTTATTCTGGGAAAATGATTTTTATTATGAACATGAAACTATATCCAAAAATTATGGTTAAACTCAAAGTGGAAGTATGTTTTCTAAAATGGTCATCTAGACGTCGTTCTTTCGACTGAAATGACTACCTTTACAAAAACGACTTGTAACTTATTTTTCCGACTATAAACCTATACTTTCTATGTTTATATTCATAAAATAGAGTTCAATATGAAACCATAGCAATTTGATTCACTCAAAACGGATTTAAAATGAAGAAGTTATGGGTAAAACAAGATTGGATAATTTTTCTCATTTTAGCTACGTGAAAATTGGTAACAAATCTATTCCAACCATAACTTAATCAACTTGTATTGTATATTATGTAATCTTGAGATACCATAGACACGTATACAATGTTTTGACCTATCATGTCGACACATCTATATATATTTCGGAACAACCATAGACACTCTATATGTGAATGTTGGAGTTAGCTATACAGGGTTGAGGTTGATTCCAAAAAATATATAGTTTGAGTTGTGATCAATACTGAGATACGTATACACTGGGTCGTGGATTGATTCAAGATAATATTTATCGATTTATTTCTGTACATCTAACTGTGGACAACTAGTTGTAGGTTACTAACGAGGACAGCTGACTTAATAAACTTAAAACATCAAAATATATTAAAAGTGTTGTAAATATATTTTGAACATACTTTGATATATATGTATATATTGTTATAGGTTCATGAATCAACCAGTGGCCAAGTCTTACTTCCCGACGAAGTAAAAATATGTGAAAGTGAGTTATAGTCCCACTTTTAAAATCTAATATTTTTGGGATGAGAATACATGTAGGTTTTATAAATGATTTACAAAATAGACACAAGTACGTGAAACTACATTCTATGGTTGAATTATCGAAATCGAATATGCCCCTTTTTATTAAGTCTGGTAATCTAAGAATTAGGGAACAGACACCCTAATTGACGCGAATCCTAAAGATAGATCTATTGGGCCTAACAAACCCCATCCAAAGTACCGGATGCTTTAGTACTTCGAAATTTATATCATATCCGAAGGGTGTCCCGGAATGATGGGGATATTCTTATATATGCATCTTGTTAATGTCGGTTACCAGGTGTTCACCATATGAATGATTTTTATCTCTATGTATGGGATGTGTATTGAAATATGAAATCTTGTGGTCTATTCTTACGATTTGATATATATAGGTTAAACCTATAACTCACCAACATTTTTGTTGACGTTTAAAGCATGTTTATTCTCAGGTGAATACTAAGAGCTTCCGCTGTTGCATACTAAAATAAGGACAAGATTTGGAGTCCATGTTTGTATGATATTGTGTAAAAACTGCATTCAAGAAACTGATTTCGATGTAACATATTTGTATTGTAAACCATTATGTAATGGTAGTGTGTAAACAGGATATTTTAGATTATCATTATTTGATAATCTACGTAAAGCTTTTTAAACCTTTATTTATGAAATAAAGGTTATGGTTTGTTTTAAAAATGAATGCAGTCTTTGAAAAATGTCTCATATAGAGGTCAAAACCTCGCAACGAAATCAATTAATATGGAACGTTTTTAATCAATAAGAACGGGACATTTCAGTTGGTATCCAAGCGTTGGTTTTAGAGAACCAGAAAATTTGCATTAGTGTGTCTTATCGAGTTTGTTAGGATGCATTAGTGAGTCTGGACTTCGACCGTGTTTTCTTTAAAAATGATTGCTTAACATTTTTGTTGGAAACTATATATTATTAACATGTATATATTATGTGATATATTAATCTCTTAACATGTTTGATATTGTGTGATAGATGTCTACCTCTAGCACAAATCCTATTGACTCACCTAATAATAACGAAGAGTCAAATATATATTGGACTGATTCACAAGTTCCCGAAGAAGAACCGGAAGAAGAATCAGAACCGGAAGAAGAATCAGAACCGGAAGAGGAGGAACCGGAGGAGGAAATAGAACCGGTGGGGGAAATAATAAAACGGTTAAGTAAAAGAAAATCCTCAACCAACCGACCAAGGTTAATTATGGTCAATGGTGTTTCCGCCAAGGAAGCAAAATATTGGGAGGATTACCAATTCTCCGATGAATCAGATTCCGACGAGAATTCCGATGATGTTATAGAAATTACCCCAACTGAATTTAAAAAGGCAAATAAAAATAATAAGGAAAAGGGCATAAAAATAGAGAAATCTAATTCCAACCCCGATGAACTTTATATGTATCATCAACCCCCGAAGCCCTTAAGTTGTAACAATGACCCGGGAACCTCTAAACCACCAGGTTTTTCTAAACCGTTGTGGAAAACGACAGCTCATATTAGGGGAACATCATATATCCCTAGAAACTTGGCAAAACGAACCAAAACCGAAGAAGAAGAAATGAGCGAGTCGGAATAAGATAGTTGTATTCGTGTGGTGTAATATATGTAATATAGTGTGCTTATGCTTTATGATATATGTAAAAATTGCTTGTATTAATAAGTATTTTTTTTTATGAATCTAACTCTTGTCTATTTTACAGTATAAAAACACAAAATGGATAGACAACCCAATATTTTAAGAGACCTACCCGGAGACATGATTGATGAAATCTTGTCTAGAGTCGGTCAGAATTCTTCGGCACAACTATTTACGGCGAAATCAGTTTGTAAGACATTCGAAGAACGTTCCAAGAATGTCTTGGTTTATAAGAGACTTTCATTTGAAAGATGGGGGATATCACATTGGGAAACCCATAAGTTACGATGTGTTTATTTTGACGCATATATTGCGGGGAACCCAAATGCTATTTTACGCAACGGGTTAAGAAATTATTTTGACTCAATGTATCTGAATATAGGACTTCATGATTTAGAAAAAGCGGCTAACATGAAACATAAAGAAGCATGCTATGCTTACGGGTTAGTAATGTTCGCTTCTCACCAAAGTGAGAAAAAGAACATCGGGCTACAACTATTAAACAAAACGTTCCCACAAGTGACGGAGTCGGTAATTGGGGTAAGAAATGAGGTTTTTAGGTTATTACGAGACTGTTGGTCATTACGTAACCCTCGTCCCTTTGACGACGTTACAACACCCCGTCTTATCAACGGCCATAACGGTTATGTTCCACAAGACCAAGGATGGGAAATAGTCCCAGTAAAACCAGAATGCATGACTTGTTTCTGGACGTATGAATTACTTGTCTTTATTGCCTTTGCTGAACGACTTGTGTACTAGCTAGAATTATCTTCACAACTATCTTGTATCAAAGTTATTGTGTGCTATATTTCATGCTTTATGTAAAATAAGGGATATTGTAAGTTTGTAAAATATTGTATGAAAGTTTGAACGCGAAATATTATTATAATCAGTTTTTCATATAGAATTGAAGTAGTTGAATTGTATATTAGCTACTAAGTATGAACTTAACGGGTAGGTACTACCCGAATTTAAACTTATAAAACGCTAATATGAAGAAAAAGCTTTTATAAATGAGTTCATATTATGCTACGAAATACTATTAACTACTCTTAATATTCTGTATGATTAACTTGTTCCATTTGACTATTTTGAAGGAAATGGCACCGACTACTCGACACACCGTGAATATGAATGAAGAGGAATTCCGTACTTTTCTAGCTTCAAACATAGCCGCAGTACAGGCTGCGCTACATACCAACAATAACCTTGGATCTAGCAGTACAGGAAATCGTGTAGGATGCACCTACAAAGAATTCACTGCCTGCAAACCTTTGGAATTTGATGGAACTGAAGGACCGATCGGATTGAAACGGTGGACCGAGAAGGTCGAATCAGTGTTTGCCATAAGTAAGTGTACTGAAGAGGACAAAGTGAAGTACGCTACGCATACCTTCACAGGTTCTGCGTAAACATGGTGGAATACCTATCTAGAGCAAGTGGGACAAGATGATGCGTACGCACTACCGTGGTCAGCATTCAAGCACTTGATGAACGAGAAGTACCGTCCCAGAACCGAGGTCAATAAGCTCAAGACAGAACTTAGAGGGTTACGAACCCAAGGATTTGATATTACCACGTACGAAAGACGATTCACAGAATTGTGCCTATTGTGTTCGGGAGCGTTCGAAGATGAGGAAGAGAAGATCGACGCGTTTGTGAAAGGATTACCGGAAAGAATCTGTAACACCCTGTTTTTGTTTCTGATTTTGCAGTAGGTCGGGACACCGTCCAGATAGGAGGGACGCCGTCCAGCAACAAAAGGTGGGACGCCGTCCCGATAGGGGGGACGCCGTCCAGCAACAAAAGGTGGGACGCCGTCCAAAGTTTGGGATGCCGTCCAAACGGTCTGTCGAGCCAGCTATTTTAATTATTTTAAAAGGGGTAAAATGGTAAAATCACTTAGATGCCGGTTTGGACCCTTCAATGCTGGTTCCTTGGTCATTTGTGGATCATATTTCATCTTCACAAACACTCCCAACATTATTTAGAGAGAGAGGAGAAGTTCTAGAGAGAGAGAGGTGGATTTGGAGAAGGAGTCAGATTCTCGCAAAAGCTCGGGTTCTAAAGTTGTTCATCTCGCTCCTAGCTACGTTGTGGTGGTATTGGTAAGCTCAAACTCCGAATTTCATTTGTTAGATTTGATGTTCAAGTTAGGGTTTTGAGCTAGATTGTTGTGAAACCCTGTTAGATAATGAAGTAGGTTCATGGTGACTTGTTAATCTTGTCACTTGGCGGGTTTTGGGTTGGTTGACGTTTTAGCCTTGATTAGGGTTTGATCTTGAGTTTAATCACTAGGTTTAGTGATTATGGAAGTGTTGAAACTCTTTTGGGTGAGTTTGGCTAACTAATTTTAAAATGGGTCAAAATTAGGGTTTTGGTGTCAAAATGGGTATGACACGTGTTTAACACTTGTGTTCGGGTTTAATTGGCGTGTTAGGACCATTTTCACTCGTGTTAGTGATTATTGGTTAGTTTGGGCGCGTTTCGTGCTTAGAAGTGAAAATAGGTCGAATTTGCACTAGGTGTCAATTGGGTTGGTTTGTAAGTCAACCCTAATTGTGTTGTTGTGTTTGTGATAATGGAATAGGTACTTTCCATTTGGCGCGTTGTGGTTTACTTGGAAGCATTCATCAAGACGACTAGGTGAGTGTTAATATCCTATATGCATATGTATGTGTAAGATGGGTGCGGGTCGGGAGAAGGGGTTCTCGCTTGTAGAGCTCGCTTCTCGTATAGGTGGAATTATTGGACTTGTGTATAGGTCCAATTGGCACGGTTGTGCATTTTGGTTGACCACGTTGGCGAGGTGCACACTTTGTGTGTACGTTATCACATAGGCGTGTGATGTGGACTTATATAACCCCAATGACGAAGGGTTAATATAGTGAGTGGAATAATTATATGCGTAGGTATATAATGTATCTATTTGTTGTAGCGTGAAATGTGTAGTGTCGAGGTGTTAAGACACCACGTTTCACGTGAAGAGTGTAGCATCGAGGTGTTAAGATGCCACTCGGGGTGAAGCATCGAGGTGTTAAGATGCCACCTAGGGGTGTAGTGTCGAGGTGTTAAGACACCACTCCGTAAAATAATGAGTGAAGCATCGAGGTGTTAAGATGCCACTCGGGGTGAAGTGCCGAGTTGTTAAGGTGCCACCCTAGGGGTTAGTGATACGAGGTGTTAAGTACCCTAACGGATGTTATGAACATCGATGACTTGTTTCGCGAAGTCATTCCCTTGCGAAGATTTGGTTAACCATGGTTATTGTGTTGTAAGCGTAAGCAAATTATATATATATATATATATATATATATATATATATATATATATATATATATATATATATATATATATATATATATATATATATATATATATATATATATATATATATATATATATATATATATATTGTATACATATAATGTTGTATTGTCGTGATGTAGCTAACCCTCCGGGTGTAGCTTATTGGCATTGTTCACATCGTTGTTGGTGAACTTATATTTTGTTGATGTACCTTTAGCTCGTTGCTTAGTGCTCTTACGGTATGCTTAGACTAGCTTGCCTTTATGCTTGGATGCTCCGATATACGGTATTTGATTTTGTGAGGCGTGTCCATTTTATGCATATATATGTATGTAGTATATTATCATTCACTAAGCGTTAGCTTACCCTCTCGTTGTTTACATTTTTATAAATTGCACGGATGCTGTGGCTCGGGTAAGCGCGGGGACTAGTGGACTTGCGTAGTTGCTTTAGAAGACTTACTTTTGGATTTGATTAGGATTGGGTAGCGTGTCCCTAATCCCATGCTCGGTCTATGTTTTTGTATAAACTAATGGGTCGAAATAGTCACTTGTGGTATTTTGGGTCGATGTGGGCCCGGTGTCGTAAAACTCGGTTTTTATTGTGGAAAACTCCTAGTTTAAACTATTGTAATCTATTGTGAAAGTGTTTTGGTTTAAAAGTGTCGGGAAGCGGGTTTTTGCCCGCGTGTGTTCGAAAAACTGATCAGAATGTTTTAGTACATCTGGACGCCGTCCCAGATGGCTGGACGCCGTCCCAGTCTTAAAATCTGGACGCCGTCCAAGCTTTTGGATGCCGTCCAGATCAACTGTTCCAGAATTTTTTTTTTTGTGTGGCACATTTTCGGAAGGTTAACGGGTTGGGTTGTTACAAGTGGTATCAGAGCATGGTCTAAGGGATTTAGGTGACTTGAGATAGGTGCCTAGACTTAGACTTTTGTGTGTTCTTATTTGTTGCGGGACTTGTAGGATTACTGGTCGGAATGAGTTTAGTTAGTGCCTTGATTGTAGGTTGACTAACGTTTATATTAGTAATGCAGATATTATTAATATGCTATTGTGTTGCGATATTGATTCTTGCGTTGTGTTTTGTTTGTGGTTGTGTTTGTTTATATCATTGAGCGAGGCGGTCGTTATACTAACGAGTCGATGCGGCGTGTGTGCGTAATAAGGACTTGCAAACCTTATTACGGGTGCAAATCGTGTCTAACGAGTGATGTACGACGAGTGTTTAGCAAGATGGGACGGTGTTGTGCGTGCGGTTTTATACGTTTGTGGACTAATCGTTTTGCATTCTTTAGAATGACAACGCGAAACGAGATCGAGGCGAATGACGCGGAGTTTAACTCTAGAGTTGCGGCCGCCGTTGCGGAGCAAATGAGTGCGTTTCGAGAAGAAATGGATAGGAAGTATTCCGAACTTCAAAGTAGTGGTGAAATGGAGCGTTGTCTTAAGATCTTCATGAGGACTAAACCCCCGATGTATGACGGAAAACCGGATCCTTTGGTAAGCACAACTTGGATTTCGGATGTTGAAGGGTGTTTTCGTACTATTGATTGCCCTCCCGAGAAAAAGATGAGACTCGCTACGAGTTTGTTGCGGGGTAGGGCGAGGGATTGGTTGGATGGTAAGATTGATCTTGTCGGTGGCAAAACGTTTATGGCCTTATCGTGGGACGAGTTTAATGAGGAATTCTTCGAGGAGTTCCGGACTTCAGCCGACTTGTGGGAATTGCGTAATGAGTTGCGAAATTTGCAACAGGGTTATATGGATTTGAATACTCTCAAGACGACCTTTATGGCGAAGGCTCGTTTTTGCCAGGAGTATTTGGGGAATGATCATTTGTTGATGCAAGATTTCTATCGAACCTTGAATAATGACTTAAAGAGTAAGATTAGCAGAGTTCAGGCGAGATCGTTTGCGGAGTAATTCGCCGCGGCTAGAGATTTCGAGTCGTATTCGCGATCGAAGGTTGGTGAACCTTCAAGTGAGAGAAGGGTTGTTTCTTATGGTGCTCCAAGTAAGAGGACTAAGGGTCCGAGCGTGAGCACGGGTGGTACACGGATAGGTATATCGGATTCTAGTGCGTCTAGGTGTTACAATTGTGGCGTGAAGGGTCACAAGTCTTGAAAATGTCCGTTGCCAAAGGGTGATGGCACGGTATGCTTCAATTGCCAAGAAGAAGGACATCGTAAGTCAGAATGTCCCGAGTTAGTGGGGACGGGGGCGGCAAGGAGACGTTAAGGTACGTTTCGTTTTAATAAATGTCCTTTGATAATTTATTATGTGCCGTTTGAGTTGGTGTATGTTAAATGCATCGTGTTGTGCTTGATATTGTTGTTATGGGTGACGTTCCTAATGGAAGTACCCTATGGTGACGTTTTGATTGTTGGGCGAAGGGCGTAAGACTTGGTGCAACCAAGCATTCCTTAGTATTGGGAATGTTTCTACCAAGCCATGTGGATGGGCTTAGGTGTTCGGATGTTAGAGCGTGTTCGCCCTCGTGTTAAAGTTGATGAACCGTGAGGTTCGTCGGGTGGTTGGAACCCTTGAGATTGAGTGTTTTGGACCTCGATGTATGTTGGTAATGGAGTCTACATGACGCGACATTAGGTGCCTCTCTTATACCTACTAGCGTGGTGTTCGACTCCGATAGTGATGCGGTTACGTTGTACTTAGGGTACCGGAGAAACCCTTAGGTACATGAGTGACTGGGTTGAAATCTGACAAACTAAAGCAATTGGATGATTGCGAGAGTATAGTTTGTGCATTTTGTGGTACACTTTTCATTTGAAGTGTTTAAGGATCGTTTGAAATCCTTTGTATGCTCATGGTTGGAGCAAGATGTAGTGATGGGTCGTGTGAACCTAATTGTTGGTAAAGTCTACCTTTGGTAGCATTGTACGAGTTGTGGATATTGGAACGTAGTTCCAAGTGGGGGAGTTACACTCCCGCGCGAGGAAGTTTTAGTGTGAGATTTCGGATGATGCTTTTGGTAGATCCGGAAATTTGGTCGAGACACAGTTTGGGTCGATTTGTGGTAGAGTACAATTTTGGTTAACTTGTACTTATGATATTGGATTTGTAAATTATCACTGAGGTGGTATGTTGGTGAATCTCGTTGAGAGATAATGGACGTGTTTGGCGAGCAAGGTAAAATCCCTCGGTTAAGGGATGTGTGTGAGTCGGGTTCTCTTTTGGAGAATTATTGTTTGGTACCTATGTTCGATATATGTGGTTCTTGCTCGATTATGGATGGTTAGTGGTATCCGCTAGGGTTCACTATAGTGTAACAGAGCGCGATGTTGCACTACTCGTTGTTTGAGGCCGAAAGTGCGTATGTGATTGATGAAGCATGACCTTCGGGGTCCGCTGACTTCATCGTGGTAGTGATGAATGATGAAGCATGACTTTCGGAGTCCGCTGACTTCATCATGGGAGTATGCGATTGGTGAAGCATGATCTTCGGGTCCGCTGACTTCATCATGAGCGAGGTGATATATCGGTGAAGCATGACTTTCGAGTCCGCTGACTTCATCCGGTGTTGAGATTGGTGAAGCATGGCCTTCAGGGTCCGCTGACTTCATCAGGAGAGTAGTGTTACGTCGGCATGGCATAACATTATCGGGAAATGCGAGTACCGGTGGGAAATGAGAGTACCATTCTTGATTTGTGTTGTGGGAACTATCGGTTGTTTTATACGCCGATGGTGGGGTCGTGAGGACCGTGTGGTGTGATTTGTGATGCGATAGCCGTGTTTCGCTCACATGTTGTCACGGGTATGACAATAGCCGATTTTGTACACCTTAGGATTAGCATTGCCATAGTCGTTTTGGGCGCTTTTGGTTTTAGCCGTTGTTTATGATGTTAGGATAGTGGCGTATTGGTTGTATTGCACACTACAAAGGATGTTTAGTGGTAAGTGTAATCCGTAAGGATTCATGTGGTCCGGTCTTCATCGTTTCGGATTGTTGACTTTAGGATTGAGACTTGGTTGCTTCTAGCATTGTACCTGTAATGGTACGCTGAAGGGTTGATATCTCGGTCCGAGATTGGTTGAGTTTTCCCGATGATAGGGAGTGAGAATGGTTTTAGTGCTCGGATAGTGGGTTTGATAAATCGCGGGAGATGATTCTAGTTGTTAAAGGTGATTCCTTGGGAAGAGTTGACTAGGAAAGTCGGATTGGGACTTATGTTGAGGACCAGGGAGTGTGGTCCGTTTGGTTAAGTGACGAGGATCACGAGGACGTGATCGATTCTAAGTGGGGGAGAGTTGTAACACCCTGTTTTTGTTTCTGATTTTGCAGTAGGTCGGGACGCCGTCCAGATAGGAGGGACGCCGTCCAGCAACAAAAGGTGGGACGCCGTCCCGATAGGGGGGACGCCGTCCAGCAACAAAAGGTGGGACGCCGTCCAAAGTTTGGGACGCCGTCCAAACGGTCTGTCGAGCCAGCTGTTTTAATTATTTTAAAAGGGGTAAAATGGTAAAATCACTTAGATGCCGGTTTGGACCCTTCAATGCTGGTTCCTTGGTCATTTGTGGATCATATTTCATCTTCACAAACACTCCCAACATTATTTAGAGAGAGAGGAGAAGTTCTAGAGAGAGAGAGGTGGATTTGGAGAAGGAGTCGGATTCTCGCAAAAGCTCGGGTTCTAAAGTTGTTCATCTCGCTCCTAGCTACGTTGTGGTGGTATTGGTAAGCTCAAACTCCGAATTTCATTTGTTAGATTTGATGTTCAAGTTAGGGTTTTGAGCTAGATTGTTGTGAAACCCTTTTAGATGATGAAGTAGGTTCATGGTGACTTGTTAATCTTGTCACTTGGCAGGTTTTGGGTTGGTTGACGTTTTAGCCTTGATTAGGGTTTGATCTTGAGTTTAATCACTAGGTTTAGTGATTATGGAAGTGTTGAAACTCTTTTGGGTGAGTTTGGCTAACTAATTTTGAAATGGGTCAAAATTAGGGTTTTGGTGTCAAAATGGGTATGACACGTGTTTAACACTTGTGTTCGGGTTTAATTGGCGTGTTAGGACCATTTTCACTCGTGTTAGTGATTATTGGTTAGTTTGGGCTCGTTTCGTGCTTAGAAGTGCAAATAGGTCGAATTTGCACTAGGTGTCAATTGGGTTGGTTTGTAAGTCAACCCTAATTGTGTTGTTGTGTTTGTGATAATGGAATAGGTACTTTCCATTTGGCGCGTTGCGGTTTACTTGGAAGCATTCATCAAGATGACTAGGTGAGTGTTAATATCCTATATGCATATGTATGTGTAGGATGGGTGCGGGTCGGGAGAAGGGGTTCTCGCTTGTAGAGCTCGCTTCTCGTATAGGTGGAATTATTGGACTTGTGTATAGGTCCAATTGGCACGGTTGTGCGTTTTGGTTGACCACGTTGGTGAGGTGCACACTTTGTGTGTACGTTATCACATAGGCGTGTGATGTGGACTTATATAACCCCAATGACGAAGGGTTAATATAGTGAGTGGAATAATTATATGCGTAGGTATATAATGTATCTATTTGTTGTAGCGTGAAATGTGTAGTGTCGAGGTGTTAAGACACCACGTTTCACGTGAAGAGTGTAGCATCGAGGTGTTAAGATGCCACTCGGGGTGAAGCATCGAGGTGTTAAGATGCCACCTAGGGGTGTAGTGTCGAGGTGTTAAGACACCACTCCGTAAAATAATGAGTGAAGCATCGAGGTGTTAAGATGCCACTCGGGGTGAAGTGCCGAGGTGTTAAGGTGCCACCCTAGGGGTTAGTGATACGAGGTGTTAAGTACCCTAACGGATGTTATGAACATCGATGACTTGTTTCGCGAAGTCATTCCCTTGCGAAGATTTGGTTAACCATGGTTATTGTGTTGTAAGCGTAAGCAAATTATATACATATATATATATATATATATATATATATATATATATATATATATATATATATATATATATATATATATATATATATTGTATACATATAATGTTGTATTGTCATGATGTAGCTAACCCTCCGGGTGTAGCTTATTGGCATTGTTCACATCGTTGTTGGTGAACTTATATTTTGTTGATGTACCTTTAGCTCGTTGCTTAGTGCTCTTACGGTATGCTTAGACTAGCTTGCCTTTATGCTTGGATGCTCCGGTATACGGTATTTGATTTTGTGAGGCGTGTCCATTTTATGCATATATATGTATGTAGTATATTATCATTCACTAAGCGTTAGCTTACCCTTTCGTTGTTTACATTTTTATAGATTGCACGGATGCGGTGGCTCGGGTAAGCGCGGGGACTAGTGGACTTGCGTAGTTGCTTTAGAAGACTTACTTTTGGATTTGATTAGGATTGGGTAGCGTGTCCCTAATCCCATGCTCGGTCTATGTTTTTGTATAAACTAATGGGTCGAAATAGTCACTTGTGGTATTTTGGGTCGATGTGGGCCCGGTGAAATGTCCCGTTCTTATTGATTAAAAACGTTCCATATTAATTGATTTCGTTGCGAGGTTTTGACCTCTATATGAGACGTTTTTCAAAGACTGCATTCATTTTTAAAACAAACCATAACCTTTATTTCATAGATAAAGGTTTTAAAAAAACTTTACGTAGATTATCAAATAATGATAATCTAAAATATCCTGTTTACACACGACCATTACATAATGGTTTACAATACAAATATGTTACAACAAAATAAGTTTCTTGAATGCAGTTTTTAAACAATATCATACAAGCATGGACTCCAAATCTCGTCCTTATTTAAGTATGCAACAGCGGAAGCTCTTAATAATCACCTGAGAATAAACATGCTTAAAACGTCAACAAAAATGTTGGTGAGTTATAGGTTTAACCAATATATATCAAATCATAATAATAGACCACAAGATTTCATATTTCAATACACATCCCATACATAGAGATAAAAATCATTCATATGGTGAACACCTGGTAACCGACATTAACAAGATGCATATATAAGAATATCCCCATCATTCCGGGACACCCTTCGGATATGATATAAATTTCGAAGTACTAAAGCATCCGGTACTTTGGATGGGGTTTGTAAGGCCCAATAGATCTATCTTTAGGATTCGCGTCAATTAGGGTGTCTGTTCCCTAATTCTTAGATTACCAGACTTAATAAAAAGGGGCATATTCGATTTCGATAATTCAACCATAGAATGTAGTTTCACGTACTTGTGTCTATTTTGTAAATCATTTATAAAACATGCATGTATTCTCATCCCAAAAATATTAGATTTTAAAAGTGGGACTATAACTCACTTTCACAGATTTTTACTTCGTCGGGAAGTAAGACTTGGCCACTGGTTGATTCACGAACCTATAACAATATATACATATATATCAAAGTATGTTCAAAATATATTTACAACACTTTTAATATATTTTGATGTTTTAAGTTTATTAAGTCAGCTGTCCTCGTTAGTAACCTACAACTAGTTGTCCACAGTTAGATGTACAGAAATAAATCGATAAATATTATCTTGAATCAATCCACGACCCAGTGTATACGTATCTCAGTATTGATCACAACTCAAACTATATATATTTTGGAATCAACCTCAACCCTGTATAGCTAACTCCAACATTCACATATAGAGTGTCTATGGTTGTTCCGAAATATATATAGATGTGTCGACATGATAGGTCGAAATATTGTATACGTGTCTATGGTATCTCAAGATTACATAATATACAATACAAGTTGATTAAGTTATGGTTGGAATAGATTTGTTACCAATTTTTACGTAGCTAAAATGAGAAAAATTATCCAATCTTGTTTTACCCATAACTTCTTCATTTTAAATCCGTTTTGAGTGATTGAACTCTATTTTATGAATATAAATAGAAAAAGTATAGGTTTATAGTCAGAAAAATAAGTTACAAGTCGTTTTTGTAAAGGTAGTCATTTCAGTCGAAAGAACGACGTCTAGATGACCATTTTAGAAAACATACTTCCACTTTGAGTTTAACCATAATTTTTGGATATAGTTTCATGTTCATAATAAAAATCATTTTCTCAGAATAACAACTTTTAAATCAAAGTTCATCATAGTTTTTAATTAACTAACCCAAAACAGCCCGCGGTGTTACTACGACGGCGTAAATCCGGTTTTACGGTGTTTTTCGTGTTTTCAGGTTTTAAATCATTAAGTTAGCATATCATATAGATATAGAACATGTGTTTAGTTTATTTTAAAATTCAAGTTAGAAGGATTAACTTTTGTTTGCGAACAAGTTTAGAATTAACTAAACTATGTTCTAGTGATTACAAGTTTAAACCTTCGAATAAGATAGCTTTATATGTATGAATCGAATGATGTTATGAACATCATTACTACCTTAAGTTCCTTGGATAAACCTACTGGAAAAGAGAAAAATGGATCTAGCTTCAATGGATCCTTGGATGGCTCGAAGTTCTTGAAGCAGAATCATGACACGAAAACAAGTTCAAGTAAGATCATCACTTGAAATAAGATTGTTATAGTTATAGAAATTGAACCAAAGTTTGAATATGATTATTACCTTATATTAGAATGATAACCTACTGTAAGAAACAAAGATTTCTTGAGGTTGGATGATCACCTTACAAGATTGGAAGTGAGCTAGCAAACTTGAAAGTATTCTTGATTTTATGTAACTAGAACTTGTAAAATATATGAAGAACACTTAGAACTTGAAGATAGAACTTGAGAGAGATCAATTAGATGAAGAAAATTGAAGAATGGAAGTGTTTGTAGGTGTTTTTGGTCGTTGGTGTATGGATTAGATATAAAGGATATGTAATTTTGTTTTCATGTAAATAAGTCATGAATGATTACTCATATTTTTGTAATTTTATGAGATATTTCATGCTAGTTGCCAAATGATGGTTCCCACATGTGTTAGGTGACTCACATGGGCTGCTAAGAGCTGATCATTGGAGTGTATATACCAATAGTACATACATCTAAAAGCTGTGTATTGTACGAGTACGAATACGGATGCATACGAGTAGAATTGTTGATGAAACTGAACGAGGATGTAATTGTAAGCATTTTTGTTAAGTAGAAGTATTTTGATAAGTGTCTTGAAGTCTTTCAAAAGTGTATGAATACATATTAAAACACTACGTGTATATACATTTTAACTGAGTCGTTAAGTCATCGTTAGTCGTTACATGTAAATGTTGTTTTGAAACCTTTAGGTTAACGATCTTGTTGAATGTTGTTAACCCATTATTTATTATAACAAATGAGATGTTAAATTATTATATTATCATGATATTATGATATATAATATATCTTAGTATGATGTATATACAGTTAAATGTCGTTACAACGATAATCGTTACATATATGTCTCGTTTCGAAATCATTAAGTTAGTAGTCTTATTTTTACATATGTATTTCATTGTTAATACACTTAATAATATATTTACTTATCATTTAACATAATTAACCAAGTGTATCAATATCTTAATATGATTCATATGTACCTAGTAAGACGTTGTTATAACGATAATCGTTATATATATCGTTTTCGAGTTTCTTAAATTAATAGTCTCATTTTTATGTATATAACTCATTGTTAAAATACCTAATGAGATACATACTTATAATAAAAACATGTTAACTATATATATAACCATATATATGTCATCGTATAGTTTTTACAAGTTTTAACGTTCGTGAATCACCGGTCAACTTGGGTGGTCAATTGTCTATATGAAACATATTTCAATTAATCAAGTCTTAACAAGTTTGATTGCTTAACATGTTGGAAACATTTAATCATGTAAATATCAATCTCAATTAATATATATAAACATGGAAAAGTTCGGGTCACTACAGTACCTACCCGTTAAATAAATTTCGTCCCGAAATTTTAAGCTATTGAAGGTGTTGACGAATCTTCTGGAAATAGATGCGGGTATTTCTTATTCATCTGATCTTCACACTCCCAGGTGAACTCGGGTCCTCTACGAGCATTCCATCGAACCTTAACAATTGGTATCTTGTTTTGCTTAAGTCTTTTAACCTCACGATCCATTATTTCGACGGGTTCTTCGATGAATTGAAGTTTTTCGTTGATTTGGATTTCATCTAACGGAATAGTGAGATCTTCTTTAGCAAAACATTTCTTCAAATTCGAGACGTGGAAAGTGTTATGTACAGCCGCGAGTTGTTGAGGTAAATCAAGTCGGTAAGCTACTGGTCCGACACGATCAATAATCTTGAATGGACCAATATACCTTGGATTTAATTTCCCTCGTTTACCAAATCGAACAACGCCTTTCCAAGGTGCAACTTTAAGCATGACCATCTCTCCAATTTCAAATTCTATATCTTTTATTTTAATGTCAGCGTAGCTCTTTTGTCGACTTTGGGCGGTTTTCAACCGTTGTTGAATTTGGATGATCTTCTCGGTAGTTTCTTGTATAATCTCCGGACCCGTAATCTGTCTATCCCCCACTTCACTCCAACAAATCGGAGACCTGCACTTTCTACCATAGAGTGCTTCAAACGGCGCCATCTCAATGCTTGAATGGTAGCTGTTGTTGTAGGAAAATTCTGCTAACGGTAGATGTCGATCCCAACTGTTTCTGAAATCAATAACACATGCTCGTAGCATGTCTTCAAGCGTTTGTATCGTCCTTTCGCTCTGCCCATCAGTTTGTGGATGATAGGCAGTACTCATGTCTAGACGAGTTCCTAATGCTTGCTGTAATGTCTGCCAGAATCTTGAAATAAATCTGCCATCCCTATCAGAGATAATAGAGATTGGTATTCCATGTCAGGAGACGACTTCCTTCAAATACAGTCGTGCTAACTTCTCCATCTTGTCATCTTCTCTTATTGGCAGGAAGTGTGCTGATTTGGTGAGACGATCAACTATTACCCAAATAGTATCAAAACCACTTGCAGTCCTTGGCAATTTAGTGATGAAATCCATGGTAATGTTTTCCCATTTCCATTCTGGGATTTCGGGTTGTTGAAGTAGACCTGATGGTTTCTGATGCTCTGCTTGGACCTTAGAACACGTCAAACATTCTCCTACATATTTAGCAACATCGGCTTTCATACCCGGCCACCAAAAATGTTTCTTGAGATCCTTGTACATCTTCCCCGTTCCAGGATGTATTGAGTATCTGGTTTTATGAGCTTCTCTAAGTACCATTTATCTCATATCTCCAAATTTTGGTACCCAAATCCTTTCAGCCCTATACCGGGTTCCGTCTTCCCGAATATTAAGATGCTTCTCCGATCCTTTGGGTATTTCATCCTTTAAATTTCCCTCTTTTAAAACTCCTTGTTGCGCCTCCTTTATTTGAGTAGTAAGGTTATTATGAATCATTATATTCATAGATTTTACTCGAATGGGTTCTCTGTCCTTCCTGCTCAAGGCATCGGCTACCACATTTGCCTTCCCCGGGTGGTAACGAATCTCAAAGTCGTAATCATTTAACAATTCAATCCACCTACGCTGCCTCATATTCAGTTGTTTCTGATTAAATATGTGTTGAAGACTTTTGTGGTCGGTATATATAATACTTTTGACCCCATATAAGTAGTGCCTCCAAGTCTTTAATGCAAAAACAACCGCGCCTAATTCCAAATCATGCGTCGTATAATTTTGTTCGTGAATCTTCAATTGTCTAGACGCATAAGCAATCACCTTCGTTCGTTGCATTAATACACAACCAAGACCTTGCTTTGATGCGTCACAATAAATCACAAAATCATCATTCCCTTCAGGCAATGACAATATAGGTGCCGTAGTTAGCTTTTTCTTCAATAACTGAAACGCTTTCTCTTGTTCATCATTCCATTCAAATTTCTTCCCTTTATGCGTTAATGCAGTCAAGGGTTTTGCTATTCTGGAAAAGTCTTGGATGAACCTTCTGTAGTAACCAGCTAGTCCTAAAAACTGGCGCATGTGTTTCGGAGTTTTCGGGGTTTCTCACTTTTCAACAGTTTCTATCTTTGCCGGATCCACCTTAATACCTTCTTTGTTCACTATGTGACCGAGGAATTGAACTTCTTCCAACCAAAATGCACACTTTGAAAACTTAGCGTACAATTCTTCCTTCCTCAATACTTCTAACACCTTTCTCAAATGTTCACCGTGTTCTTGGTCATTCTTTGAGTAAATAAGTATGTCATCAATGAAAACAATGACAAACTGGTCAAGGTATGGTCCACACACTCGGTTCATAAGGTCCATGAACACAGCTGGTGCATTAGTTAAACCAAACGGCATGACCATAAACTCGTAATGACCGTAACGTGTTCTGAAAGCAGTCTTTGGAATATCATCTTCTTTCACCCGCATTTGATGATACCCGGAACGTAAGTCAATCTTTGAATAAACAGACGAGCCTTGTAGTTGATCAAATAAGTCGTTAATTCTCGGTAGTGGGTAGCGGTTCTTGATGGTAAGTTTGTTCAACTCTCGGTAGTCGATACACAACCTGAATGTACCATCTTTCTTCTTGACAAACAAAACAGGAGCTCCCCACGGTGATGTGTTTGGTCGAATGAAACCACGCTCTAAAAGTTCTTGTAATTGGCTTTGCAGTTCTTTCATCTCGCTGGGTGCGAGTCTGTAAGGAGCACGAGCTATTGGTGCAGCTCCTGGTACAAGATCTATTTGAAATTCAACGGATCGATGTGGGGGTAATCCCGGTAATTCTTTCGGAAATACATCGGGAAATTCTTTTGCAATGGGAACATCATTGATGCTCTTTTCTTCAGTTTGTACTTTCTGGACGTGTGCTATAACAGCATAGCAACCTTTTCTTATTAGTTTTTGTGCCTTCAAATTACTAATAAGATGTAGCTTCGTGTTGCCCTTTTCTCCGTACACCATTAAGGGTTTTCCTTTTTCTCGTATAATGCGAATTGCATTTTTGTAAAAGACGATCTCTGCTTTCACTTCTTTCAACCAGTCCATACCGATTATCACATCAAAACTCCCTAACTCTACTGGTATCAAATCAATCTTAAATGTTTCGCTAACCAGTTTAATTTCTCGATTTCGACATATATTATCTGCTGAAATTAATTTACCATTTGCTAATTCGAGTAAAAATTTACTATCCAAAGGCGTCAATGAACAACTTAATTTAGCACAAAAATCTCTACTCATATAGCTTCTATCAGCACCCGAATCAAATAAAACGTAAGCAGATTTATTGTCAATAAGAAACGTACCCGTAACAAGCTCCGGGTCTTCCTGTGCCTCTGCCGCATTAATATTGAAAACTCTTCCGCGGCCTTGTCCATTCGTGTTCTCCTGGTTCGGGCAATTTCTAATAATGTGGCCCGGTTTTCCACATTTATAACAAACTACATTGGCATAACTTGCTCTGACACTACTTGCTCCGCCATTACTCGTTCCGACACCATTTGTTCCTTTCGTTCTATTAATCCCTGGTCCGTAGACCTCACACTTCGCCGCGCTATGACCATTTCTTTTACACTTGTTGCAAAATTTGGTGCAGAACCCCGAGTGATACTTTTCACACCTTTGGCATAGCTGCTTCTGATTGTTGTTGTTGTTGCGGTTATTATTGTTGTTGGGATGATTGTTGTAGTTGCTGTTGTTGTTGTTGTTGGTGTTGTTGTTGTTGTTGGGCCGTTTGTTGTAGTTGCGATTGATGTTGCGATTGTTGGGATAATTGTTGCGATTATTGTTGTAATTGCTGTTGTTGTTGTATTGGTGATTCTTATCACCGTTTTCCTCCCACTTTCTTTTGACTTGCTTCACATTGGCCTCTTCAGCAGTCTGTTATTTAATTCTTTCTTCAATCTGGTTCACTAGTTTATGAGCCATTCTACATGCCTGTTGTATAGAGGCGGGCTCGTGTGAACTTATATCTTCTTGGATTCTTTCCGGTAATCCTTTCACAAACGCGTCGATCTTCTCTTCCTCATCTTCGAATGCTCCCGGACACAATAGGCACAATTCCGTGAATCGTCTTTCGTACGTGGTAATATCAAATCCTTGGGTTCGTAACCCTCTAAGTTCTGTCTTGAGCTTATTGACCTCGGTTCTGGGACGGTACTTCTCGTTCATCAAGTGCTTGAATGCTGACCACGATAGTGCGTACGCATCGTCTTGTCCCACTTGCTCTAGATAGGTATTCCACCATGTTAACGCAGAACCTGTGAAGGTATGCGTAGCGTACTTCACTTTGTCCTCTTCAGTACACTTACTTATGGCAAACACCGATTCGACCTTCTCGGTCCACCGTTTCAATCCGATCGGTCCTTCGGTTCCATCAAATTCCAAAGGTTTGCAGGCAGTGAATTCTTTGTAGGTGCATCCTACACGATTTCCTGTACTGCTAGATCCAAGGTTATTGTTGGTATGTAGCGCAGCCTGTACTGCGGCTATGTTTGAAGCTAGAAAAGTACGGAATTCCTCTTCATTCATATTCACGGTGTGTCGAGTAGTCGGTGCCATTTCCTTCAAAATAGTTAAATGGAACAAGTTAATCATACAGAATATTAAGAGTAGTTAATAGTATTTCGTAGCATAATATGAACTTATTTATAAAAGCTTTTTCTTCATATTAGCGTTTTATAAGTTTAAATTCGGGTAGTACCTACCCGTTAAGTTCATACTTAGTAGCTAATATACAATTCAACTACTACAATTCTATATGAAAAACTGATTATAATAATATTTCGCGTTCAAACTTTTATACAATATTTTACAAACTTACAATACCGCTTATTTTACATAAAGCATGAAATATAGCACACAATAACTTTGATACAAGATAGTTGTGAAGATAATTCTAGCTAGTACACAAGTCGTTCAGCAAAGGCAATAAAGACACGTAATTCATACGTCCAGAAACAAGTCATGCATTCTGGTTTTACTAGGATTACTTCCCATCCTTGGTCTTGTGGAACATAACCGTTATGGCCGTTGATAAGACAGCGTGTTGTAACGTCGTCAAAGGGACGAGGGTTACGTAATGTCCAACAGTCCCGTAACAATCTAAAAACCTCATTTCTTACCCCAATTACCGACTCCGTCACTTGTGGAAACGTTTTGTTTAATAGTTGTAGCCCGATGTTCTTGTTCTCACTTTAGTGAGAAGCGAACATTACTAATCCGTAAGCATAACATGCTTCTTTATGTTGCATGTTAGCCGCTTTTTCTAAATCACGAAGTCCAATATTCGGATATATTGAGTCAAAATAATTTCTTAACCCGTTGCGTAAAATAGCATTTGGGTTCCCCGCAATATATGTGTCAAAGTAAACACATCGTAACTTATGGGTTTCCCAATGTGATATCCCCCATCTTTCAAACGAAAGTCTCTTATAAACCAAGACATTCTTGGAACGTTCTTCGAATGTCTTACAAACTGATCTCGCCTTAAATAGTTGTGCCGAGGAATTCTGACCGACTCTAGACAAGATTTCATCAATCATGTCTCCGGGTAGGTCTCTTAAAATATTGGGTTGTCTATCCATTTTGTGTTTTTAAACTGTAAAATAGACAAGAGTTAGATTCAAAAAAAAATACTTATTAATACAAACAATTTTTACATATATCATAAAGCATAAGCACACTATATTACATATATTACACCACACGAATACAACTATCTTATTCCGACTCGCTCGTTTCTTCTTCTTCGGTTTTGGTTCGTTTTGCCAAGTTTCTAGGGATATATGATGTTCCCCTAATACGAGCCATCGTTATCCACATTGGTTTAGAAAAACCTGGTGGTTTAGAGGTTCCCAGATCATTGTTACAACTTAAGGACTTCGGGGGTTGACGATACATATAAAGTTCATCGGGGTTGGAATTAGATTTCTCTATTTTTATGCCCTTTCCCTTATTATTTTCTTTTGCCTTTTTAAATTCAGTTGGGGTAATTTCTATAACATCATCGGAATTCTCGTCGGAATCCGATTCATCGGAGAATTGGTAATCCTCCCAATATTTTGCTTCCTTGGCGGAAACACCATTGACCATAATTAACTTTGGTCGGTTGGTTGAAGATTCTCTTTTACTTAACCGTTTTATTATTTCCCCCACCGGTTCTATTTCTTCTTCCGGTTCCGATTCTTCTTCCGGTTCCGATTCTTCTTCCGGTTCCGACTCTTCTTCCGGTTCCTCTTCGGGAACTTGTGAATCAGTCCACGAATCATTCCAATTTACATTTGACTCTTCATTATTATTAGGTGAGTCAATGGGACTTGTTCTAGAGGTAGACATCTATCACATACTATCAAACGAGTTAAGAGATTAATATATCACATAATATTCACATGTTAAAAATATATAGTTTCCAACAAAATTTGTTAAGCAATCATTTTTCAAGTAAACACGGTCGAAGTCTAGACTCACTAATGCATCCTAACAAACTCGATAAGACACACTAATGCAAAATTCTGGTTCTCTAAGACCAACGCTCTGATACCAACTGAAATGTCCCGTTCTTATTGATTAAAAACGTTCCATATTAATTGATTTCGTTGCGAGGTTTTGACCTCTATATGAGACGTTTTTCAAAGACTGCATTCATTTTTAAAACAAACCATAACCTTTATTTCATTGATAAAGGTTTTAAAAAAACTTTACGTAGATTATCAAATAATGATAATCTAAAATATCCTGTTTACACACGACCATTACATAATGGTTTACAATACAAATATGTTACAACAAAATAAGTTTCTTGAATGCAGTTTTTACACAATATCATACAAGCATGGACTCCAAATCTCGTCCTTATTTAAGTATGCAACAGCGGAAGCTCTTAATAATCACCTGAGAATAAACATGCTTAAAACGTCAACAAAAATGTTGGTGAGTTATAGGTTTAACCTATATATATTAAATCATAATAATAGACCACAAGATTTCATATTTCAATACACATCCCATACATAGAGATAAAAATCATTCATATGGTGAACACCTGGTAACCGACATTAACAAGATGCATATACAAGAATATCCCCATCATTCCGGGACACCCTTCGGATATGATATAAATTTCGAAGTACTAAAGCATCCGGTACTTTGGATGGGGTTTGTAAGGCCCAATAGATCTATCTTTAGGATTCGCGTCAATTAGGGTGTCTGTTCCCTAATTCTTAGATTACCAGACTTAATAAAAAGGGGCATATTCGATTTCGATAATTCAACCATAGAATGTAGTTTCACGTACTTGTGTCTATTTTGTAAATCATTTATAAAACATGCATGTATTCTCATCCCAAAAATATTAGATTTTAAAAGTGGGACTATAACTCACTTTCACAGATTTTTACTTCGTCGGGAAGTAAGACTTGGCCACTGTTTGATTCACGAACCTATAACAATATATACATATATATCAAAGTATGTTCAAAATATATTTACAACACTTTTAATATATTTTGATGTTTTAAGTTTATTAAGTCAGCTGTCCTCGTTAGTAACCTACAACTAGTTGTCCACAGTTAGATGTACAGAAATAAATCGATAAATATTATCTTGAATCAATCCACGACCCAGTGTATACGTATCTCAGTATTGATCACAACTCAAACTATATATATTTTGGAATCAACCTCAACCCTGTATAGCTAAGTCCAACATTCACATATAGAGTGTCTATGGTTGTTCCGAAATATATAGAGATGTGTCGACATGATAGGTCGAAACATTGTATACGTGTCTATGGTATCTCAAGATTACATAATATACAATACAAGTTGATTAAGTTATGGTTGGAATAGATTTGTTACCAATTTTCACGTAGCTAAAATGAGAAAAATTATCCAATCTTGTTTTACCCATAACTTCTTCATTTTAAATCCGTTTTGAGTGAATCAAATTGCTATGGTTTCATATTGAACTCTATTTTATGAATATAAATAGAAAAAGTATAGGTTTATAGTCGAAAAAATAAGTTACAAGTCGTTTTTGTAAAGGTAGTCATTTCAGTCGAAAGAACGACGTCTAGATGACCATTTTAGAAAACATACTTCCACTTTGAGTTTAACCATAATTTTTGGATATAGTTTCATGTTCATAATAAAAATCATTTTCTCAGAATAACAACTTTTAAATCAAAGTTCATCATAGTTTTTAATTAACTAACCCAAAACAGCCCGAGGTGTTACTACGACGGCGTAAATCCGGTTTTACGGTGTTTTTCGTGTTTCCAGGTTTTAAATCATTAAGTTAGCATATCATATAGATATAGAACATGTGTTTAGTTTATTTTAAAATTCAAGTTAGAAGGATTAACTTTTGTTTGCGAACAAGTTTAGAATTAACTAAACTATGTTCTAGTGATTACAAGTTTAAACCTTCGAATAAGATAGCTTTATATGTATGAATCAAATGATGTTATGAACATCATTACTACCTTAAGTTCCTTGGATAAACCTACTGGAAAAGAGAAAAATGGATCTAGCTTCAATGGATCCTTGGATGGCTCGAAGTTCTTGAAGCAGAATCATGACACGAAAACAAGTTCAAGTAAGATCATCACTTGAAATAAGATTGTTATAGTTATAGAAATTGAACCAAAGTTTGAATATGATTATTACCTTATATTAGAATGATAACCTACTGTAAGAAACAAAGATTTCTTGAGGTTGGATGATCACCTTACAAGATTGGAAGTGAGCTAGCAAACTTGAAAGTATTCTTGATTTTATGTAACTAGAACTTGTAAAATATATGAAGAACACTTAGAACTTGAAGATAGAACTTGAGAGAGATCAATTAGATGAAGAAAATTGAAGAATGAAAGTGTTTGTAGGTGTTTTTGGTCGTTGGTGTATGGATTAGATATAAAGGATATGTAATTTTGTTTTCATGTAAATAAGTCATGAATGATTACTCATATTTTTGTAATTTTATGAGATATTTCATGCTAGTTGCCAAATGATGGTTCCCACATGTGTTAGGTGACTCACATGGGCTGCTAAGAGCTGATCATTGGAGTGTATATACCAATAGTACATACATCTAAAAGCTGTGTATTGTACGAGTACGAATACGGGTGCATACGAGTAGAATTGTTGATGAAACTGAACGAGGATGTAATTGTAAGCATTTTTGTTAAGTAGAAGTATTTTGATAAGTGTCTTGAAGTCTTTCAAAAGTGTATGAATACATATTAAAACACTACATGTATATACATTTTAACTGAGTCGTTAAGTCATCGTTAGTCGTTACATGTAAATGTTGTTTTGAAACCTTTAGGTTAACGATCTTGTTGAATGTTGTTAACCCATTATTTATTATAACAAATGAGATGTTAAATTATTATATTATCATGATATTATGATATATAATATATCTTAGTATGATGTATATACAGTTAAATGTCGTTACAACGATAATCGTTACATATATGTCTCGTTTCGAAATCATTAAGTTAGTAGTCTTATTTTTACATATGTATTTCATTGTTAATACACTTAATAATATATTTACTTATCATTTAACATAATTAACCAAGTGTATCAATATCTTAATATGATTCATATGTACCTAGTAAGACGTTGTTATAACGATAATCGTTATATATATCGTTTTTGAGTTTCTTAAATTAATAGTCTCATTTTTATGTATATAACTCATTGTTAAAATACCTAATGAGATACATACTTATAATAAAAACATGTTAACTATATATATAACCATATATATGTCATCGTATAGTTTTTACAAGTTTTAACGTTCGTGAATCACCGGTCAACTTGGGTGGTCAATTGTCTATATGAAACATATTTCAATTAATCAAGTCTTAACAAGTTTGATTGCTTAACATGTTGGAAACATTTAATCATGTAAATATCAATCTCAATTAATATATATAAACATGGAAAAGTTCGGGTCACTACACCCGGTGTCGTAAAACTCGGTTTTTATTGTGGAAAACTCCTAGTTTAAACTATTGTAATCTATTGTGAAAGTGTTTTGGTTTAAAAGTGTCGGGAAGCGGGTTTTCGCCCGCGTGTGTTCGAAAAACTGATCAGAATGTTTTAGTACATCTGGACGCCGTCCCAGATGGCTGGACGCCGTCCCAGTCTTAAGTTCTGGACGCCGTCCAAGCTTTTGGACGCCGTCCAGATCAACTGTTCCAGAAATTTTTTTTTGTGTGGCACATTTTCGGAAGGTTAACGTGTTGGGTTGTTACAGAATCCAAGAAGATATAAGTTCACACGAGCCCGCCTCCATACAACAGGCACATTATTAGAAATTGCCCGAACCAGGAGAACACGAATGGACAAGGCCGCGGAAGAGTTTTCAATATTAATACGGCAGAGGTACAGGAAGACCCGGAGCTTGTTACGGGTACGTTTCTTATTGACAATAAATCTGCTTACGTTTTATTTGATTCGGGTGCGGATAAAAGCTATATGAGTAGAGATTTTTGTGCTAAATTAAGTTGTCCATTGACGCCGTTGGATAGTAAATTTTTACTCGAATTAGCAAATGGTAAATTAATTTCAGCAGATAATATATGCCGGAATCGAGAAATTAAACTGGGTAGCGAAATATTTAAGATTGATTTGATACCAGTAGAGTTAGGGAGTTTTGATGTAATAGTTGGCATGGACTGGCTGAAGAAGGTGAAAGCAGAGATCGTATGTTATAAAAATGCAATTCGCATTGTACGAGAAGAAGGAGAACCCTTAATGGTGTACGGAGAAAAGGGCAACATGAAGCTACATCTTATTAGTAATTTGAAGGCACAAAAACTAATAAGAAAAGGTTGCTATGCTGTTCTAGCACACGTCGAGAAAGTACAAACTGAAGAAAAGAGCATCAATGATGTTCCCGTCGTAAAAGAATTTCCCGATGTATTTCTGAAAGAATTACCGGGACTACCTCCACATCGATCTGTTGAATTTCAAATAGATCTTGTACTAGGAGCTGCACCAATAGCTCGTGCTCCTTATAGACTCGCACCCAGCGAGATGAAAGAACTACAAAGCCAACTGCAAGAACTATTAGAACTTGGTTTCATTCGACCAAGCACATCACCATGGGGAGCTCCTGTTTTGTTTGTCAAGAAGAAGGATGCTACATTTAGGTTGTGTATTGACTACAGAGAGTTGAACAAACTTACCATCAAAAACCGTTATCCACTGCCGAGAATTGACGACTTATTTGATCAACTACAAGGCTCGTCAGTTTATTCGAAGATCGATTTACGTTCTGGATATCATCAAATGCGAGTAAAGGAGGTTGATATTCCAAAAACTGCTTTTAGGACGATTTATGGTCATTACGAGTTTATGGTTATGCCGTTTGGATTGACTAACGCACCAGCTGTGTTCATGGACCTTATGAACCGAGTGTGTGGGCCATATCTTGACAAGTTTGTCATTGTTTTCATCGATGACATACTTATTTACTCAAAGAATGATCAAGAGCACGAAGAACATTTGAGAAAAGTGCTAGAAGTATTGAGGAAAGAAAAACTGTACGCTAAGTTTTCAAAGTGTGCATTTTGGTTGGAAGAAGTTCAATTCCTCGGTCACATAGTGAACAAAGAAGGTATCCAGGTGGACCCGGCAAAGATCGAAACCGTTGAAAAGTGGGAAACCCCAAAAACTCCGAAGCATATACGTCAATTTTTAGGATTGGCTGGTTACTATAGAAGATTCATCCAAGATTTCTCCAAAATAGCAAAACCCTTGACTGCATTAACGCATAAAGGGAAGAAATTTGAATGGAAGGATGAACAAGAGAAGGCATTTCAATTATTGAAGAAAAAGCTAACTACGGCACCTATATTGTCATTGCCTGAAGGGAATGATGATTTTGTGATTTATTGTGACGCATCAAAGCAAGGTCTCGGTTGTGTATTAATGCAACGGACGAAGGTGATTGCTTATGCGTCTAGACAATTGAAGATTCACGAGCAAAATTATATGACGCATGATTTGGAATTAGGCGAGGTTGTTTTTGCATTAAAGACTTGGAGGCACTACTTATATGGGGTCAAAAGTATTATATATACCGACCACAAAAGTCTTCAACACATATTTAATCAGAAACAACTGAATATGAGGCAGCGTAGGTGGATTGAATTATTGAATGATTACGACTTTGAGATTCGTTACCACCCGGGGAAGGCAAATGTGGTAGCCGACGCCTTGAGCAGAAAGGACAGAGAACCCATTCGAGTAAAATCTATGAATATAATGATTCACACTAACCTTACTACTTAAATAAAGAAGGCGCAACAAGGAGTTTTAAAAGAGGGAAATTTAAAGGATGAAATACCCAAAGGATCGGAGAAGCATCTTAATATTCGGGAAGACGGAACCCGGTATAGGGCTGAAAGAATTTGGGTACCAAAATTTGGAGATATGAGAGAAATGGTACTTAGAGAAGCTCATAAAACCAGATACTCAATACATCCTGGAACGGGGAAGATGTACAAGGATCTTAAGAAACATTTTTGGTGGCCAGGTATGAAAGCCGATATTGCTAAATATGTAGGAGAATGTTTGACGTGTTCTAAGGTCAAAGCTGAACATCAGAAACCATCAGGTCTACTACAACAACCTGAAATCTCGGAATGGAAATGGGAAAACATTACCATGGATTTCATTACTAAATTGCCAAGGACTGCAAGTGGTTATGATACTATTTGGGTAGTAGTTGATCGTCTCACCAAGTCAGCACACTTCCTGCCAATAAGAGAAGATGACAAGATGGAGAAGTTAGTACCACTGTATTTGAAGGAAGTCATCTCCAGACATGGAATACCAATCTTTATTATCTCTGATAGGGATGGCAGATTTATTTCAAGATTCTGGCAGACATTACAGCAAGTATTGGGAACTCATCTAGACATGAGTACTGCCTATCATCCACAAACTGATGGGCAGAGCGAAAGGACGATACAAACGCTTGAAGACATGCTACGAGCTTGTGTTATTGATTTCGGAAATAGTTGGGATCGACATCTACCGTTAGCAGAATTTTCCTACAACAATAGCTACCATTCAAGCATTGAGATGGCGCTGTTTGAAGCACTTTATGGTAGAAAGTACAGGTCTCCGATTTGTTGGAGTGAAGTGGGGGATAGACAGATTACGGGTCCGGAGATAATACAAGAAACTACCGAGAAAATCATCCAAATTCAACAAAGATTGAAAACCGCCCAGAGTCGACAAAAGAGCTACGTGGACAGTAAAAAAAAGATATAGAGTTTGAAATTGGAGAAATGGTCATGCTTGAGGTTTCACCTTGGAAAGGCATTGTTCGATTTGGTAAACAAGGGAAACTAAATCCAAGGTACATTGGACCATTCAAGATTATAGATCGTGTCGGACCAGTAGCTTACCAACTGGAGCTACCTCAACAACTCTTGGCTGTACATAACACTTTCCACGTCTCAAATTTGAAGAAATTTTTTGCTAAAGAAGATCTCACTATTCCGTTGGACGAAATCCAAATCAATGAAAAACTTCAATTCATTGAAGAACCCGTCGAAATAATGGATCGTGAGGTTAAGAGACTTAAACAAAACAAGATACCGATTGTTACGGTTCGATGGAATTCTCGTTGAGGACCCGAGTTCACCTGGGAGCGTGAAGATCAGATGAAGAAGAAATACCCGCATTTATTTCCAGAAGATACGTCAACACCTCCAACTGCTTAAAATTTCGGGACGAAATTTATTTAACGGGTAGGTACTGTAGTGACCCGAACTTTTCCATGTTTATATATATATATATTAAATGAAATTGTTATTTACATGATTAAGTGTTTCCAACATGTTAAGCAATCAAACTTGTTAAGACTTGATTAATTGAAATAGGTTTCATAAAGACAATTGACCACCCAAGTTGACCGGTGATTCACGAACATTAAAACTTGTAAAAACTATACGATGATATATATATATGGTTATATATATAGTTAACATGATTTTATTATAAGTATGTATCTCATTAGGTATTTTAACAATGAGTTATTTACATAAAAATGAGACTATTAATTTAAGAAACTCGAAAACGATATATATATATAACGATTATCGTTATAACAACGTCTTACTAGGTACATATGAATCATATTAAGATATTGATACACTTGGTTAATTATGTTAAATGATAAGTAAATATATTATTAGGTGTATTAATAATGAAATACATATGTAAAAATAAGACTACTAACTTAATGATTTCGAAACGAGACATATATGTAACGATTATCGTTGTAACCACATTTAACTGTATATATATCATACTAAGATATATTATATATCATAATATCATGATAATATAACAATTTAACATCACATTTGTTATAATAAATAATGGGTTAACAACATTCAACAAGATCGTTAACCTAAAGGTTTCAAAACAACATTTACATGTAACGACTAACGATGACTTAACGACTCAGTTAAAATGTATATACATGTAGTGTTTTAATATGTATTCATAAACTTTTGAAAGACTTCAAGACACTTATCAAAATACTTCTACTTAACAAAAATGCTTACAATTACATCCTCGTTCAGTTTCATCAACAATTCTACTCGTATGCACCCGTATTCGTACTCGTACAATACACAGCTTTTAGATGTATGTACTATTGGTGTATACACTCCAATAATCAGCTCTTAGCAGCCCATGTGAGTCACCTAACATATATGGGAACCATAATTTGGCAACTAGCATAAAATATCTCATAAAATTACAAAAATATGAGTAATCATTCATGACTTATTTACATGAAAACAAAATTACATATCCTTTATATCTAATCCATACACCAACGACCAAAAACACCTACAAAAACTTTCATTCTTCAATTTTCTTCATCTAATTGATCTCTCTCAAGTTCTATCTTCAAGTTCTAAGTGTTATTCATAAATTCCAAAAGTTCTAGTTTCATAAAATCAAGAATACTTCCAAGATTGCAAGTTTACTTCCAAGTTTTCTAAATCCATTCCAAATAATCATCCAAGATCAAGAAACCTTTGTTACTTACAGTAGGTTATCTTTCTAATACAAGGTAATAATCATATTCAAACTTTAATTCAATTTCTATAACTATAACAATCTTATTTCGAGTGGAAATCTTACTTGAAATTGTTTTCGTGTCATGATTCTGCTTCAAGAACTTTCAAGCCATCCAAGGATCCTTTGAAGCTAGATCTATTTTTCTCATTTCCAGTAGGTTTATCCAAGGAACTTGAGGTAGTAATGATGTTCATAACATCATTCTATTCATACGTATAAAGCTATCTTATTCGAAGGTTTAACTAGTAATCACTAGAACATAGTTTAGTTAATTCTAAACTTGTTCGCAAATAAAAGTTAATCCTTCTAACTTGACTTTTAAAATCAACTAAACACATGTTCTATATCTATATGATATGCTAACTTAATGATTTAAAACCTGGAAACACGAAAAACACCGTAAAACCGGATTTACGCCGTCGTAGTAACACCGCGGGCTGTTTTGGGTTAGTTAATTAAAAACTATGATAAAATTTGATTTAAAATTTGTTATTATGGGAAAATGATTTTTATTATGAACATGAAACTATATCCAAAAATTATGGTTAAACTCAAAGTGGAAGTATGTTTTCTAAAATGGTCATCTAGACGTCATTCTTTCGACTGAAATGACTACCTTTACAAAAACGACTTGTAACTTATTTTTCCGACTATAAACCTATATTTCTATGTTTATATTCATAAAATAGAGTTCAATATGAAACCATAGCAATTTGATTCACTCAAAACGGATTTAAAATGAAGAAGTTATGGGTAAAACAAGATTGGATAATTTTTCTCATTTTAGCTACGTGAAAATTGGTAACAAATCTATTCCAACCATAACTTAATCAACTTGTATTGTATATTATGTAATCTTGAGATACCATAGACACGTATACAATGTTTCGACCTATCATGTCGAAACATCTATATATATTCTGGAACAACCATAGACACTCTATATGTGAATGTTGGAGTTAGCTATACAGGGTTGAGGTTGATTCTAAAATATATATAGTTTGAGTTGTGAACAATACTGAGATACGTATACACTGGGTCGTGGATTGATTCAAGATAATATTTATCGATTTATTTCTGTACATCTAACTGTGGACAACTAGTTGTAGGTTACTAACGAGGACCGCTGACTTAATAAATTTAAAACATCAAAATATATTAAAAGTGTTATAAATATATTTTGAACATACTTTGATATATATGTATATATTGTTATAGGTTCGTGAATCAACCAGTGGCCAAGTCTTACTTCCCGACGAAGTAAAAATATGTGAAAGTGAGTTATAGTCCCACTTTTAAAATCTAATATTTTTGGGATGAGAATACATGCAGATTTTATAAATGATTTACAAAATAGACACAAGTACGTGAAACTACATTCTATGGTTGAATTATCGAAATTGAATATGCTCCTTTTTATTAAGTCTGGTAATCTAAGAATTAGGGAACAGACACCCTAATTGACGCGAATCCTAAAGATAGATCTATTGGGCCTAACAAACCCCATCCAAAGTACCGGATGCTTTAGTACTTCGAAATTTATATCATATCCGAAGGGTGTCCCGGAATGATGGGGACATTCTTATATATGCATCTTGTTAATGTCGGTTACCAGGTGTTCACCATATGAATGATTTTTATCTCTATGTATGGGATGTGTATTGAAATATGAAATCTTGTGGTCTATTGTTACGATTTGATATATATAGATTAAACCTATAACTCACCAACATTTTTGTTGACGTTTAAAGCATGTTTATTCTCAGGTGAATACTAAGAGCTTCCGCTGTTGCATACTAAAATAAGGACAAGATTTGGAGTCCATGTTTGTATGATATTGTGTAAAAACTGCATTCAAGAAACTGATTTCGATGTAACATATTTGTATTGTAAACCATTATGTAATGGTCGTGTGTAAACATAATATTTTAGATTATCATTATTTGATAATCTACGTAAAGCTTTTTAAACCTTTATTTATGAAATAAAGGTTATGGTTTGTTTTAAAAATGAATGCAGTCTTTGAAAAACGTCTCATATAGAGGTCAAAACCTCGCAACGAAATCAATTAATATGGAACGTTTTTAATCAATAAGAACGGGACATTTCAATTCTTTCTTTCAGCTACCCCATTCGACTGAGGTGTATAAGCAGGACTGAACTGTTGTTGTATCCCCTTATCATTACAAAACAGCAACATGTTGTTATTCTTGAACTCCGTACCATTGTCGGTACAAATCTTTCTAACTTTCAACTTATATAAACTTTCAAGCTTCATAATCAACACTTTAATGTGCTCGAAAGTATCTGATTTATGCTTCAGCATTACAACCCAAGAGAAACGTGAATACTCATCTGTAACTACCAAGCAATATAACTCTCATGTGATAGTCTTGCAGTTAACTGGACCGAAGAGATCCATATGCAACAACTCCAAAGGAATATTAACGGAATGATGCTTCTTAGAGGCATGAGGTTTCTTTGTCTGTTTCCCTTTCTTACACGGAAGACACCCTTCAGGAATATGAAAACTCTTAAGATTAACACCATCAACCAGTCCATTGTGAACTAGATTATTCATCTTCCTTAGACTCAGATGACCCATACGCTTGTGCCAGATGATAGATTCATGTTTATTAGCTTTGGAAACAAAGACCTGATGACATGTAGCTGTCTTAACCTGAGCCTTACGCATGTCAAGAATATAGAGATCCTTGCATCTTGGAGCAGTCATCAAAATCATGTCTTCCGGAATGACAAATTCTTTTCTCAAAATGTAACACAATTTGTCATCAAAAGCAACTGTATACTTTTTGTCAGCAACCTGTGAAACTGAGAGCAAATTGTTCGACATTTGATCCACATAACTGACTTTATCAAAGCTGACATTCTCATTAGCAATTACCCCTTGCGCAGTAATAAAACCTCCTTCACTACCTGCAAAAGAAACTGGTCCTCCATCCACTGTTTTCACATTAGAAAGAAGGGACAAGTTCCCTGTCATGTGCCTGAACGCCCCACTATCAACAATCCATGTACTGCATCGAGGATTGCAGGCGACCTGCACATGAAAATAAGGAGATTAGTTAGAAAGGGGCACCCATGCCCTAATGGCAGTAGGTTTCCCATCAACGCCAACTACTGGCAATTCAACCCATTGTCCCTTAGATCCGGAAGGTGTCATACCCCGTCCAAATCCATAAAGACGAATACAATAACATCTGGTTACATTGCGAGGTACTGACCTTTATATGATACGTTTTACAAACATTGCATTCGTTTTTAGAAGATAAACTTTCACTTCAACGAAAGTTGACAGGTATGCATACCATTTCATAATATCCAAACTATAAATGACCTAATAATATTCTTGATGAACTCAACGACTCGAATGCAATGTCTTTTGAAATATGTCATGAATGACTCCAAGTAATATCTCTAAAATGAGCAAATGCATAGCGGAAGATTTATTTCATACCTGAGAATAAATATGCTTTAAAGTGTCAACCAAAAGGTTGGTGAGTTCATTAGTTTATCACAATCAATTATTTCCATAATTTTAATAGACCACAAGATTTCGTATTCCCATTCCCCATAAACATCATGCATAAAATTCATTCATATGGATTGAACACCTGGTAACCAACATTCACAAGATGCATATAAGAATATCCCCATCATTCCGGGACTCCCTTCGGACATGATATAAATTTTGAAGTACTAAAGCATCCGGTACTTTGGATGGGACTTGTTGGGCCCGATAGATCTATCTTTAGGATTCGCGTCAATTAGTAGATTGGTTTACTAATTCTTAGGCTACCAAGCAAAAAGGGGCATATTCTGCTTCGATCATTCAACCATATAATGTAGTTTCGATTACTTGTGTCTATTTCGTAAAATATTTATAAAAGCGCATGTATTCTCAGTCCCAAAAATATATATTGCAAAAGCATTTAAAAAGGGAGTAAAGAAACTCACCATACTGTATTTTGTAGTAAAAATACATATGACGTCATTGAACAAGGGTAGGGTTGGTTTCGGATTCACGAACCTATATTATTCATATATTTATTAAAACATATACTTGTAATCGAACAAGTTTAGATATTATTATTAATTGTAATTTCAGTAACTTGTATGTTTCATGGGTAACTATTTTAACTATATTTATTTTATATACCTTAGATAAATAATTAGTATTCATTATGAAAATATTAATGTTGTTATGCGATATGTTTTAAATATATTCTTATATAGCTATTTATTTGTTAAAATAATATCAATAATAATAAATAAAAATTTGTATCTTTTTATGATAATAATAATAATACTAAAAGTAATTAGATTTAGTAATGATACTGCTATTAATAGTTTTGATAATAATACTAATAATAAAAGTAATGTTAGTAATAATAATAATTTCAATGAAAAGATAATAATGATAAGATAAAAATGTTAGTTTTCATAAAAATAATATTTTAAATAACAATGGTATTTTTATTAAAAATGATGATTCTAATAGAAATTTTAATAGTCATATTATTAATAATACTATATATATTAATAATAATAATAATGATAATAATATTAATTATACTAATAATCTTATTTTTAATATTGGTAATAATAATAATTACTTAATAACAATCAATAATAAATAATAATAATAATAATAACAATAATACCAATAAAAAAAATAATAATGAAATGATAATAATAAGAGTAATAGTAATAACTACCTCAAAGGAGTAGCCCTTAAAAAAATGCCCAAGTCCGGGTTTGAACCCGCGACGTCCCACTAACTCGTTAACATCCTTAATCATTATCCTTCTTCTTCTTTTTCTAAAAAAAATGCCCGAGCTAAGGCTCGAACCTAGGACCACTCGACACCCGTCAAAACCCATAACCATTTGACCTATCACGTTTTTCTGAAATTAATATAACCATAAATATTTTTAACCCGTCTTAACTGTCTTCTCTTTCATCCTAAAGATTCAATCGATTCATCTTATCACTATCAATTTCTCATAATCAGAATCTAATTGTCTATGTCATACTCATCCTAATATCATATGACTATCTTTATTCGTTTATCCTTCTCATCCTCGTGATACCCCGTCACCATCATCGTTATGCATCAATGTTTTCATTATATCAATTACCATTATTATGATCATACATTAATATCATCATCAATTTAACAATATGATCATAATCATTTTCACATTCATAATCATTCATCATCTTAATTAACCTAAACGTCTTCAGTTCATCATTATTATCATATACACCAATGATCATCACTTCATCATCTATCATTGTTATACTAACCATCTTAATTATCTTCACGATATCATTATCAATATCATCCATGTACATCACGACCATCATTATTATCATTCAATCCTCCTCTCATTTAATCATTAACAAATTACATTATCAACTTTTTCTTCGTTAATCACCATACATTATCATAATCTAACAAGATTTGAGTTTCGGCCCAATTTAGAACATGAACATGGCAGCCCACAACAGCCCATCATGTAAATTCGCATATGCAGACTGGATGGCCCAACAAGAAAAGTTTATTGCCCAACAGAGAAAAATAGGACTCGGCAGCCCAATCCATCCATGGATTAAATGATCCCGTTGAATAAAAGGGTTTTGATTTATATAAAAAAAAATATAAGAACGAAGGGGTAAGTTGTAGCAGTCATCAGGTAGAGTTTGACAATAGTAACAAAATAATAACAGGTTTGGTCGATGGTTAATTCAGGACAAAACAATGCATCGATTTATGATGATGATGGTTGTGGAACCACAGCGGTATTTATAAGGCGTCGATTTAGTTGGTTAACCAAACAGGAATCTCGAACCCATCTGTAACAGTGAGCAGAAGCAACCAAATTGCAGGTTTGTTTGTGAGCTGAAACCCAGCTGTAAAAGTGGCTTTTTGGGTCTGATAACTATCGAGCAAAGCAGAAAAAAAGTTTTATATACCAGCAACATTTAAATAGATGGCGGTTTGATTCATGGAATATAATACGGTCAAAAATAAAATAGAGAGTTGTTGGTTTCGTGGATTAAGTGGAAACAAAAAGGTGGGGTTATTTGCTTGTAGTTTGTCGGCCATTTGATTAAACTTGTTCCACTTTACAAAAAAATTCAACAACTCTCATTACTTTAATGAATAATTACGGTGCAAGGAGATATCACGCAGTATATATTATTTATATATCATCTTCTACCTCATCAACATGGAAAAGAAACAGAAAACCTACGCAGTAGCAGCAGTTTTCTTTCATCGTTCGTTAACGATAGCAGTATATGGTTGTGGGTTCTGTTAGAATGAAGTGAAGGTGTTTTGAAGGTGGTGGTGATCGAAACAAACAGAAGAATAGTTAGAGTGTACATGAAGGGTTAGGATGGTTCAAGATGTTTGTGGGTTCATGATGCTGTGTTGATGATCATTGAAACAAAACGGGAAACAAAAGGATAGATGGGGTTTTCGTTGGGTTGTTTGGACAGAGAGAGGAAATTAAGATGGTTTAATGATGGGTGATGGGTTTGGTGTTTTAATGGTGTTTGAACAACGGAAGAGTTTCGATGGTTAATTACCGGTGAAAGTAAGAACGGTTGCATTTCAACAACAAGGATGTTTGGTTCGGTATCGTGATCGAATCAAGAAGGATATAAGTAGTTGGATGATAATAAGAAGAAGAAAGGAATAAAATAAATAAATAAGATGGTGATATGGTTAGGTTCTTACAATGGGTTTGTGTGTGTTAACCGGATACATCAATAGTTCATGATGGTCTGATGGTTTTGCTTCAATCAGAGGACAGAAACACTAGTGATTTGGTGTTGTTGATCTTCACATAGCAAGAAGGTGGTTTAATAGTAAAAGTTGAGAGTAGTTTAGGTGGTGATCGAATGAGATAGGAGAAAGAAGGAATAGATGTTTCATCATCTTTTTACATGTATACGTATATTTTATATTTTATAAGACCGCTCCCAACCATGACGTACTTCCTCCTCAGGATACACCGTCACATCAGCGCCACATCAGCTTTCTCTCTCCATTTATTTTTCACTTCCTCTCTATCACACACCACTACCAACCATGACATCCTCCCTCCCCATCACATGACCCCACATTTTTTTATTAATATTTATTACTATTATTATTATTATTATTATTATTATTATTATTATTATTATTATTATTATTATTATTATTATTATTATTATTATTATTATTATTATTATTAATACAAATTTTTTAAACAGCACTTTTATTAATAAACAAAGATACGATTACATTTTTTTTTTTTAAATTACACAATTAAGCATATAAATACGAATACATAATATTAAGACTATCAATATCTTTTGTCAATCGTATCATCGCTAACCCATCCTTCCTCATCGCTACTCTCTCTTGGTGGACGATAATCGTAATCAATGAAAAGAAGATGCACTTTGATGGGTTCATTTGCCGTAATTGCTTTATTTTTAACGGCATCCCAATCTTCATCCGTATCAAGAAACTTGTATCTTTTGTCATCGTCATTGTAATACAAGAAGTCCGAGTGTTTGAACTCCACATTTTCTTTGACAAACTTCAACAACTTCGAAAAATCCATTTCACTAACGTCAACGTTTTCGAACATTCTTCTTTCGCCACTTTGAGTACACGATTTCCAATCATCCGTATACTCACAGTTGAAGTAAACGTAAATAGGGACGAGAGTGGGTGCCATTTTGAGTGATTGTTTGAAGATTTATTGATTTGGGAGTAATTTTATATATTGAGATGGAGTGTATTGGTGTTGAATGGTGTTGAGATGGAGTGTATTTATATAGGAGGAGAAGGAAAGAAAAAAAAAACCGTTGCAGTGCAACGGTTAGAAAATGGGTCACCAACGGCTCAATTTGCGTACTCAAATTGTTATCCACATGAAGGAAACCAGCACGGATGAAGGAAAGACAACCGAGGGCGGCCGAGGGCGGATCGATTGCCAACAGCGCCCTCGAGGGCGGACGAGGAAGGGAGTCGAGGATGGGGTTTTTTTAAACCGTTGGGAGTGGTCTAAGAGTTACATAGATGGTTGATTGACAATCAACAATAGTAAATTAAATATCTAATTGTATAACAGTAAGCCATCGACTCTTGTCATTATACATATCGACATCCATTTTTAATTTATATTTAACTAATATTATTAATTAATAATTATGTTAATACTATTAATATAGATAATATTATTAATTTTATTAAAAATACTAATAATAATAATAATAATAATAGAAATAATAATAATATTAATGATAATGATAATAAGTTGTATCTTAATAATAATAACAATAATTAATAATGATTTCAATACTCTTAATGGAATTAATAATTTTATTAATAATGATAATGATAAAGATAAAAGTTGATAAAACGATAATAATAATGCTAATACTTAATAATAATATTCTTTTAATATATCATAATAATATTACCACATAACTAATTATATAGAATGAAATATTATAAATTTCTTATATATATATATATATATATATATATATATATATATATATATATATATATATATATATATATATATAATATCAATATCAATATTAGTATTATTAATATTATTTTAAATATTTATTCTATAAATGTGAAATTGATATATATATATATATATAAATAGTTATAGTTATAGTAATATTGTTTCTAATATTATTGTTATCATTAATAAAATTATTATTATTATAATAATAATAATAATTATTGTTATTAATATATATATATATATATATATATATATATATATATATATATATATATTATTCACAGCTTACTTATATCATAATATTTATATATATATATATATATATATATCTATTTGAAATTCATTGTTCGTGAATCGTTGGAAATGGTCGAAGGTCAAATGAATAATCATTCAAACTTTTGAGATTCATTTAAATAGACTTTACTTATCATGTCAGAATCTTTTAAAGATAAAGTTTAAGTTTGGTCGGAAATTTCCGGGTCGTCACAGAAGGACCTTCAGAATTCTGGACACCGTTAACTTCACCTTTACGTTTCCAAACAGTATTTTTCGGTAATGCTTTCCTGTAGTAGTCATTTGTTTGGAAAAATTTTGTTTCAGTAGATTTCACAGAAGTAGATTTAAACACAGGTGAAGATGATCTTCTATTAAAAGTACGTTTAGGACTAAGATCAATCTTCATGTGCGGTGTCTGTCGAATAGGTTTGCAATCCATAGCCCTGTGCCCTAACATCCCACACGTGAAACAGTTAACCTTATCAAGATTTATCGCAGTAAACAATTGACGTCTAGCAGGTGAAAACTGTCTCCTAGGTATTGTAGTCTGTTGTCTAGTCGTAGGGGTTGATGAGACTTGTTTAAGAGTCTGTCGACGACTAGGGGGAACATACTTCGGCACGTTTCCAGAAGTGGAACTCTCACCTTTAGGTGGAAGCTTAGTCTTAGGATCAACAACCTGTGACTTCAAAGCATTGCTTTCATTAACAAATTTAACAGGAGTGGACAAAGTGGTTTTCTTCTTAACCTGTTTTGGCTTTTCTAAACTCGTTGTCGGAGTCATCTGACTCTTACTCATGTTGTGATTGATCTTAGGATTCTTAAGAATCGTGATGGGCTTAGTCATTAGAACAAAAGGTTTACTATCCTTTTCGGTGTCGACATCCGTGTTTGACTCTGTTTCATAGACAACCTCTATAGGTTTCTTACTCTCAACTACTTTACTAGTGCTCTTAACAGTTGTCTCCTCACTTTTACCATAAACTGGTTCTACAACCGGACCCTTATTTTTCTCAACTAGTTTGTTAACATATTCATTCAACAGAGGTGGTGCAACCTGATCATATCCTAAACCTTGCTTTTTAGGATGATTAAAAGTTTGTGTCACGTATGACATTCTCTGCCAATTATCAATCCTAGCCTTTTCAGATTCATATTTCAACTTAAATGAGTCTCTTTCTGCCTTAAGTGTTTCTATCTGGCTTAGATACAGACTAATCACTTTCTCATCATCTACAACAGTTGATTTTAGGTGACCTATCTAATTTTCTAAGGACTTAATGACATCAACATATTCTTTCTGCTTATTAAAATAGAAAAGAGCATCATCATCATAGTTTTTCTTATTGGTCTGATTCTCTAGACTCAAATTCTCAAGTTCTAATCTAAGCTTAGGACACGTTTCACAAGTAGCAGGAATTTCATTAAGCTTAGAAACTACGCATTCAATTCTGTCTATTTCCTGTTCAAGGTCAAAGCATTTAGAACAAATAGAGGTTGAGTCATCACATACCTTACATGTTGGCTGTCATAACCCGACCTTAACCATAAGGACGAATACAATAACATATGATTTTATCGCCAGGTATTGACCTCTATATGCGACATTTTTCAAAAACTGCATTTGTTTTTACAATACAAACCGTAGCTTTTATTACAAATACAAGGTTTAAACAACTTAATAATGATTATCGTTTAGCGATAATCTTAGACTTACAAACTTTACATGTGATAATAACAATACGACCTCCAACATATTTTACATTACAAATCCTCCGATATGCAGTTTTATTTTTGACACAAATATGCATACTCAAGATCTTGCTTAAATTCAACATGTTGCAGCGGAAGCTTTTAGTTATCACCTGAGAATAAACATGCTTAAAACGTCAACATAAAGTTGGTGAGATATAGGTTTAATGCCGGCAGCGTTATAAATATAGACCACAAGATTTCATATATAAACGTTTTAATAAAAAAAAATATTCTAAGTTGTTGAGCACTTGATAACCATACTTAACATTTAATCAACGTCGCATATTCCCTTTATTATGAAATCTTACTACACCGTACCAAGTGTAGTTACCGAAACGAAGTACTGTGCAACCGTTGAATACTGGTCGTCCAGTCCGGTTGGGGTTGTCAGGCCCGATAGATCTATCAACAGGATTCGCGTTTACAATACCTCATGTAAATATTAGTTACCAAGTTACATGGAAGTATGCCAGTGGTACAACTCAACGTAGAATATATATTTTTAATCACTTGTGTCCATAACGTAAATCATAAAATGCATGTATTCTCATCCCGAAATATTTAGAGTTTAAAAGTGGGACTATATACTCACCTTTTCCTTGAAGGTATTTAACTCGACTTGGTCTCCGATAGATATCACGAACCTAACCATATATATAATATATCAACATATTTTCTTTTCAAGTAATCGTTACATATATATATATATATATATATATATATATATATATATATATATATATATATATATATATATATATATATACTTATAATACTTTTAATATTTTCTTAGTCCGTAGTTAGCAGTCTGTTGTTAATGGTCCATAATTAGTTGCTCAATAAAATAAATAAAGACCCCATCGTATTCGTATTGATCAGAATTAATCTCGACCCATGGTACCATGTTGTCAAATGACGTGTTGCGTACATAAAGTACTGTGATGTCAGATGACGTGTTGCGTACAATCATGAGATCTTATGATTAATCTTCTCGTGTTGTTTACGGGTGGTCCTGGAATATATAAAATCAAATCATAAATAAATATATATTAAATATTATGTTAATTAGCCAAGATATGATTAATCCGATTTTGTCATAATATGATATATTACAGGTTTTGAAGTGTTTTAAAAATCAAATTAGAAGGATCTATTTAGTTTGCGAACAGGTTTGAAATCATTCAAACTATGTTCTTGTTGTTAAAAATTTTATAACACAAAATAAGATAGCTATATAAATATGAATCGAATAAGATTATGAATAAGGTTACTACCTCAAGTTACTTGGATAAAGCTACTGGAAAAGATAGAAAATAATCTTGATCAAACTTTCTTATGATGATTATAGGTTGTTCATGAAGCTAGTTCTTCATGAGTATTTGCTGAGATTGTGAAGAACACTTAGAGTTCCTAAGAGTGTATTTTTTTTTGTTAGAGAAAGATGGTTGTAAGAATGAAATGAAAAACCAAGGTGATGGTGATACTTATAGGACAGTCTGGTTGTTGAGGGAACAAGGACAAATTATTGTGTTGAATTTTTGAGTAATAATGTATGCTAGCTTACAAATAAGATTCCCTCTTATCTAGGGCAGATCTAAAGCTGATAAGGATATTGATTTGATGTGTATTTACCAATAGTAAATACGTATGGATGATGGGTATGATACGGTAAAAGAAGCTCAAAATCGGGCTTTTATTTTGGTTCCAACCGGGCCAAAAATAAAATTTTAAGACATTTTTAATAAAGCAATGTTAGCCCAAAAAAAAAATTTCCAAGCTGACCTGGCAGCTCGACCCCAGCCAGGGGCTCTGCCCCTTGGACCCCGCCAGGGGTTGCCACCCCTTGGACCCCGCTTATAGGGGGCGCTGCCCCCGAACCCCCGTCATAATCAAGATAAGTTCAAACAAGTGTGCACTCCACACTTCCCCAAACTTGTTTAATATTTATCAAGATTATTTTGGTTACAAATTAATCCCATTACACTTAAATCATATTGGTGACATAAATCACAACACATTAAAGATTGTAAGTATATATGTCAAAGAACGTTACATATAGTTATTGTTTTGAAAACTTAAGTTAGTGGTCTCAAAGTATACTTATAACTCATTGTTGTTAGTTCACAATGAAATGTTAAACCATCCTTAAATCATGTTAAATATGTATAGATATGTACATATACATAATCGTATAATTATCGTGTGTTATATAGTTCGTGATATCATCGGTCAAATTGGACGGTCAAACGTTGTGTAAAACTCTTTTCAAAAATATAAGTCTCAACAGTTTGGATTGCTTATCATGTTGGTAAGGTTTAATTTATGTAAATATTAATCTCATAAGTATAGAACGATCGGAAAATTCCGGGTCGTTACAGTACCTACCGTTAAATAAATTTCGTCCCGAAATTTTAAAATTGTACCTATTTTGCGTTCTCGGGAAACAAATGTGGGTACTTTTGTTTCATCTGATCCTCTCGTTCCCAAGTAAACTCAGGACCCCTTCGAGCATTCCAACGAACCTTAACGATTGGTATGTTGCTCTGCTTGAGTTGTTTAACTTCACGGTCCATGATTTCGACCGGTTCTTCGTATATATAACGATTATCATTGTAATAGTATTTTAACATATATATATGATGTTAAGATATATTTATACACCATGATATTATGTTAACATAACAATTTAACATCTCATTTAAGTATAATAACAATGGATTAGTTACATTTAACAAGATCGTTCACTTAAAGCTTTCAAAACAACACTTATATGCAACGACTAACGATGACTTAACGACTCAGTTAAAATGTATATACATGTAGTATTTTAAGATGTATTCTTAGACTTTTCAAAGACTTCAAGACACATATCAAAGTACTTCTACTTATCATAAATGCTTACAATTACATCCTCATTCTTTTTCATCAACAATTCTACTCGTATGTACCCGTATTCGTACTCGTACAATACACAGCTTCTAGATGTATTTACTATTAGTATATACACTCCAATGATCAGCTCTTAGCAGCCCATGTGAGTCACCTAACACATATGGGAACCATCATTTAGCAACTAGCATGAATGGTTACATAAAATTACAAACTAATGTGACCTTATATGGGGTACCTCATTCATGTTTTCCACCACCAACCATAAACACTTTCATTTTTCAACTTTCATGCATTAAACTCATCTCTCTCAAGTTCTCTCTTGGTGTTCTAAGTGTTTTTCATCATCTTCATCAAAATCTAGCTCAATCTAGCTCAATCTAGCTCATAAATCCTAACCTAGATCAACTTACAAAACAACTACTCAATAACACATCAAAAACACTTTCAAGTTTACTAGCTTACTTCCAATCTTGCAAATCCATTTCAAGTGATCATCCAATCTCAAGAAATCTTTCTTATTTATAGTAAGATATCTTTCTAATTCAAGATAATACTCATATTCAAACTTTGATTCAATTTCTATAACTATAACAATCTTATTTCGAGTGGAAATCTTACTTGAACTTGTTTTCGTGTCATGATTCTACTTCAAGAATTTTCAAGCCATCCAAGAATCCTTTGAAGCTAGATCAATTTTTTTCACTTCCAGTAGGTTTACCTACTAAACTTGAGGTAGTAATGATGTTCATAACATCATTCGATTCATACATATAAAACTATTTTATTCGAAGATTTAAACTTGTAATCACTAGAACATAGTTTAGTTAATTCTAAACTTGTTCGCAAACAAAGTTAATCCTTCTAACTTGACTTTTAAAATCAACTAAACACATGTTCTATATCTATATGATATGCTAACTTAATAATTTAAAACCTGAAAACACGAAAAACACCGTAAAACCGGACATACTCCGTCGTAGTAACACCGCGGGCTGTTTTGGGTTAGATAATTAAAAACTACGATAAACTTTGATTTAAAAGTTGTACTTCTGGGAAAATAATTTTTCTTATGAACATCAAACTATATACAAAAATCATGGTTAAACTCAAAGTGGAAGTATGTTTTTCAAAATGGTCATCAAGATGTCGTTCTTTCGACGGAAATGACTACCTCTTTAGTAAATGACTTGTAACCTGTATTTCCAACTATAAACTTATACTTTTTCTGTTTAGTTTCATAAATTAAAGTTCATTATGAAACCATAGCAACTTTAATAACTCAAAACGGATTTAAAACGAAGAAGTTATGGGTAAAACAAGATTGGATAATTTTGCTTGTTTTAGCTACGTGAAATTTGTAACAAATCTATACTAATCATATCCTAGCTAACTTATATTGTATTATGCATGTATTCTAACATATATTATGTAATCTTGGAATACCATAGACACGTATACAATGTTTTGACATATCATATCGACCCATCTATATATATTATTTGGAACAACCATAGACACTCTATATGCTGTAATGCTCGAGTTCGCTATACAGGGTTGAGGTTGATTCCAAAAATATATATGCTTTGAGTTATGATCTAGCCTGAGGCTTGTATACACTGGGTCATGGATTGATTCGAGATAATATATATTGTTTAATTTCTGTACATCTAACTATGGACAACTAGTTGTAGGTTACTAACGAGGACTGCTAACTTAACAAACCTAAATCATTAAAACGTAATAAAAATGTTGTGAATATATTTTGATCATACTTTGATATATATGTACATATTTGTTATAGGTTCGTGAATCGACCAGTGGCCAAGTCTTATTTCCGGCAAAGTAAATATCTGTGAAAGTGAGTTAAGTCCCACTTTTAAAATCTATTATTTTTGGGATGAGAATACATGCAGTTTATAAATGTTTTACAAAATAGACACAACTAATCGAAACTACTTTCTATGTTGGATTATCGAACCGAATATGCCCCTTTTTAGCTTGGTAGCCTAAGAATTAGGGAAATGGCCCCTAATTGACGCGAATCCTAAAGATAGATCTATTTGGCCTAACAAGCCTCATCTGAGTTACGGATTCTTTAGTACTTCGATTTATCATGTCCGATGAGAGTCCCGAAATGATGGGGATATTCTATATGCATCCTGTTAAGGTCGGTTACCAGGTGTTCAACATATGAATGAATTTTATCTCTATGCAGTTTGCGAAATGCCTGATATGAGATGTATATTTATGAAAAAAATGAAATCTTGTGGTCTATTATTATGATTTGATAATATATAGGTTAAACTTATAACTCACCAACATTTTTGTTGACGTTTTAAGCATGTTTATTCTCAGGTAATTATTAAGAGCTTCCGCTGTTGCATACTAAATTAAGGACAAGATTTGGAGTCCATGCTTGTATAATATTGTTTAAAAACTGCATTCGAAGACATATATTGATGTGTAATATTATTGTAAACCATTATGTAATGGTCGTGTGAAAATGATTTATTTTAGATTATCATTATTTGATAATCGTCGTAATATTTTAAAAGCTATGGTTTGTTTTAAAATCGAATGCAACCTTTGAAAAACGTCTCATATAGAGGTCAAAACCTCGCAACAAAATCAATTAATATGGAACTTTTATAATTAATATGAACAGGACATTTCAGTTGGTATCCGAGCATTGGTCTTAGAGAACCAGAAATTTACATTAGTGTATCTAAACGAGTTTATTAAGATACATTAGTGAGTCTGGACTTCGACTGTGTTTTCTTTAAAAATGATTGCTTAACATTTTTTTGTTGGAAACTATATATTGTTAACATGTAAATATTATGTGATATATTAATCTCTTAACGTGTTTGATATTGTGTGATAGATGTCTACCTCTATTACAAATCCCATCGACTCACCTAATAATAATGAAGAGTCGAATATATATTGGGAAGATTCACAAATTCCCGAAGAGGAACCGGAAGAAGAGGAACCGGAAGAAGAAGAGGTTCCGGAGGGGGAATATTAGGAACCACTGAAAAATAGATAAATAAAAGAAAACCCTCAACCAATGGACCAAAATTAATAATGGTCAATGGTGTTTCAGCCGCGAAAACAAAATATTGGGAAGATTACCAATTTTCTGATGAATCGAATCCCGATGAGGATTCCGATGATGTTATAGAAATTACCCCGACCCAATTTGAAAAGGCAAAAGAAAATAATAAGAGAAAAGGCATCAAAATAGAGAAACCTAATTCCAACCCCGATGACCTCTATGTTAACATGAAATGTCCCGATGGAAAATACCGTCAACACCCGTATTTCTTAAGTTTTAGCTATAACCCGGGAACATCTAAGCTGCCAGGCCCTTCTAGACCATTTGTGAGAAGAACGGCTCGTATTAGGGGAGCACCATATATCCCTAGGAAATTAGCGAAACAAACCAAATTTGAGGAGGAAGAAATAAGAGAGTCGGAATAAAGAGTTGTAATCATGCGGTGTAATATATGTAATATAAGTGTGCTTGTACTTTTATGTTGTATGTAAAAATTGTTTGTATTATTATTTGATAATCATCTTTTACGAATCTAATCCTCATCTATTTTACAGTATAAAAACACAATGGACGTTAAGGATAGACAACCAAAAATTTTAGAAGACCTACCCGGGGACATGATTGATGAAATCTTGTCTAAAGTCGGTTAAAATTCATCGGCACAATTATTTATGGAGAGATTAGTTTGTAGAACATTTGAAGAACGTTCCAGGCATGCCTTTGTTTATAAAAGGCTTTCATTTGAAAGATGGGGTATATCACATTGGGGAGACCTTAAGTTACGTCGTGTTTTCTTTAAAGCGTTAAATGTGGGGAACCCAAGTGCAATTTTACGCTACGGGTTGAGAACCTATTTTGACTCTACGTATCCCAACATAGGACTTAAGGCTTTAGAAAGAGCTGCTAACATGCAACATAAAGAAGCATGTTATGCTTATGGGTTAGTGATGTTCGCTTCTCACCAAAGTGAGAAAAAGAACATTGGATTACAATTGTTAAATGAAATATTCCCACAAGTGACGGACTCATTAGTTGGAGTGAGAAACAAGGTTTTTAGATTGTTACGGGGCTGTTGGGCATTACGAAACCCTCGTCCCTTTGACGACATTACAACATGCTGTCTTGTCAACGGCCACAACGGTTATGTTCCACAAGACCAAGGATGGGAAGTTGTCTTAGTAAAACCAGAATGCATGACTTGTTTATGGACTTATGAATTACGTGTCTTTATTGCCTTTGCTGAACGACTTGCGTATTAACAAGGATTGTTGTCACAACTATTTTGTATTAAAGTTATTATGTGCTATATTTCATGCTATATGTAAAATAGCGGTATTATAAGTTTGTAAAATATTGTATAAAAGTTTGAACGCGAAATATTATTATCAGTTTTTCATATAGAATCGTAGTAGTTGAATTGTATATTAGCTACTAAGTATGAACTTAACGGGTAGGTACTACCCGAATTAAAACTATAAAATGCTAATATGAAGAAAAAGCTTTTATAAATAAGTTCATATTATGCTACGAAATACTATTGACTACTCTTAAATTCTATATGATTAACTCAATTCTTTTGGCTATTTTTGAAGGAAATGACACCGATGACTCGACACACTCTGAACATGAGTGAGGAAGACTTTCGGGTTTTCCTTGCAGCAAACATACCCGCAGTACAGGCTGCAATGCAAAACAACAACAATAACTCTGAATCTAGCAATGCAAATAACGCCACAAGAAATCGTGTAGGATGCTCCTACAAAGAATTCACTGCTTGCAAACCTCTGGAATTCGATGGAACCGAGGGTCCAATCGGATTGAAACGGGGGACTGAAAAGGTTGAATCGGTGTTTTCCATAAGTAAATGTACTGAAGAGGACAAAGTAAAGTACGCTACGCATACCTTCACAGGTACTGCGTTAACATGGTGGAATACCTACCTCGAGAAAGTGGGACAAGATGCTTCTTACGCATTACCATGGTCAGCATTCAAACACCTGATGACTGAGCAGTACCGTCCCTGAAATGAGGTCAATAAGCTCAAGGTAGAGCTTAGAGGATTACGAACACAAGGTTTCGACATTACCAGGTATGAACGAAGATTCACAGAGTTGTGCCTATTGTGTCCAAGAGCGTTCGAAGATGAAGAGGAGAAGATCGACGTATTTGTAAAAGGGTTACCGGAGAGGATTCAAGAAGATATAAATTCATACGAGCCCGCCTCCATACAAAAGGCAAGTCGAATGGCTCACAAATTCATAAACCAGATTGAGGAAAGAATTAAGGAGCAGGTGGCTGAAGAGGCCAAAACGAAGCAAGTCAAGAGAAAGTGGGAAGAACCCAGTGACAAGGGTCACAATTTCAACAACCAACATAACAACAGTAAATATCGCTTCAACAATCAACACCACAATCACAACCACAATTGCACCATTTTTTGCAACAACAAATGCAACAAAAACCATCCCAACAACAACAACTACAACAATCATCCTAACAACAATACCAACCGCAACAACAACAATCTCAACAACAATCTCAATAACAACATTGGCAATCAAAATCAGAAAATTCTGTGCCTAAGGTGTGAAGGGTACCATCCAACTACTTTTTATCCGGCAACATGTATCAAAAGTAATAGAAAGGGTCATGATGCAACGAAGTGCGAAGTTTATGGAACATCGGGTAAACGAACAAGTAATGACCACATTATTTGTTATGGATGCGGGAAGAAGGGCCACTACAAAACTGCGTGCCCAAACCAGGGAAATAATAATGGGCAAAGCCGTGGGAGAGTTTTTAACATTAATGCGAAAGAAGCGCGGGAAGACCCGGAGCTTGTTACGGGTACGTTTCTTATCGATGAAAAACCTGCTTATGTTTTATTTGATTCGGGTGTGGATAGAAGCTATATGAGTAGAGATTTTTGTGCTAAATTAAGTGGTCCATTGACGCGTATGAATAATAAATTTTTAAACTGGTTAGCGAAACGTTTAAGATTGATTTGATACCAGTAGAGTTAGGGAGTTTTGATATGATAATTGGCATGGACTGGTTGAAAAAGGAGAGAGCCGAGATCGTATGTTACAAAATGCAATTCGCATTGTACGAGAAGAAGGAAAACCCTTAATGGTGTACGGAGAAAAGAGCAACGTGAAGCTAAATCTTATTAGTAATTTGAAGGCGTAAAAGCTAATAAGAAAAGGTTGCTATGCTGTGCTAGCACATGTCGAGAAAGTACAAACCGAAGAAAAGAACATCAATGATGTTCCCGTCACAAAAGAATTTCCCAATGTATTTTCGAAAGAATTACTGGGACTACCTCCACACCGATCCGTTGAATTTCAAATAGACCTTGTACTAGGAGCTGCACCAATAGCTCGTGCTCCATACAGACTCGCACCCAGCGAAATGAAGGAACTCCAGAACCAATTACGGGAACTTTTAGAGCGTGGTTTCATTCGACCGAGCACATCACCGTGGGGAGCTCCTGTTCTGTTTGTCAAAAAGAAAGATGGTACATTCAGGTTATGTATCGACTACAGAGAGTTGAACAAACTTACCATCAAGAACCGTTATCCACTGCCGAGAATCGATGACTTATTTGATCAACTACAAGGCTCGTCGGTTTATTCGAATATTGGTTTACGTTCCGAGTATCATCAAATGCGGGTGAAGGAGGATGATATTCCAAAGACTGCTTTTAAGACGCGTTATGGTCATTACGAGTTTATGGTTATGCCGTTTGGTTTGACTAACACACCAGCTGTATTCATGGATCTCATGAACTGAGTGTGTGGGCCATACCTTGACAAGTTTGTCATTGTTTTCATCGATGACATACTTATTTACTCAAATAATGATCAAGAGCACGGTGAACATTTGAGAAAGGTGTTAGAATTATTGAGGAATGAAAAACTGTACGCTAAGTTTTCAAAGTGTGCATTTTGGTTGAAAGAAGTTCAATTCCTCAGTCACATAGTGAACAAAGAAGGTATTCAGGTGGATCCGGCAAAGATTGAAACCGTTGAAAAATGGGAAACCCCGAAAACTCCGAAACATATACGCCAATTTTTAGGACTGGCTGGTTACTACAGAAGGTTCATCCAAGATTTCTCAAAAATAGCAAAACCCTTGACTGCATTAACGCATAAAGGGAAGAAATTTGAATGGAATGATGAACAGGAGGAAGCGTTTCAATTGTTGAAGAAAAAGTTAACTACGGCGCCTATATTGTCATTGCCTGAAGGGAATGATGATTTTGTGATATACTGTGACGCCTCAAAGCAAGGCCTCGGTTGTGTATTAATGCAACGAATGAAGGTAATTGCTTATGCGTCCAGACAATTGAAGATTCACGAGCAAAATTATACGACTCATGATTTGGAATTAGGCGCGGTTGTTTTTGCATTAAAAACTTGGAGGCACTACTTATATGGGGTCAAAAGTATTATATATACCGACCACAAAAGTCTCCAACACATATTTAATCAGAAACAATTGAACATGAGGCAGCGTAGGTGGATTGAGTTGTTGAATGATTACGATTTCGAGATTCATTACCACCCGGGGAAGGCGAATGTAGTAGCCGAAGCTTTGACTAGAAAGGATAGAGAACCTATACAGGTAAAAGCTATGAATATAATTATTCGTACTAACCTTACAACTCAAATAAAGGAGGCGCAACAGGGAGTTTTAAAAGAAGGAAATTTGAAGAACAAAATACCCAAAGGATAAACATCTTAATATTCGGGAAGACGGAACTCGATATAGGGCTGAAAGAATTTGGGTACCAAAGTTTGGAGATGTGAGAGAAAAGGTACTTGGGGAAGCACATAAAACCAGATACTCAATACATCCCGGAGCGGGAAAGATGTACAAGGACCTCAAGAAATAGTTTTGGTGGCCAGGTATGAAAGCCGATATTGCGAGATATGTAGGAGAATGTTTGACGTGTTCTAAGGTCAAAGCTGAACATCAGAAACCATCAGTTCTACTTCAATAACCTGAAATCTCAGAATGGAAATGGGAAAACATTACCATGGATTTCATTACTAAATTGCCAAGGACTGCAAGTGGTTATGATACTATTTGGGTAATAGTCGATCGTCTCACCAAATTAGCACACTTTCTGCCAATGAGAGAAGATGATAAAATGGAGAAGTTGGTGCGATTATATTTGAAGGAAGTTGTATCCAGACATGGAATACCAATCTCTATTATCTCTGATAGGGATGGCAGATTTGTTTCAAGGTTTTGGTAGACATTACAGCAAGCATTGGGAACTCGTCTAGACATGAGTACTGCCTATCATCCACAAACTGATGGGCAGAGCGAAAGGATGATACAAACACTTGAAGACATGCTACGAGCATGTGTTATTGATTTTGGAAATAGTTGGGATCGACATCTAACATTAGCAGAGTTTTCCTACAACAACAGTTACCATTCGAGTATTGAGATGGCACCGTTTGAAGCACTTTATGGTAGAAAGTGCAGGTCTCTGATTTGTTGGAGTGAAGTGGGGGATAGATAGATTAATGGTCCCTAGATAATTCAAGAAACTATCGAGAAGATCATTCAAATTCAACAACGGTTGAAAACCGCCCAAAGTCGACAAAAGAGCTACGCGGACATTAAAAGAAAAGATATAGAATTTGAAATTGTAGAGATGGTCATGCTTAAAGTTTCACCTTGGAAAGGCGTTGTTCGATTTGGTAAATGAGGGAAACTAAATCCAAGGTACATTGGACCATTCAAGATTATTGATCGTGTTGGACAAGTAGCTTACCAACTGGAGTTACCTCAACAACTCGCGGCGGTACATAATACCTTTCATGTCTCGAATCTGAATAAATGTTTTGCTAAAGAAGATCTCACTATTCCGTTAGACAAAATCCAAATCAATGAAAAACTTCAATTCATCGAAGAACCCGTTGAAATAATGGATCGTGAGGTTAAAAGACTCAAGCAAAACAAGATACCAATTGTTAAGGTTCAATGGAATGCTCGTAGAGGACCCGAGTTCACCTGGGAACGAGAAGATCAGATGAAGAAGAAATACCCGCACTTATTTCCAGAAGATGCGTCAACACCTCCAACTGCTTAAAATTTCGGGACGAAATTTATTTAACGGGTAGGTACTGTAGTGACCCGAACTTTTCCATATTTATATATATTAAATGAAAACAATATTTGCATGATTAAATGTTTCCAACATGTTAAGCAATCAAACTTGTTAAGACTTGATTAATTGAAATAGGTTTCATGTAGACATTTGACCACCCAAGTTGACCGGCGATTCACGAACGTTAAAAACTTGTTAAAACTACATGATGATATATATATATATATATATATATATATATATATATATATATATATATATATATATATATGGATATATATATATATGGTTAACATGAGATTATGATAAGTAAGTATCTCCATAAATATGTTAACAATGTGTTATATACAAACAAATGAGATTATTGAATTAAGAAACTCGAAAGCGATATATATAACGATTGTCGTTATAACAATGTCTTACTAAATACATATGAATCATATTAAGGTATTGATACACTATGTTTAACATTATAAAGTGATAGTTAAATATATCATTAAGCGTGTTAACAACAAACTACATATGTGAAACAAGACTGCTAACTTAAGAGTTTCGAAACAATATATATATGTAACGATTATCGTTGTAATAGTATTTTAACATATATATATGATGTTAAGATATATTTATACACCATGATATTATGTTAACATAACAATTTAACATCTCATTTAATTATAATAACAATGGATTAGTTACATTTAACAAGATCGTTCACTTAAAGCTTTCAAAACAACACTTATATGTAACGACTAACGATGACTTAACGACTCAGTTAAAATGTAAATACATGTAGTATTTTAAGATGTATTCTTAGACTTTTCAAAGACTTCAAGACACATATCAAAGTACTTCTACTTATCAAAAATGCTTACAATTACATCCTCATTCATTTTCATCAACAATTCTACTCGTATGCACCCTTATTCGTACTCGTACAATACACAGCTTCTAGATGTATTTACTATTGGTATATACACTCCAATAATCAGCTCTTAGCAGCCCATGTGAGTCACCTAACACATGTGGGAACCATCATTTGACAACTAGCATGAATGATTACATAAAATTACAAACTAATGTGACCTTATATGGGGTACCTCATTCACGTTTTCCACCATAAACCATAAACACTTTCATTTTTCAACTTTCATGCATCAAACTCATCTCTTTCAAGTTCTCTCTTGGTGTTCTAAGTGTTCTTCATCATCTTCATCAAAATCTAGCTCAATCTAGCTCATAAATCCTAACCTAGATCAACTTACAAAACAACTACTCAATAACACACCAAAAACACTTTCAAGTTTACTAGCTTACTTCCAATCTTGCAAATCCATTTCAAGTGATCATCCAATCTCAAGAAATCTTTCTTATTTACAGTAAGATATCTTTCTAATTCAAGGTAATACTCATATTCAAACTTTGATTCAATTTCTATAAATATAACTGATAATGCTAAAAACGAACATATATTTCATAGCATTATCCCTCAAGAAAGACAAGCTTTTAGTTGCAATTGTTCTATTTACAAGTGATATTCGTTTAAATAATAAAAGGTGAAGACAAAAGACAGATTCGACGAATTGAAAACGCAATCGACCAAAAAGATCAAAAGTACAAAGTACAATCAAAGAGGTTCCAATTATTGATGAGAAACGTCTCAAAATTACAAGAATACAAGTCGCAAAACGCAAAATATAAGATATTAAATTGTACGCAAGGACGTTCGAAAATCCGAAACCGGGACCAGAGTCAACTCTCAACGCTCGACGCAACGGACTAAAAATTACAAGTAAACTATGCACATAAATATAATATAATATTTAAATAATTCTTAAAATTATTTATATATTATATTTATTTATTAAACTGTCGGCAAATAAACAAACAAAGACATGTGAGCTGGAAAAGTAGGCCATGCGATCGCATGGCCAAGCAGTGTTAAATCCATGCGATTGCATGGCAGTAGGTACCTGGCCACATCTATAAATTTCAGCATTTTCGGACGAATTTTTACACCTTTTTCAATTCATTCTCTCTATCTCGTTATATATATATATATTATAATTTTAATCTTAATTTTAATTTTAATTTTAATAATAATAAGGGTATGTTAGCGAATGTTGTAAGGGTATAAGTCAAAATTCTGTCCGTGTAACGCTACGCTATTTTTAATCATTGTAAGTTATGTTCAACCTTTTTAAATTAATGTCTCGTAGCTAAGTTATTATTATGCTTATTTAATGCCGAAGTAATCGTGATGTTGGGCTAAATATTAAAATTGGGTAATTGGGCTTTGGGCCATAATTGGGGATTGGATAAAGGAACGACACTTGTGGAAATTAGACTATGGGCTATTAATGGGTTTTATATTAACTAAATGATACCTCATTAATTTAATATATAAACTTATAATTTGATGTATTTATAAATAACCACATACGCTTGACTGGGTACGGTGGGCGGGATATCTATAAATACCAATAATTGTTCATTTTACCGGACACGGAATTGGATTAATAGTTAATGGACTAGTTGAAACAGGGGTGGATTACATTCAAGGGTAATTGGTGTAATTGTTAACAAAGTAATAAAACCTTGAATTACACGCAGTCGATAACCTGGTGTATTCATTAAACAAAGTATTAAGACCTTGTTACAATTCGAATCCCCAATTAGTTGGAATATTTGACTTCGGGAATAAGAATAATTTGACGAAGACTTCCGCATTTTATGATTATGACTGATGGACTATTATGGACAAATCTGTATGGACATATTGAATAATCCAGGACAAAGGACAATTAACCCATGGTAATAAACTAAAATCAACACGTCAAACATCATGATTACGAAAGTTTAAATAAGCATAATTTATACATTTCATATTTAATTGCACTTTTAATTATCGCACTTTTATTTACTGTCATTTTATTTAATTGCACTTTTAATTATCGTATTTTTTAATTATCACAATTTTATTTATCGCACTTTTATTTATCGCAATTTCATTATCGTTATTTATTTTACGCTTTAAATTAAGTCTTTTATATATTTAATATTTTACATTAGGTTTTAACTGCGACTAAAGTTTTAAAATTGACAAACCGGTCATTAAACGGTAAAAACCCCTTTTATAATAATAATACTACTTATATATTTATAATATTTACAAATATAGTTTTTTTTTAAAATATAGCGTTAAACTTGGCGAGTTCCCTGTGGACGAACCGGACTTACTAAAAACTACACTACTGTACGATTAGGTACAATGCCTATAAGTGTTGTAGCAAGGTTTAGGTATATCCACTCTATAAATAAATAAATAACTTGTGTAAAATTGTATCGTATTTAATAGTATTTTCCTAGTAAAATAATAACTATTTTGTATACACCTCTACGCACATCAAGTATTTTTGGCGCCGCTGCCGGGGACACTAAAACACCGAAAGCGCAACGCTATAAAAAAAACAAAATCTATATATTTGTTTTTAAGAGTTGTTAAATATATATAAAGTTAAAAAGTATTTTTATTTTAGTTTTTAAAATAAAATCTTTATTTAAGTTATATTTATATTTTATAATCTAAAAACAGAAAAAAAAAATATAATAAACTGAATTCGGGCCCGGTACTGTAGCATCCCAATTTCTGGCTCGAAACTCTACTCCATGCGACCGCATGGATTTATAATCCGAAGACCATGCAATCGCATGGCTTGATTTGACCCGCCTGAAACCTCAGCCGACCAGTTTAGGGTTTAAATTATTAATAATTATTATTATTAAACCCTAATTAGGGTTATATTTAATAATAATTTGTTTTAGTTTTTAATTAATTTGTATTTTTAGTTTAATTAGTTTTATTAATATATAAAAATTAATACTTTTATAAAATAAATAATATAAAATAATATTTTTTATAAAAATTGTACTTTTTACAACTTTAATTTTATTTTTATATTTTGTATCTTTTTATTTGTTTTAGCGTAATATTTGTATTTTTCGCTCGTATTTAGTTTTAAGTCATAGTTTTTGCCGTAGTTATTTTATATTTCTAGATTTTTAGGCTTTGCCGTAAAATCCCTTAAGTGCCTTTTCTTTAGACTAAGATTTAGGTGCTTTAGAATTTTGCGACGCCGTTTTTATAAATTTTTGTACTTTTTAAGTTTATACTGTTTTGAATATAGAATTACTTTTAAGCTTTAATATTTTTAGACGCAACTTTTAATTCTTAGTTTTTAGACTTTTAAGTTTCGACGCGCTACGTTCTTTTTATTATTTTTTGACCTTTTATTTTTCGACGTTTTCCGACGCGCTCTTTTTCTTTCTTATTTTCGCCGCTCTAGTTTTTCGGACATAGAATTTTCTATTTCTTCTCTAAAATTTCTTTAAATTTCAACTAAAAAATTATTTTAAGTGGTTAAATTGATAGACATCCAAATTTTCTGCTTCGTAGTAATAGTTGAATTTGTTAGTGGCTGAGTTGTGAGCTTCCGATTTAAAGGGTTCTGGCTTCCTGCTACATCTTTTGGCTATTCGAAACGTGGGCAAAAGCAGAAAAGTCTATTAATTTGATAACTTATATAATTTTTATTTTTTTTATAACCAATAGGATATTCAGTGAATGCACCGAGCAAAACGTTCACCACCTTTTGTACGTTCATCACCTGTAACTCGATCAAGACATCTAGCAAATATTGTCACCGTTGATTTTTCTTTAGAATCGTCATCCAATCGACCAAGTACTCCAATTCAAATTTCCGATAACCCATTTTTTGAACCCGACCTCACAATTGAGAATCCGGAGAATATTCTGTGACAACCCGGAAATTTCCAATCAAATTTAAACTTTATCTTTATATTATTCCGACACGATAAGCAAAGTTTGTTAAGTTAAATCTCAAGAATTTTAAATTGTGTTCATACATTCATTATAACCTCGACCAAATTCAAACGATTCATAAACCGGTATATATAAATAAATATGTATATATATATATATATATATATATATATATATATATATATATATATATATATATATATATATATATTATAACTTGAGAATATTAATAAAGTATTAAACGTATAATACTTTACATGATCGTATTTGTTTCAATATTTTTATCGATGGAATTAGAAGATAATATCAAATTGTTGATTTATCAGATACATTATGATATGATTACGGGTCTATGTTATGAGGTCCACTGTGATTTAAGAAATCTATTCTTTTTGACAACATTCGAAAAATGGTAAAGTGATTTATAAGTAAGAACGTGAAGTGTAAATAACTTAGATGTTGGATATCGACAAGTTAAGTAACTCGATATTTTTCATTAAGATGATTTCATACGTTTATTTAACCTTTGAACTTTATCCCATGCTTCACCAACAAACTGTAATTTAAAAACATGACACCTATTATGAATATATATGATTCTACTTTTTTAAAACATTTTATGATATAACGATTTTCATTATTTTAACCTTTAAATAAAATGATTCTTAAAAATATATATTTGGTTTTGGAAAACAAAATTATTATATTTATTTGATTTAGTTTCAAACGTACAAAAACGTTTTCAGTTTAAAAAGAACTTTATTATTAAAACGTATATAACTTTTATAAATATCTAGAACCACTTTTGACAACTCATTACTTAACCAGTATGATAAAGATAATGATATTTATATTTTATTTTATTAAATATATATAACGATTTAAATTAATATTGTATATATTTATACGCGTATTATACATACATAGTTTTATACTTTTACTATACTTAAACTTTACCTTTACTTTATTTTTACTTTACTTTAACTTTAATAATTCACTTTAATAAGTCATACTTTAATAATTCACTTTAATAATTCATACTTTAATAATTCATACTTTAATAATTCACTTTAATAATTCATACTTTAATAATTCACTTTAATAATTCATACTTTAATAATTCACTTTAATAATTCAAAAATCTATTATAAATAGAATTCAATAGGTTTCATTATTTCATAGAAACTTAAAAATATTTTTCTCTAAACTCTCTCAATCGATTTGCATATATATATTTACTCCGTATTATTTCAAGATATTATTAGTATACATAAAATATTATGTCAGAGTGCTGTCCGAGTGATTTCGAAATTGTTTTTCGAGTGGGATTGGATTAAGAAAATTATGGGTTATAGCTATGGAGTTGATTGGTATGGTTCATGGGTATGCTCGTGAGGTCAATATAGTGTTTATCATCTCCGTTGCGTCTACGTACCTTTCCTGCAATATTGAATCTCAAAATTGATACGTGAGTACTCATAATTTAACTTTTACATACTAATAGTGTATCCCTGACTAGTGCTCGAGTATATAGGATTATGCATGTTTGTACTTTTGATATTGCCTTTAGTTAGGTTATGTTGAATCCTGAATTAGTTATATATGCGACTGAGATAAGGTATAAGATATGCATGTCGTTGAAAAGCTAGCGAAAAATTAAGAACTTTTCATTTAGATATCGAATGATTTCGATGAACGGATTTGAAGTTATAGTCCATCGAATTTTTGTATTATTATTAAAAATGATTATTATTATCGTCGTTCTAGTTTTATCTTATTATTATTATTATTATCTTTATTAATAAAAGGATTTATCATTAAAAATTGTTATTTTTTTTTATTATTACTATCGTTATTATCGTTAAAGTTATAATTAGTATTATTATTATTATCCAATTATTATTATTATTATTATTATTATTATTATTATTGGTATTATTATTATTATTATCATTATTAATATATATATCATTATTTAAAAATGGTTATTGTTATTGTTATTATTATTATTACTATATTATCATTAAGATAATTATTAGTATTATCGTTAATAATGTTATAGTAACTATCATTATTAATATTAGTGTAATTAAAACAAATATTTGTAACACCTAATTATTTTGATTACTATTATTATCATTATTACGAACACGATATAAAAGACGATTAAAAGCTATTAAATGAAACGATTAGGAAATAATGGGTAAGAGTATCATGATGAAATTAAAATATTATAAGATATTGATTTAGATAAAATTATCGTTCTTATTACTTTTATCATTACTATTATTATTAAAATTATCGTTAGTATTAAAACTATCATTTTAACAAAAATTATCATTTTAATAGAAATGTCATTGTTACTATAAATATCATTATTATTATTATTTTAAATAGAATTATTATTTTAAAGATAATATTAAAAATTATCGTAAATATTAAAGTTATCATAATTAGAATTATCGTTTTATCATAATGTCATCTTAGTAATTATAAATATTGATATTTTTATAATAATAATTATTATTACAAAATAATACAACTTTTACTTACTATCATTATAGATATTATTTTATCAAATAAATATTTGATACAAACATATTTTACTACGTGTAATAACTTACTTTAATAATACGTATCATATTATCTTTATAATATTAAATGAACCCTATAAATTTTATTACTTAATATATATAAAAGTATATTTTATTATATAAATATAATATAAAATTTTATTTATTAATAAATAAATTATATTATTTACTCTAATAAATCTTTTAAAAATATTTAAAAATATAAAACGACGATATTTAAACTATATATTAATCATGTATAAATTTTTGGAAATTATTTTGAGTCAAATTTACTTTTGTTGACTTTTGCATATTAGTCTCGAGCATTAGGATTGTGGTACACTATGACTTGACCTAATTTGTTAGACAAATATTGACCAACACATAAATATATATAATTAATTTAGGTTCGTGAATCCGAGGCCAACCTTGCACTTGTTCAATGACGTTATATGTATTTTTACTACGAAATATAGTATGGTGAGTTTCATTTGCATTTTTACCCTTTATATTTTTGGGACTGAGAATACATGCGCTTTTATAAATGTTTGACGAAATAGACACAAGTAATTGAAACTACATTCTATGGTTGAATTATCGAAATAGAATATGCCCCTTTTTATTAAAGTTTGGTAATCTAAGAATTAGGGAACAGACACCCTAATTGACGCGAATCCTAAAGATAGATCTATTGGGCCTAACAAACCCCATCCAAAGTACCGGATGCTTTAGTACTTCAAAATTATATCATGTCCGAAGGAGGATCCCGGATTGATAGGGGATATTCTTATATGTATCTAGTTAATGTCGGTTACCAGGTGTTCACCATATGAATGATTATTTTTTTGTCTCTATGCATGGGACGTATATTTATGAGAACTGGAAATGAAATTCTTGTGGTCTATTAAAATGATGGAAATAAATGATTATGATAAACTAATGAACTCACCAACCTTTTAGTTGACACTTTAAAGCATGTTTATTCTCATGTGTTAAAGAAATCTTCCGCTGTGCATTTGCTCATTTTAAAGATATTACTTGGAGTCTTTCATAGCATATTTCGAAGAACGTTGCATTCGAGTCATTGAGTTCATCAAAGATTATTATTAAATCAATTTATAGTTGGATTGTGGATATTATGAAATGGTATGCATGCCTGTCAATTTTTGATGTAAAGAAAGATTGTCTTTTAAAAACGAATGCAATGTTTGTAAAATGTATCATATATAGGTCAAATACCTCGCAATGTAATCAACTATTGTAAATCGTTTATAATGTATATGAACGGGTCCTTTCAGTTGGTATCAGAGCGGTGGTCTTAGCGAACCAGGTCTGCATTAGTTTGTCTAACTGATAAGTCGTTAGGATGCATTAGTGAGTCTGGACTTCGACCGTGTCTGCATGTCAAAAGTTTTGCTTATCATTTCTAGTCGGAAATCATCTGCTTATCATCCATAGGAAATTACCTGCTTATCATTATTAGTCTAGACACGTCTTGCTACATTAATTGCATGAGTAGTGTATAGACAAACTTCATATCTTAGCGTATCTGCTAAATCATATCTTTTCATATCTGTTACTTTAAACTTTACCTGACATACCCCGCAAATTCCTCCGTAATCTATGAAATCTTTTGATCTCTATATATAGATATCCTATGTAAATAGAATACCACCCGATAGCCGAAAAATCATTTTTATATCGAAAATCCTTTATCCAATCGTACGAAATGGAATTTGTCATCAGTTCAAGTCACTCAGATTCAGAAATGGAATCTCACTCAAGCTCCGAAAGCAGTGTGACCGGAATGGATCAACCAATCAGTCATCACCTATTCTGGATGAATTGGGGATGGGTTCGTAGCCTCCTCAATCATTGGAAACAAGAAGAAGGCGATCCTTTCCATCCACCACATTGCCCTCTTGGCGAAGAACCTGAAGCACTTACCGGCGAACCTGTTCGAGACACCATTTTCTCTCTCATTTCCAGGGTATCTCATCACGATTATATACTACATAAAATTCTAGATTTTATTTATCCGCTCGTTCCGACCGACAATCATCCTGGAATAATAGAAGAAGTCAACGAACTTCGCGCTCGGGTAGTGGCTTTGGAGAATATGGTGCAGAGATTACAAACACCAGCAGCAACACCAGCAGCATAACCAGTACCACCATCATCAACGCCAACAGTACCATTACCACCTCCAACCACAACCGCGTTGTAAACCTCAACTTCACAATCTGTCCCACGAGCATTAACGTCATACGCACCATAGATACCAAGGAGTACCAACAACAATAACTGACGAAGTATTAATTCATAACTTCATTGGAGAAACATTCCGCGGCGATTATATAATCTCTAAAGTCTTAGAGATTATCTAATCTAGCCCTAACCATAAATCAGTTAAGCGAACCAAAATGATAGAAAGAAGAGTAGAAACCCTGACAAAAATGGTGTGTGATTAACAAGTTAAACTTGTTTTACCAACAACATCAACAGTACCGTCAATGTCACCAACATCGTCAGTACAGTCAACATCAGAATCAACAACACTTATAACATCACAAACTTCGTCAGTTCAAGAATCACTGTGGACATCATTGCGAATCAATAACGTGTATATTGTATCAACAAGTTATGAAGAATTAACTCATTCCCTCTGAAGAAATTATATATATATTTTATATATATATATTTTTTTGAAATAAAAAATAAATCTTTCCGTGCTAAGCTATTGTGTGTGAATCTTAACTACTCAGTTAATTCATATTACAAATATGCAATAATGTACGTCCCTCACCCGCGACTTAACCATCGTTAACTACAATCTCTGTCTCAATTCAACAAATTCCAATTCCTAATAAATCAAGTATATATTTGATTTTACACTTCATCATTGATGTAACTGAAACTTTTCAGATAACATCATTCGTACTTTGCGAAGTTCACAAGAATTTAACGAAAACCAACATCACATCTCAACAAATAACGAAGTATTGATTCATAATTTCAATATTATTGAAGAAATACTTATGTAACCTCTAAACCTTCAAGGAATTATTCAATTCTAGTTCCAACCGTAAATCGAATGAGTTTAATTTAGTATTAACTCATTAAAATCTATATTACATCTGAGGAGAATATATACATATATATTTTCATAAAGACTGTAATAAAATTCTTATGTACAAAATATTAATTGTGAAAATTTTTTAACGGGTAGGTAATACCCGAGAGATATATATAAATTCGCAATTAATATGTTACATTCTTCGAATCAGATTAAGCAAATTATCAATTATACTTCCTACTTTCACAATAATATACATTCTTTCATAGAAATCAAAACAACCATACTCATTCAAACCCAATTACGTATTCTGATTTTAAAATCTCAGAATTCAATTCGAGATATAACCGGTACCATTACTTTTAGATTCCTACATCTTTCAAAGCTATACTTTGACTTCAAAAGTGTGTTAGAACATCAAATGTATACAAACGATTACAATCTATGTTCAAACCCTTCGAAAATCTCTGAAGACACTTCAAATAATGAGCAATCGAGATGATGATCCAACCACATATTACCCACAGTTATGTACTTAAAAAGCTCTCGAAACCAAAGTCATAATTCAACACATATCTGTGTCAGATCTTTTGGCATTTATTAGCAAAAATAACCTTGCAATTCCTTTGCAAAGTAGCAAATTATATCACAGCTCCAGCAAGACAACTTCGATTTTTTCATTCGGAGTAGCCTTATCATAATTTTGATATATGTGATTACCCTTTTGTTACCGGAGAACCTTTCATATTCCACCACATTAGCAATAAACTTACCAACAACTTCACTGATCTTTGGCATTTCGAAGAATCTTTATATTTATCGAAACCTCATCATTTACTCATCTGTCTCTTGTAACGAGAATTGTCATACGAATCATTGGGAATTAGCAATCAGTATTTTGAAATCTCACAGCATGTTGACACCAACAGTTATACATAACGTCTATTTCCAAGGCTTACATACTTCGAATGTGAAGTTTCTGAAAAACACTCTGAACCGCGAACTAGTTCTCGAAATGCTGATGAAGCAACAAAAACTGTAAACGACCTTAGCAGTAAAAAGTTTGATGATAAAAATTAGTGTATTAACAAAGCTCAGAAATAGAGAAGTTTTGGAACTGGAAAACGGATTGAGCAAAGTATGAAGGAGGCTGTGGACAAATCACAAAGACTGAACCTGCCTTCAAAGAATCCAAATGATTCAGTGTCTGCTGAAGTCATTAACGAATACCTTGCTCCTGACACTAAACCCTTACAGACAATATTCTTCATCATCCTCTGATATTAGAAATTCTAAGATATCATCGTATCTTTCATTATAAATATCCTCCATATTTCTGAAGATATTTCCATAACTATTCTTATCTGGAATCATTTATCTCTTTGCGCTATCTGTATTACATCAAAAAGGAAACTGTTTAGTTCCTATACTCTGTAAACCTTTGAGTTTAAAATATGAATGTTTTTGAAGTAGTGTTGGAAACTGAAGCATGAGTTAGTATAATATAATGACACTTGATCAACGTGATTATATTACAGTAATTCATGCTGAGTTTCTAAATGGAACGTGATGATTCACAGATCATAACATCATCATGTGCCATGTTATACGACTCTTGTATTCTATTTAACCTCTAAAATATAAAGAAAATATTCCTTGATGATTCGGCCTTTTCCAAGGTATTCTAGTAATTTGACAAGTCAAGATCGTGCCATCACAATTTCCTTCCTAGAACATTAACAATGTTCATTCCGAAAATCATATTTGTGAATTCTGGACCATTACAAGCGGTGCTTAATCGCAAGAAGAAGAAACGAAAGGACAAAACTCCGAAATAGAAATTGGGGTATAAATTGAAGCAAATAAAAGAGAGCATTAACGGTGGATGACAATGATTATAGAAGATAGAAACAGAGACTTTGAAATATAAGGGAAGATATAAAGCCCAATGATAAACCAAAAATTATAAACCATATATATCGATGCATATAGCAATATAAAGACACGGGAGAACTAGAAACACTATAAACCCAAGAGTATAGTAGAAGTAAATAGATTCTTTCGGCGGTAGATGAAAAAGAAGAATGATCGATATGAAAGTTATAAGTATATCGAGAATCAGAACTGGATGGAGCATATTGATGAATACTTTAAAATATGAGTTGAGGGGGAAAGAATTGAAGGTGATGAAACATGACTAGGAACTTAGAAATCAACAGATTTAACTCACACAATGACGGAATAAGTGAATCAAACCCTCTAGTGAATAGGTTAAGCTTTTTGTAATTAATTTAGTCATACCACAACTAAATCAAGTGTGATTAGATCAACACCTAGAGCTATTATTCACCACCTGGGTGATTTGGTTTGAGAGAGAATCGGAGGAGCTCACCAGATCTGAGTGTGTGTAACAAATGAGAGGCTTAACCTAAAAATGAAGAACATAAGACTTTATATACCATTGTAGTTGACTCACCCGTACGATTCATCCATCACACATACGAGTTGGCTTCATCAGCCGTACGGGTGATCACTCACTCGTGTCTTCTCATTTAGGTTGTAATTGTGACTTAGCTCAGCATCAACCGTGCGTATGAGCCTGTCAGCTGTACGAGTGAGGCTTCACTCGGACGTCTGACTAAGTCTAACATAGTCAAACATCTACATCTCGTTCCTGCAGTTTCTGTAACCACATACAAACACGGATAGGATAATAACGAACGATCATGGTGGCCTGTAAACTGTTGTACCTGCAATGGACGTGGGTAGATGTCTAGGGACTTGCATAAAATGCATCAACAGAAGGTGTGAGTTGTAAGAAAAGGAAGGAGGTGAATTTATAAGAAAATCTCCGACAGAACAATTAAAATGGACGATCGCATTTAAAGCGGATCCTAATTCCTTTTGTTACCGGAGAATCAAATCTTATTACAAAGATTTTCTTCAAATCGCTTGAAATCTGGAAATCAATCATATCTACGTCAAATGATAAGATGAATCTACACTTACTCATTTCACTCTTCTATGTTAGCTTCATTCGTACTCTTCATATAAATGGATTGTTTATCCAAATTATTCGCTGATGATAAGACTCTAATTTTCAGCCTGTATGCATCATGAAAACATACTTATTATCATTCACGACTTTTCCACTCAAATTTCGGGATGAAATTTCTTTAACGGGTAGGTACTGTGACAACCCGGAAATTTCCAATCAAATTTAAACTTTATCTTTATATTATTCCGACACGATAAGCAAAGTTTGTTAAGTTAAATCTCAAGAATTTTAAATTGTGTTCATACATTCATTATAACCTCGACCAAATTCAAACGATTCACGAACCGTTATATATAAATAAATATGTATATATATGTATATATATATATATATATATATATATATTATAACTTGAGAATATTAATAAAGTATTAAACGTATAATACTTTACATGATCGTATTTGTTTCAATATGTTTATCGATGGAATTAGAAGATAATATCAAATTGTTGATTTATCAGATACATTATGATATGATTACGGGTCTATGTTATGAGGTCCACTGTGATTTAAGAAATCTATTCTTTTTGACAACATTCGAAAAATGGTAAAGTGATTTATAAGTAAGAACGTGAAGTGTAAATAACTTAGATGTTGGATATCGACAAGTTAAGTAACTCGATATTTTTCATTAAGATGATTTCATACGTTTATTTAACCTTTGAACTTTATCCCATGCTTCACCAACAAACTGTAATTTAAAAACTTGAAACCTATTATGAATATATATGATTCTACTTTTTTAAAACATTTTATGATATAACGATTTTCATTATTTTAACCTTTAAACAAAATGATTCTTAAAAATATATATTTGGTTTTGGAAAACAAAATTATTATATTTATTTGATTTAGTTTCAAACGTACAAAAACGTTTTCAGTTTAAAAAGAACTTTATTATTAAAACGTATATAACTTTTATAAATATCTAGAACCACTTTTGACAACTCATTACTTAACTAGTATGATAAAGATAATGATATTTATATTTTATTTTATTAAATATATATAACGATTTAAATTAATATTGTATATATTTATACGCGTATTATACGTACATAGTTTTATACTTTTACTATACTTAAACTTTACCTTTACTTTATTTTTACTTTACTTTAACTTTAATAATTCACTTTAATAAGTCATACTTTAATAATTCACTTTAATAATTCATACTTTAATAATTCACTTTAATAATTAATACTTTAATAATTCATACTTTAATAATTCACTTTAATAATTCATACTTTAATAATTCACTTTAATAATTCAAAAATCTATTATAAATAGAATTCAATAGGTTTCATTATTTCATAGAAACTTAAAAATATTTTTCTCTAAACTCTCTCAATCGATTTGCATATATATATTTACTCCGTATTATTTCAAGATATTATTAGTATACATAAAATATTACGTCAGAGTGCTGTCCGAGTGATTTCGAAATTGTTTTTCGAGTGGGATTGGATTAAGGAAATTATGGGTTATAGCTATGGAGGTGATTGGTATGGTTCATGGGTATGCTCGTGATGTCGTAGGGGGTGTATACAAAATAGTATTATTTTTAGTGCGAAATACTATTAAATACGATACAATTTTACACAAGATATTTATTTATTTATAGAATGGATATACTTAAACCTTGCTACAACACTTATAGGCAGTGTACCTAATCGTAAAGTAGTGTAGTTTTTAGTAAGTCCGGTTCGTTCCACAGAGAAATCTTTAAACAAAGCTTAACGCTATATTAATTTACTTTTATAAAAATACAAACATATATCTAAGTAATTTTATTATAAAGGGGGGTTTTTACCGTTTAATGACCGGTTTGTCGATTTTAAAACTTTAGTCGCAGTTAAAACCTAATGTAAAATATTAAATAAATAAAAGACTTAATTTAAAGCGTAAAGTAAATAACGATAATGAAATTGCGAATAATAAAAGTGCGATAAAATAAAATTGCGATAATTAAAAAGTACGATAATTAAAAGTGCGATTAAATAACAATAAATAAAAGTGCGATAATTAGAAGTGCAATTAAATATAAAATAAAGGAAATTAAATATGAAATAAAAGAATTATGCTTATTTAAACTTCCGTAATCATGATGTTCGACGTGTTGATTTTAGTTTTATGCCCATGGGTTAATTGTCCTTTGTCCTGGATTATTTAATATGTCCGTCTGGTTTTTGTCCATAACAGTCCATCAGTCATAAATATAAAGTGCGAGTGTCCTCATCAAATTATTCTTATACCCGAAGTTAAATATTCCAACTAATTGGGGATTCGAATTGTAACAAGGTTTTAATACTTTGTTTAATGAATACACCAGGTTATCGACTGCGTGTAAACCAAGGTTTTACTACTTTGTTAACAATTACACCAATTACCCTTGAATGTAATTTCACCCCTGTTTTAATTATTCTAGTGGCTATTAATCCATTCCCATGTCCGGTTAAATGAACGATTATTCGTACATATAAATACCCCGCTCATCGTGTCCGATTGAGTGTATATGGTAATTTATAGGGACGCCCAATTGTAAATCTTTATATTAACATTAACAAACTATCATTTAGTTAAACAAATATAAAGCCCATTAATAGCCCATAGTCTAATTTCCACAAGTGTCGTTCTTTTGTCCAAACCCCAATTATGGTACAAAGCCCAATTACCCAATTTTAGTAATTAGCCCAACATCATGATTACTTCGTTTTAAATAAGCATAATAATAACTTAGCTATGAGACATTAATGTAAAAAGGTTGAACATAACTTACAATGATTAAAAATAGCGTAGCGTTACACGGACAGAATTTCGACTTACACCCTTACAATATTCGCTAACATACCCTTATTATTAGAATTAGAATTATAATTAAAATTAAAATATAAATTATAAATATATATATATATATATATATATATATATAATTTACGTATGATAAGAAGAAGAAAAAGATGATGAAAATGATCAGATTTCGGTTTGCTTTATAGGGAGTTTCAAAACTGGGGGCTCCGCGACTCGCGGCCATTTTGGCCTTCAAACTCCGCGAGTCGCGGAGAATGAAATTACAGCTCAGTCCCTTGGAGTCTTTCTCTGCCGACAGTTTTTATTTATAAATATAATATATATATAATTAATATAATTAATTATATATTATATTATATTTATATACATAGTTAACTTGTAATTTTTAGTCCGTTGCGTCGAGCGTTAAGAGTTGACTCTGGTCTCGGTTCCGGATTTTCGAACGTCCTTGCGTACAATTTAATATCTTGTACTTTGCGTTTTGAATCTTGTACTCTTGTAATTTCGAGACGTTTCTTATGAATAATTGGAACCTTTTTGATTGTCTTTTGTACTTTTGAGCTTTTTGGTCGTTTGCGTCTTCAATTCGTCGAATCTGTCTTTTGTCTTCACCTTTTATTATTTAAACGAATATCACTTGTAAATAGAACAATTGCAACTAAAAGCTTGTCTTTCTTGAGGAATAATGCTATGAAATATATGTTCGTTTTTAGCATTATTAGCTCGTGAGGTCAATATAGTGTTTATCATCTCCGTTGCGTCTACGTACCTTTCCTGCAATATTGAATCTCAATATTGATACGTGAGTACTCATAATTTAACTTTTACATACTAATAGTGTATCCCTGACTAGTGCTCGAGTATATAGGATTATGCATGTTTGTACTTTTGATATTGCCTTTAGTTAGGTTATATTGAATCCTGAATTAGTTATATATGCGACTGAGATAAGGTATAAGATATGCATGTCGTTGAAAAGCTAGCGAAAAATTAAGAACTTTTCATTTAGATATCGAATGATTTCAATGAATGGATTTGAAGTTATAGTCCATCGAATTTTTGTATTATTATTAAAAATGATTATTATTATCGTCGTTCTAGTTTATCTTATTATTATTATTATTATTATTATTATTATCTTTATTAATAAAAGGATTTATCATTAAAAATTGTTATTTTTTTTATTATTGCTATCGTTATTATCGTTAAAGTTATAATTAGTATTATTATTATTATCTAATTATTATTATTATTATTATTATTATTATTATTATTATTATTATTATTATTATTATTATTATTGGTATTATTATTATTATTATCATTATTAATATATATATATCATTATTTAAAAATGGTTATTGTTATTGTTATTATTATTATTACTATATTATCATTAAGATAATTATTAGTATTATCGTTAATAATGTTATAGTAACTATCATTATTAATATTAGTGTAATTAAAACAAATATTTGTAACACCTAATTATTTTGATTACTATTATTATCATTATTACGAACACGATATAAAATACGATTAAAAGCTATTAAACGAAACGATTAGGAAATAATGGGTAAGAGTATCATGATGAAATTAAAATATTATAAGATATTGATTTAGATAAAATTATCGTTCTTATTACTTTTATCATTACTATTATTATTAAAATTATCGTTAGTATTAAAACTATCATTTTAACAAAAATTATCATTTTAATAGAAATGTCATTGTTACTATAAATATCATTATTATTATTATTTTAAATAGAATTATTATTTTAAAGATAATATTAAAAATTATCGTAAATATTAAAGTTATCATAATTAGAATTATCGTTTTATCATAATGTCATCTTAGTAATTATAAATATTGATATTTTTATAATAATAATTATTATTACAAAATAATACAACTTTTACTTACTATCATTATAGATATTATTTTATCAAATAAATATTTGATACAAACATATTTTACTACGTGTAATAACTTACTTTAATAATACGTATCATATTATCTTTATAATATTAAATGAACCCTATAAATTTTATTACTTAATATATATAAAAGTATATTTTATTATATAAATATAATATAAAATTTTATTTATTAATAAATAAATTATATTATTTACTCTAATAAATCTTTTAAAAATATTTAAAAATATAAAACGACGATATTTAAACTATATATTAATCATGTATAAATTTTTGGAAATTATTTTGAGTCAAATTTACTTTTGTTGACTTTTGCATATTAGTCTCGAGCATTAGGATTGTGGTACACTATGACTTGACCTAATTTGTTAGACAAATATTGACCAACACATAAATATATATAATTAATTTAGGTTCGTGAATCCGAGGCCAACCTTGCACTTGTTCAATGACGTTATATGTATTTTTACTATGAAATACAGTATGGTGAGTTTCATTTGCATTTTTACCCTTTATATTTTTGGGACTGAGAATACATGCGCTTTTATAAATGTTTCACGAAATAGACACAAGTAATTGAAACTACATTCTATGGTTGAATTATCGAAATCGAATATGCCCCTTTTTATTAAAGTCTGGTAATCTAAGAATTAGGGAACAGACACCCTAATTGACGCGAATCCTAAAGATAGATCTATTGGGCCTAACAAACCCTATCCAAAGTATCGGATGCTTTAGTACTTCGAAATTATATCATGTCCGAAGGAGGATCCCGGAATGATAGGGGATATTCTTATATGTATCTAGTTAATGTCGGTTACCAGGCGTACACCATATGAATGATTATTTTTTGTCTCTATGCATGGGACGTATATTTATGAGAACTGGAAATGAAATTCTTGTGGTCTATTAAAATGATGGAAATAAATGATTATGATAAACTAATGAACTCACCAACCTTTTGGTTGACACTTTAAAGCATGTTTATTCTCAGGTGTTAAAGAAATCTTCCGCTGTGCATTTGCTCATTTTAAAGATATTACTTGGAGTCTTTCATAGCATATTTCGAAGAACGTTGCATTCGAGTCATTGAGTTCATCAAAGATTATTATTAAATCAATTTATAGTTGGATAGTGGATATTATGAAATGGTATGCATGCCTGTCAATTTTTGATGTAAAGAAAGATTGTCTTTTAAAAACGAATGCAATGTTTGTAAAATGTATCATATATAGGTCAAATACCTCGCAATGTAATCAACTATTGTGAATCGTTTATAATGTATATGAACGGGTCCTTTCATATTCAGGGACAATTCAGAGATCCTGAACCATTAATCTTTCCTCCGGAACCACCAATCATTAAAACAGAGATTGTTGAGGAACAACCCATTAAATCAGAATCCTCTAGTGATTCAGATTTAACAAATTCAATCATGGAAAATCTAGAACCTCTAAGTATGAAAGACCGAATGAGAGCTAAACGCACTGGCCAAGGTCACGCAATTACTCAACCTGACATTAATGCGCTAGATTATGAAATCAAAGGACAAATTCTACACATGGTAACTAATCAGTGCCAATTTAGTGGTGCGCCGAAGGAAGATCCAAATGAACATCTTCGAACCTTTAATAAGATCTGTACACTATTTAAAATCCAAGAAGTGGAGGATGAACAGATCTATCTCATGTTATTTCCCTGGACTTTAAAGGGAGAAGCCAAAGATTGGTTAGAATCATTACCTGAAGGGGCGATTGATACAAGAGATGTTTTAGTTGAAAAATTTCTTAAACAATTCTTTCCGGCATCTAAAGCGGTGAGACTTCAAGGAGAAATTGTTACGTTCACGCAAAAGCCAAATGAAAATTTATATGAGGCGTGGACAAGATTTGGAAAGTTATTAAGAGGATGTCCGCAACATGGTTTAGACACCTGTCAAATAGTACAAATATTCTACCAAGGATGCGACATCACTACAAGAAAAGACATCGATATAGCAGCTGGTGGTTCCATTATGAAGAAAACCGCAACTGACGCTTACAAAATTATTGATAACACTGCTTCCCACTCACATGAGTGGCACCAAGAAAAAGATATCGTTAGATCATCTAAAGCAGCTAGAGCCGATTCTAGCCATGACTTAGATTCCATTTCCGCAAAGATAGATGATGTCGAGAGACAAATGGAAAAGATGACTAAAGATATCCACTCAATACGAATTAGTTGTGAGCAGTGTGGAGGACCACATTTGACAAAAGATTGTCTCAGTATTGAACAAACAATGGAACAAAGAGAGAATGTTTCATATCTAAACTAAAGGTCTGGAAATAATTATCAGAATAATTATCAACCGCCAAGACCAATCTACAATCAAAATCAGAACTATAACCAAAATGTTCCATACAACAACCAACAAGGTCCTAGTAATCAACAAGTACCTAATAATACTTACAATCAGCAAAGACCTATTTTTCAAAACAAACCACCACAAACCGATGATAAAAAGCCAAATTTAGAAGATATGATATCGAAGCTAGTTGAATCTCAAACGTAGTTTTTCACATCTCAGAAACAAACCAATAAACAAAATGCTCAAGCATTTAGAAATCAACAAGCTTCTATTCAAAATTTGGAACAAGAAGTAAGTAACCTAGCAAGGTTGATAGGTGAAAGAAAACCGGGAAGTCTACCTAGCGATACAAATGCTAACCCCTGGAATGAAACAGCTAAAGCCATTACCACAAGAAGTGGTATTACACTTAAACCACCTGAAATGCCTGTAATTTCTGATGAAGCTATTCCTACTCCACAAGAACCACAACCTGAACAAGATAAGGAAATAGAACCGGTAGTTGAAAAGGTTAATGAAGATAACACGGTTAAGGCTAAACTTTATGTTAAACCATACCAACCACCACTTCCTTACCCCGAGTAAAATGAGAAAAGAGAGACTTGAAGCCGAGCAATCCAAATTCTTAGATATGTTTAAACAAATAAATGTCAACCTTCCTTTCATTGATGTAATTTCAGGAATGCCAAGATATGCCAAATTCTTGAAAGATCTAATCACAAATAGAAAGAAAATGGAAGAACTTTTGGCTGTTACTATGAATGCTAATTGTTCTGCAGTGCTGTTGAATAAGATACCAGAAAAACTTTCAGATCCAGGAAGTTTCACAATTCCATGTTTTCTGGGTAGTCTTAGTTCAATAGAAGCATTGACAGACTTAGGTGCTAGTATAAATTTAATGCCGTATTCACTATACACTAAACTAGACCTTGGAGAATTGAAACCAACACGAATAAGCATACAACTAGCCGATCGATCAGTAAAATATCCTAGAGGGATAATGGAGAACATGCTAGTTAAAGTTGGTAATTTAGTATTTCCAGTAGATTTTGTTATTTTGGACATGGAAGAAGATTCTCGAGTTCCTCTAATATTAGGAAGACCATTCTTAAACACGGCTAAAGTAATAATAGATGTGTTCGGTAAGAAACTGACCCTAAATATACAGGACGAGAGTGTTACCTTTTCTGTGGATAGAGCCATGCAACAACCGCAATCTGCAGATGATACATGTTATTATATTCAAACTATAGATTCACATGCAGAATTGTTAGAAGAATTTCCAGAATTACAAGGAACAGGAGAATGTTCTTTAGGAGAAGGAACTGAACCAATTGATGAAACTGAAATGTTAGCTACACTTATGGCTAATGGATATGAACCAACCACATAAGAAATTCAAATGCTAAAAGAAGAAGACAGATATCGATATAAATCATCGATAGAAGAACCACCGACATTAGAGTTAAAGCCACTTTCAAACCATTTGGAATATGCTTATTTACATGGTGAATCTGAATTACCTGTAATAATATCGTCTTCTCTTACTGAAAATGAAAAATCTCAACTCATTTCTGTGCTAAAAGCTCATAAACCAGCTATTGCATGGAAAATTTATGACATTAAAGAAATAAGTCCTTCGTATTGCACACATAAAATCCTTATGGAAGAAGGTCATAAAACGTATGTGCAACGCCAACGAAGACTAAATCCTAATATGCAAGATGTTGTTAAGAAAGAAATTATTAAACTGCTTGATGCAGGTTTAATTTATCTAATCTCTGATAGTCCATGGGTAAGCCCAGTTCAATGCGTACCTAAGAAGGGTGGCATGTCTGTCATCACAAATGAAAAAAATGAGCTTATTCCTACTAGGACTGTAACAGGATGGCGTGTTTGTATTGATTATAGAAAATTAAATGACGCCACCAGAAAAGATCACTTTCCCTTACCTTTCATTGATCAAATGTTGGAAAGATTGGCCGGAAATAGTTACTATTGTTTTCTTGACGGTTTTTCCGGATATTTTCAAATTCCAATAGCACCCGAGGACCAAGAAAAAACCACATTCACGTACCCTTATGGTACTTTTGCTTACAAACACATGCCATTTGGACTTGGCAACGCCCCTGCAACCTTTCAAAGGTGCATGATGGCGATTTTTCACGACATGATAGAAGAATGCATGGAAGTTTTCATGGATGACTTTTCAGTCTTCGGTGATACATTTGAATCATGTCTAGTTAATCTTGAACGAATGCTTATTAGATGCGAACAATCAAATCTAGTTCTTAATTGGGAGAAATGCCATTTCATGGTTAAAGAAGGCATCGTTCTTGGTCATAAAATTTCAAAGGAAGGAATTGAAGTGGATAGAGCTAAAGTAGATGTGATTGCTAAACTTCCACATCCCACCAATGTTAGAGGAGTTAGGAGTTTTCTAGGGCATGCCGGTTTTTACCGACGTTTTATAAAAGATTTTTCTAAAATTGCCACTCCTATGAATAAACTCCTAGAAAAGGATGCTCCATTCATCTTTTCAGATGAATGTATCAAATATTTTAATATTCTTAAAGAGAAACTTACTAATGCGCCAATCATGATAACTCCAAATTAGAATCTACCATTTGAACTAATGTGCGATGCAAGTGATTTTGTAATGGGAGCCGTTTTAGGACAAAGGATTTAAAAACGATTTTAACCTATTTATTATGCTAGTAAGACATTACAAGGAGCACAAACGAATTACACAACTACTGAAAAAGAACTCCTTGCTATTGTCTTTGCTTTTGACAAATTTCGTTCATATCTCGTTCTAGCTAAAACGGTGGTCTATACCGACCATTCTGCTCTTAGATACCTATTTTCGAAACAAGATGCCAAACCACGATTAATCCGTTGGATCTTACTCTTACAAGAGTTTGATATTGAGATCCGAGACAAAAAGGGAGCAGAAAATCTCGCCGCTGATCATCTTTCTCGTCTTGAAAATCCCAAATTAGAAGTTCTAAATGAATCGGCCATACAAGATAACTTTCCTGATGAATATCTATTGAAGATAGATTATAATGAAATTCCATAGTTTGCAGACTATGCAAACTATTTAGTATGTGGATTCCTTGAAAAAGGGTTGTCGTACCAAAAACGAAAGTAATTCTTTAGTGATATAAAACACTATTTCTGGGAAGATCCACATTTGTTTAAAAGTTGTCCCGATGGAATAATACGCCGATGTGTATTCGAGAATGAAGCCAGTCAAATCTTAAACCATTGTCACACAGGACCAACAGGAGGGCATTATGGGCCTCAACTCACAGCGAGAAAAGTTTACGATTCTGGATTCTATTGGCCTACAATTTTCAAAGACGCACACCTTCTTTACAAATCCTGTGATGCTTGTCAAAGGGCCGGAAAAATAAGTCAACGTGATGAAATGCCACAAAATGTCATTCAAGTATGTGAAGTATTTGACGTTTGGGGTATTGACTTTATGGGTCCATTTCCAAAATCTCATAATAATCTCTACATTCTCGTTGCAATTGATTATGTATCTAAATGGGCGGAAGCACAAGCTCTCCCGACTAACGATGCACGAGTTGTAGTCAACTTTTTAAAACGTCTTTTTGCTAGGTTCGGAACACCGAAAGCTTTAATAAGTGATCGGGGTACTCATTTTTGTAATAATCAACTTAAGAAAGTTCTCAAAAGATATAGTGTAACTCATAAAATATCAACCGCTTATCATCCACAAACAAGTGGACAAGTTGAAAATACCAACCGAGCTTTAAAATGTATTCTAGAGAAAACCGTAGGATCAAATCCGAAGGAATGGTCCATGAAATTGGAGGATGCACTCTGGGCTTTTAGAACAGCCTATAAAACTCCAATTGGAACCACACCTTTTAAAATAGTTTATGGAAAAGCATGTCATCTTCTAGTAGAAATTGAACACAAAGCATTTTAAGCTTTGAAGACATGTAATCTTGATTTACATGAAGCCGGACATCTAAGATTAAGTCAACTAAACAAATTAGAAGAATTAAGACTTGAGGCATATGAAAATTCGTTAATCTATAAAGAAAGAACGAAGAAATGGCATGATAAAAGAATCAGAAGTTCAAAAGAATTTAAAGAAGGAGACAGAGTTCTTCTTTTCAATTCACGATTCAAGCTATTTCCTGGAAAATTAAAATCAAGATGGTCTGGACCATTCATCGTCAAAAGAGTTTTCCCATACGGAATAATAGAGTTAATAAATTCAAATGGGATTGAATTTAAAGTTAATGGTCACAGAGTTAAACATTACATACATGGTCCAATGGAAGTTGAATATGAAGTTAATTACAATTTCGACACCACAGCTAACTAAGTGTGGGAAGGTTCGAATCTTTTTAGGGTAATATATATTTCTGTTAGAGTTAGATATTCTGTTTTCATGTAGTTCCCGAGAATAGAATCCGAATGGTCTTTCCCTAGCAGACCCTGAAGAACTAGTCTTCTCCCCCATTCTGAATTTTTATTTTTATTTAGGTTTTACGAGATGAAGAATTCCTTTGATCTGAACCATGGTCTAATGCTACACGCTATGATTACTAAACGTAATAATGACACACTTCCGAGTGAACTGGTATCATTCATAAGAGATAAAATGGAAGGAGTAAGAAAAGAACTCAGAAAAGATCATCATAAGATACATTTTGGAAAAGAAAAATTAAAATCCGCAATGAAAAGAAGAGCACGACACCTTGAAAGATGTTATAAATGCGGAAAATGGTCACATGAAGGTAAATGTTCAAATAATCAAACATATTCAAATACCGAATTTGTTACTCTATACAGAGAAGGACCGTTCATATGTTTAGAAGAAAAGATATTGAAGATTCGAGGCTATGCTTATGTAGCTATGGAGAACCAAATCACACGACTCTCCTATGAGTCGGCTAAAGCAGGTCTCTGAGAATTTTTTCTCACAGGTAAGTATGTACAGTTTTTATTTTTATTTTTATTGCTTATAACCTTTTGATAATAAACGCTAAATTGTTTGCTATAAAGTATTAAATTGGTATTCAATAAAATTAGGTATGCTTAACCGAAATTATTGATATCATACAAAAATTTATTACACCACTGCAAAATTTACCGTTTATTCTTAAGGTATAAATATCTTTAATCAATCAACCCAAAATATTTCAAAAATTCGTCAGGAGTAAAACTAGGTCGTTGAACCGAAATTACTTTACCAAAAAGAGGGGCGTATATTTTTGATAATATTTGATTGATTAAAGTGAAATAAAAGACCAAAAAGATTTTAATTTTATTTTTACTTTGTTTTTAAAATTAATATATAAATATTAAATTAATATTGTAAATATTTGAACTTTTTAAAATCAATATATTTAAGTTTGTAAATATTTGAAAAATTAATATTTTTAATATAAGTTTGTATAAAAATGATATTTATATGAATTTTTAATTTTATGCATTTTAAATTTAAGTTTGGTGTGAATTTAAAAACAAAAATTTACTTTATTTCACTAAGTTAAAAATATGATTTTTAAAATTCGTCGTGAGTTGAAAACTAGGTCGTTGAACCGAAATTGCTCTACCCAAGGGAGGGATGAGAACTTTTATTATCATTATTTTTAATCTTATTGAATTAAAGTATGCCAAAAACATTTAAAAAACCCAAAAATCTTTGCTTTTAAAACCGCGCTTAAAAATGACAAATTTTAAAATTTTGTCGAGGGACAGACTAGGACGATGATCCGAAACGCCCTCATCCTAAAAAGAAATAAAATTTTAATTTTTAATTAATTATATGTTTTATTAGTATAAGGTTTTTATAAAAAAAAAAAAAAACCATGCGATCGCATGGGCACCCTGAACTGGTGAGAAACAAAAGGCCAGCTCGTCTGCTTCTGTCTCCCTTCTCCAACACACACACATACACGAGCATATACACATATTATCACCAAAAATCACCATTTTTCACCCAAATTTCACCAAATTTCATCCTACAATCATGCCTAGGTTCGGATTTTTCAACAAGAAGGTAAAAATTACACCCCTAAACTCTTAAATTTTCTAGTTTTTGTGATATTTATCAATATTTTACCTAATTTTATTTTGTCAATTTCTAGTGTAATTAGAGTTAAATTGTTAGTATATTATGCATGTATAACCTAGATTGATGCTATTTAACATGATTTGAGGCCAAAAACTTCAAAATTTTTAGGAATCTAGGGTTTGTGTTCTTGAGCAATTTGGGGATTTTTGATATAAACAGGTTATAGCCGATGTTTGTCATGAATTGTTGCTAAAGTAAGTAGTGTAACATGTTTAGGTAGCTAAATGATCCAAACTTTGATCCTAAACATGATTTTTGAGAATTAAAGTGGACTTTTTAAGTCTAAAATTCATGAACTAGATTAATTTGATATAATTGCCATTTGAGACTTGTTTAATTGTTAGTAATGACTATTTTCACATGTTATTTGAGTTAAATACTTATGAACTTTGTATACATTTTCATATATGCTTATTTGAAAAAGTGTAGATTTTGATAAAAATATGAAAATGAGCATAAGTTTAGTATAGATTAAACATGTCATTGTGATTGTTTTAAGTTATTATTTTGTAACACTAATGCATATTTGGATGCACAAATTTTGTGTTTAATGTGTTTTGCATAAATATACTGAAACTGGAGGTGCATCATCATCATCTAGACAACCAGAATCGGAACCTGAGCCAGAATTGCAATACGAGCCAGAACCCGAACAAGAACCACAACAAGAACAACAACATCAACCTGATCAACACGTACCTTATTATGATCCGCTACAATTTGTTGATGCCTTTATAGTATTTCTGATGCATCCGCCAGTAGAATACCTAACGATTCCTGAACACACGTTGCATCCTAATCTGAGATTCGATAGAAGCTGGAGAGATTACCCGACATATCAAAGTAACAAATTCAAACTGATACCAAAAAATGTAGAAGTGCCGAGGGTAATCGATTGGGAGCCTTTAGAAAGCGTCCAACTAGTTAACTCAGTTAGGGAGTATCTGATCCAAAGGTATGGCAGTTCTTCTTTTCCCGATTGGGAACGTCTATTCACCATTCGTAGACCTGTATATAAGGAATGGTGTATTGAGCTTATGAGTACTATAGCGTTAAATGTAGATGTAGATAGATTAGATTATAGAAGTTTTCTTAGATTTATACTTGGCCGTAGGATGTACAGGATGTCCATGCTGGACATGGCCAGGGCTTTGCAGATATATACTCCTGGTGAATTACTACTACCCGATTGTATGAATTTGATTTATCGTGGTGAAAGGGTAGATAGGAATTTTTACGTGAATGCCGTCTGGAGGCGTATGTCAGATTATAATGTTTTTACGCTGGGAGGAAAACACTCCTACTTACATATTAACAAAGCCGAGCTTCGTATAATTCATAGATTTTTGGCTAACTCAATTACATAGAGAGGTCACAATAAGGAGAAAATGACCTTACATGATTTATTTTACCTAAAGTGTATTCGAGACCCAAGAGGCTTTGTTAATATCCCTTACTGTGTTGGTTTTTATTTGCCTAAGATGGTAGAAGGAATACAGGAAGGGGGAATAATAGGAGGAGGTATTTTTGTTACTCTCATTGGAGAGTATTTGGGTGTAGATAGGGACCAAGGGGGTCCACTTATGGTATGTAGGGAACAGGTTGAGCCTTTAGGATTGAAGATCTATCAGGGTGCTAAGGTATTAAAGAGCAGACGAAACCAGGAAGTACCCTATGAAGGTCGTCATCCACAGGTAGAGAGAGGATTAGATGAGGAAATGGAGGAAGCGGATGACATTAGGGATGTCATTAGGGAGGCTATGACTGACGTCTACCAGAGTGTAGATGAGGTAGATATGACAAACGGGGAGAGATTTAGTCGGATGGAGCAGTGGCAAGCCCGGAATGATTACGAGCATTCCAGGCAACGACAGCATGATAGATGGGACTATCATCAGCGGCAGATCATGAGCCGACTGTCACCTCAGGATCACTATGTACCAACCCGACCCGCTTACTATCCTCCACACCAGCCCGAGATGAGACAACCATATACTCTCTACAACCCTAACCAGGCCTATTAGTACACCTATCACCAACCATGGAACTCGGACGACGACATGAACTGGAACCCCTATCCAGATTGATATAGTTCCTGTTGGTGATTTCTATGATTTTTATTATTTATTATTTTTATTTATTTATGTTTAAACATATAATATTTTGATACTTTTATGTATTGTTTAATATTTTTATTATGTTGTACCAATGTTTCATATTTGATTTGAAAGTGGGATTTTAAGTCTCATTTTAAATTACCATGCATGTTATTATTTGTATGTATGTATATTGTCAATTCTACACAACAGGGTAAAACAGCGCATTTTCAAAGACTGGCATTAAGTTCAGCAAAAGCTACTAATTTTGACGACAAAACGAAAAACAAATGTGATGTAACAACAAGACGGAATGAACAAATGATGTGCACCATTTATCAATTCAGCAAACAAACGCCAATATGTTTGGAAACTTTGGTAAAATTTAATCATTTTTCTACGCTAATCACCCTCAATAATTTAAATTTTTACTAATTTCTTGCAAATGAGGGCATTGCAAGATCTTAAGTGTGGGAAGGGGTTAAATTCTTTCGAATTTTTAAAATTTTAATTTAAACACTTGGTTACCATTAAAAATACTAGTAACGCAGTAGTTGTATTAGAATCTAGTGCTCTCTGATAATAAAGAACAACCATAGTCTTATATACTGATTACCCAATTCTAGTAAAATTTTTCAAAAGTTTCAAATAAATGAATTCAAAATCATGTTTATACATATTTACGAACGATAAAACTAGGTGTTAACACCGAAATTATTGTTACCTCGGAAAAGACATAAATTGAGAAACAACCCAAAATGTTAGAATTCATTTAAAATGGAATAGAGGACATTAAAAAGGCAAAGAAAGGAAAATAAAAGTCAAGTGTGGGAAAAATTTACCAAGTTATTTAAAACATATATCACATATTTTTGTACAAATAATTGAAGAAACTTTTGTTTTGGAAAAAATTAACCGTTTTACCCGATTTATTGTAATATATTTGAAAGAATAGATGGATTTACACGATGAATCAATTCCATCATTAAAAGGAAGTAAAGTCTTCTGAAAAAGAAATGCGCTTCTTGATTTAGGTCAGGAAGTTGTCATCCAGACCAGTTGTAGAGTCTACGAAAAACCTTGAAAAGTTTTCTCGAAAATCAGCTGGAAATCCACGGACCTCAACATCAAACAGGGTCGCCAAGTGGTCAGACTTATTCTAACCATGAGAGGATCTGTCTCGTAAAATGGGGAGAGCGCCGTGCAAATTAGCTTGATAAGACTAATGAATCAGACCCCCAGAAAGGATAATCTCCTTAAAAATTAAAAATCAGCTCTTAAGCCTGATATTACTCAATCCTTGAGATTGACCTTAAAGATTGAGAATTACAAACTCATGGAATTCAATGATATCTAAACTCGAGCTTGAACGAGAAAATATTTTGATCAAAATTAAAACCGATTTGTTTTCTGAGAACCTATTTTCAAGGCGTTCATTACCGTTGAACGTAAAATCTTAAGAATTCATCAGAATTCATTAGGTCACCTGAACCAAATCGGGTGTCAACTGTAAGAACGGTGGTTGCATAGCATGGTCGAAGACAGGACCTTGTGCCAGATCGAAAAATTATAGGGTGATCTTTACTATTGCCCCTACAAAGGATAGTAATTGCATCCGACACGATATAGACCATAATTAAAAGCATGTCAGGGGACATTGCCTTAACAGTTGCTTGTTCAACGCTTTCCTTTACAACCGGACGGTAGTTTATCGAAAGGTAATATACGGAGCAAGTATACTGGACGTGTTGCTTTCCCAATACAAGGTTAGCAAGTGGGTGACACAAAACCGCAAGTTTTGAGCTAAAATTTTCAAATATGAAACCCACCAAACCCACAAAAAACAATTTGCAAACACCGGTGAAGGGTTATTCCGGAAAACTCATCTAGGGTAAAAACTAGATTGAATTTTCAAAAGATCAAATGTTTTCATAAAGATCCAATTTCCTTAAGGATCTAAATTTTCTTAGTCATGTGGGACTGTAAACCAAAACGTTACTTTCATTGTTTATACCGCCGTATAAAAATCACTGATGTACAAAGTGTGAAGAATAAAGAAGTGATTCTAGTATTTTTATTTCAAGACTATATTGCTTGAGGACAAACAACGCTCAAGTGTGGGAATATTTGATAATGCTAAAAACGAACATATATTTCATAGCATTATCCCTCAAGAAAGACAAGCTTTTAGTTGCAATTGTTCTATTTATAAGTGATATTCGTTTAAATAATAAAAGGTGAAGACAAAAGACAGATTTGACGAATTGAAGACGCAAACGACCAAAAATCTCAAAAGTACAAAGTACAATCAAAGAGGTTCCAATTATTGATGAGAAACGTCTCAAAATTACAAGAGTACAAGTCGCAAAACGCAAAATACAAGATATTAAATTGTACGCAAGGACGTTCGAAAATCCGGAACCGGGACCAGAGTCAACTCTCAACGCTCGAGGCAACGGACTAAAAATTACAAGTCAACTATGCACATAAATATAATATAATATTTAAATAATTCTTAAAATTATTTATATATTATATTTATTTATTAAACCGTCGGCAAATAAACAAACAAAGACATGTGAGCTGGAAAAGTAGGCCATGCAATCGCATGGCCAAGCAGTGTTAAATCCATGCGATCGCATGGCAGTAGGTACCTGGCCACATCTATAAATTTCAGCATTTTCGGACGAATTTTTACACCTTTTTCAATTCATTCTCTCTATCTCGTAATATATATATATATATATATATATATATATATATATATATATATATATATATATATATATATATATATATATATATATATATATATATATATATTATAATTTTAATTTTAATTTTAATTTTCATAATAATAAGGGCATGTTAGCGAATGTTGTAAGGGTATAAGTCGAAATTCTGTCCTTGTAACGCTACGCTATTTTTAATCATTGTAAGTTATGTTCAACCTTTTTAAATTAATGTCTCGTAGCTAAGTTATTATTATGCTTATTTAATGCCGAAGTAATCGTGATGTTGGGCTAAATATTAAAATTGGGTAATTGGACTTTGGACCATAATTGGGGTTTGGATAAAGGAACGACACTTGTGGAAATTAGACTATGGGCTATTAATGGGTTTTATATTAACTAAATGATACCTCGTTAATTTAATATATAAACTTATAATTTGATGTATTTATAAATAACCACATACGCTTGACTGGGTACGGTGGGCGGGATATCTATTGTAGTAACCCGAACTAATCCTCCCGGACGAAGTCTTCAACAGTTGGTCCCATTGCGATGATCGACTCCAAATAGGGTCCTTAATATGAGCTATTGCACAGCGGAAGACTTATTTCGTACCTGAGAATAACATGCTTTAAAACGTCAACATAAAGTTGGTGAGATATATAGGTTTGATGCTAGCAGCGATATAACAATGGACCACAAGATTTCATATATATACTTTTTAATAAAAATATTCTAAGTGGTTGAGCACTTGGTAACCATACTTAACATTCAATCACGTCGCATATTCCCTTTATTATGAAATCTTACTACACCGTACCAAGTGTAGTCACAAAACGAAGTACTGTGCAACCGTTGAATACTGGTCGTCCAGTCCGGTTGGGGTTGTCAGGCCCGATAGATCTATCAACAGGATTCGCGTTTACAATACCGCTGTAAATATTAGTTACCAAGCTACAGGGAAGTATGCCAGTGGTACAACTCAACGTAGAATTTATTTTGATCACTTGTGTCCATAACGTAAATCATTTATAAAAACAGCGCATGTATTCTCATCCCAAAATATTTAAAGTTTAAAAGGGACTATATACTCACCATACTGTATTTTGTAGTAAAAATACATATAACATCATTGATCAAGTATAAGGTTGGCCTCGGATTCACGAACCTATATCATTTATATATTTATCAATACACATAATCATAATCGATTAAATTTATTTATTTATATCCTAATTTATATATTATACATTTAATTTGTGTATAAATTCAAAATGATTAATATTTATATAGTTTTATTAATATATAACTTATTATCTAAAAATACCTAATTTGTTATATAAATATTCATATATAGACTGTTAATATGATTAATACATATTTATATGTAGTATTACGTTTAAGTATAGTTTTATATAAATAATAGTTATACTATGATGAAAATAACAATAAGTTGTATTATTTATTAATATTAATAATAATAATACTAATCATAATCATAAAATGATAAGTTTAATAATAATTATAATTCTAATAATAATACTAATGATAGTTTTAAAATGATAATTTTAATAGTCATAATAATAATAATATTAATAGATTAAGGCTACCTTTAAAGGAATCAGAGTTAAAAATAAAGTATCCCGCCCGGGCTTGAACCCGCAACCTCTCATGTCACAAACATCCACCAAACCATTGAACCGTTAATCTATTTTGCTAATAACCCGCCTGTCTAACAATTTATTATGCGAACAGTTTATCTTCTTTATCATAATTTATCATCATCATTTACAGCCCATCAGGGGCTTAATCTCGGCCCAACAGGAAAGCAGATCACGGCCCAACTACCTCTTTTGATATTTTTATTTTTAAAAAAATGTTGTAGAGCCCTGGGCTCTATCCCGTGACCTGTTGCTACTCTGCTAACGCCCTTAACCATCCATCCAAGTTTGTTTTTCTGAAATATTATGGAATCGAACTTTATTTAACTTATTTTTCTGTGTCATCATCTTCTTTCACCATACCCGACTGGAACCCAAATCACTTCCTAACACTAAACATCATTTGTTGAAATATTAACTGTGAAATAACAGATATATGTGGTCTAATTTGGCAAACCCGTAAAAAAAAAAAAAAAATAAAAGAACAACACCGCTGCTGGGTCACGGCCAAAAAATAAATAAATAAATAAATAATGATTATGATTTTGAGAACGTTTTGGAAAAATGTTACTACACAAAGTAAGTTTCAAATCACTCATATGATCTATTGGAGTCGTCAATTTAAGTGAAATTACAACAGAAAACACGAATTTGATTATAGAACTTTAGTTGATTTTTTTTTTTCTATTCAATATTTTAACTCAAAAATTAAAGATCATTTGAAGGAATTAATGGCTTAAAATTTGCAGAAAGATTGTTTAGATAATTCCTAACACAACTGTAATTCTAGATTTTGAAATATACTTCGAATTCAAGCCATCATTTTTGAAAGGACACGAACAGAGGTGTCGGGCAACAAGAATAAATAAAAGAACAAATACATCTATTTAATTCGTAAAGAAAATAACAGATGGGAGTGATGTAATTGATAAAGATGATGAAAAAATCGAATAACTTTCTTTCCAAAATCAGAAAACCGAATTGATATATAGATGTTGAAAGTGTCACGGACGTAATAGAACAAAACAAAAAAATAAAGAAGATAATGATGTATACCAACTTTAATATACCTATCTGATCTTTTCATTTATATTTAATTAAAATTTTCTAATTTATAATAAATATATTAATAATAATTTTGTTAACATAATAAATACTATTAATAATAATAGTAATAATAATAATATTAAATGACAATATCAAAATAATACTAATTATAGTAATAATAGATATAATAATAATATTAACAATAATATTAATAAAACACTAATACTAATGCATTTAAAATAATTATAACCATAATAACTTGATAATATTGATAATAACAAAAGATGATAAAAATAATATTAATGATAAGTTCTTTTATTATAACAACCTTAATAATTTTTAACAATAACAATACTAATATTGATAAACATATAAATAATAATAATGACAATAATATCATGAACACTAATTTTAGTGATAATAAATAATGGTAATTATAATTATAAAGAAAATAATGATGTTCATATTGTTGATGGTAATAATGTAATAATGCATTTTAATGATAATACTTATTAATAATACTAGTCATCACAAATTACATGATTCATTTATATTTTTATTACATTCAGTACGTACATTTATATTTTTTTTTTTTTTTATATTTATTTGTAACACCTGTTCGTGAATCGTCGGGCTTGGTCAAAGGGTAACTAATTATCCAAATATAGATTTCAAACTTTCTAGACTCAACATTAAAGATTTTGCTTATCATGTCGGAAACATATAGAGATTAGGGTTTAAATTTGGTCGGAAATTTCCGGGTCGTTACAGTACCCACCCGTTAAAGAAATTTCGTCCCCGAAATTTGATAGAGGTCGTCATGGATAACAATAGGAATGTTTTCATGACGAATATAGGATAATAATGGAATTTTATCATTATTGAGAGATATAGATAAAACGATTCGATTATGTGAAGCGTACGAGTGAAGCTATCACAAAAGAGTGAAATGAATAAATAAATGTATTCGTTTCAACCGATGACGTAGTTACTATTGATTTCCGGTATTTAAGGGATTTAAAGAAAATCTTACGTAATAAGATTTGGTTCTTCAGCGATTTAGGAAACAGGATCTCCTTTGATTAAATAAAATAATCTGTTTCGATTGCTCTGTCGGATATTTCACTATAAATCTACCCCCTTCGTTTCCTTATTTCCATATCTCACATCCTATTCTTTCTCCTTAATTTCTACTTTAAGACATTAGCCAATATGCTCCATTCCATTCTGATTTTTTTTTTTTTTTTTTTTTTGAGATATACTCTTAATTTTCACATCTGTTATTCTTCTTTTTCATCTACCACCAGAAGAATCTATTTACTTCTACTATATTCTTGTGTTTATAGTGTTTCTAGTTCTCCCGTGTCTTTATATTGCTATATGCATCGATATACACGGTTTGAAATTTCTGGGTTGTTATCGACCTTTGTATTCTTCATTATTTTCCAAAGCTTCATGCTTTCGTGTTCTCTCCCCGACTTCGAGTCAAACGAGTAATGGTCCGGAATTCGTAGGTATGAAATTTCGGAATGAACATAGCTGATGCTCTTAGAAAGAAATGGAAATAGCACGATTTTGATTTGTCAAATTACCAGAATATCCAGAAAGATAGAACTATCAAGATGATATGTTCTTGATATGTTTGGAGATTGGATAGAATGTAAAGCCGTGTAACATGGCACATGATGATGGTACTGTGAATCATCACATTCCATTAGAAACTTAACATAACTTACTGTAATATAATGACGTTGATCAAGTTTCATTATATTATACTAATTCACGCATCAGTTCCCAACACTGCTTCAAAACATTCATATTTTAAACTTGAAGATTTCAGAATTTAGAAACTACCACAGTTTCTTTTATGTTGTAACGCAGATATTACGGGGAGATAGATGATTGCAGATAGGAATAGTTGTGAAAATATCTTTAGAAATATGGAGAATATGTATAGCGGAAAATATGAAGATATCTTATAATATCTAAGATAAGATGATGATGAATAATATCATCTGAAAAAGTTTAGAATAAGGAGTAGGGTTCATACTGACGGTTTCAACAGACACTGAATCATTTGCATTATTTGAAGGCAGGTTCATTCCTTGTATTTGTTCTTTGTTTCCTTCACGGTTAGCTCAATCCATTTTTTTTTTTTTTCAGCACTAAATTTTCTATCGAGCGTTCCTAACATTCCCTTCTTTATCATCAAACTTTTGGCCATTTAGGCCATCTAAAATTTTACTGTTTCCTCTGCATTTAATGCAGTCATATCTGAATCGTCGATTATCAATCCGAGGTGTTTTTGGGCGAATTGTGTTTTTAAATGATTAAATGCTGATAATAAAATGGCGGAGTATGAAAGGTTCCCCGGTAACGATGAGGAAAACCAATCGTATATATCAAAGTTATAATAAGACTTTTTTTTTCGAATGAAAGGTCGAAGTTGTTCTGCTGAAGCTGTGACAAAATTGGCTACTTTGAAAAGGAATCGTAAGGTTGTTTTTGCTAATAAATGCTAAAGAATTCATCGCGGTACGTGTTGAACTATGACTTTTGGTTCAAGAGTTTTTCATGTGTATAGATCTTTTCTTCTGTAGATGAAGTGCGGTCGGTTTAACTTCTCGATTGAGGTATTTTCAAGAATCCTGATAGGTTTGTACGCGGATTGTAAACGTCGAGATACAAATGAGGTTTAGGATGAAATCAAGTGGCAAACTTGAAGATTAGTTTAGTTTCATATGTTATAATCAATATTTTAATTCATTTTAATTGTCCAAAGTTAGCAGTCCAATAGTCCGATTGTACAATGATCCAATATATTCATATATAAATTAAATATATAATATTTGAATTAACTAATACGTATCGTGACCCGTGTACCAGTCTCAGTGTCGATCACAACTCAAAGTATATATATATTTTGGAATCAACCTCAACCCTGTATAGCCAACTCCCACCTTCACCTATAGAGTGTCTATGGTTGTTCCGAAATATATATATAGATGGGTCGATATGATAAGTCGAAACCTTGCATACGTGTCCCGTTTAAAGTGCGTAAAAGTAAATAACAGAATTTAAATGACGATAAATAAAATTGCGAGAATGTAAATTGCGATAAATTAAATGTTAATCAGTTAGCTGGGAACAGTTAGCCGGAACAGTTAGCGTGGAATCCTTAACAGATTTTTAATTAGTTAATTCGTGTGTTTCTAACAATTTTTAATTTGTCCAATGTTTCTTCTTTATGCCACTTGTTGGATTCGGATAGGTAAAAATCCAAATAAGAAATTTGAATGAAAATGGTTATTCTGAAATGAACGGATACGTATATCGGTGATTGTAAGTAGGATAGTAAATGACCGTTGAATCAGATTGGGAAGAATGTACAGTGTAACTTGTTAATGTGAATTTTAAATATTCCTTGGGTACTACCCACCCGTTAAAATATTTTCACCATTAACAGTTTGTACAAAAGAATTTTAATTACAATCTTTATGAAAATATATATTTGCATATATATTTTCTTCAGATGTAATCATGGATTTAATGAGTCAATAAGATATTAAACTCATTTGATTTACCATTAATACTAGATTACATAATCTCTAAAACTTTAGAAATTACATAATCGCCATGTCGAGCGAAGATAATCGATGTAGAACGATTCGTAGAACGATGATTATACTCGAGGTGCAGAATGAGATGGTGAGGCATGGATTGTTGAAACTTGGGTTATTGGTGGTACTGGTACCGTTGGTGCTGAAGCTGGTGATGTTACTGGTGTTGGTGATACTGCTGGTGCTTGCAAATTGTGTACCGCGCTCTCTAAAGTTAACACTCGAGCTCGGAGTTCTTTAACTTCTTCTACTAACCCTGGTTGGTTATCAGTGTGAGGTAAAGGTCGGATATCTTCTCTAGTTCCGTTAATGGTAGCCTCAAGACGAAAAATTCTTGCAAAAAGGGTATAAACGGTGTTGCGAACAGGTTCGCCGGTGAGCGGGTCGAGCACTCCGACGTTAGGTGGTAAGTTCGGCTCGTGATATGGAGTACCTTCTTCATTTCTCCATAGGGTAAGTATTTCGCGAACCCATCCCCACTTTCTAAAGAAATCACGATAGTTGATCGGTTGGTGCGCTCCCGTCACGCTATCTTCGGAGTCAGAAGAACTTGGTCGATTCGTAGAGGCCATCGTACGCGATCACAGAAAAGATTTTTGGTATGAAAAGCTTAGTGACAGCAAATAATAGTTGGATGGTATTCTCAATGCATAATATGCATAGATATATATAGTACCAGGATCCCTTAAATTACGGAGAAATTTACGGAAGATATTAAGCAAAGTCTATCGTAATAGATACGCTAAGATATAAATTTGTCTATACACTATCTATGCAATAAAGGCAGTAAGGCATGTCTAGACTTAAGAATGGTAAGCAGGCAATTCCCTAAGGATGATAAGTAGATGATTTCCGACTAGAAATGATAAGCAAAACTTTTGACATGTAGACACGGTCAAAGTCCAGACTCATTAATGTATCCTAACAACTACTAGTCAGACACACTAATGCAAGACCTGGTTCGCTAAGACCAAAGCTCTGATACCAACTGTAGTAACCCGAACTAATCCTCCCGGACGAAGTCTTCAACAGTTGGTCCCATTGCGATGATCGACTCCAAATAGGGTCCTTAATATGAGCTATTGCACAGCGGAAGACTTATTTCGTACCTGAGAATAACATGCTTTAAAACGTCAACATAAAGTTGGTGAGATATATAGGTTTGATGCTAGCAGCGATATAACAATGGACCACAAGATTTCATATATATACTTTTTAATAAAAATATTCTAAGTGGTTGAGCACTTGGTAACCATACTTAACATTCAATCACGTCGCATATTCCCTTTATTATGAAATCTTACTACACCGTACCAAGTGTAGTCACAAAACGAAGTACTGTGCAACCGTTGAATACTGGTCGTCCAGTCCGGTTGGGGTTGTCAGGCCCGATAGATCTATCAACAGGATTCGCGTTTACAATACCGCTGTAAATATTAGTTACCAAGCTACAGGGAAGTATGCCAGTGGTACAACTCAACGTAGAATTTATTTTGATCACTTGTGTCCATAACGTAAATCATTTATAAAAACAGCGCATGTATTCTCATCCCAAAATATTTAAAGTTTAAAAGGGACTATATACTCACCATACTGTATTTTGTAGTAAAAATACATATAACATCATTGATCAAGTATAAGGTTGGCCTCGGATTCACGAACCTATATCATTTATATATTTATCAATACACATAATCATAATCGATTAAATTTATTTATTTATATCCTAATTTATATATTATACATTTAATTTGTGTATAAATTCAAAATGATTAATATTTATATAGTTTTATTAATATATAACTTATTATCTAAAAATACCTAATTTGTTATATAAATATTCATATATAGACTGTTAATATGATTAATACATATTTATATGTAGTATTACGTTTAAGTATAGTTTTATATAAATAATAGTTATACTATGATGAAAATAACAATAAGTTGTATTATTTATTAATATTAATAATAATAATACTAATCATAATCATAAAATGATAAGTTTAATAATAATTATAATTCTAATAATAATACTAATGATAGTTTTAAAATGATAATTTTAATAGTCATAATAATAATAATATTAATAGATTAAGGCTACCTTTAAAGGAATCAGAGTTAAAAATAAAGTACCCCGCCCGGGCTTGAACCCGCAACCTCTCATGTCACAAACATCCACCAAACCATTGAACCGTTAATCTATTTTGCTAATAACCCGCCTGTCTAACAATTTATTATGCGAACAGTTTATCTTCTTTATCATAATTTATCATCATCATTTACAGCCCATCAGGGGCTTAATCTCGGCCCAACAGGAAAGCAGATCACGGCCCAACTACCTCTTTTGATATTTTTATTTTTAAAAAAATGTTGTAGAGCCCTGGGCTCTATCCCGTGACCTGTTGCTACTCTGCTAACGCCCTTAACCATCCATCCAAGTTTGTTTTTCTGAAATATTATGGAATCGAACTTTATTTAACTTATTTTTCTGTGTCATCATCTTCTTTCACCATACCCGACTGGAACCCAAATCACTTCCTAACACTAAACATCATTTGTTGAAATATTAACTGTGAAATAACAGATATATGTGGTCTAATTTGGCAAACCCGTAAAAAAAAAAAAAAAAAAAAGAACAACACCGCTGCTGGGTCACGGCCAAAAAATAAATAAATAAATAAATAATGATTATGATTTTGAGAACGTTTTGGAAAAATGTTACTACACAAAGTAAGTTTCAAATCACTCATATGATCTATTGGAGTCGTCAATTTAAGTGAAATTACAACAGAAAACACGAATTTGATTATAGAACTTTAGTTGATTTTTTTTTTCTATTCAATATTTTAACTCAAAAATTAAAGATCATTTGAAGGAATTAATGGCTTAAAATTTGCAGAAAGATTGTTTAGATAATTCCTAACACAACTGTAATTCTAGATTTTGAAATATACTTCGAATTCAAGCCATCATTTTTGAAAGGACACGAACAGAGGTGTCGGGCAACAAGAATAAATAAAAGAACAAATACATCTGTTTAATTCGTAAAGAAAATAACAGATGGGAGTGATGTAATTGATAAAGATGATGAAAAAATCGAATAACTTTCTTTCCAAAATCAGAAAACCGAATTGATATATAGATGTTGAAAGTGTCACGGACGTAATAGAACAAAACAAAAAAATAAAGAAGATAATGATGTATACCAACTTTAATATACCTATCTGATCTTTTCATTTATATTTAATTAAAATTTTCTAATTTATAATAAATATATTAATAATAATTTTGTTAACATAATAAATACTATTAATAATAATAGTAATAATAATAATATTAAATGACAATATCAAAATAATACTAATTATAGTAATAATAGATATAATAATAATATTAACAATAATATTAATAAAACACTAATACTAATGCATTTAAAATAATTATAACCATAATAACTTGATAATATTGATAATAACAAAAGATGATAAAAATAATATTAATGATAAGTTCTTTTATTATAACAACCTTAATAATTTTTAACAATAACAATACTAATATTGATAAACATATAAATAATAATAATGACAATAATATCATGAACACTAATTTTAGTGATAATAAATAATGGTAATTATAATTATAAAGAAAATAATGATGTTCATATTGTTGATGGTAATAATGTAATAATGCATTTTAATGATAATACTTATTAATAATACTAGTCATCACAAATTACATGATTCATTTATATTTTTATTACATTCAGTACGTACATTTATATTTTTTTTTTTATATATATTTATTTGTAACACCTGTTCGTGAATCGTCGGGCTTGGTCAAAGGGTAACTAATTATCCAAATATAGATTTCAAACTTTCTAGACTCAACATTAAAGATTTTGCTTATCATGTCGGAAACATATAGAGATTAGGGTTTAAATTTGGTCGGAAATTTCCGGGTCGTTACATCTATAAATACCAATAATTGTTCATTTTACCGGACACGGAATTGGATTAATAGTTAATGGACTAGTTGAAACAGGGGTGGATTACATTCAAGGGTAATTGGTGTAATTGTTAACAAAGTAATAAAACCTTAGATTACACGCAGTCGATAACCTGGTGTATTCATTAAACAAAGTATTAAGACCTTGTTACAATTCGAATCCCCAATTAGTTGGAATATTTGACTTCGGGAATAAGAATAATTTGACGAAGACTACCGCATTTTATGATTATGATTGATGGACTATTATGGACAAATCCGTATGGACATATTGAATAATCCAGGACAAAGGACAATTAACCCATGGTAATAAACTAAAATAACACGTCAAACATCATGATTACGAAAGTTTAAATAAGCATAATTTATACATTTCATATTTAATTGCACTTTTAATTATCGCACTTTTATTTACTGTCATTTTATTTAATTGCACTTTTAATTATCGTACTTTTTAATTATCACAATTTTATTTATCGCACTTTTATTTATCGCAATTTCATTATCGTTATTTATTTTACACTTTAAATTAAGTCTTTTATATATTTAATATTTTACATTAGGTTTTAACTGCGACTAAAGTTTTAAAATCGACAAACCGGTCATTAAACGGTAAAAACCCCCTTTTATAATAATAATACTACTTATATATTTATATATTTACAAATATAGTTTTTTTTTAAAATATAGCGTTAAACTTGGCGAGTTCCCTGTGGACGAACCGGACTTACTAAAAACTACACTACTGTACGATTAGGTACACTGTCAATAAGTGTTGTAGCAAGGTTTAGGTATATCAACTCTATAAATAAATAAATAACTTGTGTAAAATTGTATCGTATTTAATAGTATTTTCCTAGTAAAATAATAACTATTTTGTATACACCTCTATGCACATCAATAACAATCTTATTTCGAGTGGAAATTTTACTTGAACTTGTTTTCGTGTCATGATTCTACTTCAAGAACTTTCAAGCCATCCAAGAATCCTTTAAAGCTAGATCAATTTTTGTCACTTCCAGTAGGTTTACCTAATAAACTTTAGGTAGTAATGATGCTCATAACATCATTCGATTCATACATATAAAACTATCTTATTCGAAGATTTAAACTTGTAATCACTAGAACATAGTTGAGTTAATTCTAAACTTGTTCGCAAACAAAGTTAATCCTTCTAACTTGACTTTTAAAATCAACTAAACACATGTTGTATATCTATATGATATACTAACTTAATGATTTAAAACCAGGAAACATGAAAAACACTGTAAAACTGGACATACGCCGTCGTAGTAATACCGCGGGCTGTTTTAGGTTAGATAATTAAAAACTATGATAAACTTTGATTTAAAAGTTGTACTTCTGGGAAAATGATTTTTCTTATGAACATGAAACTATATCCAAAACTCAGGGTTAAACTCAAAGTGGAAGTATGTTTTTCAAAATGGTCATCAAGATGTCGTTCTTTCGACGAAAATGACTACCTCTTTAGTAAATGACTTGTAACCTATATTTCTGACTATAAACTTATAATTTTTCTATTTAGTTTCATAAATTACAGTTCATTATGAAACCATAGCAACATGAATCACTCAAAACGGATTTAAAACAAAGAAGTTATGGGTAAACAAGATTAGATAATTTTGCTTGTTTTAGCTACGTGAAATTTGTAACAAATCTATACTAATCATATCCTAGCTAACTTATATTGTATTATACATGTATTCTAACATATATTATGTAATCTTGGAATACCATAGACACGTATACAATGTTTTGACATATCATATCGACCCATCTATATATATTATTTAGAACAACCATAGACTCTCTATAAGCTGTAATGCTCGAGTTCGCTATACAGGGTTGAGGTTGATTCCAAAAATATATATACTTTGAGTTGTGATCTAGCCCGAGGCTTGTATACACTAGGTCGTGGATTGATTCGAGATAATATATATTGTTTTATTTCTGTACATCTAACTATGGACGACTAGTTGTAGTTTACTAACGAGGACTGCTAACTTAACAAACCTAAATCATTAAAACGTAATAAAAAATGTTGTGAATATATTTTGATCATACTTCGATATATATGTACATATTTGTTATAGGTTCGTGAATCGACCAGTGGCCAAGTCTTATTTCCGGCTAAGTACAAATCTGTGAAAGTGAGTTATAGTCCCAATTTTAAAATCTATTATTTTTGGGATGAGATTACATGCAGTTTATAAATGTTTTACAAAATAGACACAAGTAATCGAAACTACTTTCTATGTTGGATTATCGAACCGAATATGCCCCTTTTTAGCTTGGTAGCCTAAGAATTAGGGAAATGGCCCCTAATTGACGCGAATCCTAAAGATAGATCTATTTGGCCCAACAAGCCTCATCCGAGTTACGGATGCTTTAGTACTTTGATTTATCATGTCCGATGAGACTCCCGGAATGATGGGGATATTCTATATACATCTTGTTAAGGTCGGATACCAGGTGTTCAACATATGAATGAATTTTATCTCTATGCAGTTTGCGAAATGCCTGATATGAGATGTATATTTATGAAAAAAATGAAATCTTGTGGTCTATTATTATGATTTAATAATATATAGGTTAAACCTATAACTCACCAACATTTTTATTGATGTTTTAAGCATGTTTATTCTCATGTGATTATTAAGAACTTCCGCTGTTGCATACTAAATTAAGGACAAGATTTGGAGTCCATGCTTGTATAATATTGTTTAAAAACTGCATTCGAAGACATATATTGATGCGTAATATTATTGTAAACCATTATGTAATGGTCGTGTGAAAACTCTTTATATTAGAATATCATTATTTGATAATCGTCGTAATATTTTAAAAGCTATGGTTTGTTTTAAAATCAAATGCAGCCTTTGAAAAACGTCTCATATAGAGGTCAAAACCTCGCAACGAAATTAATTAATATGGAACGTTTATAATTAATATGAACTGGACATTTCATAGCATCTCACTTTGGACATATCAAATCCAAATTTAGTGTTACGATACAAACTCAAAGTGCTCTGTCCTGTTCTCTTCAGATACTTCCTTGCACGTCTCACGATACTACCCATAGCATACAGGATGTCCATTCTTTCTATCTCATCCTCATCTATCTGATCATAGTCTTCATTCTCCAGATGACCATTTATTATCTGCCCACTAATCATATCATTATAAGAGTTAACCACTATAGCTGCTAGAGCCATATCCTCCTGAATTAGTTCTAGAGGCCTCTTCTTGATATTATCTGTCTTGATCACTGGTGATTGAGTCTGTTGTAGAACCCCGGAATCAATAAGTTTAGTAGTTGACTTCAGGGCTTGAGCCTTTGCATTGAAATACCCTGACTCTGACTGTGGAGCCGAGGTCTGTGATGCTTTGGTTGAGATGAAAGCTGTTTGCAATGGAGCATGACCCCCTGAAGATGTCCCAACAGTTGAAGCTGCCGTTAAAGTACCAAGCCTCTTCCTTTTAGCCTCAACTTGAATGTCCTTTTCCATCAGCTTGGATGTAAAAGCTGTCAGGGTTAACGGAAGACCAGATGCAATGTACCTGTTCTGAATCTTTTCAATTTCATTGTCCCATTTTTCAGGAAGACCGTCTTTCAAAACTCTAACTGCTTTATCATCCGATATGTCTATTCCATAATCGGTCATTTCTGCAACCACTAGGCGATATCTCTCTAAGGTTTGCCCAAGAGTCTCGGAGGGGAGAGCTGCGAACACTCTCCATTCATCTTTCAAAACCTTACCCTTAATGGCACGGTAAGTAGCTGTACCCTCTCTGTGGCTGATTGAAGAGCAAGCCAAAGTGTATGCGAGGTCTTGTTCCTGTTTTTGAACTGGGAAAAGATTTCCTTAGATAGTGCCTGAGTTAACTGAGCGTAGCACTTACATTCCAAGTTATACTGTTCGTGCTCTGCAGAATTAAACTCTGACATTTCCTTTGGTTCCCCGTCCCCTCCAATTGGCCAAACATACTCATTCTCTATCAACTCCCATAGTCTAGAATCAATACCGTTCAAATATATCATAAAACGCGCCTTCCAGTCCAAAAAGTCTTTTAGATTATCAAGTTTGGGAACCTTATTGGTATATCCAGACTCATTTTCGGAAAGTAGTAATTTGTGAAGTCCTGGTGCAATTACTAAGGCACTGTATTCATTTGTTACTTGTTCATTAGTGTCCGACATTTTAACAAATTAAAGTTAATTGATTGCTGTTCTAAGATTCTGTCATAAAAGAGTGTCGGCCGAGGGTGAGATAATCGGTCGGAGGTCCTTGACTATCGATCGGAGGTCGTGGAGGAATGACCGATGTGTAACATCCCGCCTTTTTCCATTTACTTTTCCGTTATACTAATATAAAGTCCGTTATATGTTTATAACATCTCCCGTTGATAAGCGTTTTAAATTATCTCGTTTAGGTAATTCACGCACCCGAACGAAAGTTGAGGGACTAAACTTGACAAGGGATCAAACCCTTGACTAGGTCAAAGGGTCAAACCCCTTTCACCCATTCATTATCATCCCCATCTCTCTCTTTCTCTCTAGCAAGAACACACCCCCATTTACAAAATTCATTCAATCATCATCTAAATCCGATATAGGAGGCTTACAACAAAATAAATTACATATTCGTGATCCTCTCTTCATCCTCTTCATTTTGGTACCAACCTCATCTCGTTTGGGTAACATTTCTAAAACACTAGTTTTCTTTAAAATTGTGTTCTTGACTTAAAAGTATGTTAATTAGTGTCTATGGCTCATTGTGATGTCGTGTATGTAATTTGTATGCTCGATTTGTTGTTTTTGGTGTAACTAGTTCATTATGAAAATTACTTGCTAAATCCTTGATTTTGGATGATAAAATGTTATTAGATTGTTAATGTGCATGTTTTAAAAGTGTTACTAGTATCATTAGCTTCATTTTGATGTATAGATTGATTAAAGAAACTTCATAAACGCGATTATTGATTTTGTGAACTTTTGGTTAGGGTTGACAACTCTTAAAACGAACTTTTGATGCATTGAATGCTTTTTAATGTTATTGATAAGTGTTTAGTTGTATTACATGTTTCATTACCTTCAAAACGGCATATCATATGTATAAATTGGATTCCCGAAACTTAAATTGCTATTGATAAACTTGAAACTTGAAAATAAACCTCTATTGATCACTTGTCGGGATTTCGGTTATAGTATATGATGTTTTTGCTTGATGAAAAGTGCTTAGTTGCGTTCCTTGTCGAAAGAGCTTTCCGATGATATAAGATACATATCTTGATTGTTTACGGGTCATGAAATGTGTTGGTTTGTGTTTTGGTTCGTGCACTTAGGAAATACAGCAAACAGGGCCTGGAAAACGATCTGGACGCCGTCTAGCTTCTCGGGACGCCGTCCCAAACTTAAAACTGGGACGCCGTCTAGCTTCTCGGGACGCCGTCCCAATCTTAAAACCGGGACGCCGTCTAGCCAATTGGGACGCCGTCCCATTGTACTAAAACGGGCTGTTTACTTTGGTCATTTGACATAAAAATGTTTGCTATGCTACGGACCTCCGATTAACATGAAACTTGGCCAACATGCTCATATATGATTATATAACTTAGAAAAATTGTCGGATACCCAACCCGACCCCGTTGACTTTTCTGTTGACTTTGACCCGACCAAGTTGACTTTTAATCAAACTTAACCAAATAATTGTGCAATCGTTCTAACATGTTTTTATACTTGTACCTTGCATGAAACATGACAATTTGATTCACATGCTATTATGATCGAGTCTTAACGAGCCATAGGACTAATTGAACATCTTTGACCTATTGTGTTTACCGTTATTGATACAAACCTATTGTTTAGGTCAAGACTAGCATTATTCTTTGCACATGTTTACTTGTCGAAGTACTTTACTACTCGTGCACTCAAGGTGAGATCATGGTCCCACTTTTACTCTTTTTGAACTTACATTTGGGATGAGAAAACATAAACATTTCTTTTACTAAGTGAACACAAGTACAGGAAAACAAACATTCTACATACGAGTTTAGAACAAAATCCTCAATTCGATTATCATTAGTTACACTTGCCGGGTGTAAGCGAGAACTTATGTTGTATGGATCCATATGGGTTTGACAAACCCTCATTCAAACGGTTCGCTACCGTTTACGAATGAAATATATTTTCGAGAAACAGTGTATGTTCTAGCACTAAGTGATGGGGTTCAATGGAAGGAAATGTTAAGCATTGATAATTGGGTGCTCGTGAAACAAACTTTTGGAATGTATTACTATTATTTCATTGATGCAAATCTTGTGGTTCACTTGTACTTACTTACTTAAACCTATGATTTCACCAACGTTTTCGTTGACAGATTTCTATGTTTTTCTCAGGTCCTTGAACGATACATGATACATGCTTCCGCTCATTATTTTGATACTTGCATTGGATGTCGAGTATACATGCATACATGGAGCGTCTTTTGGATACTTTTAAATTGTGTCGCATAAGTTTCATTTGTACTTAAAACTTTGTATCGTAACGTGTGGTGGAACTATTCTTGTAAAACTTGAACAACCTTTACATTTGAAATGAATGCGACATATCTTTTGGTCAAACGTGGTTTTAAAGACTTATGACCACGTAACGGGACCTAAGTAGACGGCGCCGTCAATGACGATTTGGTCGGGTCGCTACAGATGGTATCAGAGCGTTGGTTGTAGGGATTTAGAGTTCATTGGTGTCGACCCCGAGTCATAGGGTACATTGGTGAGTCTAGACTACAACCGGCATATAGACTTGAAGTAGGAATTACTTGACTACTTGTGCATTTATACTCGAACGCTTCTACTCATATCTACTCTTAGTTCATCTTAATCTCACGTTGTTTAATTTGATTGACACGCCACCTTGACTATATGAAATGATGTCGAATGCACATATGAATCAGGGTAATATAATTTCCGGGATTATATTACGGTGACTCATATGAACGTTCCGACATTATGACATAAAGAATTTAAGGCGAGTCGAGGAAAAACTTCTCTTTATCTTTATTCTATATCACGGTTAGTATTATTGAGAATACTAATCAATGATATTCTTGTGTCTTGAAGGAACAATGGCTCCTCGTCGTGTACGCCGCAATGAAACTCCCGAACAAGCTCTCGAACGGATGATAGCTACCGCCGTAGATGCGGCCATGGCCGGTCACTCATCCAACAACAATAATAATAACAACCACAACAACCACAACAACAACAACAACAATGGAGCCGGAAACTCAAACGAGGGATGCTCCTATAAAGCTTTCATGGGGTGCAAACCTCACACTTTTGATGGAACCGGGGGACCGGTCGTGCTCACCCGATGGTTTGAGCAAACGGAAGCCGTCTTTAGCATAAGCGGTTGTCGGGACCAAGACAAGGTCAAATACTCCACTCACACTTTCTCCGGAATTGCTCTAACATGGTGGAACACCTATGTTCAATCGGTGGGTACCGATGAAGCTCATGCCCTCTCTTGGGCCGATCTAAAGGAAAAGATGATTGTTGAATATTTTCCGCGCGAAGAAACCCGAAAGCTTGAGGAAGAACTAAGAGCTTTGAAAGCGGTCGGAAACGATCTTAAAGCTTATAATCAACGCTTCGCCGAACTATCCTTGATGTGTCCTAATCTTGTTAACCCCGAATCTCAAAGGATTGAGCTCTACATGCTCGGTCTTCCAAAAAGCATCAAACAAGGGGTGATGTCATCCAAACCCACTACTCATCAAGCCGCTATGAACATGGCTCGCCAACTAATTGAAACGGTTGACGAAATCGTAGTTCCGGCACCTAAGGCCGAGGATAAATCGGGCGGCAACAAAAGAAAGTGGGAACCCTCCCAATCAAGCAACAACAACTTTGCCAAGAAATCTTTCACTTTCGACGGCAAGAAGGGTTATGCCGGGAATCTACCTTTTTGCAACAAATGCAACAAACATCATTTTGGCGAATGTAGTAAGCTAATTTGCCATCGGTGCCAAGGAATTGGTCATAAGGCCAACGATTGTAAAAGTGCCACTCCCGTCGCTCGAAAGTGGCCCAATGCACCAAAGACGGGCACTTGTTACGAATGTGGCCAAACGGGTCATTATAGAAATGCATGCCCAAAGAAGAAAGATAACCCCAATACGCGCGGCCGAGCTTTCAACATCAACACCGAGGAAGCCCGGGATGACACTGAACTAGTCACGGGTACGTTTCTTCTCAACAATTCTTATGTCTCTTGCTTATTCGATTCGGGTGCCGATAAATGCTTTGCATCCAAGACTTTGACTCATTCTTTTAGCACTCCACCTCTTCCATTAGATACCACTTATACCATTGAAGTGGCTAACGGGAAACTATTAAGTGCTGACACATATTACCGGGGGTGTACGTTAAACATTTTGGGTAAGGAATTTGAGATTGACTTGATACCCATGGAACTAGGAAGCTTTGATGTAATAATCGGTATGAATTGGTTAGTCAAAACGAAATCTCACATCCTTTGTGATCTTAACGCAATCCGAATTCCTATCGAGAATGGTGAACCTTTGATTGTTTATGGCGATAAGAGTTGCACCAGACTCAACCTCGTTTCGTGCCTTAAAGTTAGAAAACTGCTCCGTAAGGGTTGTTTTGCGATCCTTGCCCACGTTAAGAAAGTCGAGTCCGATGATAAGCATATCGATGATGTGCCAATTGTTAGTGACTTTTCCGATGTATTTCCCGACGAATTGCCGGGTCTTCCACCTCATCGACCGGTTGAATTCCAAATCGATCTTATTCCGGGAGCCGCACCCGTAGCACGTGCACCATATAGACTCGCCCCATCCGAAATGCAAGAATTGCAAAGTCAAATCCAAGAACTACTTGATCGTGGTTTTATCCAACCTAGCCATTCACCTTGGGGCGCTCCGATTTTGTTTGTTAAAAAGAAAGACGGATCCCTACGAATGTGCATTGATTATCGTGAACTAAATAAATTGACGGTTAAGAACCGATATCCTCTTCCTCGCATCGATGACCTCTTTGATCAACTACAAGGGTCTTGTGTATATTCGAAAATCGATCTCCGCTCGGGTTATCATCAATTGAGGGTTAAGGGGGAAGATGTCTCCAAAACCGCTTTCCGAACTCGTTATGGTGGTTATGAATTTCTTGTCATGCCATTTGGTCTCACTAACGCACCGGCGGTGTTCATGGATCTTATGAACCGCGTGTGCAAACCGTATCTCGATAAATTCGTTATTGTGTTCATCGATGACATATTGATCTATTCTAAAAATGAAGAAGAGCATGAACAACATCTCCGACTTGTGCTTGAACTTTTAAGACAAGAACAACTCTATGCCAAATTCTCCAAGTGTGAATTTTGGTTAAAGGAAGTTCAATTTCTTGGTCATGTTGTAAGTGACCAAGGTATTAAAGTCGATCCAACAAAAATCGAAGCCATTAGCAAATGGGAGACTCCTACTACTCCTACTCATATTCGTCAATTTTTGGGTCTCGCCGGGTACTATCGTAGATTCATCGAAAATTTCTCTTTGGTTGCACGTCCTCTAACCGCATTGACTCACAAGGGAAAGAAATTCATTTGGGCGACCGAACATGAATCCGCATTCCAAATCTTGAAAACGAAGCTAACCACCTCTCCTATCTTGTCACTTCCCGAAGGCAATGATGACTTTGTTGTATATTGCGATGCCTCAAAACATGGTTTTGGGTGTGTATTGATGCAACGAACGAAAGTCATTGCTTATGCTTCTCGACAACTCAAAATTCATGAACGAAACTATACGACACATGATCTCGAACTCGGAGCCGTTGTCTTTGCACTTAAAATGTGGAGACACTATCTTTATGGAACCAAGAGTACTATCTTTACCGACCACAAAAGTCTCCAACACATTTTCGATCAAAAGCAACTAAACATGAGACAACGAAGGTGGATTGAAACCTTAAACGATTACGATTGCGAGCTTCGTTACCATCCCGGGAAGGCAAATGTAGTAGCCGATGCCTTAAGTCGAAAAGAAAGAGTGGTGCCTCTTCGTGTCCGAGCCTTAAACATCACCATCCACACAAACCTTAATAGCCAAATTCGGGTAGCCCAAGATGAGGCTCTCAAGGATGAAAACATCTCTCTCGAACACTTGAACGTCCTCACCTCTCGATTCGAAGTTAAAGAAACTGGACTCCGATATTTCGCCGGAAGAATTTGGGTGCCTAGTTATGGGGATCTACGAAGCCTTATTTTAGATGAAGCCCATAAGTCACGATACTCGATTCACCCCGGTGCCAATAAGATGTACCACGACCTTAAACAACTATATTGGTGGCCGAACATCAAAAGGGACGTAGCTACTTATGTTTCCAAGTGTTTGACATGTTCCAAAGTCAAAGCCGAACACCAAAGACCGTCCGGATTACTTCAACAACCCGAGATCCCGCAATGGAAGTGGGAAAGGATAACGATGGATTTTATCACCAAGCTACCAAAAACGACGGGCGGTTATGATACCATTTGGGTTATTGTTGACCGTCTCACCAAATCCGCACACTTCCTTGCTGTAACGACCCGGAAATTTCCGACCAAATTTAAACCCTAATCTCTATATGTTTCCGACACGATAAGCAAAAACCCTAATTTTGAGTCTAGAAAGTTTGAAATCTATATTTGGATAATCAGTTACCCTATGACCATGCCTGACGATTCACGAACAAATTGTGTGTAAATAAATATGTAACTATAAAAGTAAGCGTATATATTAATTTGAATTGATATAATATCATTTGATCATTTGGATTAACTATGTAAAAATAATAAATAAGATGTTATTAAACTAGTTATATATAAGAATTCCGTATATAACTAATATTCAATATTATATATAATATAATATATATATATATATTCAATATTCAATTTTGTTATAATACAAGCATTACATAATTAATAATATGTAATATTATCATAGTAAATTTAATTACAAGTTAAATATAGATATTATAATACTTTCACTAATAAAATTGATATCAGTATTATTAATATTATTAATAATATATATGGGATTTGATGTTGCTCTCATTATTATTATTAACATTAATATTACTAGTACTATTTGAAATTTATATATTATTGTAATATGTAGATATAAAAACTGAAAAATGTAACTTAATATTACTAGTGTTATTATCAAGTATTATCATTAATAATAATTATTATGATTATGATAAAAATAATATCAATCAGTAAATATTATTTGATCAATTGTTACATTTATATTATTACTAAAATTATGATCTTTATCATTAATATAACTAGCATTATTATTACCAATAGTGATGTTATTAGTATTATTTACAGTATTATTATAATTACTCATTATCATTATTATTGTTATCATTATTTTTGTTATTTATAGTATTTTTGATAATATTAATAATATTAAAATATTATTATTAGTAAAATACAGTTATTATTAATCATAAAAATCTGCATAATATAAAGCAGATAGATATATGCGAAACTGACAAATCCCTGTCCTCTCTATTTTTTTCTGTTACCCTCGTGAGCGACTGTCGTCAAAATTTCTTCACCATAAAACGCCTTAAATCAAGCTTTGATTAGGGGATCGATCATCTAACTTCATTCCATACTTTGCTTCTTTTATTCTTTCGAAAATTAAACAGAATATTTAAATAACCCATTTGAATACCCTGTTCGACATATTTTTTTAGCAATACCTCCAATTCAAATCGGTTTTCAAAATCCAGAAATACAGCAGGTTCCTGAATCATGTCGTGAGTCTTTTTGCAAAATCTCAGATTTCAATTTGTTATAATCAATTCGAATTTTTGGGTCAAGCTCTAAATTAAAAAAAATTAAGTGCTTTGTTCATCACAAAATTCGAGTTTATTTTGTTGTTTCAAGGAAAATCGATTGTTGATAAAGTTTATATGAAGGAATTGGAATGTATTTCATTTGGGATTTTCGAGCTAAAACGCTATCAATATCAAAATCAAGATTTTTTTTTTTTAAAGAGTCACGACAGCAGCAACAGATGCTTTTAATATATTTTGATATCTGTTTAACAAAAATATATATGTTAGGTCGTTTCTGTTTCAATTTCACATGGTAAACAAGGTTTGCACTTACTATATTGATTATTAACTGGTTCCTGGTCGATTGTCAAATTGAAGAAGAAGGGAAACAGGAAAGATGGTTTAAGTAGAACTCGTTTCTTAAAGTAATCAGATAGATAGGCTAGCTCAACCGGTTTGTGTATGTGTTGGGATCCAAGAGGTCATGAGATCGAGTCTCTTACGGGACAATATTTTTTGGGTTGCTATTTAAAGGGTATACAACTTTCATTTTTTTATTATTATTATTATTATTATTATTATTATTATTATTATTATTATTATTATTGGTAAAAGTACTATTATTATCATTAATGTCATAAACACTATTATTATTACTATCATTATTATTTTATAAAAATTTATATTATTAATGGATTTACCATTTAAATTATTATTAGTATTAGTATTATTATTAATTAACAATATTGTTATCACAAATAAATATTTTCTATAAGATTATATTATTTACAACTACCTCAATACATCTAATTATATATATTAAGGATATTTATATAAATATTTACATATAACACATTGTTAATTTTTGATATAATATTAATCATATGTATACATAAAAATATATAAAATATATATACAAGTTAGATATATAATATATATATTTATTTGATTACGAATATATATATATTAACGAATATATAAATGATATAGGTTCGTGAATCCGAGGCCAACCCTATAATTGTTCAATGATGTTATATGTATTTTTACTACAAAATACATTAGGTGAGTATATAGTCCCTTTTAAACTTTAAATATTTTTGGGCTGAGAATACATGCGCTATTTTTATAAATGATTTACGTTATGGACACAAGTGACTAAAATTACGTTCTACATGGGTTTGAATCAAAAATCCCCTAGCTTGGTAACTTTAACTATTGGTTTATGAACTGGTAGGCGCGAATCCTAAAGATAGATCTATCGGGTTTTACACCCCCACCCAGATGTTGTTCTAGTAAACTAGAAGAACGGGTGTTTAGTACTTCGAGGTTAACGGAACGCACTTGATTCGGTGCACATATTATTATAACTCTGGGGTACACACTCTTGTTAAGGCTAGTTACCGGGTGCCCACTGCTTGGAATGCTTTTCATACACTTGCGAGTGTATTATGTTTATAAATATGAAATCTTGTGGTCCATAGTTATAACGCTGCTAGCATCAAACCTATATATCTCACCAACTTTATGTTGACGTTTTAAAGCATGTTTATTCTCAGGTACGAATTAAGTCTTCCGCTGTGCATTTGCTCATATTAAGGACCTTACTTGGAGTCGATCATTGTAATGGGACCAACTGTTGAAGACTTCGTCCGGATGGATAAGGACGGGTCTTTACAGGTGGTATCAGAGCGGTGGTCTTAGTGAACCAGGTCTTGCATTAGTGTGTCTAACTAGTAGCTGTTAGGATACATTAGTGAGTCTGGACTTTGACCGTGTCTACCTGTCAAAAAGTTTTGCTTATCATTTCTAGTCGTAAATTATTTGCTTATTATCCTTAGGGAATTGCCTGCTTATCATTCATAAGTCTAGACACGTCTTACTGCATTTAGTGCATCGATAGTGTATAGACAAAATTCATATCTTAGCATATCTGTTACTTTGGACTTTAGTTGACATCTTTTCAAAGATTCTCCGTAATTTACGGGATTTTGGTATTATATATACATATGTAAAGTATGTATAGAAGAGTACCAAATCTAACTTCTATAATCTATTTCATACCAAAAATTCATTTTTCCGATTATACAAGATGGATTCCGCATCTAGTTCGAATTCCTCAGATTATGACGGCTATGCCGATATGGATTTTCATTCAAGCTCCGAAGGCAGCGTCACCGGAATGGATCAACCAATCTCCCATCATCTATTCTGGATGAATTGGGGGTGGGTTCGTAATATACTAAGTCACTGGAGACATGAAGAGGGTGATCCCTTCCATCCACCAAATTGCCCTCTTGGCGATGAACCTGAAGCACTTACCGGCGAACCTGTTCGAAAAACCATTTTCTCTCTCATTTCTAGAGTATCTCGTCACGATTATATACTATCCCATATTTCAGATCTTGTTCATTCGCTCACTCCAACCACCAATCATCCCGATGTACTAGCAGAAGTTAACGAACTTCGCGCTCGCGTGACGGCTTTGGAGAATATGGTGCGAAGGTTACGAACACCAGCAGCAGCACCAGCAGCATAATCCGTACCACCATCATCAACACCGACAGTACCCATATCACCCTCAACCACAACCGCGTCGTAACTCTCAATATCACAATCTGTACCTCGAATATCAACATTACACGCCTCAATATCACCATCTGTACTTCAAGTATGAACTTCGTTCTACACATCGATTTACATCGGCTATCTTCGCTTTACGTATCATTCTATCTCATTTTTCCTCGTTCGACATGGTGAATATGTAATTTCTAAAGTTTTAGAGATTATGTAATCTAGTATTAACGGTAAATCAGATGAGTTTTTGACTCATTAAATCCATGATTACATCCAATGAAAATATATATGCAAGTATATTTTCGTAAAGATTGTAATTAAAAATTCTTTTGTACAAACTGTTAATGATGAAAATATTTTAACGGGTGGGTAGTACCCGAGGAATATTTAGAATTCACATTAATAAGTTACACTGTACATTCTTCGAATCTGATTCAACGATCATTTACTATCCTACTTACAACTACCGATATACGTATCCGTTCACCACAGAATAACCATTTCTATTCAAATTTCATATTTGGATTTTGACCTATCAGAATCCAACAAGTGGCATAACGAAGAAAACATTGGACCAAAAATAAAAAAATGTTAGAAACAAACGAATTAATTAATTGGAATTGTGATAGGATTTCACGCTAACTGTTCCGGCTAACTGTTCCCAGCTAACTGATTAACATTTAATTTATCGCAATTTACATTCTCGCAATTTTATTTATCGTCATTTAATTTCTGTTATTTACTTTTACGCACTTTAAATAACGGGATACGTATGCAAGGTTTCGACATATCATATCGACCCATCTATATATATATTTCAGAACAACCGTAGACACTCTATATGTGAAGGTGGGAGTTGGCTATACAGGGTCGGAGTTGATTCCAAAATATATATATACTTTGAGTTGTGATCGACACCGAGACCGGTACACGGGTCACGATACGTATTATTTAATTCGAATATTATATATTAAATCATTGAACCATCGGACTATTAGACTGCTAACTTTGGACAATTAAAATGAAATAAATTAAAATATTGATTATAACATATGAAACTAAATAATTCTTCAAGCTTGCCACTTGATTTCATCTTAAACCTCATTTGTATCTCGACAATTACAATGCGTGTTCAAATCTTTCATGATTCTTGAAAACCCCTCAATCGAGAGGATGAATCAACCGCGTTTCATCTACGGAAGAAAAGACTTATGCTCCTGTAAGACTCTCGGAGATTGAGTCAACGTTTAACACGCAGCAGTGTTAATTTCTTTAGTGTTATTATTACCCAAAATAACTTTGCAATCCCTTTTCAAATTAGCCAATTTTGTCACAGCTCCAGTAAGTTAACCTCGATTTCTCAGAAAGGTTAGTTTCGATATATATACACGTTATTCTTTCGCTGTCGTTACCAGAGAATCTTTTATATTCCGTCATCAGCGTTTAACCATCTAAAAACACAATTCTCCTGAAACCACCTCAGTTTGATAACCGATGACCCAGATCCGTTAACTTTGAAAATGCTGACGAAGCAGCATGTTGTAGATGGTCTTAATAGCCAAAAGTTGATGATAAAGAACGGAGTATTGGAAACACTCAATAGAAAATTTAGTACCAAAAAGCAGATTATGCGAAACTATGAAGTAAACCGTAGACAAATCACAAAGAATAAGTTTGACTTCAAAGAATTTAAAAGATTCAGTGCCTGCTGAAATCCTTAGTACATACCCTACTCCTTACTTTAAAACCTTTGCTGACACTATTCTTCATCATCATCCTTCGGCATTAGAAGTTCCAAGATATTATCATATCTTTCATTATAAATATCCTCAATGTTTCTGAAGATATTTTTATAACTATTCTTATCAGAAATCATCTATCTTCTCGTGCTATCTGTATCACATCATAAAAGAAACTGTGTTAGTTTCTAAATTCTGAAACCTCCGAGTTTAAAATATGAATGCTTTGAAGTAGTGTTGGAAACTGATGCATGAATTAGTATAATATAATGAAACTTGATCAACTTCATTATATTACAGTAAGTCATGTTAAGTTTCTAATGGAATGTGATGATTTACAGTACCATCATCATGTGCCATGTTACACGACTCTTACATTCTACCCAATTTTCAAATATATTGAGAACATATCTTCCTGATAGTTCCATCTTTTCTTCTAAATTCTGGTAATTTGACAAATCAAAATTTTGTCATTTTCATTCCTTTCTAAAAGCATTAGCTATAAATTCCGGACCATTACTCGCTTGACTTGAAGTTGGGCAAAGAACACGAAAGTATGAGGTTGTGAAAAATAATGAGGGATATAAAACCCAACAACCACCCAGAAATTACAAACCGTGTATATCAATGCATATAGCAATATAGAGACATGGGAGAACTAGAAACAATATAAACACAAGAGTATAGTGGGAGTAAATAGATTCTTCCGGTGATAGAGGAAAGGGAAGGATGACAGATGTGAAGATTAGGAGTATATCAAGAATCAGGACGGGATGGAGCATAGTGAAGAATGCTCTAAAGTATGAATCAAGGGAGGTGTGAGTTGTGGAAAATAAGAAAAACGAAGGGGTAGATTTATAGTGAAATATCCGACAGAGAAATCGAAACAGATTGCCACATTAAATCAAAGAAAATCCTGATCGCCGAAGAACCAAATCTTATTACATAAGATTTTCTTTAAATCCCATAAATTCCGGAAATCAATCCTAATCATGTCATCGGTTAAAACAATTCCATATTTATTCATTTCACTCTTTTGTGATAGCTTCGCTCGTACGCTTCACATGATCGAATCGTTTTATCCATATCTTCCAATAATGATAAAACTCTATCAATACCTCATATTCGTCATGAAAATATTCCTATTGTTATTTATGACAACCTCTACCAAATTTCGGGGACGAAATTTCTTTAACGGGTGGGTACTGTAACGACCCGGAAATTTCCGACCAAATTTAAACCCTAATCTCTATATGTTTCCGACACGATAAGCAAAAACCCTAATTTTGAGTCTAGAAAGTTTGAAATCTATATTTGGATAATCAGTTACCCTATGACCATGCCTGACGATTCACGAACAAATTGTGTGTAAATAAATATGTAACTATAAAAGTAAGCGTATATATTAATTTGAATTGATATAATATCATTTGATCATTTGGATTAACTATGTAAAAATAATAAATAAGATGTTATTAAACTAGTTATATATAAGAATTCCGTATATAACTAATATTCAATATTATATATAATATAATATATATATATATTCAATATTCAATTTTGTTATAATACAAGCATTACATAATTAATAATATGTAATATTATCATAGTAAATTTAATTACAAGTTAAATATAGATATTATAATACTTTCACTAATAAAATTGATATCAGTATTATTAATATTATTAATAATATATATGGGATTTGATGTTGCTCTCATTATTATTATTAACATTAATATTACTAGTACTATTTGAAATTTATATATTATTGTAATATGTAGATATAAAAACTGAAAAATGTAACTTAATATTACTAGTGTTATTATCAAGTATTATCATTAATAATAATTATTATGATTATGATAAAAATAATATCAATCAGTAAATATTATTTGATCAATTGTTACATTTATATTATTACTAAAATTATGATCTTTATCATTAATATAACTAGCATTATTATTACCAATAGTGATGTTATTAGTATTATTTACAGTATTATTATAATTACTCATTATCATTATTATTGTTATCATTATTTTTGTTATTTATAGTATTTTTGATAATATTAATAATATTAAAATATTATTATTAGTAAAATACAGTTATTATTAATCATAAAAATCTGCATAATATAAAGCAGATAGATATATGCGAAACTGACAAATCCCTGTCCTCTCTATTTTTTTCTGTTACCCTCGTGAGCGACTGTCGTCAAAATTTCTTCACCATAAAACGCCTTAAATCAAGCTTTGATTAGGGGATCGATCATCTAACTTCATTCCATACTTTGCTTCTTTTATTCTTTCGAAAATTAAACAGAATATTTAAATAACCCATTTGAATACCCTGTTCGACATATTTTTTTAGCAATACCTCCAATTCAAATCGGTTTTCAAAATCCAGAAATACAGCAGGTTCCTGAATCATGTCGTGAGTCTTTTTGCAAAATCTCAGATTTCAATTTGTTATAATCAATTCGAATTTTTGGGTCAAGCTCTAAATTAAAAAAAAATTAAGTGCTTTGTTCATCACAAAATTCGAGTTTATTTTGTTGTTTCAAGGAAAATCGATTGTTGATAAAGTTTATATGAAGGAATTGGAATGTATTTCATTTGGGACTTTCGAGCTAAAACGCTATCAATATCAAAATCAAGATTTTTTTTTTTTAAAGAGTCACGACAGCAGCAACAGATGCTTTTAATATATTTTGATATCTGTTTAACAAAAATATATATGTTAGGTCGTTTCTGTTTCAATTTCACATGGTAAACAAGGTTTGCACTTACTATATTGATTATTAACTGGTTCCTGGTCGATTGTCAAATTGAAGAAGAAGGGAAACAGGAAAGATGGTTTAAGTAGAACTCGTTTCTTAAAGTAATCAGATAGATAGGCTAGCTCAACCGGTTTGTGTATGTGTTGGGATCCAAGAGGTCATGAGATCGAGTCTCTTACGGGACAATATTTTTTGGGTTGCTATTTAAAGGGTATACAACTTTCATTTTTTTATTATTATTATTATTATTATTATTATTATTATTATTGGTAAAAGTACTATTATTATCATTAATGTCATAAACACTATTATTATTACTATCATTATTATTTTATAAAAATTTATATTATTAATGGATTTACCATTTAAATTATTATTAGTATTAGTATTATTATTAATTAACAATATTGTTATCACAAATAAATATTTTCTATAAGATTATATTATTTACAACTACCTCAATACATCTAATTATATATATTAAGGATATTTATATAAATATTTACATATAACACATTGTTAATTTTTGATATAATATTAATCATATGTATACATAAAAATATATAAAATATATATACAAGTTAGATATATAATATATATATTTATTTGATTACGAATATATATATATTAACGAATATATAAATGATATAGGTTCGTGAATCCGAGGCCAACCCTATAATTGTTCAATGATGTTATATGTATTTTTACTACAAAATACATTAGGTGAGTATATAGTCCCTTTTAAACTTTAAATATTTTTGGGCTGAGAATACATGCGCTATTTTTATAAATGATTTACGTTATGGACACAAGTGACTAAAATTACGTTCTACATGGGTTTGAATCAAAAATCCCCTAGCTTGGTAACTTTAACTATTGGTTTATGAACTGGTAGGCGCGAATCCTAAAGATAGATCTATCGGGTTTTACACCCCCACCCAGATGTTGTTCTAGTAAACTAGAAGAACGGGTGTTTAGTACTTCGAGGTTAACGGAACGCACTTGATTCGGTGCACATATTATTATAACTCTGGGGTACACACTCTTGTTAAGGCTAGTTACCGGGTGCCCACTGCTTGGAATGCTTTTCATACACTTGCGAGTGTATTATGTTTATAAATATGAAATCTTGTGGTCCATAGTTATAACGCTGCTAGCATCAAACCTATATATCTCACCAACTTTATGTTGACGTTTTAAAGCATGTTTATTCTCAGGTACGAATTAAGTCTTCCGCTGTGCATTTGCTCATATTAAGGACCTTACATGGAGTCGATCATTGTAATGGGACCAACTGTTGAAGACTTCGTCCGGATGGATAAGGACGGGTCTTTACACTTGCCATGAAAGAAACGGACAAAATGGAGAAACTTGCACAACTTTACATTAAGGAGATCGTAGCCCGACACGGTGTACCATTATCGATTATCTCCGACCGAGATGGCCGTTTCGTTTCTAGATTTTGGCGTACATTGCAAGAAGCGTTGGGAACGCGTTTAGACATGAGCACCGCATATCATCCTCAAACCGATGGACAAAGCGAACGTACAATTCAAACCTTAGAGGACATGTTACGAGCTTGCGTGGTTGATTTCGGAAAAGCTTGGGACAAGCACTTACCTCTCGCCGAGTTCTCTTACAATAATAGTTATCACGCGAGTATAAAGGCCGCACCTTTTGAAGCGCTATATGGCCGCAAATGTCGTTCACCTCTTTGTTGGGCCGAGGTAGGCGACGTGCAAATCACCGGACCCGAACTCATTCACGAAACCACCGAGAAAATCGTTCAAATCCGAGATAGGCTTAGGACGGCCCGAAGTCGTCAAAAGAGCTATACCGACAAACGACGCAACGATCTTGAATTTCAAGTCGGTGACCGAGTAATGTTAAAAGTCGCACCTTGGAAGGGTGTAATCCGTTTTGGGAAACGCGGGAAGCTAAATCCGCGGTATATTGGTCCTTTCGAAATCTTGGAGCGTATTGGAACCGTTGCTTATCGTTTAGATCTTCCGCCTCAATTGAACTCCGTTCATCCTACCTTCCATGTATCTAACTTGAAAAAGTGTCTTGCCGAACCCGATATCGTCATCCCTCTCGAAGAACTTACTATTGATGACAAACTTCATTTTTTGGAGGAACCGGTTGAAATTGTGGACACCTCCGTCAAGACATTGAAACAAAGCCGAATCCCGATTGTCAAGGTTCGTTGGAATGCCAAAAGAGGACCCGAGTTTACTTGGGAAAGACAAGACCAAATGCAAAGGAAGTATCCTCATCTATTTGTGAATTCAGAAACGCAAGATCTCGAGGAAGAAACAACGACTACTATGCCTACTTAAATTTCGGGACGAAATTTCTTTTAAGGAGTAGGTAATGTAACATCCCGCCTTTTTCCATTTACTTTTCCGTTATACTAATATAAAGTCCGTTATATGTTTATAACATCTCCCGTTGATAAGCGTTTTAAATTATCTCGTTTAGGTAATTCACGCACCCGAACGAAAGTTGAGGGACTAAACTTGACAAGGGATCAAACCCTTGACTAGGTCAAAGGGTCAAACCCCTTTCACCCATTCATTATCATCCCCATCTCTCTCTTTCTCTCTAGCAAGAACACACCCCCATTTACAAAATTCATTCAATCATCATCTAAATCCGATATAGGAGGCTTACAACAAAATAAATTACATATTCGTGATCCTCTCTTCATCCTCTTCATTTTGGTACCAACCTCATCTCGTTTGGGTAACATTTCTAAAACACTAGTTTTCTTTAAAATTGTGTTCTTGACTTAAAAGTATGTTAATTAGTGTCTATGGCTCATTGTGATGTCGTGTATGTAATTTGTATGCTCGATTTGTTGTTTTTGGTGTAACTAGTTCATTATGAAAATTACTTGCTAAATCCTTGATTTTGGATGATAAAATGTTATTAGATTGTTAATGTGCATGTTTTAAAAGTGTTACTAGTATCATTAGCTTCATTTTGATGTATAGATTGATTAAAGAAACTTCATAAACGCGATTATTGATTTTGTGAACTTTTGGTTAGGGTTGACAACTCTTAAAACGAACTTTTGATGCGTTGAATGCTTGTTAATGTTATTGATAAGTGTTTAGTTGTATTACATGTTTCATTACCTTCAAAACGGCATATCATATGTATAAATTGGATTCCCGAAACTTAAATTGCTATTGATAAACTTGAAACTTGAAAATAAACCTCTATTGATCACTTGTCGGGATTTCGGTTATAGTATATGATGTTTTTGCTTGATGAAAAGTGCTTAGTTGCGTTCCTTGTCGAAAGAGCTTTCCGATGATATAAGATACATATCTTGATTGTTTACGGGTCATGAAATGTGTTGGTTTGTGTTTTGGTTCGTGCACTTAGGAAATACAGCAAACAGGGCCTGGAAAACGATCTGGACGCCGTCTAGCTTCTCGGGACGCCGTCCCAAACTTAAAACTGGGACGCCGTCTAGCTTCTCGGGACGCCGTCCCAATCTTAAAACCGGGACGCCGTCTAGCCAATTGGGACGCCGTCCCATTGTACTAAAACGGGCTGTTTACTTTGGTCATTTGACATAAAAATGTTTGCTATGCTACGGACCTCCGATTAACATGAAACTTGGCCAACATGCTCATATATGATTATATAACTTAGAAAAATTGTCGGATACCCAACCCGACCCCGTTGACTTTTCTGTTGACTTTGACCCGACCAAGTTGACTTTTAATCAAACTTAACCAAATAATTGTGCAATCGTTCTAACATGTTTTTATACTTGTACCTTGCATGAAACATGACAATTTGATTCACATGCTATTATGATCGAGTCTTAACGAGCCATAGGACTAATTGAACATCTTTGACCTATTGTGTTTACCGTTATTGATACAAACCTATTGTTTAGGTCAAGACTAGCATTATTCTTTGCACACGTTTACTTGTCGAAGTACTTTACTACTCGTGCACTCAAGGTGAGATCATGGTCCCACTTTTACTCTTTTTGAACTTACATTTGGGATGAGAAAATATAAACATTTCTTTTACTAAGTGAACACAAGTACAGGAAAACAAACATTCTACATACGAGTTTAGAACAAAATCCTCAATTCGATTATCATTAGTTACACTTGCCGGGTGTAAGCGAGAACTTATGTTGTATGGATCCATATGGGTTTGACAAACCCTCATTCAAAAGGTTCGCTACCGTTTACGAATGAAATATATTTTCGAGAAACAGTGTATGTTCTAGCACTAAGTGATGGGGTTCAATGGAAGGAAATGTTAAGCATTGATAATTGGGTGCTCGTGAAACAAACTTTTGGAATGTATTACTATTATTTCATTGATGCAAATCTTGTGGTTCACTTGTACTTACTTACTTAAACCTATGATTTCACCAACGTTTTCGTTGACAGATTTCTATGTTTTTCTCAGGTCCTTGAACGATACATGATACATGCTTCCGCTCATTATTTTGATACTTGCATTGGATGTCGAGTATACATGCATACATGGAGCGTCTTTTGGATACTTTTAAATTGTGTCGCATAAGTTTCATTTGTACTTAAAACTTTGTATCGTAACGTGTGGTGGAACTATTCTTGTAAAACTTGAACAACCTTTACATTTGAAATGAATGCGACATATCTTTTGGTCAAACGTGGTTTTAAAGACTTATGACCACGTAACGGGACCTAAGTAGACGGCGCCGTCAATGACGATTTGGTCGGGTCGCTACACGATGGTGTAGACTTAAGTAGCTTAGTATAAGTATAATGTCCTTCGGTTGATGGAGGTTACTGTCGGTCGATGGTAGGAGACGCTCGGTCGATTGTCTAAAGACTAATGGCCGATGGTAAAGACAAACGGCTCTATGATATGACAAACTGTCCTCCGGTTCTATATGAGATGATCGATCGATTGAGTATGACGAACGGTCGAAGGTCAAGACAGACGGTCGATGGTCAATGACGATCGGCCGTGAAATGTCCCGTTCATATTGATTATAAACGTTCCATATTAATTGATTTTTTTGCGAGGTTTTGACCTCTATATGAGACGTTTTTCAAAGACTGCATTCGTTTTTAAAACAAACTATAACCCTTATTTTATCAATAAATGTTTAAAAAGCATTACGTAGATTATCAAGTAATGATAATCTACAATATATGGTTTACACACAACCATTACATGATGGTTTACAATAATAATATATTACATCAAAATAAGTTCTTGAATGCAGTTTTTAACAATATCATACAAGCATGGACTCCAAATCTTGTCCTTAATTTAGTATGCAACAGCGGAATCTCTTAATAATCACCTGAGAATAAACATGCTTAAAACGTCATCAAAAATGTTGGTGAGTTATAGGTTTAACCTATATATTATCAAATCATAATAATAGACCACAAGATTTCATATTTCCTATTTTCATAAATATACATCCCATACATAGAGATAAAAATCATTAATATGGTGAACACCTGGTAACCGACCTTAACAAGATGCATATAGAATATCCACATCATTCTGGGACATCCTTCGGACATGATAAATTCGAAGTACTAAAGCATCCGGTACTTTGGATGGGGCTCGTTGGGCCCGATAGATCTATCTTTAGGATTCGCGTCAATTAGGGGTCATTTCCGTTACCTAATTCTTAGGCTACCAAGCTAAAAAGGGGCATATTCGATTCGATAATCCAACCATAGAATGTAGTTTCAATTACTTGTGTCTATTTTGTAAAACATTTAAAAAATTTCATGTATTCTCATCCCAAAAATATTAGATATTAAAAGTGAGACTATAATTCACTTTCACAGATTTTTACTTCATCAGGAAGTAACATTTGGCCACTGGTCGATTCACGAACCTATAACAATATGTACATATAAATCAAAGTATGATCGAAATATATTCACAATATTTTTTATTACGTTTTAATGATTTAAGTTTATTAAGTCAGCTGTCCTCGTTAGTAACCTACAACTTTTTGTCCACAGTTAGATGTACAGAAATAAATCTATATATATTATCTTGAATCAATCCACGACCCAGTGTATACACGTCTCAGGCTAGATCATAACTCAAAGTATATATATATTTTTGGAATCAACCTCAACCCTGTATAGCTAACTCAAGCATTACTGCATATAGAGTGTCTATGGTTGTTCCAAATAATATATATACATGGGTCGATATGATATGTCAAAATATTGTATACGTGTCTATGGTATCCCAAGATTACATAATATGTTAGAATACATTTATAATACAATATAATTTGGTTAAGTTATGATTTGTATAGGTTTGTTACAAATTTCACGTAGCTACAACAATCAAAATTATCTAATTTTGTTTTACCCATAACTTCTTCGTTTTAAATCCGTTTTGAGTGTTTCAAATTGCTATGGTTTCATATTGAACTCTAGTTTATGAAACTAAACAGAAAAAGTATAGGTTTATAGTCGGAATTACAGGTTACAAATCATTTTTGTAGAGGTAGTCATTTCAGTCAAAAGAACGACGTCTAGATGACCATTTTGGAAAAATATGCTTCCACTTTGAGTTTAACCATGATTTTTGGATATGGTTTCATGTTCATAATAAAAATCATTTTCCCAGAATAACAACTTTTAAATCAAAGTTCAACATAGTTTTTAATTATCCATACCAAAACAGCCCCCGATTTCACTACGACGGCGTATATCCGATTTTATGGTGTTCTTCGTGTTTCCAGGTTTTAAATCATTAAGTTAGCATATCATATAGATATAGAACATGTGTTTAACTGATTTTAAAAGTTAAGTTAGAAGGATTAACTTTGTTTGCGAATAAGTTTAGAATTAACTAAACTATGTTCTAGTGATTACAAGTTCGAATCTTCGAATATGATAGTTATATATATATATATATATATATATATATATATATATATATATATATATATATATATATATATATATATATATATATATATATATATATATATATATATATATATATATGAATCGAATGATGTTATGAACATCATTACTATCTCAATTTTTGTGGATAAACCTACTGGAAATGAGAAAAATTGATCTAGCTTCAAAGGATCCTTGGATGGCTTGAAAGTTCTTGAAGTAGAATCATGACACGAAAACAAGTTCAAGTAATATTTTCACTCGAAATAAGATTGTTATAGTTATAGAAATTGAATCAAAGTTTGAATATGAGTATTACCTTGTATTAGAAAGATATCATACTATAAATAAGAAAGATTTCTTGAGGTTGGATGATCACTCAAAATGGATTTGCAAGATTGGAAGTAAGCTAGCAAACTTGGAAGTGTTATTGGTGTGTTCTTGAGTAGTTGTTTTGTAACTTGGTTTATGTATGGATTTATGAACTAGATTGAGGTAGATTTTATTGAAGATGATGAAGAACACTTAGAACAATGGAAGAACACTTGAGAGAGATTAATTTGATTCAAGAAAATTGCAAAGTGAATGTGTTTAGAGTGCTTCTACTTCACGTGAATATGAGATGGCCATATAGGCTCCATTAGTTTGTAATTTTGTGAGATATTTCATGCTAGTTGCCAAATTATGGTTCCCACATGGTTAGGTGACTCACAAGGGCTGCTAAGAGCTGATCATTGGAGTGTATATACCAATAGTAAATACATCTAGAAGCTGTGTATTGTACGAGTACGAATACGGGTGCATACGAGTAAAATTGTTGATGGAATTGAACGAGAATGTAATTGTAAGCATTTTTGATAATTAAAAGTACTTTGATATGTGTCTTGAAGTCTTTCAAAAGTGTATGAATACATTTTAAAACACTACATGTATATACATTTTAACTGAGTCGTTAAGTCACCGTTAGTCGTTACATGTAAGTGTTGTTTCGGAACCTTTAAGTTAACGATCTTGTTAAATGTAAGTGATCCATTGTTATTACACTTAAATGAGATGTTAAATTGTTATGTTAACATGGTGTATTAATATATCTAATATCATATATATATGTGTAAAATATTATTACAACGATAATCGTTACATATATATATTGTTTCGAAATCCTTAAGTTAGTAGTCTCATCTTACTTGTGTAGTTCATTGTTAATACACTTAATGATATATGTAATTATCATTTCATCATGTTAAACATAGTGTATTAATATCTTAACATGATACATATGTATTTAGTAAAACGTTTTTATACGATAGTCGTTATATATATATCGTTTAGTGTTTCTTAATTCACTAGTTTCATTTTATGTATATAACTCATTGTTATTGTACTTGGTGAGATACTTACTCATCATAATATCATGTTATATATATATATATATATATATATATATATATATATATATATATATATATATATATATATATATATATATATATATATATATATATCATGTCGGTTTTTACAAGTTTTAATGTTCGTGAATCATCGGACAATTTGGGTGCACTACTACATTTCGGCTCATTTAGACGTGTGAAAAAGCTCATTTAGACGTGTTATTTAACACGTCTAGATGGCACAGCTCTAATTGATAATGCTAATTAGTGCGGTTCCTTGAACCGGTCTAATAAACTCAATTAGACGTGTTCCTTTTTGTCAATTAGACGTGTTCAGTAGTAACTAGAAGGCTCTCAATTAGACGTGTTCCGTTATTTAAATTAGACGTGGTCCGTTAGGTCATTTAGACGTGTTCCGTTACTTCAATTAGATGTGGTCTAACCTCATTTAGACGTGTTCCGTTGCTAAAATTAGAGGTGTTTTGTTCCCTATAAATGTTAACCATGGTTAAAATCTCAAATATTTCAAATAATACCCCCGTTAAATACCAGATATTTCTTAACGCCAAATAATTTAAAATCTCAAATATTTCAAATAATACCCGCCAAATACCAAATGCACCAAATACACCAAATTCATTTACTACTAAACCATACTATATATATATATATATATATATATATATATATATATATATATATATATATATATATATATATATATATATATATATATATATATCATATAAATATCTTTAAAGTACTTACAAAAAAAATCATAAATTTTACAATGGAGGAAACTCTAAACAAAAAAAAGTAGCTAGCTAGTTCTTTGAGCACCATCTAACATGACATCCCTCTACCAAAGCACATGTATGAAACTTCTGCCTTCTTATTGGCCTCGTCCCAATTATTCCCCTTCTGCCGCCTTCCACCAACAACATTTTAATGCAAACTAACAACATATACAAATATAGTATCGATCAGCTTAAAAAAGGTAACTAAGATTACAAATCCAAACTTGAACATAGAAATCGAAAACTTACATGAAACATCAATGTGGTTTATAGTGAGCAACAAAGTAAACCAGATTTTGGTTCAACAACAAAGCTACGAAAATTTTTAACCGAGACGAAATCGTACTTACTGATATTAGTAATCGTTGCCTCCAAAGCATCCCAAGTTTCACCTCTTATTGCATCAATTGTATCTTCATAGCTAATCAACCTTCTTCGTTTTCTGAAATTGGAAACTAACTATGAACTAACAAAATACAAAATCATTGAGTGATCAAATAATGTTTTAGTCATTACTTGGAAAACCTAGCTATAGACAACAGTTACCCTACCCTCTGGTCCTCCAGCCACCATGACATCATCATCTACAAACTGAATCGATCTTGCAGCATCACCAATTTAATTTGTCCCCTTGGCGCAAGCAGTCACTACAACATGGTTGGTTCCCTATATCGTCACAGATCAATTGTGACGCATCAAGTATATTACCTATGCTATCAATTTCTCCACCTACAGAAACTCCCTAATTTTCTTAAGTTATAAACTTTATCAACTAACAATAATAAGCAAAAAAAACTATCATGAAAACATAAATGAAATACATACATTTTCGCCCTTGTCCTCCTATGTGGAAGGCATCCAATTTGCACTTTAAGTTCTTCATCTGCTGAACAAACTGCATAGCTTATAATCCTTGAATTAGATTTACTACGCTGCAATAGGAAGCACCCAAGCATTATTATATTATAATACATCTGTTGAACTACCTTAGTATCGAGCCATTGTTGCTTGTTGAACTCCCCAGGTTTAGTACCACTAGGTAAAATAGCAGCTACTTTAGAGGTCACCTGATCGAAAGTATACAACTGACTATGCTGATCAAATCCGCTCATTTTTAAGTGTTGGGTAGTTCAATCCCTATATGGTATGACATAATAAATTGTGAGAAAAGCTATATGTTAAATAACACTAAGGCTGCATTCTCGAGTTTTTTTATAGTGGAAAAGAAAGGAAAGTAACAGAAGAAATAAAAAAAGCAATTCTCAAGTTTTTTTGTTGGAAGTAAAGGAATGGGGTGGATTGGATATGGATGGATTTTGATGGGGTTTTAGGTATGAATCTGTTCCGCCCAAAATTAAAGTGATTATGAAGGAAAACACTCCATCAACCTACATAGTGACCAAGTTAACCCAATTATTCTAACCCTACTGAACAAGATACATATTCGTCACCTACTTGTTCGTCTCATATGTATTTTTCTTCAACTGTTCGACAACTATTATCTTAACCCTATTATTTATTACTTGGATTGATTAATCAAGCAACCTAATAACAGTTGGCTAAATAAAAAAAATATTTTAGCAGAAGTCAAATCCAATTCTTTATAAATTAAAAGGTTTTTAGGTGAGTTTTACACTTGGTGAAAATTTTCAGTCACATACTTACTACTTCTGCACTAACACTTGAATATGCAAATCAGGATACAAAATGATTAGACTTGAATGTGCGTACATATAACTAATTTAAAATTCAATTTTATGGTTAAAATATTTGAGAAGATATAATGTATATTAAAGCAATAAAAAACCAAGGGTTAATAAGAAAAATGCTTATGATGAAACAACAACTCACATAAAACTCAGTCTCAGACCACATCTACCATACTTTGATTTTAGAATCGTTGTGGCAATCTGAAAAGCTGGATTACCAAACATGTTAATTTTTTGTACACAGAAAGCTTTAAATTAATTACGTATAATTGTAAAATATGACGAATTATTTGACCCAGAACTTGCGATACGCAGTCAATGGTTATAACAAAATACACAACGATAACACCAACACTTCTGGTAACGCAACAGGAACAAACTAAACAGATAAAGAATCTGAAAAAATCAACAAAAAGTAACATAAGCAAGAAAATTACCTTTACACAGCAACCTTGAAATTTTGAGGAAATATCCGTCATCATTGGCAACATCCAAAGTTGAATCAAAAACAAATTCAACGAAAACAAATAAAATCATAAGCAACCAACAATCAGATGATAGTAAATAATGGGAAAAAAGTAAACAAATTTTCTGAAACAAACCTGAAATCGACGAAACAGCTTCAAGGCAACCGATGAGAACATCAACAGCGACTGAAAAACTGAACAAAAACCTCATAATTGACAAAAAAATAAGAAACCTAACTTTTCATGGCAATCGAACGGCCTAGTGAATGAAAGAAAAAGATCAAAACGGTTCAACCCTAATCATCTTCCCAATCGTCAATGGAGTTTGCGTCGGCGTGGCCGTTCGTCACCGGCGGCGATGGTCGTGATTAATTTGGGAGGATGAGTGAAGATGAAGAGTGATGAATAAGGTTGTCTGGTGGTACTTTACAAAAAACTTACGTGAAGGAAATATAAAAGGGGTTAGAACTATTTTTATTTTTAAACTATGAAATTATACAGAGTAAATAATTTAATAAAATATTTTTTTATAGAATATAAATATAAATATAAATAATTATAAAAGGGGTGACGCAAAAGATGGCTCCGTTAATGTTAGGATTAAATTAGACATTCCTAGTAACATTTTGGTTAATTAGACGTGTGGTTGGTAACTTATTTAGACGTGTTCCAATTGGACGTGTTCATCTAACTATTTGGGCGTGTCTTGTAAATTAACTAGACGTGACGTGTTGTCATTTAAAACTATTAGACGTGTTGTCAATTAGACGTGTTTCTGATAAAACTAATTAGACGTGTTGTCAATTAGACGTGTTCCTGATAAAACTAATTAGACGTGGTTACCAATTAGAGGTGTTATACTTATTTAGACGTGTTGCAAGTTTCTAATTAGACGTGTTCCTACTATTTTTTAGACGTGTTCCGGTTTTCTTTTTTAAAAAAGTTAATTAGACGTGTTCCTTTGGTTTAATTAGACGTGTTAGTTGGTGTACGCATCTAAATGAGGGGCACTAAATGAGCCGAAATGTTGTAGTGGTGACCAATAGACTACATAACACATTTCAATAAATCAAGTCTTAATAAGTTTGATTGCTTAACATGTTGGAAACATTTAATCATGCAAATATAGTTTTCATTTAATATATAACATGGAAAAGTTCGGGTCACTACAGTACCTACCCGTTAAATAAATTTCGTCCCGAAATTTTAAGCAGTTGGAGGTGTTGACGCATCTTCTGGGAATAGGTGCGTGTATTTCAGCTTCATCTGATCTTCACGCTCCCAGGTGAACTCGGGTCCTCTACGAGAATTCCATCGAACCTTCACGATTGGTATATTATTTTGCTTAAGTCTTTTAACCTCACGATCCATTATTTCGACGGGTTCTTCAATGAATTGAAGTTTTTCATTGATTTGGATTTCGTCTAAAGGAATAGTGAGATCTTCTTTGGCTAAACATTTCTTCAGATTCGAGACGTGAAAGGTATTATATACATTGGCTAATTGTTGCGGTAAATCAAGTCGATAAGCTACCGGTCCGACACGATCAATAATCTTGAATGGCCCAATATATCTCGGGTTTAATTTTCCTCGTTTTCCAAAACGGACAACACCTTTCCAAGGTGATACCTTAAGCATGATCATGTCATCGATTTCAAACTCTAAGTCTTTTCTTCTGATGTCCGCGTAGTTCTTTTGCCGATTCTGAGCGGTTTTCAATCGTTGTTGAATTTGGATAATTTTCTCGGTCGTTTCTTGAATTATTTCTGGATCCGTAATCTGTCTATCCCCCACTTCACTCCAACAAATTGGAGACCTGCACTTTCTACCATAAAGTGCTTCAAACGGTGTCATCTCAATACTCGAGTGGTAACTATTGTTGTAGGAAAACTCTGCTAACGGTAGGTGTCGATCCCAACTGTTTCCAAAATCAATAACACCTGCTCGTAGCATATCTTCAAGCGTTTGTATCGTCCTTTCACTCTGCCCATCTGTTTGTGGATGATAGGCAGTACTCATGTCTAGACGAGTTCCTAATGCTTGTTGTAATGTCTGCCAGAATCTTGAAATAAATCTGCCATCCCTATCAGAGATAATAAAGATTGATATTCCATGTCTGGAGACGACTTTCTTCAAATACAGTCGTGCTAACTTCTCCATCTTGTCATCATCTCTTATTGGCAGGAAGTGTGCTGATTTGGTGAGACGATCAACTATTACCCAAATAGTATCAAAACCACTTGCAGTCCTTGGCAATTTAGTGATGAAATCCATGGTAATGTTTTCCCATTTCCATTCTGAGATTTCGGGTTGTTGAAGTAGACCTGATGGTTTCTGATGTTCAGCTTTAACTTTAGAACAAGTCAAACATTCTCCTACGTATGTTGTAATATCGGCTTTCATACCCGGCCACCAAAAGTGTTTCTTGAGATCTTTGTACATCTTCTCCACTCCGGGATGTATTGAATATCTAGTTTTATGTGCTTCCCCAAGTACCATTTCTCTCACCTCCCCAAACTTTGGTACCCAAATCCTGTCATCCCTATACCGGGTTACGTCTTCCCGAATATTAAGATGTTTCTCCGATCCTTTGGGTATTTCATTCTTTAAATTTCCTTCTTTTACAAATCCTTGCTGCGCCTCCTTTATTTGAGTAGTAAGGTTAGTACGAGTAATTATATTCATAGCTTTTATCCGTATAGGTTCCCTATCCTTTCTACTTAAAGCGTCGGCTACCACATTCGCCTTCCCCGTGTGGTAACGAATCTCAAAGTCATAATCATTCAACAATTCAGTCCTCCTACGCTGCCTCATGTTCAGTTATTTCTGATCAAATATATGTTGGAGACTTTTGTGGTCGGTATATATAATACTTTAGACCCCATATAAGTAGTGCCTCCAAGTCTTTAATGCAAAAACAACCGCGCCTAATTCCAGATCATGCGTCGTATAATTCTGCTCGTGAATCTTCAATTGTCTAGAAGCATAAGCAATTACCTTCGTTCGTTGCATTAATACACACCCGAGGCCTTACTTTGAGGCGTCACAATATATCACAAAATCATCATTCCCTTCAGGCAGTGACAATATAGGTGCCGTAGTTAACTTTTTCTTCAGCAATTGAAATGCTTTCTCCTGTTCATCCTTCCATTCAAATTTCTTCCCTTTATGCGTTAATGCAGTCAAGGGTTTTGCTATTTTGGAAAAATCTTGGATGAATCTTCTGTAGTAACCAGCCAGTCCTAAAAATTGGCGTATATGCTTCGGAGTTTTAAGGGTTTCCCACTTTTCAACGGTTTCAATCTTTGCCGGATCCACCTGAATACCTTCTTTGTTTACTATGTGACCAAGGAATTGAACTTCTTCCAACCAAAATGCACACTTTGAAAACTTAGCGTACAGTTTTTCTTTCCTCAACAATTCTTGCACTTTTCTCAAATGTTCTTCGTGCTCTTGATCATTCTTTGAGTAAATAAGTATGTCATCGATGAAAACAATGACAAACTTGTTAAGGTATGGCTCACACACTCGGTTCATGAGGTCCATGAATACAGCTGGTGCGTTAGTCAATCCAAATGGCATAACCATAAACTTATAATGACCGTAACGTGTCCTAAAAGCAGTCTTCGGAATGTCATCCTCCTTCACTCGCATTTGATGATACCTGTAACGTAAATCGATCTTCGAATAAACCGACGAGCCTTGCAGTTGATCAAATAAGTCGTCGATTCTTGGTAGTGGATAACGATTCTTGATGGTAAGTTTGTTCAACTCTCTGTAGTCGATAAACAACCTAAATGTACCATCCTTCTTCTTGACAAACAAAACAGGAGCTCCCCATGGTGATGTGCTTGGTCGAATGAAACCACGCTCTAAAAGTTCCTGTAATTGACTTTATAATTCTTTCATTTCGATGGGTGCGAGTCTATATGGAGCACGAGCTATTGGCGCAGCTCCTGGTACAAGGTCTATTTGAAATTCAACGGATCGATGTGGGGGTAGTCCCGGTAATTCTTTCGGGAATACATCGGGAAATTCTTTTGCGACAGGAACATCATTGATGTTCTTTTCTTCAAGTTTGACTTCTTCAATATGTGCTAGAATGGCATAGCAACCTTTTCTTATTAGTTTTTGTGCCTTCAAACTACTAATAAGATTTAGCTTCGCGTTGCTCTTTTCTCCGTACACCATTAAGGGTTTTCTCTTCTCGCGCATAATTCGAATCGCATTTTTGTAACAAATGATCTCTGCTTTCACCTCTTTCAACCAGTTCATGCCGATTATTACATTAAAACTCCCTAATTCTACTGGTATCAAATCAATCTTAAATGTTTCGCTAACCAGTTTAATTTCTCGATTCCGACATATATTATCTACTGTAATTAATTTTCCGTTGGCTAATTCGAGTAAAAATTTATTATCTGAAGGCGTCACTGGACAACTTAATTTAGCACAAAAATCCCTACTCATATAGCTTCTATCCGTACCCGAATCAAATAAAACATAAGCAGGTTTATTGTTAATAAGAAACGTACCCGTAACAAGCTCCGGGTCTTCCTGCGCTTTCGTCGCATTAATATTGAAAAATTTTCCGCGGCCTTGCCCATTAGTATTCCCCTGATTCAGGAAATTTCTAATAATGTGGCCCGGTTTTCCACATTTATAACAAACTACGTTGGCATTATTTGCTCCAATATTATTTGTTCCTTTAACCGCTGGTCCGTACGCTTCACACTTCATCACACCATGACCCTTTCTATTACATTTGGTACATGATGCCGTACAGAAAGTAGTCGGATGGTACCCATCACATCTTTGGCACTGAATTTTCTGATTGTTGTTACCGTTGTTGTTATTGAAATTGTTGTTGTGGTTGTTGTTATTATTGGGGCATTTATTGTAGTTATTGTCGTTGGGACATTTGTTATAGTTGTTGTTGGGATTGCGGTTATTGTTGTTGCGATTGTTATTGCGGTTGTTGGGATAGTTATTGCGATTATTGTTGTAATTGTTGTTGTTGTTGTATTGGTGACTCTTGTCACCGTTTTCCTCCCACTTTTTTTTTGACTTGCTTCACGTTGGCCTCTTCGGCCTCCTGCTCTTTAATTCTTCCCTCAATCTGGTTCACTAGTTTGTGAGCCATTCGACTTGCCTTTTGTATGGAGACGGGCTAGTGTGAACTCACATCTTCTTGAATTCTTTCGGGTAATCCTTTCACAAACGCGTCGATTTTCTCTTCCTCATCTTCGAACGCTCCCGGACACAATAGGCACAATTCTGTGAATCGTCTTTCGTATGTGGTAATATCAAATCCTTGTGTTCGTAATCCTCTAAGCTCTACCTTAAGCTTATTGACCTCGTTCATCAAGTGCTTGAATGCTGACCATGGTAGTGCGTAAGCAGCATCTTGTCCTACCTGCTCAAGATAGGTGTTCCACCATGTTAACGCAGTACCTGTGAAAGTATGCGTAGCGTACTTCACTTTGTCCTCTTCAGTACACTTACTTATGGCAAACACCGATTCGACCTTCTCGGTCCACCGTTTCAATCCGATCGGTCCTTCGGTTCCATCAAATTCCAAAGGTTTGCAGGCAGTGAATTCTTTGTAGGTGCATCCTACACGATTTCATGTACTGCTAGATCCAAGGTTATTGTTGGTATGCAGCGCAGCCTGTACTGTGGCTATGTTCATAGCTAGAAAAGTACCGAATTCCTCTTCACTTATATTCATGGTTTGGCGAGTAGTCGGTGCCATTTCCTTCAAAATAACCAAATGAATCAAATTAATCATACAGAATATTAAGAGTACTCAATAGTATTTCGTAGCATAATATGAACTCAATTATAAAAGTTTTTTCTTCATATTAGCATTTTATAAGTTTTACTTCGGGTACTACCTACCCGTTACGTTCATACTTAGCAGCTAATATACGATTCAACTACTACAATTCTATATGAAAAACTGATCATAATAATATTTCACATTCAAATATTCTTCAAACTTACAATTCCGCTATTTTACATGTAACATGAAATATAGCACACAATAACTTTGATACAAGACAGTTTTGAAGATAATTCTAGTTAGTACGCAAGTCGTTCAACAAAGGCAATAAAGACACGTAATTCGTACGTCCAGAAACAAGTCATGCATTCTAGTTTTATTAGTACAATCTCCCACCCTTGGTCTTATGGGACGTAACCGTTGTGGCCGTTAACAAGACAGTGTGTTGTAATGTTTTCAAAAGGACGGGGGTTATGTAATGCCCAGCAGCCCCGTAATAATCTAAAAACCTTGTTTCTCACCCCAACTACTGTGTCCGTCACTTGTGGGAATGTTTTATTTAACAGTTGTAATCCGATATTCTTTTTCTCACTTTGGTGAGAAGCGAACATTACTAACCCGTAAGCATAACATGCTTCCTTATGTTGCATGTTAGAAGCTCTTTCTAATGCACGAAGTCCTATGTTGGGATATGTTGAGTCAAAATAGGTTCTCAACCCGTAGCATAAAATTACATCTGGGTTCTCCACATTCAATGCCTTAAAGAAAACACTGCGTAACTTAAAGTCTCCCCAATGTGATATACCCCACCTATCAAAGGAAAGCCTTTTATAAACTAAGGCATTTCTGGAAAATCTTTCAAATGTTTGACAAGTTAATTTCGCCATAACTAATTGCGCTGATGAATTCTGACCGACTCTAGACAAGATTTCATCAATCATATCCTCTGGTAGGTCTTCTAAAATATTCGGTTGTCTACCTTTAACGTCCATTTTATGTTTTTATACTGTAAAATAGACAAGGATTAGATTCATAAAAAAAAATAACTAACAAACAATACAAGCAATTTTTACATAAAACATAACAATACAAGCACACTTCAATACATATATTACACAACATGATTACAACCCTCTAATCTGAATCACTGGTTTCTTCTTCTTCGGACTTGGTTCGTTTTCCTAATTTTCTAGGGATATATGGTGTTCCCCTAATACGAGCCATCGTTTTCCACAATGGTTTAGAAAGACCTGGTGGTTTAGAGGTTCCCGGGTTATTGTTACAATTTAGGAAATACGGATGTTGCCGATACATATAAAGTTCATCGGGGTTGGAATCAGGTTTCTCTATTTTTATACCTTTTCCCTTATTATTTTTTTTGCTTTATTAAATTGGGTCGAGGTAATTTCTATAACATCATCGGAATCCTCATCGGGATCCGATTCATCGGAAAATTGGTAATCTTCCCAATATTTTGCTTCCTCTGCGGAAACACCATTGACCATTATTAACTTTGGTCCGTTGGTTGAGGATTTTCTTTTATTTATCTGTTTTTTTGTGGTTCCTAATATTTCCCCCTCCGGAACCTCTTCTTCTTCTTCTTCTTCTTCTTCTTCTTCTTCTTCTTCTTCTTCCGGTTCCTCTTCTTCCGGTTCCTCTTCTTTCGGTTCCTCTTCTTCCGGTTCCTCTTTTTTCGGTTCTTCAGGAACTTGTGAATCTTCTCAATATATATTCGACTCTTCATTATTATTACGTGAGTCGATGGGATTTGTACTAGAGGTAGACATCTATCACACAATATCAAACATGTTAAGAGATTAATATATCACATAATATTTACATGTAAAAATATATAGTTTCCAACTAAAAATGTTAAGCAATCGTTTTTAAAGAAAACACGGTCGAAGTCCAGACTCACTAATGCATCCTAACAAACTCGGTTAGACATACACTAATGTAAATTTTTGGTTCTCTAAGACCAACGCTCGGATACCAACTGAAATTTCCCGTTCATATTGATTATAAACGATCCATATTAATTAATTTCTTTACGAGGTTTTGACCTCTATATGAGACGTTTTTCAAAGACTGCATTCGTTTTTAAAACAAACCATAACCTTTATTTTATCAATAAAGGTTTAAAAAGCATTATGTAGATTATCAAGTAATGATAATCTACAATATATCGTTTACACACAACCATTACATGATGGTTTACAATAATAATATATTACATCAAAATAAGTTCTTGAATGCAGTTTTTAACAATATCATACAAGCATGGACTCCAAATCTTGTCCTTAATTTAGTATGCAACAGCGGAATCTCTTAATAATCACCTGAGAATAAACATGTTTAAAACGTCAACAAAAATGTTGGTGAGTTATAGGTTTAACCTATATATTATCAAATCATAATAATAGACCACAAGATTTCATATTTCCACTTTTCATAAATATACATCCCATACATAGAGATAAAAATCATTCATATGGTGAACACCAGATGCATATAGAATATCCCCATCATTCTGGAACATCCTTCGGACATGATAAATTCGAAGTACTAAAGCATCCGGTACTTTAGATGGGGCTCGTTGGGCCCGATAGATCTATCTTTAGGATTCGCGTCAATTAGGGGCCATTTCCGTTACCTAATTCTTAGGCTACCAAGCTAAAAAGGGGCATATTCGATTCAGTAATCCAACCATAGAATGTAGTTTCGATTACTTGTGCTATTTTGTAAAACATTTAAAAAAAATTCATGTATTCTCATCCCAAAAATATTAGATATTAAAAGTGGGACTAAAACTCACTTTCACAGATTTTTACTTCGTCGAAAAGTAACACTTGGCCACTGGTCGATTCACGAACCTATAAAAATATGTACGTATACATCAAAGTATGATCGAAATATATTCACAACATTTTTTATTACGTTTTAATGATTTAAGTTTATTAAGTCAGCTGTCCTTGTTAGTAATGTAACATCCCGCGTTTTTCCGTTAAATTTATTTTAACGCCGTCTTTTTTTTTTATAAATAATATCTTTCGTTATTTAAAATCGTATTTTCCGTTGACTAACGTTCTTAATATTCCTGTTATTTAATTATAACATCTCTCGGTTACTCTAGCATTTTTTTTTAAAATAATTCGTTTGGTTAATTCCCGCACCCGCTTTGAAACTTGAGGGACCGAAGTTGTCAAGTGGGCAAACTAGTTGACTAGGTCAACTAGTCAACCCACCATTCTCATCCATTCATTTCCATCCATCTTCACCTCCTTTTTCTCTCTAGCTCAAGAACTCCATTTCTCCCAACTTCACTAAATCATCATCTAAATTCGATCTAGGAGGCTTACAACAAAACAAATTACATTTTCGTGATCCTCTCTTCATCCTCTACATTTTGGTACCAATTTCATCAAGTTTGGGTAACATTTCTAAAACTCTAGATTTTCTCTAAATTCGTGTTTTTATACTTGAAATGGTGTTAGTTAGTGTCTATGGCTCGTGTGTAACATGAATATATATTTTGTTTGCTCGATTTGTTGTTTTGAGTAACTAGTTTGAACATTTGAAATGGGTTTGCTTAATCTTGCATTTTGGAAGATTAAATGTTGTTTGATTGTTAAAGTTCATGTTTTAATTGTGTTACTAGTATCACTAGCTTCGTTTTGATGCGTAGGTTGATTAAGAAAACTTCAAAAACATGAATATTGATTTTTGTGAATTTTGGTTAGGGTTTGATAGACTTTGAAATGAACTTTTGATGCGTTGAATGCTTGTTAATGTTGTTAGTAAGTGTTTAGATGCATTGTATGCTTAATTACATTCGAAACGGCATATCGTATGTGTAAATTGGATTCCCGAATCATAAAATACGTTTTACGAACTTGAAACTTTGAAAATAAACCTTTCTTGATCAATTGACGAGTTTTCGGTTATTGTAATTGATGTTTTTGCTTGTGAAAGGTAGTTAATTGTATTCCTTGTCAAAAGAGCTTTCCAATGATATAAGATGCGTATTCTAAGTGTTTACGGTTTGCGTTTTGTGCTAAATTGAATTTTGGATCAAGACTTGAACTTTTGAAACTGACCAGGTACCAGGCCACGCCTAATGTCGCGGCGCGACACCTCTGGCTGCGACGCGGCAATAGCCGTGTTTGGGTTCTGACCTACTTTGTCAAATTTCGAAAAATGTTTGCTATGCTACGCACCTCTGATTCACATGTAACTTGTTCTAACATGCTTATATATGAATAAAAATCTCAGAAAAATAGTTCGGGACCCGACCCGACCCCGTTGACTTTTTCGTTGACTTTGACCAAGTTTGACTTTTAGTCAAACTTAACAAAACACTTATACAATCGTTCTAATCTTATTTTATACTTGATTCGTGCATGAAACTTGACAACGTGATTCACATGCTATATAATCGAGTCGTAATGAGCCATAGGACTAATTGAACACATTTCGCCCGACCTTGTGTCGTAACCGGTTAATTGATACAACTTACTTGTTTAGGTCAAGGCTAAGCAACATTCATGCACACGTTTACTTTGTGAAGTACATTTATACTCGTGCACTTGAGGTGAGATCATAGTCCCATCTTTCAACAACTTTTATGCTTTAAACTATGGGATGAGAAACATATACGTATCATACTTTTACACTTGAACACAAGTACGAAAACGAACATTCCACGTACGGGTTTGAACAAAAAGCCTCAATTCAATTATCATTAGTTACACTTGCAGGGTGTAAACGTGAACTTATATTATGTGATCACATGGGCTTGACGAGCCTCATTCGGACGGTTCGCTACCGTTAGCGGATGAAATATATTTTCGGGTCTAGTGTATGTTCTAACACTACGCAAAGGGTGCAAAACAGTTAAGTTTGATAATTGGGTGCCCGGGATACAAACAACAACTTTGGAATGCAAATGATTTTGATAATCATCTTATACTAAATCTTGTGGTTCAAATACAACGTTTACTAAAACACCTATGATTTCACCAACGTTTTTCGTTGACAGTTTTCTATATGTTTCTCAGATTCATACTTGGGTATTTGATACATGCTTCCGCGTACACTCATACTTGCTTGGAGTCAAGCATGCATGCATACACTCTGATTTCTTGCTTGGGGTCAAGCATACATACATACATACGCTAGTGATAGCACCTTTGGATTCAAACATATCGTTTACATACTTACGCTATTTATAGCAACCGTGATTTTAAACTAATTATGTCGCAAGTTATCTCATTTATAATTTATACTTTTGCAAACTTGAAATTGTTGTCGAACGGTTTTGTAAACTAAACTTTGCAAGCATGATACGTTTCAAAAGGACGCGACATAATTTTGGTCAAACGAGTCTCATATAGGGACTACGACCACGTAACGGGACCTAAGTTAGCAGCGCCGTCAATGACGATTTTGTCGGGTCGCTACAGATGGTATCAGAGCGTTGGTTGTAGGGAACTAGGATGTGCATTAGTGTGTCTGACAGAGTCGTTAGGACGCATTAGTGAATCTAGACTACAACCGGATAGTTAATCATTGCATCCTGACTTGCATTTGCTATAGATAGCACTTACTTGACTATTTGTGCATATATACTTGAATCTTTCTTAGGTGAACTCCATAATGGTACCAAACTTTCATCATACGAATCCGTATTCTGCCACTTCCTGGTAACACACGTAAATTCAAGATTCATACACGTAAGAATGACGACGACTTCATTAGTCACACTTGTTCGGGAACTCTGTCTCCCAAATTGTTATTCGCCACCGTTTTAACTTACTATCGGTGTCACACCGGTGTTCCTTACTATCTACCATATCGTGTTACTACCATCACTACTCCAGGTGAGTATCGTCATCAATAATTAACACTACGGTTGTGTACTATTCGTTATCATGATTCGTTACACTTCTCGCACCGAAATACATTATCGTTTGACTTAAACCGCATTGACGTGAACCATCATTTATACACTTCCCTCGGGGAACGCTTCTTCAGAGTTGCACAAATTCTTGCGATTAAATACGAGTCACGTTGGTGATGTCGCTATGCTTTGTTTATTTTAAACTTCATGATTACACAAAATTGAATCTATAGAGTGATGTGGGAATGGAGGTATGAGTTAGCGTAATATAACGACACTCGATCAACGTGGTTATATTACGGTAAGTCATACCAAAGTTCTAATGACACATGATGGTGGTTGGACTCGATCAACCTAATCACCACCATGTGCCATGTACATGACTTTATTTTTCTTGTTTGAACATCCGAAAACTCCGAGAATACTGATAACAACCATACCCGGGACACATCTTCGATTATTGTCGAACCATATTGATGCTTCCGAATGAATGACAAATTCTTTCGACTTCAAACATATGTTACACGTGTGTACTATCTCGTTTTCTTATAGTTTTTATAGACGAACTACAAAATGCTTGGTATGCTCACATCGAGGCGAAAACTTCTCTCGCCTTACACTCGTACTTCCGTTTAAGGAAATATTTTATCTAAATTCTCAATGGAGAGAGAGACTCTTCACACTATACTAGTATTCGCCTCGAGGGTGAATAGTCCTATCGAACATTTTTGAAAACCGATAAATCTTCCGCGGCGCGAAATTCTTGAGAAACAGAAACTTGTTCCAACAAGCGTTTTCACGTCCTAACAAACTCTTTCAAATATACCTTAAAGAGATGTACCTCGTTTCGGATCGAGATCCTCGTTTCACTTCTAGATTTTGGAGTGCCTCACAAAAAGTCTCGGGACCACGTTTAGACATGAGTACCGCACATCAACCACAACCCGACGGACCGAGCAAACATACGATTCAAACCTTGGAAACCGTAATACGAATTTGTGTTATCAACTTCAAATTTACTTGAGAAAAGTTTTTGCCTTTAACCAAATTCTCTTACAACGATGGTTATCATTCAAGTCTTAACGTCACACTTTCGAGGACCCGTATAGCCGTAATTGTCGTTTTCTTAAATTGTTGAACTGAAGTAGGTGACAAGCGAACCACCGGACCCGAAATCATTCATGAAACAACCGGAAAATTTTTCAATTCCAAGAAAGGCTCAAGGCGGATCGTAGTCGCCAAAAGAACTATGCCGATGTTAGACGTGAACCTTTCGAATTCCATGTGGGAAACCGCGTAATGTTAAAAGTCGCGCCTTGAAAAGGTGTAATCCGTGTCGAAAACGTAGAAAGCTAAATTCGCGATATTTTGATCCTTTTAAAATCTTGGGGCATTTTGTACCCGTTGCTTACCGTTTCGAACTTCCGACTCAAACAAATTCCGTTCATCCTACATTCTGTGTATCAAACTTAAAGGCGTGTCTTGCGAGACAAGAACTTGTTATCCTCTTCGATGAACTTACTATCAATGATAAACCTCACTTCCAAGGAGGACCGGTTGAAACTATAAATCGTGGAACCAAACTTTAAACCAACGTAAAATCGTGACTGTCGAAGTTCGTTGAAATACCCGAAGGAGTACCTTCACTTATTCGTAGAACCGACAATGCAAGATCTCGAGGAAGAAACAACGACTACTACTTCCAACTAAATTTCGGGACGAAATTTCTTTTAAGGTGTAGGTAATGTAACATCCCGCGTTTTTCCGTTAAATTTATTTTAACGCCGTCTTTTTTTTTAAATAATATCTTTCGTTATTTAAAATCGTATTTTCCGTTGACTAACGTTCTTAATATTCCTGTTATTTAATTATAACATCTCTCGGTTACTCTAGCATTTTTTTTTTAAAATAATTCGTTTGGTTAATTCCCGCACCCGCTTTGAAACTTGAGGGACCGAAGTTGTCAAGTGGGCAAACTAGTTGACTAGGTCAACTAGTCAACCCACCATTCTCATCCATTCATTTCCATCCATCTTCACCTCCTTTTTCTCTCTAGCTCAAGAACTCCATTTCTCCCAACTTCACTAAATCATCATCTAAATTCGATCTAGGAGGCTTACAACAAAACAAATTACATTTTCGTGATCCTCTCTTCATCCTCTACATTTTGGTACCAATTTCATCAAGTTTGGGTAACATTTCTAAAACTCTAGATTTTCTCTAAATTCGTGTTTTTATACTTGAAATGGTGTTAGTTAGTGTCTATGGCTCGTGTGTAACATGAATATATATTTTGTTTGCTCGATTTGTTGTTTTGAGTAACTAGTTTGAACATTTGAAATGGGTTTGCTTAATCTTGCATTTTGGAAGATTAAATGTTGTTTGATTGTTAAAGTTCATGTTTTAATTGTGTTACTAGTATCACTAGCTTCGTTTTGATGCGTAGGTTGATTAAGAAAACTTCAAAAACATGAATATTGATTTTTGTGAATTTTGGTTAGGGTTTGATAGACTTTGAAATGAACTTTTGATGCGTTGAATGCTTGTTAATGTTGTTAGTAAGTGTTTAGATGCATTGTATGCTTAATTACCTTCGAAACGGCATATCGTATGTGTAAATTGGATTCCCGAATCATAAAATACGTTTTACGAACTTGAAACTTTGAAAATAAACCTTTCTTGATCAATTGACGAGTTTTTGGTTATTGTAATTGATGTTTTTGCTTGTGAAAGGTAGTTAATTGTATTCCTTGTCAAAAGAGCTTTCCAATGATATAAGATGCGTATTCTAAGTGTTTACGATTTGCGTTTTGTGCTAAATTGAATTTTAGATCAAGACTTGAACTTTTGAAACTGACCAGGTACCAGGCCACGCCTAATGTCGCGGCGCGACACCTCTGGCCGCGGCGTGGCAATAGCCGTGTTTGGGTTCTGACCTACTTTGTCAAATTTCAAAAAATGTTTGCTATGCTACGCACCTCTGATTCACATGTAACTTGTTCTAACATGCTTATATATGAATAAAAACCTCAGAAAAATAGTTCGGGACCCGACCCGACCCCGTTGACTTTTTCGTTGACTTTGACCAAGTTTGACTTTTAGTCAAACTTAACAAAACACTTATACAATCGTTCTAATCTTATTTTATACTTGATTCTTGCATGAAACTTGACAACGTGATTCACATGCTATATAATCGAGTCGTAATGAGCCATAGGACTAATTGAACACATTTCGCCCGACCTTGTGTGGTAACCGGTTAATTGATACAACTTACTTGTTTAGGTCAAGGCTAAGCAACATTCATGCACACGTTTACTTTGTGAAGTACATTTATACTCGTGCACTCGAGGTGAGATCATAGTCCCATCTTTCAACAACTTTTATGCTTTAAACTATGGGATGAGAAACATATACGTATCATACTTTTACACTTG